>NC_135636.1:30912500-31537500 GCF_053574225.1 Canis aureus | reverse complement strand
GGCCTGGCTGGCTCGAGCACCCCTGGCAGCAGGAATGTTATTGCTATGATGGGGGGCTGTGGGTGAAATGTACAACATGTCTCGGGGACAGAGCAGGGGAGCATTTTTACATGTTAAATATGGACATACATGGAAGAACACACATGTGCACACACACACAACGCACATACACACACATGGGGCCCTTGGCAAGATGCCCACAAACCGTCAGCCACCCCTTTTAAGATGGGCACACCAAGGCCCAGGGAGGAGCCACCACATACCCTAAGGCTAAACACCAGAGCTAGGGCCAGAGAGCCTCCGGATGCCCCAGGCGGGGCTCACCAAGTGATGCCAGGCCACAGGGTCTGGAGCAGAGCAGTTGCAGAGGCCACGGCCACACATGAAGGCAGACACTGCAGCCGAGGGAGGAAGCAGGGGCCACCCGAGGTCACACCGCCAGCACAGCCAGGCTTGGCACATAGCAGCGGACACTCATCCTCTCCCACCCCAGCATTAGGTACTCCTTTCCCCGCTCATGAGTTAAGGGGTGCCAACTTGGGGAGGAGGGCAGGCGCCAGGCATTGAAATGACACAGGACAAACTGGGGTTCCTCCTGAGGCCAGGACCGCCCAACCACTTAGATCTTCTATTTCTGTTCAATTGCGTCCGGAGCCTGGGAGCTCACTCTCTTTCATGCTGGCTGGCCCCAAGGATGAGAACCACTCACATTCTGTTCGACATCTTCCCAACGCCTGCATGGTCACCCCTCATTCCTAGCCCCGCCCTCCGTCCCCCTCCACTCTCTCCCTGCACAGCAGCCCCGCCAGGCAGGCAGTGGCAGCAGGACTCTCTCTGCTATCTCTAATTCAGCCTCAGGCCCCTGGTCCCCTAGGCTGCCCTGGGCTGTCCACGCTGCCTCCAAGGACAATCTTGTTGGTTCCTGAGGAAGACAGAGGGAGCACCGGGTTCCGAACCCACCTCAACCCTGAACTTCTCTGTGGTCTTGGGCAAGTCACATCCCCTCTCTGGACTGTTTCCCCAGGGGTACTATGAGGACAAGGAATTGGTGATCTCTCAGGGTCCGTGGGGTCTAAGAACAGGACTTGAGGGGGGTGCCCACCCTACCCACCACCATGAAGTCAAGCTACACCTCAGCTGCCCAGCCGGGGAGCCGTGGCAGAGGGGCCTGGAGCCAGCAGCTTCCACCAACAGGTGTTTCAGAAATGGACGGCAAGGGGTAGGGTGGCGGGCAGGCCGTGGGCCAGGGGCCCATCACTCCTCTTTGGAAAGGCTCTTCGGCCAGCTCTGGAGGCAGACCTGGGATGACATGGAAGTGGGAAGGAGCCAATGTGGGGAGCAGCCCGTCCTTCTTCCTGCTTCCTCCTGCTGAGCAGCACAGAGCTCCAGAAGGGAAGGCTGGGGGGACACATGTGGCCGGAGCAGGAACCGGGATGCAGTCACTGTGCCAGCCTTGGACCCTGTCCCCGAGGCCACCCCAGGCCCCAAGCCCTTCCATGCCACAAAAGAGGGAGGGGCCTCATCACTGACAATTCAGCCCCACAGAGGGGATCAATGCAGGCAGGCGGAGGGAGGCAAGATCCTACATCAGGGGCCACCCAGCCCAGGATCCAAGCCGAGAAGCCAGTCTGGCCCTGTAGCTTGCTCCCTATAGGTTCTCTCCCGGCTGGTACTGGGGCTCGGTGGATGTGAAGTAGTCCTCCAGGAAGGCCTGCAGGTACTCAAAGGTGGGTCGTTCCTCAGGCTCCTTCCGCCAGCACTGGCACATGAGGTCGTGCAGGGACTCGGGACACTCAGGCGGGCAGGGCATCCGGTAGCCCCGTTCCACCTGGTCAAGCACCTCGCGGTTGACCATCCCTGTGGGTAGAGGGAAGCATGAGGAGACTGGCTCTTGTGAGGAAAGCCAGGTGGGGGGAGGATGATGAGGAGAGCAGAGATGACCTCTCGCCTAGGGCAGGGGGGTGTGATCACGGGTAAGTCCCCTCCCATGGCAGAGAGCCCTGACCAGAGAGCCCCTAAGATGGGATACTCAACCTCTTTATTATACAGATGGGGAAACTGAGCCTGGGAAGGGGTGTGGTTTGCCCTAGATCACCAGGGCAGAGGGGTTCAGGGATCAAAGATGGGCCACAGAGAGCCCTCTTACCGGGGTAGGGCACCCGCCCCTTTGTCGTGAGCTCCGTCAGCAGGATCCCAAAGGACCACACATCTGACTTGATGGTGAATCGGCCATAGAGGGCCGCTTCCGGAGCTGTCCACTTGATGGGGAATTTGGCACCTGCGGGAGGGAGAAAGATCAGGGGAGGCTCAGTAGAGTGTCATGACCATGCTGCCAGGAGGTACCACTCTCATCCTCACTGGACAGAGGCAGAAACAGGCTCAGAGAAGGCCAGATGGCAAGGACCCAGACCCTGCCCACCTTGCCGGGCGGTGTACTCGTTGTCTTCAATGAGCCGGGCCAGCCCAAAGTCGGCCACTTTGCACACGAGATTCTCTCCAACCAGAATGTTGGCAGCACGGAGGTCACGGTGGACGTAGTTCATCCGTTCCACGTAGGCCATGCCTGAGGCGATCTGCGGGCAGAACCCAAGGAACCCGGCTCAGGGACCACCCCTGCCCCCCTGTCCCCAAGGTCACGGGTCACATGCCCAGAGAGCCAATCAGATGCCCTACCCTTCCCAGTCTTCTGGCTAGTAAAGTCTGCTTACAATAAGCACCGTTGGCACAGAAAGCAGGACCAGCACTTAGCAGAAAGAGGAAATGCAGGACAAAGGGCAAGGGCAAAGAGGAAACATAGACAAGATACAGCCCGGAAGGCGGGTGACCATGAAAAAGAGGCCCCAGATGCCCCACCGATACAGGCGAGTGCCAGGTCCTGCCTGCTGTCCTGAGTCCCCTCTCTGAACCTGTTTTCTTATGTCAAACGGAGTGACAGCCAGTCCTACCTCCCCTGATTGGGATAAGGATTAATGAAGAGATGACTGTTGAGCACCACCTACAGCAAGCAAGTTCTAATGCATGGTTATTGAGTGACTGAATAACCTCCTCACTGACCTCGGATACTGGCCCAGCAAAGGTTCTTTTCTCTGCCCAGTGGTAAATGTGGTGAGATCCAAGAGTGTGGGGGGCAGTCAAGGCAAGCTGCCTGGAGGGATCCCTCATGCGGATAAAACCAGCTGAGCTACTGAGCTAAGAGGGACGGAGTGTTCTAGGGCCAAGGCTGTGAGAGGTGGGAGGGGTGGACTCACCTGAGCGGCCATGTCCACCAGCTGAGGTAGTCGCAGGTACTTGCCTGTCTCCCCCTTGAGGAAGTCCAGCAGACTCCCTGGGAGGAAAGAAAGCGGCACTAGTCCCGGCCCTGTCCTCCCTGAGCCAGGAAGCAGCGATTCCCACATCCTGTCCACCTCCGCAGGCCAGCCTCGCTCTAAGCGGCACAGCAGATTTCACATAAACCCGTCTCGGAAGGAAGACTCTCTCAGCATTCATCACTCAGAAGGCAAAGTGGGATGGGAAACAACCCAATGTCTCCTTCCAGGAGCACAGAGACTGTGGTCCGTCCCTGCGATGCACTGCTACTGCCCAGCGATAGAAACAAAACGTACTACTGATACATGTGACAAGGATGAACCTCGGATGTAAATGAGAACACGTGTGAAGTTCTAGAAGAAACACCCGTGATGACAGAGAGAGAGCTACTACCTGCCTTGAGCGCTGGAAGGTACTTGTCTGCAAGGGGCAACAAGAGAGTTTTCTGGGGAGATCTCTTGTAGCTCAGTCGTGGTAAGGGAAACACAGAGTGTCCGTTTGTTAAAACTCATCGAACTGGATGCTTAAAATATTGGATTCTATCATCTGCAAATTATGCCTCTGAAAAGCACATTTTGAATAATTCAACTAATTTAAAAATTAAGTAAAGGTCAAGCCAGGGACTTGTCCCAGAAGTGGCTCAGCTTGGAGGGTTGGGGGACTTCTCTTTCAGATGCAGAATGACAGATGGCTTTAGAAAACCAGCAACTGGAGGGAGAAAAGATGCATTGTGGGAAATCATTAAAAACAAAACAAAATGAGAAAGGCAACCTTTGGCTTGACTTTCCATTGACATGACAAGTTGGTTCTATTCTGTTCCACCTTTTAAAATGTACACTCTAGGGTAGCCCCGGTGGCGCAGTGGTTTAGCGCCGCCAGCAGCCCGGGGGACCCGGGATTGAGTCCCACGTCAGGCTTCCTGCACGGAGCCTGCTTCTCCCTCTGCCTGTGTCTGTGTCTCTGCCTCTCTCTCTCTCTCTTTCTCTCTCTGAATAAATAAATAAATAAATCTTTAAAAAATATATTTGTAAAATAAAATGTACACTCTAGATCTGGGGGGACATGAAGCGCGTGCCCTCCTGCCCAGGAAGGGACTGCCCCATGCATCTCCACGCGGGTCTCTCGGGCCTCACCCTTGCTCATGTACTCTGTGACGATGTAGATGGGCTCCTCAGACACCACCGCGTACAGCTGCACCAGCTTCTCGTGCCTCAGTTTCTTCATGACCTGAGCCTCCTGCAGGAAGGCCTCTGGAGACATCGTGCCTGGCTTCAGGGTTTTGATGGCCACCCTGGTGGTTCCGTTCCAGGTTCCTGTGGACAGGGGTACAGGCTGCCTCAGTGAAGGTCCCCCTATTTACATCCCACAGGGACCCGCATCTGCCTGCCTGCGTACCAGTTTTAGCCCTGGCCTCCCTAGCCACGTGACAAGCCCAGCCAAGGTCCAGCCCCTTTCTGAACCACGACAGGCCACTCCTCAGGGAGTTATTAAAAGGATGGAATGAATCTCTGGTACACACTCAAGAAACAGTGGCCGTTGATCTTTTGTTGGGATTGCCATTATTAGGAATGTCCCAAAAAGCAGCACTTTCACCAAAGAGATGGACAATCATGGCCCCAAAACTCAACTACTCTCTCCTGAGTGACCGTGTTCCTTCTGGGCAGCACACAGGAGGTGAGTCAGGAGTTAGCAAATGAATGGGGCTGGCGGGGGAAGCAGAGCTGGCCTCAGGACAAAGCCACCTCCACGAGAGGCATGCTCTCTAAAAAGCAAGGCCTGGACCAGACACACGAGGGCGTGAAGGTCAGACTGGCCAGGGTCTGAAGCCCAACTCTGCCTCCTGACAGCAGTGAGACCGTGGGCCAGTCAGTTCCCTTCTCTGAGCCCGTCTTCTCCTCTGGAAAATGCAGATGTTATAGTGTCTCCCTGCGGGGTTATTTGAGAATTAAATGAGATTTTAGGCTTTGGGCCCAACCGACTGTGAGGGCTCGGTAAATAATAGTTACACTTGTCATTTTATTATTATCTGGATTTTCACACTGAGAGGCCTTGGGGGAAGTTGTGTGCTAGAGCAGAGTGTTTAATCCGAGTTCTTAGCACACTGGACCCAAGGTCCTCTGATGAGTGGCCCTGTGCCCATTCCTCCCAGTCTCTGGGCCTCCATCTGAGAGTGGGGGCCCAGGCCTACCTCTGGGGCACCTCCAGCACAATGTCTGGGGATCTGTACCTGCCACTTCATGAGTCTACCTGCAGTGTCCACAGCTACTACCACACACGTGTGCCAGGAATGAGTCTTTGCAGTCTCCGGAACATCCCCCTCCCCTCTCCCCAGCTAAAAGCCAGCACTTCCCCTTTCCTGACTTGGCCTGACCAGCCTGCAGGCCTGTGTCCCTGCAGGGCCTCCCACCCAGGAACTGTCCTTGCTCTCCCCTGAGAGGAGGAAAGTGGAGACAGTGGTGCCAAGTGAACACTGGGGCTTACATGACGGCACATGATGATTCCCCAGCTGAAGCCACGGGCTTAAGACTGTCTTGCCTGTCTCACACCAACCTCCCTGATTCCTCTGTGGCAGCAGGAACCAAGCAGAGGGTGCCTGCGTTTTGTCAGGGTTTCATGGTGTTTGTTTTCAAGGACAGTTTTGCCATTTCTCCCAGGTTAGACAGGAGATTGTGAACAGGCCCAGAACATGCCAGACCTTGTGCTTCCAAGCACTCCCTCTGAGAGCTGAGGCTTCACGTCCCGCGGCTAAGCACTAACGTGTGGATGCACACTGGGCCAGCGTTCTCTCACAGTCCGCGGGTGGGTCCTATTATCCTCATCTCCACTTTACACTGAGGAGGACTAAGACTCACAGTGGAGCCACCTGGCCTGGACCACACAGCATCTTTGGGGAATCGGGATGCCCAGCCCCAAGCAGCTCTCGGCAAACAGGTGCCATGGTTTGCAGAGGTGTGGGGGAGCTCCACCTTTAAAACACAGCCCACTGGGGGCACCTGGGTGGCTCAGCAGTTGAATGTCTGCCTTTGGTTCAGGGCGTGACCCCGGGGTCCTGGAATCAAGTCCCACATTGGGCTCCCCACAGAGAGCCTGCTTCTCCCTCTGCCTCTGCCTCTCTCTGTGTGTCTCTCATGAATAAATACATACATAGAATCTTAAAAAAAAAAAAAATAGAGCTCACTGTTCAGCAGAGGCAACTGAGACTCATGGAGGTGAAGGGTTGTGGGGGAGCCCTGGGACCTTGAGCTGTCCTATGGGATGGACATCTCCCTGGTTCTCGACTGGGGACACCAGAGCCCCCCCAAGGGGACCATGGTTTCCTCTGGGGGCAGAGGCAAGGCCTTACCCATCCACACCTCTCCGAAACAGCCCTGGCCCAGTTTGACCTCCAGCCGCAGAGACTCCCGAGGGATCTCCCAGGCATCCTTGGCCAGCCCCTGAGTCTGTGGCTTGGATGTGGGGCACACGGTGGTGAGGCGGTGGCACAGGCCATCGGCATGTTCTGAAGACAGAGGCAGGGAGGTAGAGTTCAGGCAGGGGGTCTGCCCTGGGACCTCCCCGTCCCACGGTCTGATATACACATGGTACACACACAGGCTTTGGGGACACAAAGGATGCCCTTGAGGCCAGGGATCCACACCTGAGTGTCCACACCCTCACCCCACACAGGCCCACACTGCCTCATGCACATGCTCACCGAATTATTCACTCATTCATTCAGCAGACTTTAAAGGGTGGCCACCCCGGTCAGTGGCAAGGACACAGTGCCGGACAAGCCCAGTGGAATCCTGCCCTCGGGGAGCTCACAGTGCCAAGTGAGCCCCACCTCCCTTAATCACCTCCCGGCCACAAGTGTGACGGAGGAGAGCCATGGGTGCCACAGCAGATGGGTTGGATGGAGTCTGGGAAGGCTTCCCTGAGGAAGTGGCCCCTGAGCTTGGGTCTGCAGGACAGTGAGTGGTTGACTAAGGCCCACCACTCCAAACAGCGGGTTTGCACCACGCATGCACATGCAGAGGCCCTGGGAGAGGAACAAGCCTCTGGTTGCACGAACTGAAAGGAGGCCAGAGGCACTGCAAGAGAGTGAACGGGGGCAAGGGGCCCCAGGTAAGGCAGGGAGGCCAGCCCGGTTTAGAGCAGCCACTTGGGGGTCTCTATCCTGAGATCGATTTTGCTGTGGGGGAACAGTGTGCAGAATGAACTGCAGAATGAGAGCCAAGGAGACAGAGGGGTGGCAGATGGTAGAGGGTGTCAGGCGGCCCAGCAGAAGGAGAGGAGGGTGGCACAGGATGGGCACGAACTGGCACTCTCAAGTTAGGCCATACCTGCACACAGAGTCCACGGCCACACACACAGGCACCAACAGAGACCCACCCACCTGAGTACACACAGACCCTTGAGCCTTCGGTGTCCCCAGGGAAGCCCCGAAATGTGCAGACACTGCATGCATGCTCCCCCCCATGACCTGCGCGCACGCGTGTGTGTGTGTGTGTGTGTGTGTGTGTGTGTGTATGTGTGTGTGTGTACCTGAAGCCCTCGCCCTGGCTCCCTACGCAGCCACTTATGCTCCCTCCCACTCCCTCCTCCCTCTGTGGGCTATGGGCTGCAGCGGTCTAGCCGCCCCCTCCCCTCCCAGCAACCAGTTCAGACCGGTCCTAGGGCTGCAGAGACAAACGACACCAGCCTCAGCCCCCCTCCCTTCCCTGCTCCCCTCTAGGCAGTGCCCTCCTCTCCAGCCAGCTGCAGAGGGGGAGAAAGAGGGGGGATGGGCCTGGTGGGAGGAGGGCACGGGAGGATCCAGGACGAAAAAGGGGGGGAGGAAAGGAGGGGGAAGAGGGAAGGGAGAGGAGGGGCAGGGGGACAAAGGAGCTCCACACTCCCAGGGTAACAAGAGCCCCAGCCCTGGGTTGGCCCCAAAGGCCCCCCCTCCCAGCATCCGCTCTGCTGGCCCTCACTGGAGTAGTAGGCCACCAGCTGCTGCAGGCTGTTGAACTGTGTGCGCGAGGTGATGTAGAAGCCACCACTGTCGAGCTTGCGGATCTTGTAGTGCTTCACATTGAGGCCCTTGGCGTTGTCGAAATCCGACACAGAGAGGCAGTAGGCGCCTGCAAGGTGGGACCAGAGAGGAGCAGTGACCCCATGCCCAACCCCCCCGCCTCAGGCCACAGCACTCAGTGAGGTTCTGTGCCTACCCAGCACGGGAGGACATGGAGGCCAGAGCCAGGTCCAGTCTGCCCTATCTTGGAGCACCTAGCCTGTGGGTGGCCATCAAGGCAGGGCCCAGTGAGCAAAGGGGCACCTGATCAGAGAACCTCTCCATGCACTCTTGGCCCTGGCAAGATCTTCAAGGCAGAGTGTCTATCCCAACTGTGTGGCCTGGACCAGTCACCTGCCCCCTGGGCCTCAGTTTCCTCCTCTGCACAACAGGGTGACTCCCAGGGATGTCAGGAAAATTTGAGACCACCTCTTATAAGTGGTGGAGGAGGAGAGCCATGGGTGCCACAGCAGATGGGTTGGATGGAGTCTGGGAAGGCTTCCCTGAGGAAGAGGGCCTGGCACATGGTAGGTGCTCAATAAATGTTTGCTAGGAGCCAGAAATGGTTGTGTCCCTGGCTTAACTGCTTCCCCTCTCTGCCCCACACTTCCTGAACACCCTGGGCTCAGGCAGGAGTGGGTGGCTGGCTAAAACTACAGCCCGGGCA
Organism: Canis aureus; assembly: GCF_053574225.1. Lineage (NCBI taxonomy): Eukaryota > Metazoa > Chordata > Mammalia > Carnivora > Canidae > Canis > Canis aureus. Next base: position 31,528,495 of record NC_135636.1, on the reverse strand, counting down.
GGAGGCCATGTGCTGGGTGTGGCCTTCAGGCCGCCAAAGCCAAGAGGGGCCAGCCCTGGTGGTGGCCTCCTCCCTGACTCTCTTGAGCCTGGAAAAGCATTTGGCTGGAAAAGTTTCCTCCTGCCTAGCAGGCCTGGCTAGGAGCCTCTGTTAACCTGAGCCCAAGAGAAGCCTGGGGTAGAGGCTTCACCACCCAGAAAGAGCCTTTTTCAGAAGGTAGGGTACAGGCCCCACAGCCCATGGCCCTCTGGACAGTCCTCAACTGCGAGTTACAATCTCCAGCGTAAAGAAGGGGAAAATGAGGCCCAGAGAGGGAAAGCAGCTAGCCTCAGGTCTCCCAGCCAGTTAGGCACACAGAATCGTAACCAGGTCTCTAAAGCCTGCGTTGGGCAACCACAACTAACACATGGCCCAGGACACACACATGTGGACACCTGTGGCCTGGGCCTAGAGCCAGCCCCTGAGCACATGTGTATGTGCACATATACAGGCATGCCCATGCTCACACTGGGATGCACTCCCCAAGCCCCCAGGCACAAAGACAAACCCACAACTATCTGCTCCCACACGGCAACACCCAGACAATTCCACCCCCATGTGCACACACATGCCTGGACTCACACATGGCATGCCCGGCACACAACTGCCCATAAATGCACACACATGACATGGGTGCTCTGCTTCCCACTAAACCCCAGGCCCACAGGATGTGGCCCAGCTTTGTCTCCATGGTGTCAGGTAGCCTGCAAGCCACTTGAAGAGGGGCTAGAGAGGGGATGACCTATGTTCTCTGGCTGGGGGAGGGATGGAAGAGGAACAGGGACCAGGACGGCTGGGGAAGGGCAAAGCTGGCTCCTGGCACCTCGTCCAGCTCTAGAAGCCCCTGGAGAAGGAGAAGAAGGGCCTACTTCATCCGCACCCATCCTGGAAATAAGTCTTTGGCTGTGTGACCCCCAGGCCTCCCGACAGCCTGTGCACATTCCTCGTCTGAGGAAAGTGAGACCAGAGAGGCTAAGTATCACCATTTGCTGCATCTCTGGCCACCCTGGATATCTCAGTCTTCCTCAAACGTACCTCCCTGCTGTTGATCCTACCACTTAATCCACCTGGAGGGCTCTTCCTACCCCACTCCAGGTACCAAACTCCTATTCATTCCACAATACCCAGCGCAAACAACCCACAAAAGGCTCAGTTCTCCTTGGCCAAAAGGAGCACTCCTACCTTTCGTGGTCTCGCTTTCTCGCACCAGGAAGGTCCCTCTCGGGTTCTCTGCATTGAGCAATAACCGCTCTGACTCCCGTCTGGTGATCTTGCCAAAGTACCACCTAGGAGGAAGGAGGGTGGTATTGGTGACCCGGGCTTCCATCTACCTGCTGCGCCGGGGCTCCAGGCACCCCACCCACTCCAACCCAGGAGAGAAGCTCCAAACCTGCGGGGATAGGGGGCAGGCAAGAGACCAGGTTCCATACTCACTCCTCAGCCTGGATAGAGTCAGAGGGCGCCACGTAGTTGCTGGGGATGTAGCCTGTCTGTCCCGTGCTGAGCGAGTGGGCCAGCCACCAGTCACCCTCTCTAAGGAGGGGGAGAGGAAAGGAGCAAAGGAGAAGGAGCCGTCAGTGGTGGGCCCAATTCTGCAATCTTCACAGGTGCTGTGCTGGGGGTCCCCAAGGCCAAGTGAGGTGCTGGGAGCTGTGGGACCGGCTGGAGTTCTCGTGCCACCAGGCCAAGCTGGCCCGGAATTCTTTCTCTCCCCAGCCCAGATGCCTCTTGGCCCAAGCTGACTCAGACGGACTTTGTCCAGGACCGTGGCAGGACTGACCTTGGTCAGCCTGAGGTCTAAATTCACAGGGGGCAGAGTCCTGGGATGGGGAGGAAGCTGCTTCCCTGCAAATAGACCAAGCCATCTCAAGATGCCAAGGGCTGTCTTGGGAATGAGGGAGGGAGCTCCCTGTCTCTGGGAAGGAAGCAAGTTGTAACAGGAGAGATGATTCCTGCCTAAGACAGATGTCAAATCAGATCTCCAAAGCCTCCCCAAGCCCTGAGATTTGGAAGCTGCTGAGACCTGGGTGGAGGTAGGGGGCGGCCCTTTGGGGGCTTGGTGACAATCCAGGCACTGATCCTGCAATGCTTGCCTTTGTTGCAAACCACTGGTCATCCATAAGGGACTCCTTAACTGAATACTACAGGCCTCTTCCTGCGGCTTACCCATCCTACCCTACTGGGGAAACTGAGGCCAAAGGGGGCTGGGACTTGCCCAGAGTCACACAGAGCCATGTCAGAGGGGCTGAGGTGGCAGAGACTCAAAGCCCAGGGCACTTCTACACTAACTGCCCCATGAGGAGGAAATGGGGACGGGGCGGAGGAGCTCCCTGCAAGGTCGGGTCCCCTGGGCCTGGGTGGGAGTGGGGAGGGGGCGAAGTACCTTTGCAGCCATCTGAATGTGAACCAGGTCTGGCTGGAGCGGGGGTCCAGAGACACAGAGGAGAGAGGAGAAAGCGAGAGCCCAACAGGAAAGAAGAGGCAGAGATGGGGGTGGTGAGAGAGAGAGGCAGAAAGAGCAAGGAAGAGAGCAGGAGAGCAGGCGGTGCTGGGGACAGGGGACAAGGCGGGGCAGCCACAGAGGCCTCACATCCAAAGCAACCGAAGGGGAAGGGGATGGGGAGGGGTCTGGGGCGGGGTGGAGGGGGACGGTGGGGAGGGGAGGCCAGTGGGAAAGGCTGCCTGGGAAATAGGGCTCAGCCCCCTTCCATTCCCACCGTGCAGATGGGAAGACAGGCCAGAGAAGCAAAGGCCTCTGCTCAAGGTCACACAGCCAGGCCCAGGCTCCTGACTCCCACATCAGAAGGAATCTTCCCCTGCAGGGTGTGCTGGGGCCTGATCACTTGCGGAGCTTCTCACTCCAAGGCTGCCTTTGGACCTCACCGCAACCAGGACCCTGAGAAGACACACAGCAGGCAGGATGTGCCCCCCTTCCTCAGTGCCAGGGCCCAGAGAAAAGGGCCCGTGCCCACATTTGCACAGTCTGGACTTGAACCTGGATCCCTGGCTCCTGATTCTTTTGAGCTGCCTTGGACACAGTCTTCGACCCATTTTGAAGATAGAGTAGTTGAAGCAAGGAGAAAGCAGGCTGGGAGAGCTCTCCAAACACTGGAGAGCACCCAGACCTGGGGGCTCAGTAGGGGCGCATCGAGGCTGAACCAGACGGTATAGAGTGCCTTCCAGACAGCGAAGGGAGCGTGGCCAGGGGCTGTGAGGAACACCTCAGCCGCGCAATTGCTGCACGCACACTCAGGCAGGGGCATGAGCTCACACGGCGGTCTCCGCTGGAGAGGGGGGGCTCTGGAGTTAGGGGGCACGGTCGACCTCAGGGAAGGCCCTTCCTTGGAAGCTCAGGACCACCATCCATCCCCCTGTTGTGCAAACACCCACGGGTGTCCACTTCTGTCTGTCCCATGTGATCCTCGAGGCCACCCTGTGAGGAAGGGGGGCCTCAGCCCCCCGATGAGGAAACTGTGGCTCAGAAACATCAAGGGATCAGCCCAAAGCCACACAGCACCCAGGCTGGAGTAACTTAGTACTTTGTAGGGAGACTGAGTCATAGAGATGGGCAAAGACTTGCCCAAAGCTATAAAGCAAGAACTTACAGGGAACAGCTGAGATCTTCCAGTAGGAAAATAAGGCAGAGAGGGGCAGTGATTTGTTGAAAGCCATAGCAAATCAATGGCAGGGCAAGGGTGACTACCAGGGCCCAAGTGCCCACAGCCAGACACAGAAGGCCCTCCTGGACCCCTGCAGCTTCCCCAGGCCACTTAGAGGCTCAGAGACCCTCAGAAAAGCCAGGGGAAGCAAGAGGAGGAGGCAGCAGGGCTAGGGGCGGGAGACTGGGCCAAGGTCTAGGTCAGAGGCAACAAAACGAGACAGATTGACAAAGCCAGAGTCTGCAAACTGGCTGGCCTCTGGGGAGCCCCCATCCACACACTCAAGAGTGGAAGGTCGGCAAGGAGTATGTGCCCAGAGGCCAACCAAGCAGGGCCCCGGAATCAAGGGGGGGTTCAATCCTGCTGACATTACCCAGACTTCAGCCAGCAGATCCTCCAGCTCCCTGATATCAGCCCAGTTGTGAGTTTGGGGTTTCAAGTCCAGATCTAGGGTTTTATTTAGTTCACAAGGCAGGGGTGAGGTACACCACAGTCTCACAATGGACCCAAGGTCCAACTTTGACCTGGCCCCAGCTTGAGAGGTATCTAAGAGCTTGAGCTCCAAGAGTCAGACCTCCCTGGGCACCATCCCATCCACCATTTGCAGGTTACGTGACCGGGGCCCTGCCTCAGTTTCCCCACCTGCCCACCTGTAGGGATACTCAGGCCTCCCTCCAAGTACGTAAAATACTGGCACAGGGCCTGGCACATAGTGGGGGCTCTATGTTCATGAGCTGTTAGTATCTTGATTTGGCTTTAAAAAGAAAAACAATTAGGGATCCCTGGGTGGCGCAGCGGTTTAGCGCCTGCCTTTGGCCCAGGGCACGATCCTGGATCGGATCCCACATCGGGCTCCCGGTGCATGGAGCCTGCTTCTCCCTCTACCTATGTCTCTGCCTCTCTCTCTCTTTCTGTGTGACTATCATAAATAAAAATTAAAAAAAAAAAAAAGAAAAACAATTAAATCTGTATCTCTGTGGGACCCCTCCCTACTCTCCAAAATGTTTTTAAAAACTACAGCAGCAAAATTAATTTATTTATTAACTAAAAACCAAAGCAGCTGATGAAGGGAAAATATTTGTAATAGTCTAAATGCCCAGCAACAGGAAATGTCCCAAAGACATTATGGAGATTACTCTCAGATATTTACACTATGCAATATGGGGAAAGAATGAGGGAGGAGCTAGATGTACTGACAATGGCAAGATATCTCTGTCCTAATGATTAGTAAAGAAAGCAAATCATTAAATAAAATGTATAGTTGAAGTAGGAAAAAAAAAAAAAACAAAGCAGCTCAGTCTCAGTCTTCAATAAGGATCTGCTGTGTGACTTTGGGCAAGTACCCTATCTTCTCTGGGTCTTAATTTCCTCATCTATAAAAAGGAAATAATATTCCCAGAATCTCCCTTGTAGGCAAAGTGTATCAGTCATCAATAGGCTGGGCTTAGGGCCAACTAAGATAATTACTATGACACCATCTAGGCCCACCTGTGAAAAGGAGCTATCAAGCCACATCTTCCTATGTCCATGGTCTGGGAGGCTCGAACGTGCCTTGGGTAGGTCCCAAGTGAGGGACCCCACAGCCTCCCAGATGGGTCCAGTCCAGCAGCGACACCAACCTAAGCCCAGACTTAGAAGTCATCTATCAGTTTGAGCAGATTTACTACATCTAGCACCTTCCCCAGGGGCCTGGTCCTTATCAGATGGATGTGAAAAAGGGAAGGAAGGAAGGGTATTACACACATTCCCTGACCCACTCCTCACCTTCCCTTAGGTGGTCAGAGAAGCACTGGACCAGGAGTCCTCGAATTTTACACCCCAAGTGCTGTTCACTAGCTGTGTGACCTCAGACAACTGACCTCACCTCTCTGAGCCTCAGGATCCTCTTTTGGGACCCTAATCCTTGAGCCGGCCATGCAGGCATGGAGATCGGGAGTATGGCAGCTTCAGAACCTGGGAAGTTATTCTGGTTTGGGAACTTATATTTAACTCACTTGGATTGTTGGAACTGGTCAGTCAGATAAGCACTTTGGGGATTGCGGGCAAGCCAGGGTTCCCTGAGGCCTGGGCACATGGTCAGTGGGGAGGCAGCAGGGTGAGGCGAGGGCAGGTTGCATGAGAAGGGTAAAAAGGTATCCCTTGCCCCATGGTGGGAAGTGGGACTGCAGTGCCCAGAACGAGTTGGGGAGACATCAGTACCTGCTGGAGGGCTCCCCCAGAGAAGCTGCTGGAATCTGGGTCAGAGGAAAGAGCAGATCAGGGAAGAACCCAGAGTCAGACTCAGAAGGGCCCTGACTCCTAGAGACTCAGACAGCAGGGCAGGGTGCTCAGGATAGTCAGATCTCAGAACGCTCTGGGCTTCCTCAGACCCAGGCCACACAGCGCACAGGATTCCAGGACCCAGGGCTGTTTGGCATGAAGATCCACGGAGCAGGGTCTCCAGGACTGCTACTGTGAGGACCAGGACCCGGCAAGCCCTGGCCAAACCCCACCAACGGACGGGCTAGTCCTTAAGCTCTCCCTGACACCCAGCCCAGCCACAGGCTGGCCTCAGGAAGCCCCTCCTTCATCCAGGGGCGGGACAGGAGGTGTAAATCATGGGCCCTAAGCAATAACGGGGACAGGACATGCAGGGTAGCCCCTGGGTGGCCATGAGGCCTGAACACCTCAACTTTGGGTGGCCCATCTGTCACTAAGTGCCCCCAGTCCCCTGTCCCCCACTTCCTCTAGGGCCCCAACTCCACCACCACCTGACTTCTCAGGCAAAGGGGTGGCTGAGCACTGCGATGGGGGAAGGGCTCCCAGTCCCCCTCTCCGGTCATGGCAGGTCACCGCTTCCCTTGGACGGGCCTCCACCACTTGCAGCCCCAGGCCTGGCCCAACACCGTCAGCCCTACTTGGACAGCAGGAAGAAGGGAGGGGAGGGGCCGGGCGAAGGAAAGGGGAGAGAGGCAGAACCAGAGCTTCCAGAGCCTTCCCTCCCACCACACCTTCGCTCAAGCTGTGGCCCCAGCCTGAGGCGCCCTTCCCATCATCACAGGTCGAGATGGGGAGAGATCCCCCTGAAGCATCCTCCCCAGCAGCACGCCCCGTCCTGGTGCCTCTACGGAGCCCCTCCTGCAAGGGCCGTGGGTGGGAGGGCCTGCCCGCCCCTCCCAGCTCTGCCACCGCCAGCCGTGTGACCTCGAACAAGTCACCTCACCTCCCGGGGCCTCAGTTTCCTCCTGTGCAAAATAAAGCAAAGCAGAGTTTCCACTTCCCGGGGCTGTGGTGTCGTATAAATAAAACAACGCAACTTAAGACCAGGCTGGCAGCCAGAGCACCGTAAATGGTGGCCGATTACTGGTCGTTCATCTTGCTTGGTGACACCAGGGAGGCACCCCCTGCTGCGCTGAGCGACAGGTGATCTGGGACCCACAAAGGCGGCAGACCTGAGAGCAGCCCCCCAGGAGCTCCCGGTCTGGGGGAGGCCGATGCGAACCGCTTGGAACCACCAGGGCACCGAGCGGCACTAGGACTGACACGCAAGGGGCGGAAAGATGGGGAGAGAGCCGCGGCCCGAGTTTCCATCCCGGCTTTGCCACCTGCTAGCTGTGTGACCTTGGTCAAGGGCCTTCACAACTCTGAGCCTCAGTTTCCTCGCTTGCAGAATGGAGACAGCCCCTCCCCCGTCACCAGAGCCCTGGCAGGACTGCATCGAGGAGTAAATACAAGGACATGGGTAGAAACGCCTGGCACAGCACCTGGCACCTCTTTTCCCTTTTGCCTCCCAGAGAAGGCGTCCTGAGCTGGATCTTGAAGGATGAATAGGAGTTTGCCAGGCAGAGACGGGAGAAAGGTGTTTCAGGCGGAGGGAAGAGCGTGCACAAGGGTAGGGAGGCATGACCGAGCAAGACACACTTGGAGTTGGTGATGTCCAATCTCCTCAGCCAGGCCTTTGAGGACGCTGGGGGACCAATCCTACTCTATCCCCAGCTCCTTCCTGCCTTTCCACTGCCCTGCCTCTCCAGCAGACCGCCCCTCCGAGAGGGACTGCCTGCCTCCCGCCCCTTCCACCTGCCCCAAAGCATCACTGCTCTCCTTGGAGGACTTGCTTGGAACCTTCCAGTCCCTGTAGTCACCACCAGAGGGGGGCACACAGCAGGAACCAAAATGCATGAGCAAGGACCCCAGCCCTGCCCTCTCTGCCTATCACTTGGTCTGGACTGGAGCTCGTACCACCTTCTCCTGCCACACTGGCTCCAGGAAGGGCCCCTTCTCCACCCAGGCCTCACCGGGCCGGCACTGGACCCTGCATGCAGCTGGCACTCAGTGGACGCTGAGCAGTCAGGATGGAGAGCGGGAGGGTGAGCAGGAAGGTGGCTGGGGAGGAGGCCTGATGGTGAGTGACAGGGGGACGGTAGGGCCCTCCCCAACCTCAGCCTGGGGGTTAAGGTGGGGACCCGGCCACACCGGTTGGGGGTAGGGCCGAAGCTGGGGAGGCTGGCTGGGGGCAGCCAAGGGAGCCAGGACCCGCAGGCAGGGACATGCAGAGGCAGCACATGCAGATAGCAGCCCCCCCCCTTAACCAGCAAAGCCCCCCAACCCCCCGACCCCAGCCCGCCACCTACGAAGCATGTACACACCTGACATCCACTTTCCTCCTAAGGGCCAGCGAGAGAGAAGCAGAGAGAGGGAGAAGCTGAGAGGGGGCTGGAGGGAGCAAGCAGGAGCCAGGGATTGGGGAAGGGGTTCCAAATGAGGATGGGGGCGTAGAGTAGGCCTTGCCCAGGGCAGGAATGCAGCGGGTGCTGAGCTCTGCCCGGCGCTGTGCTGGCAGCGCCTGCGGGAACAAGCCCCCGCCCCTCACCCCTGTGCGTGTGTCCCAAAGCCTGCACCCCCCACACCCCCCTCCCTGCCCCGTGACAGGCACTGCAGCCCACCCCCGGGACACTCCTGGCAGGGAAAGGAGAAGAGGAAAGAGGAGAGGAAGGACCCCTACCCCATGGCTAGAGCCCCAGCTACCACTCACTAGTTTATCCCCCCCTTCCCCCGGCCCTGCTCCCCTGCCCACAGGAGCCCCAGAGCCAGCTTGGCCCTAGGACGCCCCACCCCAAGGCTGGAGTCTCTGGAGGTCAATCAGACGTCCACACCCCATCCCTGTGCCCCGTCATAACCCCTCACACTGAGTGCCCAGTATGGGGTCTCTGTCCCCTGCTGCTAGAGACTGGTTCCACCAGCTGCCCCAGGCCCTCCAACCCCAGGTCCCTAAGGAGGGCACCTCTAGGGGCACAGCATCCTGCTTTAGGCCCTGTTTTCTGTAGTCCTGGGTCCTAGACCCAGTCCTGCCCTGACCATATGCCCCTCTGTGGGGTCTGGGATGATGTGCCCTACTGAGTAGTTACTGAACCCAGATCCCTGCCCTGGGAGCCCTCCAGGATCCCTGACCACCACCACCTATCTCATCTCTCATAGGCTCAGGACAGTTCCCTGGACCTTGGCGAGCCTTGACACTAGCCATGCCTGCTGCCCATCATGCTGCCCCCAGCTCTGGGATGCTCAGAAGTGGCTCTGGCCCAAGACCAGGTCAGGGGGATAGGGTCCCAAGGGATGAGGGACAGGGGGTCGGTCACTCACGTGTTGTTGACAATCTGGAGCCGCTCCCCTTTCTTGAAGGACAGATCGGTCTCTGTCCGAGACTCATAGTCATAGAGGGCCACAAAGGTGGTCACTCCACCTGCAGAGAGAGGTGGGAAGTGTCAGAATGGCCAGGGTCATCGCTCAAAAGAGGGGTGGACAGGAGGGCCCTGGGCAGAATAGAGGCTGGTCTCCCACAGCCGCACAGCCCAGCCCAGAGCCGTGGCCACCTTTACAGGGGCTGGCCCAGCAGTGAGTGTGTCCACCTGTGTGCATGTGTCTGGGCACCCCTGTGAGGGTGTGTAGGAGGCGTGTGCGTCTCTTCACATCTGAGCGTGCCCACTGGGCTCTGGGTGATCCTGACTGCTGGCTTCTGTTTAGTGCCCATCCTCCACACAGACCCAGAAGCCCCCAGCAACAGGCTTCTTAGCACACAGTAGGTGCTCGAGAAGCGACTGGGGGTGAATGAGCCAGTGAATGAAGGAAACTGCACCCGGTTGGGCTGTTCTGTTTCTATGTCTGTGTGACTGGGTGTATTGGGGGAGAGCTCAGTTCCAGGTACTGTGCCCTCAAAGAGATCCCTCTGTCCCCCATTTTAACCACAACCTTCACCCCATACCCCCCAAGACCCCCCCTGCCCTTTTTGCTCCTTCAACGGCAGCACCGCCTTCGAGCAGCCTACACATTTTACGAGCCTTGCTCTGTTTTTCTCCCCCATGCTCTGCATACTGCTGTGTCCCCAGCACCAGAAGAGTCCTGGCTCACAGTACGGGCATCACAAATGAATGGGTGTGTTTGTGGGTCTGTGTCTCACTCGGGTATGTGTCTGTATCTAAGGCATCCGTGAGTGTCCCTGTGTGTCCGTGCGTCTGTGTGTTCTCACTGTGTGTATGTACATCTGTGAACCTGTGGGTATCCGTGATGGTGCTCCTAGCTGAACCTGTCCGTACCCTGTGTGTGTCTTTGAGGGGCTTCTGACTGCCTGTGTGTGTGTCTTCATCTGGGAGTACGAGGTTATCTGTGCGTGTGTGTCTGTGTTTGCGTACATCTGCCTGGTTGCATGTCTGTGCCCGTCCATGTGTCCCTAAGTGGGTCTCTATGTCCACAGTGTATCTATGAGTATCTCATCTCTGATGGTGTCTCCAGCTCATCTCGTTCAAGGGTCTGCATAGGTATCTTAGGAGCTGCTGTGTGTGTGGCCCTGAGTGTGTCGAGGGAAGAATGCACGTGTTTGTGTGAGTGTCTTCCAGCTGCGTGTCTCTGAGACCACGTTGGCATCTTTCCGTGAGCATCCCCGGCCTGGGGCTGCCATACCGCGAAGCGCCAGCAGAGGGCGCAGGGGCGCATCGCGGCGCTGGGCCAGGCCCCTGAGAACCAGAGAGCTGCCTCCTGCCCTCCCTTGCCCCCTCTGCCACCCAAGGCCTCCCGACCTGACCCATCGCTGGGCTGCCCAGAGCAAAAAGCAACGCCTCAAAACCAGTCCTCATGCTGCCCTGAGCCAACAGCCCCCGGGGCCCCCTGCACCTCGGTTCCCCTCTGCAGGCCCATATCTCTAGACCCTGTTACTGTCCACTTTGGATTTGCTCTCAAAGGCAGTGGGATTTGCACCACACTGTCCAGTTTATAAAGCTCTTCCCCACCCACAGTCTCCAGGAAACCCCCAACAGTCCCCAAGCCCAAGACACCCACAGCCCTGCTGCGAGAGAGGCCCGGCCCGCAGGCACCCACGCTCCCAAAGCCCACTGACCAGCCAGCGGCCCCGCCCGCTGCGGGGAGGTGACCGTGTCCGAGGAGTTGAAGCCCCCAAACAGCTTGGGCTCAGCAGCTGCGGAAGGGAAGGCTGTACTGGGGCCTCGGTGGCCATCAGCGGAGGCTGGCTTGCTGGGTGTCTGTGAGGTGGGGAAGGCACCCCCGCCGCCACCGTGGGTGTTCTCAGCTGGCTCTAGGCTGCGGCGCCGTTGGCTGGCATCCTTGGGCTTGCTCTTGTTGCTGCCCATGGTCCTGGCTGGAGATGAGAAAGCACACTGGGTGAAGGACTCTGGGAGCAGGCAGGGCTGCTGGGCCCGGGCCCTTTAGACAGCCTCCACCCCCACCCACCATTCTACAGACGAGGACACCGAGGCCCAAAGAAGGGCACCAGCCTCTTTTGGATAAGTTAGACTTTCAGAGCCTCAGTTTTTTAACCTGTAAAATGGGGATAATAATGGGACCCATAAATGGCTTCCTTGGGACAAAGCCAGGCACAGAAGCAATGACTCATAATCAGAAGCCCTAACCTCCCTCACTTCCCCCTGAGTCAGTTTCTGTCGGTCATGGGCAGGGACAGTATCTGAGTCATGGCCATATCCCAGGCATACAACACATAGGAGAGGGCTCACTGAGGGCTTGCTGAGCAATTACATGACTGACTGAGATGGTCTCACACCAGAGTGAAAGGTGCTAATAGTTGCAGCCAAGACAGGGATACAGAGGAAGCTGGAAGGAGAGATGTCTGGGAGCTCACCCAGCCACAGGGCCTTTGCACATGCTGTTCCCTCTGCCTGAATGCTCTTCCCTGACCACTTCACCAGAATAACTCATGCCTCCTTCAGTTCTCAACTCAAAAGTCACCTCATGGGGAAGTGTTCCCCAAATCCTTTCTGGTTTAAGTACCCCCTTACTTTTGTACCTCTCTTGATAACACGTGGCCCAGAAAAAAAAAAAAACAAACTGAAACTCTCCAGTGATGCCCATAGCCCCGCCACCCCCTTTTGCCTCCTACCTCCCACTCCACAGATCCTGGTTGGTCCCAGCTTCCAACAAATGTGGCCAGGGTCTTCCCACCCATCACGGCCACCCCTCCCTATGCCCCCCATCTTGGCAGCCCTGATGGGCCATCACCTCACCTGGGGGAAGGCAGGGGCTGTCCCAGAAGGTCTGGGAAGCAGCCTGAGGTCTCAGCACGAACACCAGGTCAGGGGTCTTGAACTAGAGGCCCTGCTCCACGTCTCCCTGCTATGTGACCCTAAGCAACTGACTTCCCCTCTTTGGGCCTCAACGTCTTCATCTGCAAAACAGGGAGAAGGCAGACCTCTCAGGCTGTTGTATGGATATGATTAGAAAGAGAAATCACCATGGCCCTGAGTCTTGGGTCCCAGTTTACCAGGCTCTGACTCTGACAGTTCCAATGCTAAGAGCTTCCCAGACCTTCCCTTCCATCAACCTTCCCAAAGCATTTTATGAGCATGAGCAAGGCAGGGTATGACGCAGCGGTTAAGAGTGGGCTCTGGAGCCAAACTCCCCGAACTCAGATCCCACCTTTACCCTCATCGGCCATATCACCTCAGGGTAATGACCTAACCTCTCTGTGCCCTATTTCTTCATCTGGAAATGATGGGGTCATCAGGGTCCATGGTAAGTGAACGAGGCAAGTATGTTCTTGCTGGGAATGAGGCAGGTCATCCCACCACATCCGCTATGACTGATACTGTGTGATTCTGGATATACCGGCAAGGTAGGTTTGGGATATTCTCCAGGGAATGCTGCAGGCCCTGGAATCAGTCCAGAACTTCCTCTGGGAACCCATGGATGGGGAAAAGTGTTCTTGACTGGTTGAGGCCTTAGGCAAGACTACCGGACCTGAGCCCCAAGCCCAGCTCTGCAAGCTCTCCTCCTGCAGGAACTTTAGCCAGTTCCTGCACCCCTGAACCCCTCAGGCTGACGGACTGCACAATGTGGGCGTGGCCTGCATGCTCCCTGGGGACCATCCAGCTCAGAGAATGGGCTGGGGAGGCCCTGAGGAGACCTGCTCAACAGCCCAAGGGATCACCAGGGCCTCCTGAGGGACAGGCCAACAAGCCTGGAGACAAAGAAGACCAATTTCCATGGCAACCCAATCCACCGGGGTCATATCAGCACTTATATTGTTGGTGTCCCGTGGGTCCTACTGACCCAGTTCCCCGAGGCTCCAGGCTGCACCTGCTACGCAATGGCTCCCTGGTACAGCATTCACAGCACTGACTGTGCAGCAGAAGCTACGCTAGTCCATGGAAGGACACAGGGACGAATTGCCCGGGCCTCGTGTCAGGGGACACATGCTTTAGCAGGACACTCATTTGTGGGACTTTCGGAGGAAACTAAAACTATAAAAAATATTTTTTAAGGATGATTTAAAAAAAATTTTTAAATGGAGAACTTTCTAAGGGCCTGAACTTTCTTTATTTTCCTTTTTAAGATTTTATTTATGGAGCACCTGGGTGGCTCTGTGGTTGAGTGTCTGTCTTTGGCTCAGGTCGTGATCCCAGGGTCCTGGAATCAAGTCCCGCATCTTCCCCTTCTGCCTATGTCTCTGCCTCTCTCTGTGTCTCTCATGAATAAATAAATAAAATCTTTAAAAAAAAAAAAAAGAAAGATATTATTTATTTATTTATTTGAGAGAGACAGCACAAGTTGGGGGTCAGGCAGAGGGAGAGGGAGAAGCAGACTCCCCATTGAGCAAAAGCCCAACGTGGGACTCAATCCCAGGACCTCAGAATCATGACCTGAGCCAAAGGTAGATGGTTAACTGACTGAGCCACCCAGGCATGCTGAATTTTCTTTAGATTGAACTAAATGATGCAGAGGGAGCTCCCTGTCACTGGAGGTAATAATCAAGGACAGGAGAAAGAGTCATTGGGTGGTGTGCTATAGAGAAAAGAGGGAGAGTCAGGCCTGGATCTTGAGCACCATCCCAGCTCCTAGAAAATGCATGTGCCCTTTTTGGTGGGGGTGAGGGAAAAAAAGACAGCTCTTGCTCCCAAACTCTTACACTGACCCAGACTCCCCAGCAGGGCACTCAGCAAAAGCACAAGAGAGCCTTCAAGACCCAGCCAAGGTGGCCTGGTCTCCTGTTGCAATGTTTGTTGGTTGGAGGAGTTTCTGTTCTGTTTGTTTTGTTGGTCTTTGCGGTTAAAACCAATTACGTACGTAACACGTGTTTGTGGAAAGGCAGGGGTGTGGAGGTGAAGAGCTAGAGTACTAGAGTGTTTGAACCCCAGCCCTACCACCCCATCATGGGACTCTGCCTCAGTTTCCTCCTCTGTCAGTCGGGGAGACTGGCACTGATCATCTAGTGCCTTTGACCAAGCCCCCTGCAGGCAGGACTGGATCATATCCATCTCCACCACCCCAGTGGCCAGGACAGGCCTGGCACCTACTACTACTTATTGCTCTGGAAATATCTGCAGAATAGACAAGAGACTAAATGAGCACAGATATGAATTGCATCCTGCTTTGTTCCCCCAACGCCATGCTGTGGAGACAAGTATCATTCTGGATATTCAAACACTCCCAGGGCCTCGACCTTATACAGGCCCTGCTCTAAGCTGTTTGAAAATTCTCATTCGTCAAATTCTCATGATAATCTGGAAGGTAGATACTAGTAGTGTTCCTGTTTTACCAATAAGGAAACTGAGGCCCAATGGGGTTGAGGAACTTGTCTGAGGTCACACAGCGAGGGTGAGAGAGGACAGGGAACCCCACTGAGCAGGTGCAGGTATCAGGGGCTGCTCATGGGGTCTGCTGGGGAAACCTGTGACCCTACCTCCTGCCCTCAGGATGTCCCCTCACAGGGAACAGCCAGATGCCCTTGGTGGATGGCGCACAAGCAGATCACGCAGCCCAGTCCCCTCTCCTAGAGAAAGCCAGACGTTCCCAGCTTCAACAAAGCAGAGTGTGCCCATGGAAGGACAGGCACATTCAGGGTGGGGTCTAGTCCCTGCAGGGCTGCGGCCACACTGTGTGACCTCAGGAGAGACCACCCTCCTGGGCCCCAGGCTCCCTTCCTGAGGCAGGACCCCATCGCAGGACCTTTTGGTTCTGAGGTCCGAACGCCAAGTCACCATGAGTTGCCCATCTGAGAGGAACCAACCCACATCTCTTCCGCCACTTGCACGCTCTGAGGTACAGATAGACCCTTGAGGGACCGAGAGGAAGTGGTGAGGCCTCTGTCCTGGGGGAGCCCAAGGTTTCCAGAGGAAGGAGGCCCCTTTCCTCTGGGGAGCCACTCCTAACCTCAGCCTCCTGACCACACTCTCCAGACGGAGGGGAGGGCTTGTGCACAAGAGGTGCCAGGAAGCCAGCCTGCAACACCTCCCCTCACCCCCGGGGTCCCCACCTGGCTTGGCATCTCCCCCTGCCCAGCCCATAGCCCCAGCCCTGCGTCACGTGTCCCTGTCTCAGCGCTGGTGCCCCCACCCCCCCAAATCTTCCTCAGACATGTCCCTGCCCTCAGCCGGGCGCCTGGCTTCTGGGGCCTGGACGCAGGAGTCTGGCCCTCAGGCGCACCCTGCTCCCTGCAGCCAGGGCATCTCTGCAAACTACACAGACAACGGGGCCTCCTCTGCTTGGCACGCTCCATGGAAAGCCAGACACGACGTCCGTCCTCGCGAGGGAGGGGCTGGCGAGTCAACGATGGTCTGCTCACCGTGGGGACGGCCGTGCAGCTGAGGAGACAGGGCAAGAGCTGGGGCAGCCCGAGAAGATGCAGCGGCAGGGGAAGAGGGGCAGCTGCCAGGGCACAATGTCCTCTGGGCCCCTAGGGACCTCAGTTTCCGCAACTGGGAAAGGGGTACAATGACGCTACCTAAGCCATGGGGTTAGTGAGAGGAGTAAATGAGCCACCGCTTGCCGTGGGCTTGGTGTGGTGCTGGCCCAGAGGACACGTGAGCTACAAGGATTCTGTAAAGGAAGTGTGTGTGTGTGTCTATGACAGCACACTGAGGTGCAGAGAAAGTTCTGGAAGGATTCCAAATTCCTCACAATGCTTCATCCAAGAGATGTGGGACATGGAGAGGAAAAAAATCCCTTTTTTACTGTATGTGCTATATCACTTGACATTTAGAAATTACGTTATTAGTGGGGCTCCTGGGGGGGCTCAGTCGGTTAAGCACCTGCCTTCAGCTCAGGTCATGATCTCAGGGTCCTGGGGTCGAGTCCTGCATTGGGCTCCCTGCTCAGAAAGCCCCCCTTTCCCTCTGCCCCTATGCCCACTTGTGCTTTCTCTCTCTCTCTCCCTCTCTCAAATGAGTAAATAAAATCTTTTTTAAAAATTACATTGTCAAAAATTGTTTTTTAATGAGAGTTAAAAAAAAAAAAAAAACAGAAGAGCTTTCCATCACTCTGGGTGAACCCCTCTTCACCCAGCCCTGCACAATTGGTGCTGTCACCCTCTCCATGACCCCTCTGCTGGAGGGCACCACACTCTCCCTCACCTCCTGACCTGGCTGCGCCCCCTCCCCAGGCACATGGACACTCACAACATCCAGAACCATCTGGGGGATAAACTGCTGTTCAGTCACAGCACTCCCACCCCCTCCTTCCCTACTCTGGCGAGCATCACCTTCACTTCTAAGGGTGGAAGGAAGCCAGAGGATTAGGATGTGAGAGTGAGGAATCCAGTTAGGCCTGGGTTCAAATCCTGATTCCAGTACTTACTAGCTAAATCTTCTTGGGCAAGTTACTCTGTGTCTCAGCCTCATTATTTTCTTTTTTTAAGATTTTAAAAATTCATTTGACAGAGAGAAAGAGAGCACAAGCAGGGGGAACAGAAGGCAGAAGGAGAGGGAGAAGAAGGCTCCTTGCTGAGCAGGGAGTCCAACTCAGTCCAGTGTCCTGGGATCATGATCTGAGCCAAATGCAGATGCTTAACCGACTGAGCCAGCCAGGCACCCCTCAGCCTCCTTATCTTTAAAATGGGAATAATAGGGACTTCTGGGTGGCTCAGCGGTTAAGTGCCTGCCTTTGGCTCAGGACATGATCCTGGAGTCCCAGGATCGAGTCCCGCATCGGGCTCCCGGCATGGAGCCTGCTTCTCCCTCTGCCTGTGTCTCTGCCTCTCCGTCTCTCTGTATCTTTCATGAATAAATAAATAAAATTCAAAAAATAAATAAATAAAATGGGAATAATAATAAACCTAACATCTGAGAATTAAAGGAGAGAGGCCATGTGCCAGGCACAGAATAAGTGCTTGATAAACAGTGCACAGTGGTGTTTGCTGTCATTATTAATATTACAGGGGATAAGAGGAACCATGAAGGAGGAGACAGGAGTTAGGTATCAAAGCCTTGAATGCCAAGCATAGAGCTAACTTACACCCAGTTGATACTCAACTGTCCTGACAGCACAGTGAAGTATAGACTATAACTGTGCCCACTTAACAGATGGGAGCAAGGTTCAGAGAAGCCAAACCTTGCCTGAGGACACAAAGCAAATGAGTGCACCAGGGCTGGGATGCTCGAGGGCTAGGAGAGTGGCATCAGAAGGCACCTCTGCGTCCTGCCCACTGTGTAGCCAGCCCCCACACTCCAGACACACCCACCACCCACCATTCCCCCATTGCCGCCTCCTGGACACAGAGGCAACACAGAGACCAGAAGCCAAGCCCCAACATCACCCACCATAACTCTGGACCTTCCAGGGAAGCAGAAATGTCACAAAAATACAGGCCTGGAGCTTGAAAGCCAGGTTCAGACGCCGTCTTGCATCCAAGGGCCTCAGTCTACTCCTCATCAAAAATGGGAATCAGTATAATCGTTCCCACATAACTAGTTTTGTTGTAAGAAGTATGAGGTAATACATATGCAGTGCCTAGCACATAAGAAGTACCCAATAAATATTAGCTATCATCATCATCATTACTGTGGAAGATCTCCTTTAGATCCTTGCTCTTTTTCTTTTCTTTTTTTTTTTCTTTTTAAAGGTTTTATTTATTTATTTGAGAGAGGAGAGAGAGAGAGAGCACGAGTGGGAGAGGGTTAAAGGGAGGGGGAGAAGCAGACTCCCCGCTGAGCACAGAGCCCTAGACTGGGGTCAATCTCACAACCCTGAGATCATGATCTGACCCCAAATCAAGAGTCAGATGCTTAACTGACTGAACTACCCAGGCACCCCAGATCCTTACTCTTTTGTAATCACTCTCACAATGAGGCAAACTTCCCAGATTCCTCCTATGTGTCAAGCTCTGTGCATGACCGTGAAGGGATTTTCTGGTAGAGTTCATCAGGAGCCCAGGCCCAGAAAAGCCACTTCACAGGGAAAGAGTCCAGAAAAGACAAGCATGTCCACTAGTTAACCTTGCTCTGAGATCCTTGCCAATCCAATGAGCTAAGAACAAGAAATGGAAGTAATAAAATGAAATTAGAAAGGAGAAAATGAGTATCATCATTTGCAGATGTTATCAGCACAGATCTGGGAAATCCAAGAGAATCTGCTGCAAAACTATTAAACAAAAAGCAAATTAAGTAAAGTGGAAGGAAATTAAAAGTTAATACACCTAAATCAACAATGTAGCTATATACCAACAGCAATCAGAAAATAAAACTCCTGAGTGCCTGGGTTGCTCAGTTAGTTTTAAGCCTCCGACTCTTGATTTGGGCTCAGGTCATGATCTCAGGGTGATGAGATCAAGCCCCACATCGGGCTGTGCTCCAACACTTGTTCCTCTCCCTCTCCTACTGCCCCTCCCCCATCTCACACTTATGTTCTCTCACTCTCAAATAAATAAATAAATAAAATCTCTTTTAAAAAGAAAATTAAAAGAAAGCTTAGCATTATGAAAATATCAATCCTTCTAAATTAATCTAAAAATTGAATGTGATCCCAATAAAAACTCCAACAGGATTGTTTTTTAATCTTATCAATTTTAAAGTTACAATTAAAAGTAAATATATACAAGTAGCCAGAAAAATCCTAAAAAAAAAAAAGGAGTGGGAAATAGCTGACCAGATAGTAAAAATTACTATAAAGTCACAGTAATTAAAACTGTGTCACATCAGCACAAAAACAGGCAAGTCAACGCAACAGAACAGAGAATCCAAATATTGCCTCAAACATACAGAGAATTAACACAACGAAAGTGGTATTCGATGCCATTGCAAAGAAGGTAGATTATTTTTAAAATAGAGCTGGGATCAATGACCTGCAACCAAGAAACAAAGCTGGATTTCAAACTTACTCCATATGACTATAAATTCCAGATCAATCAGATTTATACCACACAAAAATAAAACCAAAAAGCTTAAAAAGGGGAGTAGAGAATAAATTTTCTAATCTCAAAATGGGAAAAACATTTAACACAGCACAAAACACAAAACCTGAAAATCATTCTTAAAATGATAAATCTATCTATATAGATAAATCTAAAATGTCTTCATGGTTAAATAAATATCATAAACACACTCAAAAGGGAGACAACAAACTAAGAAAAATATTTGTAGCTCATATGATAGACAAGGATTTTCCCCTTAATATATAATAAACTCCCACAAAATAAGAAAAATAACCACAGGTAGTTTACAGCAAATCAAATGGCTCTTCAACATACAACAAGATACTCACCTCACTTATAAGATTATACAAATTAAAAATACACAATTTCCCCAAGCACAGCAGAATACAGATTCTTCTCTTTTTTTTTTTTTTTTTTCAAAATTTATTTATTCATGATAGACATAGAGAGAGAGGCAGAGACACAGGAGGAGGGAGAAGCAGGCTCCATGCTGGAAGCCCAACACGGGACTCGATCCTAGGACTCCAGGATCGCGCCTGCACGGAGCCTGCTTCTCCCTCTGCCTGTGTCTCTGCCTCTCTCTCTGCATCTCTCTGTGTCTCTCATGGATAAATAAATAAAATCTTTAAAAATAATAATAATAAATAAATAAATAAATAAATAAATAAATAAATTATCAGAACTAATAAACAAGTTCAGCAAAGTTGTAAGGTACAAGATCAACATATAAAAAATAATTATATTTCTATACACTAGCAAAAATCCAAAAATAAAATTAAGAAAACAATTTACAATATCAAAGGAATAGTTAGGAATAAGAGTAACTAAAGAAGTGCAAAATTTATACTCTTAATTTTAAATTTTAATTTTAAATTTTAATTTTAATTTTGAAATTAAAAAATTTCAAAAATTGTTGAATGAAATTAAAATCTAAATAAGTGGAAAGACATCCCATGTTCGTGGACAGGAAAACTAAACATTGCTAAGATGGCAATATTCCCCAAATTTATCTACAGACTCAACATAATCCTTATCAAAAATCCAAGCTATCTTCTTTGCACAATTGACAAACTGATCTTAAAATTCATATGGAAGGTCAAGGGACCCAGAATAGCCAAAACAACCTTAAAATAGAGAAACAAAGCTTGCAGGCTCACTCCTCTCAATTTCAAAATTGAGGAAAAGGTCCAGTAGTCAAAATACTATAGGGCACCTATCTGGCTCAGATGGTAGAGCACACGACTCTTGATCTTGGGGTGGTAAGTTAGAGCCCCACGGTGGGGGTAGAGATTACTTTAAATAAATAAATAAATAAATAAATAAATAAATAAATAAATAAACAAACAAACAAACAAACAAACCATGGTACTTGCATGAAGACAGACATATAAATTAATAGGACAGAAATGAGGGACAGAAATCAACCCTCACATTTATAGTCAATTGAGTTTTGACAAGAGTGCCAACATCATACAATGGAGAAAATACAGTCTTTTCAACAAGTGGTTCAGGAAACAGTGGATATACACATGCAAAAGTAGGAAACTGGATACCTTCCTCAAACCCTACACCCAAAATTAACTCAAAATAGATCATGAACCTAAGTATGCAAAGTAAAGCTGAAAAAAATTCTTATAAGAAAATATAGGTATAAATTTCACAATCTTGGCTTCTTAGATATGGCACCCACAGCACAAGCAACAGAAGAAAAAACTGGATGCCATCAAAATTTAAAAAATTGTATCCAACGGACACCATCAAGGAGATAAAAAGAATTCACAGAATGGGAGAAAATATTTGTAAATCATATATATGATAAGGGATCTGTACCAAGAATACATAAAGAACTCTTACAACTCAACAACAAAAAGACAAATACCCCAATTAGACATTTCTCCAAAAAAGAATTACACATGGCCAATAACTGCATGCAAAGATGCTCAACATCATTAGTCATTAAGGAGACGCAAATCAAAACCACAATGAGCTACCCCTTCACGCCCACTAGGAAAGCTATAATTAAAAAGACAGATAACAGTAAGTTGTTGGAAACCTCATACATTGCCGGCGGGAATGTACAATGGTGTTGCTGCTTTGGAAAACAGCCTGGTATTTTTCCTCAAAAGATTAAACATAGAGTTACCACATGATCCAGAAAGTCTGCTTTAGGTATGTACCCAAGAGAAAAGAGAACTTTTATGTGAAAACATAAAAATGTGTATGTGAAAAAAAAATTTAAAAAAAACTTGTATGTGAATATTCATAACAGCTTTGTTCATAATAGCCAAAAAGTGGAAACCACCATATATCCAGCAGCTGATGAATGGACAGATGACATGTGGTACTATGTCCAGACAATGGAATATTATTTTGCAAGAAAAAGGAATGATGCCTGACAACATGCTATAACATGGATGAACCTTGAAAGCATGATGCTAAGTGAAAGAAGCCAGACACAAAAGACCACATGCTGTATGATTCCATTTATATAAAAGGACCAGAATAGGCAAATCTATAGAAACAGAAAGACTGGTTGTTGCCCGGAGCTGGAGGAGGAACGTCTGAGGGGGAGTGGGGAGTGACTAATGGGTACACAGTTTCTTTTTGGGGTGATAGAAGTGTTCTAAAATTGATTGTGGTGATAGTTACACAACTCTGTGAATATACTAAAAACCATTAAATAGTACATTTTAAATGGGCGAGTTGTTCGGTATGTGAATTATATCTCAGTAAAGCTGTGATATTAAAAAACAAAACAAAACAAAACACTACAGCAGAGGGCCACTGTTCAACTATTAGACTGGCAAAGACCTCGAAATTCTATAGCAAAACCCACACTGGTTAAGAGTGAGGGAAGCCGGGGGTGGAGGGGCAGCGTGAGGGTCTATTTGCACAACCTGCAGCTAGGACAATCTGGCAATTGCCATCAAATGGCAACTGCATACAACCTCTGAGCCTGCAGATTGGGCTCAATCCCAGAGGAATCCTCGCACATGAATACTAAGTGAATGACAGGATATTCATCACAGAATTGTCTATAAGAAGCAAAAGACTAGAAACAACTAAAGTATTCTTCACTAATTATTTGTTTAAAGAGATATGCAACTTTTGTTTAAAAGATTTTATTTATTTATTTGATAGGGAGAGAGAGAGCACAGAAGGAGAGGGAGAAGCAGAGAAGTTCTCTCCTTGCTGAGCAGAGAACCTGATGCAGGGCTCTATCCCAGGACCCTAAGATCATAACCCTAGCCAAAGACAGATGCTGAAACAACTGAGCCACCCAGGCCTCCCATTCCTCACTAATTAAATAAAGCCTGGTCTCCAGCCACACAAAGCATACAATGCAACCATGGAAAAGAAAGCAGTGGCACCAAATGGTCCCCAGGGTACACTGCCAAGAAGAAACAGGCAGGTGTAAGACAGGGTACACCACATGCTACCATTTGTGTGTGTGTGTGTGTGTGTGTGTGTGTGTGTTAATTTTCTAACATACGTGTTTACATATGCATCCTCCATCTCCCTAGAAGGACACATCAGAACCCCTCCAGTAGTTGCCTCTGACAAGGAGACCTGCAGCCAAGAGGAGTTTTTCCCTGTCTTCCTTTGTACTTTGAATTATTTTTTACTGTGTGCATGTTAATGCTTTTTCTTTTCCTTTTTTTTTTTTTAAGATTTTATTTATTTATTCATGAGAGACACAGAGAGAGAGGCAGAGGCAGAGGCAGAGGGAGAGGGAGAAGCAGGCTCCCTGCAGGAAGCCCGATGTAGGACTCGATCCCTGGACTCCGGGATCACACCCTGGGCTAAAGGTGGGCACTAAACCGCTGAGCCACCCAGGGGTCCCTTTTTCTTTTCCTTTTAAGAAAAAATACAGGCTTACCTGGTCTCAAATCCTGGCATGCCCTCTCTCATAGCTGGGAAGGTCACTTCACTTCTCTGAGCTTCTGTGTTCTGCAAAGAGAGGGATAATAATAATGCCCAGCTTCAAGGTTGTTGTGGAGGAGTGAATAAGACAACCCATGCACGGGGCTGCCCATGTGCCTAGTGCCCATTCACTGCACGGTTCTTGTTGTTTATTAATATGTTACTAAGTCCACCAAGTTGGATTGTAAAAGGTGCCAGCAGAGAGCCTCAGACCAAGTGTGCAGAACACCAGCAATACTCTGACAGGGAGAAGGTGGGAAGGGCTTGCTGTGAGAGGCAACATTTGAGGAGGACTTCAAGGACAAGAAGGAGTTCCACAAGCAGAGAGACTGGGGACAGTGCTCCTGGCAAAGGGAGCTATGCACAAAAAGACAGAAATAGGAAAGCCCTGGGTATTCACTCAAGAGTTGTGCATTTGTTGGCTCCTTCCACAAGGCTTGGCTGAGCACCTGCTATGTGCCAGGCATTATGGTGGGAAAGACAAAAGCCAAGTGGCCAAACGGGCCAAGGGATGAATTACAGAGAATACAGCAATGGCAACAAGGGGGCACTGGGGTAGAGCTGCACTCACTCATACCCAACTGCTCAAAGAGCAGACCAGGAAAACGAGGCTCAGAGAGGGATAGGGACTGCCTAAGGTCCCTCATCCCACAGGCACCCTCCTGATGTGCACCCCTCAGAAGGTACCATCTAAACTGGGGGCCCCACCTAAAGGAGAGGCAACTAGTTCTCAAATGATAACAACAGCTGGTTGATGGGTAGAGAGACACCTGCGTGTCAGGCACCAGACTAAGAATGGCACTACATGCGTGAGTCCCAATGAACCCACTGCAGCCATACGTGGTCAGCCCCATTTGCAGATGAGAAAACCAAGGCATACAGAGTTCACGGTGCTTGCCTCAAGTCACAGAGCTTGTAAGAGGCAGCATCAGCCAGCAGACTTGAACTGTGGGCTCTGCAGCCTCGTGTCCCAGGGCCCCACTCCCAGAGGAGCCACCAACAGGGCCTCTGTCAGCAGTCACAACCCCTCTCAGAGGGGCCCAAGGTAGGAGCTCTTCTCAGCCAGTCCAGGAATGTCTCCTGATAACAGTGACCCAACCCGGGGTGGGGGAAGGATGGGAGTGGAGGTTGTGTCAGGAATGTGTGGGGTGGAGGAGGGAGGAGGTGGCGGGGAGGGAAACAGCCCATCAGCAGCCCATCAGCAGCCATCTGGAGAGATGGACTGGGAAGTCCTGCCTGAGCCAGTTGGGGTACAGCATCATGGTTAGAGGGGCCCTGCTGTGGCCCACGGGTGGACCCTGGGTAAACTGATCAAAGCCTCCTTCGGTACCACGGAGTCGGCCATGGTCATCCCCAGGCAGCTGCAAAGGCAGATGAGCTAACGGACGCAGAGCCCTGAGCACACAGGCTATTCTTCCAAAACGGGGCCCTTACTATTGTGAACATGACAGTTTCCATCATTGCTTAGCTATCTAGTTCTCTCCGGGACCCAGCCATACAGGGATGATCAGCCCTGTCTCGCAGAGGTGGGGACAGAGAGAGGCTCAGAGAAGCCAAGTCAGGTGTCCCAGCCACCATCCAAGACAGAAGCAGGCCAGCTGGGGATCCTGGCACTCCTGGCCCTAGGCCACTGTCAGCCCTTCTCTCCAAGGCCACTGCTCCCAGCTGAACTCTGGCAGGTAGCCCACACATCGAGGATAAAGCAGGGCTCCGGGGCCAGTCCATTTTTCCAAAAGAGGAATTGGAGGCCAAGACAGGGGAGCCCCAGGAGGACCATTTATGGAGTGAACATGTGACCCCTCTGAACCTCCAAGACTCAGTCCCCAACTGACGCCCCTCCCTCCTCAAAGCCCCGTGGGGCAGGTACCACTAGCACTGCCCTGTCCACGGAGGGGGAAGCTAAGGCCAGAGGAGCCTGGCGAGGGGGCCAGTCCAATGCTCCCATTTCACAGATGGGGGCTCCATCCCTCTCCTGCCTCCCTATAGCCTTCCACATGAGAATGGAAGCTCCCCATGGGCAGGGGGCTTCACCTGATTCCTTCCTTCCTTTCACACTCTCAAAAGAATTCCCTGTCGAACTGGGGTGTTTTTCTACAAGTGGTTTCGGAATATGGAAAGGACTCTGACTCCAGAGTGGGGGTAATATGAACGATGACAGTAGTAATAGCTGGTATTTATTTAGGACCTACTACGTACCGTTCTCATTACCCCATTCACAGATGGAGAAACTGGCACACAGAGATTAAATGATGAGACTAAGACCTCACCTCCTAGCAGCTGACTGGCAAGTCCCTCCCTCTCGGATCTTCCCCCTACAGAGAAGGGCCCAAGGAAGGAGCCTTGGCTGGGCTCTTCTTGGTGGGGTCTAGGGCCACCTCGGCTCCCTCTCCAAAACTCAATACCATTGGCTGCTCCAATGCAGGCCAGTGGGGTGGAATGGGGCATGCTGAAGGCCACACTTCCCCCCACCTACTTCCTCCCACCTAGGGTTCACACTACCCCTTCAAATGCTCCCAATAGCCCTGAAGTGAGCCGTGGCCACACGCATGTCACACACGAGGATATAAGGTCTCCCAGAAGCTGCCCAGCCAGGAAGTGAAGACCCAGATGCCAACACAAATCTGAGTGATACCAAAGCCCATCCTGTCTCCACTAGATATATAAGGAGGCATGGGAAGGGCAATCTAGGAGGTTGGCACAGCTTGTGCAAAGGCCCTGAGACAGGAAGGTCAGATGTACAGGGGGTTATCAAGTGAGCGGTCTGGACTGTGTGAGTCCCAACTTAACTAGGTCACTCGCTGCTAGTCTTTGGCCAAGGCCTGAAAAGGTCTGAAGGAGGGCCTGAAAGGGATCTGTCTAGCAATTCAGATCAGAAAAACTGAGAGAAGAGGCCATGAAAGTTTTCTCAGGCCCCTGAGACTGTGGGGTGGGGCATGGTTAGGTTACTGAGCCTTCATCCCCCAGCGATCATCTCAGAGCACAGTGACCTCCAGCTCTAGAGGGCTGGAGGGCCAAGAAGGGGCCTAAACCATGGCGAACTTCCCAAAGGAGGGGATATCTCAGTTGAGGTCCGAAGGCTGGACAGTGTGCGAAAGAGGAAAGGGAAGTATGATCCAGGCAGAAGAGACTGCTTGGGCAAAGGCCTAAAGGTAGGATCGTTAAGAGAAAGGAAGGGAGCCAGTCAGTATAAGGCATGCAGCCTCAGTCTCCCCAGCAACAAAATGGGGGAAAAGACAGGCATCCAGTGGGTGGCTCCAGCTTTCCCATGCCTGCTTCCCACCATTCCCCCACTCCAAGGCCCAAGAGGTTAGTCACTGGAAGGGTCCTCCTGCCCATGGGAGCATCTTGGGGCCAGGGAGGTCCACAGGCTTGGGAGGTTTCACCCACCCTACTCCAGCCTCTACCCCAGAGCCTAGGCCAGGCAGCCTGGCCAGTGGGCGGGCAGGGAGGCTCACAGGCCAAAGGTCACAGCCCTGGTGTCAGGGAGCCTTTGTGAGACATCCTCCTTCACAGACCAAGAGCTGAGGCTTAGAGGGGGGCTCCCAGGCCCAGGTCACACAGCGAGGCGAGTCTGGCCCCTGAATGAGGGTGTGGGCACCGGGACTGAAGAGAAGATTCTCAAGGCACTAAGCCCAGTACAGGCAGGTTCCAGGGACCCAGCCAGGTACCACCTGGCTGAATGGAAGTTCTCCATCAGAATCACTGTGTGACCTTGGGCCAGTCACGCCCCATCTTGGGGCTCAGTGTCTGTACCCTGACAGAGGCCCTGGCATGTCAAAGGTTCCTTAGCAGATGCCACTCCCGACCCCACCCCCCACCCCCATGCCACTGAGGTGACAAGTTTTGCTTTCTCTGGGCCTCTCCAAGGTGGCTGGAGATGGGTGATGGGCCTTGGGGGGACCATTGCCAGCCAGTGGCCTCTGCCCACTGCATTCAGGGGCTCACAGTGTTCGCTACTCCCTGACAGCAGCTCTGCTTCTCTGCTCTGGGAATACATAGTGCCCCCTCTTCCCCGCCCACACCCAGGCAGAACTCCCTCTGGGGACACTGGTGGGCAGAAGCACCTGGTGGCCCGGCCCCTCCACAAAGTCAACCCGAGCTCCAGCCCCCGTCCCCCGCCCCCAGCCTCAAAGCCCACACACAGGTGGCCCACCCTGCATGCGTGACCAGGAAGTCCAGCCCACCCTTCACTTACCCACAAAATGATGCCTCTGGCAGCCCTGAGGAAGACAGCCTCTGAGCCTGAGGTTGGGGACAGTGTCAGCGGGACGGCCTGTGGGCCTGCTGCTCACAGGATGGAGGCCTGCTGCATCTCCTTCCTCCCACCTCTCAACCCTGCCTTCAACTTATAATCACTCTCTAACCTTCACACGTGGCACGCGCTGTCTGCCCCCCACCAAAGCTTCCCCACCTGCCTTCCCCTGACCCTTCACAAATTCCAGTGAGAGGAGGGAGGGAGGGAGGGAGAGATGAATGGGTCCTACCCAGGGCCCCAGACAACAAAGAGGCACAGGGGGTGGGGGGTGGGGGCACCTCGGCCTGGGTCTGTCCAGCCCCACGGCCTACACCCTGACCCCCCGCTCGCTGCTGCCGTCGCCTGACACGTCCCCGTGCCGGAGCTTGCGACCTCCCTGACCTCCACAGGGCAGTGTGCAAGTCTGAGGCACCCACCTCCAGGCCCCGAGCCCCACGCCGCACGGGCCGGGACGCAGAACGGGTCCCAGGGGATGTTTGCGGGGGGAGCGAGGAGCGCGGGAAGAGTGAGCCAGGGGCCATCCACGGGCCAGGGCAGCCACAACGTGTCTGGTCCCGTGTTCGTGGAGCAAACACGCTCGGGGCTGGCAGGCCTCAAACCGGCTCTGCCAGTGTGGCCGGGGCGGGGCGGGGCGCTGCAGGCTCGGGCTGGCATCCGGGAGAGGGATGGAGGGGGGCCGCCGGGGACAGGGCCCGCAGCCCGGGGAAGGCAAAGGCTAAGCAGCCCGGGGAGCCCCCCTAAGCCCAGCCTGCAGAGGCAGAGCCATGCCAGCCCCTGCAGCTCTTGGGTTTCTTCCTGGGCAGGAAGGGGACTCCTTTCCAGACTCCAGGCCCTGACCTGCCCTGTAGCGTGCAGGATCCCTTCCCGCTGGGACCTGTCTACACCTGTCCACAGCCTAGAAGCCCTAGAGGGAAAGGGAAGGGCAAGGCCCGGAAGTGGGTGGCGCGGGAGCAGGGCAGGGCGGCAGGCCACCTGGTGTAAAACGCTGCTCTGTCCCTGGTTGCTTCGTGGCCAGTTTCCCCGTGTGGAAAGTAGTGCTGGGCATGGATCCCGGGGACCTCCTATCCCTTGGCGCTGAGTTATCTAGAAGACACCTCCTGGCAACTGCAGCGCTGCCCCAAAGCCCAGCTCTGGGGGTGACATAGCCAGAGGCCCAACTTACACACATGTCCTCACTCCCCACAGAAACAACAATAATAAACCTACTGATTACTTAATGTTTATTGTATGCCAGGCATCAGGCGTGGCACTTTACGTGCATCGTTTTATCTGCCCCGCCCCCCAACACTGCTGTGATCTAGGAATCCCCAGCAGAGGAAACAGGTCCAGGTCACGTGGCAAGTTAGAGTCCAGGCTCCTGACCCCACCTCTGAGGTCACACTGAGGCAGCCTCCATCTCCCTAAGATAGTTCAGGGCAGGAAAGAAATCTTAGGTACAGAAATCTTTAGCTGGAACTGGGGAGGCAGGGTCCATACTCCCCAAATCCATAGATCCCTTGAGTCCTGAGAGACCAAGCCCCAACCCTGCCCCACTATGTAACCCAGGCAGTGGGTGTACCACTCTTAGCCTCAGTTTTCTCATCTGTAAAATGGGTAGGGTCCTGCCAGTTTTGCCTAACATGTACAGAGCCATGGGAACAGAAAGGCTCAGCCCAGCCATCAGGACACCGTGAGGAAGGCACTGGGAATTTGTGCCTCCAGATGGACCGGGGAGAGGGAACAAACAAACCAGAAGCCACCATGGCCTGTGGCGAGGACTCAGCCCCTCATCACCAGCAAGCAGCCCAAGAGAGGAACGATGATTCCTCCTGCCCCCACGTAACCCGGTTCCCAGTCCTGCCTATCCCACCTTCCAAACACATTCTGAATCCACTTCCCTCTCACCATGGCCACCCCACTGCCCAGGTTCAGCCTCCTCCCCCAAGCTGGACAACTGGGGGCAGAGACCCTTTCTGGAATGTCAGTCTGAACCATGACTCTTGCTTAACACCCTTCACGGCCCCTATGAAACAAAGGACAAAGTCCTCCCCCCGGGCCTCCAAGCCTTCTAGTGGACTCTACCGGCCCCACCCCCTTCACTTCTGTTCTTCTCACACTGTCCACTGCTTCCCCTTTCCCTGAGAACCGGGCGCACACACTCACTTGGGCCTTTGCCCTTGTCGTCCCCTCTACCAGAGCCTACCGATCCCAGACATCCACACACCCCACCCCTTCATGTCTTCCAGGTGCTTCATCACAGGCTCAGAAGGCCCTGCCTGGCCACCTGTTTCAATGGCAACACGCCCCACCAACTCTGTCCTCTCTTTGAGTCTCATTTCAATAGCTACCTCCTCACAGAAGGCTTCTCTTGACCTCCTCCTGCCCAAGTAAGGACCTTCAACTTCTCCTTCCTAGCACAGACCACAGCACTGATGACATAGCTGCCCATGGGAGCACACGTCTGAGGACAGGGGCCACTTCTGTCTCACTCACTGCTGAATGCCCTGCAGCGGGTGTAATATTCAAAATAGATAACAGCTGGGAAGCTTGGCTACCATCTGGCCAGAGTGGCCCCTGGCCGAAAGCATAGGGCCTAGCACACAGTGGATACCTGGTAATTACAGAATGGATGGACAGATTCATGGATGGATGGATGGGCAGATGGATAGACGGATGGATAAGTGAAAAGGGCATACACAGTGGGGTTGGGACTTGCCAGGGATGCTCAAGGCCCTGAAAGGTGGCCCAGAAAAGGGATGGATCCGTCCAAGCTCATCAGCCAGACTCTCTGGCCTACGCAGCTGCAGCCAGCCTGGACTCTCCTCCTGCACAACCCGACTTTCATTTCCCATCTCCTCTGCCTGAGGAAGCTCCTTCCCCCGGGGGGACTGGGTGAGGAGGAGGGGCAGGCGGCCCTCTGGTCCTGGATGAGAGGGGGGCTCCCAGGCTCCATCTGTCTCGCCACAAAGGGGCTTTGTCCTCGGTGCCTGTGCTGAGCCCAAGGCAGACCGGAAGCCACCCCTCAGCCACTCAGCAAGTCTTACCACCCCTGGTCAGCTGGGCCAACAGCTCCAAAGCCAGACCCCAGGGGCCGGCATGGTGTTGGGCACAGCCTTGTGAAATCTTATTAAGCCCTAGGAGACTCTAAGGTGACCCCCATTTTGCAGATGGGGAAACTGAGGCTCAGAATAGCAAAGACACTTGGTCAAGGGCTCCTGGCCCACAGAGAACAAAGCTGGGTTTCAAACCCATGCCTATCAGGCATCAGAGTCTTCAGCCATCGTTCCTTACTCACCTTGTCTGGAGTACAGACCGTCTGAGTTTAAGAGGGCAGAGGGGCCTTTCCGGAGGCTCGAATGGACCCAAGCAGGGAGACCTTTGCCCTGGCAAGCTTTACCCAACATGGCAGGGAGATCAGGCCTTGAACCCGGAGCCCTTGCCCCATGCCCAGCCCATGTCCCAGGCGCCTTCAGAATCAGCCAGCCAGGCCCCAACACGTCTCCACCACTTCCTGCCAGGCGGGCTTCCACAAGGAAAGGATGTACAGGCAGGCAGAGTGGGGGCTGAGGCCTCCATCCCCCACCTTGCTGCTCCCCCATCAATCCCAGACTTGCCATTTACCTGGCTGCCACCCACCTTCTCCCCAGGGCCACCTCACCAAAGCCACAATGCTGACAGGGCTCCCACTCACGGTGCTAGATGAATCAGTTCTGTCCAGCTATCTCCTCATGCCCAAGGATGGCATGTAGACTCTGAGCAGGCCCTCAGACCTCTCCATGGGTGGGCACCAGCACCTCTGAAGTCAAAATTCTACCCTTCCTTGGGGCTCCAACAAGAGGAGCTGCCCATGCCACAGCTTCAGGCCCCAGTTCAAGCTCCACCTCCCCACAGAGAACTATCTCATCCTTTCAAGTATGTCATGTACTGCTTCCTCCAGGAAGTCCTCCCTGATCTGCTTCCTCTGAGGCCCCAGAACAGCCCCTACCTTCTGCCTCAGGTAGGGGTTCTTGATCCCTATCTGGAACCCCAGCCTCTTTGGACTACCTTCATTTGGTAACAGTAACTGAGCACTGGAGAGCCAAGTCTGGCCTTTGTCTTCCCTTCGCACCTTCAGCAGGAGGCCTCAGCAAAGCCTGGCAAGATATTGAGGCCTTGCCTGGTCAACCTAGTCCCCTTCTAACTACCCTGTACATGACCTGACACACACACACACACACACCCCACCTCCCAAGGCTATACCTGCACACACCAGGTGAGTTCCCACCTCCAGATATTTGCCCAGGCTCTGCCTTTGTCCTGGCATGTCCTCACCATTGCTTTTTCCCTGTGAGCTCCTGCTCATCCTTTAGGACTCAAGTCAGGTAACACTTCCTCTAGGAAGCCCTTCTGGCCTTGTAATGGGCTGCCAGGGTTCCTGTGGTGCCTACCCTGTGGTAGGACAATGATCAGGGTCTGTGTCTGGCTCCACCAGAGTGCAGGCTGTTCCCAGAGTGCATCCCTTGGGGGTCTCTAGCACCCAACACAAGGTCCAGACACCAGCAGCACGTAATCAAGAGTCCAGCTGCCAATTCCCTACCCAGAGAATCCAGGGACAGAGGCCAGGAACAACTCCCAGAGGCAATAATGAGTCCTATTTTGCCCATGCTGCCCACAGATCTAAGGTATGGGCGGAGTGGTGGTGGGGGGGTGCTTTCTGCAAATGGCCAACTGGTAACCAAACCCACGTCGTTTCTAAAACTAGGGCACAGGAGAGAAACGGGAACAGCAGAATTGTCCCCAAATAGAACTGTGGCTCATCTGGTTCCAGGGCCTTCGGGAACACCTGGCAGGGAGGGGGGTGGGGAGCACAGGTGGCTGCTCCCAAGGCTCTGAAAGGAAATCTAAAGTTTGGAGGGCAGGAAGGTCAACATCACCACAGTCACTGCTGACACCCTGCCCACCCCCTCAGGGTCAGTCCAAATCCTAGAAGGTGGCAGTCCACTCCACCTACCCCCAACTAACTACAGGGTACTCCCTAAACTGTCCTACTCTGAGCCTTGGCTCACATGGGTCCTCTGCCTGGAATGCTGTTGCCCCTTCTTGCCAGTCAGAATCCTGCCCATCCTCATACCTGTAACCACTAGCTGGGGCCTTTCTCTAAGCCTAGCATGGGCAGGCATCTGGAGGGAAATGAGCTATCCAGTCCTCCCAACAGCTTCGTGAAGAACGATGTCTGCCCCCATCTCACAGATGAGAAACTGAGGCTCAATGAAAGAAGCCATTCGTCTAGAGCACACAGCAGAGGAGGCAGGTGGACCAGGTGATATGGTGGGACCTGGGTGCTGGTGGCTGCAGGGCACCCCGAAGGCCTGGCCTGGCCTGATTCAACCTCCTAGGCAAGCCTAGCCTTGAGAACTTGGCATAATTCAGGGACAAAGTCCACAGGGCACAGCCCCCATCTGCCTAGACAGGTGCCCCTACCTCCCCCAACCCCCACCCTAGGGTGGCTGCGGACTAAGGAACCACATTGGTTTGATGTGATGGAACTATCTCCCCACCATATGCACAAACCCACTGAACAGATGAGAAAACTGAGTCCTGGAAGGGGATAGTTTCCCTATCTGGAAATGGGATGTGCCCCCAGGAACTTGTGACATCCCTCTGTGTCCTGATGGATGCTATTTCCTTTCTCTGAGTCTCAGTTTTCCAATCTGGAGAATGGGATTGTCAATTCTTTCCTCTTCAAGCTGATACAGATTATAACAAAATAGCGACTAATCTTTCTCCAGTGCCCATTAGGTGCTGGCTTTGCTGAGAGCATCCCGCACCTTAGAACAAGCCTATGGCATGGATACTGGCATTAGGCCCATTTTTCAGGTAGGGAAGCTGAAGCATAGAGAGGTGAAGTGACTCACCAAAGTCACACAATTTGTGGGTGACAGCAGTTGGAGGTAGGAGAGCCCTGGGGCTGGGGGCCGGTAGCTTGCCAGAGAAGTCTCCAGGCCTCATCACTCTGAGAGGAATGCCAGGAAAGGGCTAGAGGAGGATCAGGGGTCAGACAGAAGGCAAAGAAGGGCTCAGCCCACATGAGGCACGGCAGGCCTGTGGAGTCCTTGGGGCCCCGGGTCCAAATTCATGCACTGGGTGACCTTAGGCAAGCTGCTTTGCTTGTCTGAGCCTCAGTTTCCTGTCTGGTGAAATGGGGCCAGAACTTGCTGCCTGGCAGGATGCTGTGAGGACCAGACACAAGCACTTACCTGGCACCGGCCCAGGGCCCACCTACGTGCTGAGGGAGCCAGTGACTCCTGAAGGACCTCCAGGGGCTGATCCCTGCTCCCTCAGGACCACGGGTGCATCCAGTTCTCCACTCAGGAGTGGGAGCATGGGCACAACCTGTCCCTTCTCGGAGGCCCAGAAGGAACCCTCCCAGCTCTGCCAGCCTTCCAGGCCACGGGACCTCACACAAGTCACTTCACTTCTCTGAACCTCCAAATCCTTTCGAGGGGTTCCTGCCTCGGGAGACTGTGGGCTCATGGGGGTGGGGGCGGGGCTCAGTGCCAGCAGAGAGAGCCACTGGGGGGACCCTGACTTGGAGTCTCATTTTCCTAATTTGCCAAACGAAGATTATTACTCCTAGCCCTGCTGGGGGCGCTGAGAGGTGGCCGTGGAACGTGCTCTGTAGACTGTAAAGTGCAGTGCCCTTGAGCCATGATTACCATCACCGTCCTGCCTAAGAGGCAAAAAGAATCCTGTGACTTGCCATGTAGGGCAGAAGGTGTCAGAGCCATGCGGGAAGGCAGAGAAGGGCAGTGGGGTGCAGAGGAGGGAAGAATGGACTCGGGCTGGGGCACAGAGCGTGGTCACTGAGAGCTTCCCGGCGGCAGGCGCAGAGGCCTCTCAGCCGCTTAGACGAGTATGGAGAGGGGGGGCCACTGGGCGGTGGGCCCACAGGGGCAAGGCACGGAGGCAGAGCACCCGGGCCCACAGGGGACAGCTGAAGGTTCCAAAAGCCCAAAGCCCACTGAGTACCAGGGAAATGTGGGCGTGGCCGGGGCGGGGCGGAGGCAGGGCTCACCTCCAGGACCCCGAGCTGGGGGGCCCCTACCCCCACCCACCTTGCCTCGCTCTGAGCCTCGGCTACCCCTGCAAAGCACCAGCGCAGTAACAGCTCCCGCCTCGCGGGCCAAGCACCCACGGCTCCATCAGTGGTCACCTTCACAGAGAATGGGCCCGCTCAGTGACGAGGCCTCAAATGTCGCGATCAGGACACCGGGAGGCCTTGACAAGTCGCAGGTGGGCAAGCCACAGGTGGGCTAAGGCGGGAGCCCGTCAGGGAGGCAGGATGGCGCTCATGGTCTCCAACTCACCCAGTCCAAAACCTGTGTTTCTAGTTAACCTTCCCCTTGGCCACGTCCCATTGGACAAGCCTCCCACAGACACATACGTCCGGTCTCAGCCCCAGGGAGTCCCCAATTGATTGGCCTGTAATTCCTGTCCACTGTTCCCGCCTGGTCAGGGAACTGCCTTCATAATTATGGGCGCTCAGAAATACAAAGCACTTACTGTGTGCAGACTCTGCCAAAGCAGACATACATTCACTCATCTGATCCTCACATCACCTTGTCAAAGCTGCCATTGGCACTGTCATCCCCATTTCTAAGACAGGGAAACCAGGGCCCCAAGCAATTGTTTTTCCACAATCCTACACAGCAAATGGCAGTCAGGATTTGAACCCAGAACCAATCAGCTCCAAAAGCCTTGCTACTTCTAATCCCTTTATGCCATGAGTAGCCACTGAGCACCCATGAGATGCCAACCCGTGGAGCTGGGGGCTCCCTGCAAGACCCTATATTCCATATCTGAGGGGAGATCCATCAGCCAGAACCAGAAGCCCAGAAAGTAAGGATCACCTGTCCCCGGCAATACACCAGCCCTATTCCTTGGGTAAGATTTCAGGCAAGCTGGGTGCACACTCAGTGGGAATTGGATGCTACAGATCATTCAGAAGGCAGAAGTCTGGGCTCACACTTCGCTGTGCTGGGAGACCTTGGCCCCAGCCATTGTCTCTTCTGAGCCTCTCAGTTTCCTTTTCTGTGTAATGGGAACAAAAGTTTTGCCCATCCCCTGCTAAGGCAAAGGATGGAATGGTCCACGTGGCTACAACCTGGCTGGAGAGGGCATGACATGAGGA
Source organism: Canis aureus (assembly GCF_053574225.1). Lineage (NCBI taxonomy): Eukaryota > Metazoa > Chordata > Mammalia > Carnivora > Canidae > Canis > Canis aureus. The sequence goes on along the minus strand of NC_135636.1, from coordinate 31,492,829 downwards.
CATCCACATCAGACAGAGTAAAGGTCAAGGCAACAAATCTGGGCAGGGCAAGAGAAAGTAATCGGGCCCAGACGGGGAGGCTGAGTCTCCCGACTTCCATCCACGGCACCAGGAGTCTGCCTGCAGGCTGCTTGGAGGACTCATTGCCACAGTTTCTAACGGCCCCACGTGGGCTCAATGGCCAGGCCTGCCCTGGACAACTCCCGCAGGAGAGGCTTCTCATTTTATTCTGGAACTCCTCCGGGTCATTGTGCTGGGAAGAGAGGAGCTGAGGCCCAGGGTAGAAGGGAGTCCCTTGCTCAAGGTCCTATAGCCAGGGCTTTGCTCCTGGCTGTGGGCTCTGGGGTCCTTCCTATCCACCTCTCCCTTGACTCGGCCCCACCCAGGCTGTCCAGTGGGAAGGCGCAGGCTGGCTGAGTTGGGAGAGCCTTGGATCAAAAGACAAGAGATGTGCATTTTTCTCCTAGCTTGGATAATATGTCCCGGGTCTTTCTGGCCTCAATTCCCCCATCTGTGAAAAGAGAAGGTCAGAATGGATCGGGAATGACAAACGCACGGCACATGGACAACATACTCTAATCCTCTGCCAATGGCAGACATTACTCATCTCTCACAGCACTCCTTCCCAGGAAGCCAAGCCTGGACCTCAGAACGCTTCTCGACACAGCAGCGCAGGCCTGGGCCATCTTAAAACTGGATGATATCTGAGTCCCCGAGAGGGAAGGGAGGGGAGAAAGATGTCACATTTACTGAGTGTCCAGTAGACTCAAGCCACTGGGAGAAAATAGCAAATCTAATCTCCACAAGGGAGGTATGCAGAGGTTTGGGTTTCCTTTGGACAGACGGTGGGAACCAGGCCTTGAACACAGGGGAAGGACCTGCTGGGCCTATATTTCCGAGAACCATGATGCCGAGCCAGCGCCCAGGTAAAGGCAGGGACCAGCTCATCCCACTCTCCCCTTGGCCTCACTAAGGGTAAAACCGCATGCCCATTTACAGCTTCAGGAACTGTTTCACAGGAAGGGGGTGTCTGCTGCCAGAGGATGAAGGATTTAAGCTGTACCTGGTTCTTCCCCACTCCTATTTATCTAGTTAATGAGTGCTAAATGCTTTATTTCAGTCCTCTCAGGGCACCCTAGGAGCCATGACTCATATTATCCCACTTCACAGATGAGGAAACTGAGGTACCCCAGAGGAAGTACCCTCCCCTCCCCTCCCCGCTAACTGGCTTGAGTGGAAACCAGAGTGGTTTACTGTAGAGATAAGGGGGTTAGAGCAGTGGTGGGGGAGTAAAGGACCCAAGGGGAGATAGAGGTGCTGGGAGCCACACGATCCATGCAGGAAGTGGCTTCTCCTCTCTGGGTCTTAGTATTAACATCTGGAAAATGGACCAATCTCACCTAAGGCAGGCTCTCAAGAAGTTGGGCTGAACTAGACTAACAGCACTCTCCCCAGTCCAGCCTCCTCGCACAGCAAGGGCAGAGCAGGATTCAAATCACCCGGCACAGGGGTGGCCTTGTCTGCCAACATCCTTTCCTAGGCCAGCACCTTCGGACTCCATGAGTTCATCCACTTAAAGCCTTCCAAACACAGCTGATGAGGCCAGACCCACCGGGCCCAGGGGCTACCCAGTGTATCACCACTTGAGGCAGGTCACCTTCCCTAAGCACCTATGGGCACCAGGCATGGGGGCCATGTAGGCCTCCTTTGACTGCTACCTGATAGGGAGATACATATTGTCCTTGTTTTCAAGACAAAGAAAGTGAAGTCTCAGAAAGATACAGTGAATGACCCAAAGATACACAACGGGTGGAGACAGTCAGAACTCAAACACAGACCTGTTTGACTCCTGAGCCCTTATCATAACCCTGTCATACCTTTGGTCTCCAGCTGTCCCCTGCCTGCCCACCCCCCCACCTCACACCCAGCCTCCTGCCACCCTGCATGCACTTCCCAACTGCTGGCTCCCACCCTCTCCTGCCTTCCTGCCAGTGAACTCCTACTCCACTTTCAAAGCCCAGCCTCAAATGCCTCCTCCTCTTGACTCCTGATCTAGGCCCCCACAGAATACTTGGAGTCCAGCCCACAGATCTATTTCTACCAAGTGCCTTGAACAGCTCTGTATCCCTGGCCTCCAGCATGGGGCTGTTCACACAGGGCACGCTGAGTAGTCCCTTGTGTGAAGATGAAGGTCAAACTCATCCCCAAGGCCCACACAGCTCCATATGGTCCAGCCATATGAGTGATTACCCCTCAAAACACCCCCTACTTCACCTCTCACCCACTCTCCTTAATTCTCTGTGCTCCGAATTCAGAGGCTTTCCCATCGTTTCTCTATAACACACACTTCCCCACCTCAGGGCCTTTGCACATGCATTTCTCTCTGCCTGACAAGCCCTTCCCCAGCTCCATGCTTGGCCAACTCCTACATACTTCCTTCAAAATTCCTCTGCACCCCACGCCTCTCTCTCTGAGCCCTTATCGCATCTGTGATTATATATTAATTTATTTGGTAACTTGTTTGCTATTTGGCTCACCCTCTAGACTCAAATATCTAGGAGGCCAGGGACCTGTTCACAATTCTGCAGCAGGATGACCACCTCCACAATCCCAGCAACCCTGGGAAGTGTCCGAATAGAAGAAAGAGCACCCTCCCTCCTTCTTGGTTGAGCAAACTTCTTGCCCTCCCTCACCTCTTGGAAGCCCCCTGATGCCTCCTACAACTCCCACTACTAACCCCTTCGCCACACTGCTCAGCCTGAGTTTGAAGCTCCTAGCATATAGCAGAGGCTCACACAGGGTCACGGATGTTTGCATCTGGGCAGGTTTGGAAAATGGGATCAACGAGGACCAGGGGGTTGGGGAGTGTTGTCAGCAGGTCACTGAGCCATGTCCTCCCTGGCTCCTGGGGCTCGCGGGAGCCAGACATCCCCCCCCACCCGCCAGGTCACAATCAGGAAGAAGCCACAGCAGGCACTGTGCTGTGAGCTGGGGAGAGTTCATGCTCCAGGAAGAGGCTGGGGAGGGGAGGCAGAGCCAGGGAGCCTTCCTGGAAGAGGTGGGCCTGAAGCTAAGTCTTCAAGAGTAAGAACAGATAAACAGCTCACAGAGGAGAGGGCAGTCCTGGCAGGGACACCTACAGGAGGAAAAAAGCCCAAGAGCCACACAGAAGGGCTTAGGCAGGCAGTCAGCTGAGAGAGGTGACACACTGTAAATCACTTCCCTAGGTGGAAAGACCACATCACCGAGGCACACCACATCACCACATCCCCAGGAGGACCTCGTGGCTTCCATGCAATCACTCATCAATCTGTATGGTCTAACACCGTTGCATGCCTCGTCCCATACTGAGAAACCCCTGCTCCCCCCACACTGGAGGGGTCAAGGGCAGCCAGACTGGGGTCTCTGAAGTGTACGTTCTCATTCCAGCTTCAAACTGTGTGGGCTTGGTCAAGTCCTTTCCCCTCTCTGAGCCTCGGTTTCTCCATTTGGCCTATTTTATACTTAATAAGACTGAGGCCCAAGGAGGCAGTGAGTTGCTCGAGGTCACACAGCTGCTGGGTGGCAGGATGGTGCTGGAGTTGTTTCTCAAGGGGCTCTCAGGTGGCTTTTCGGACACCAATCCATCCTCTTCTGGACACAAGCCCCACTGGGACCAGCCCCCTCAGCCCCCTCCCATTTTAGGCAATTCATCCAGTGAAGCACTCATTTATTGAGCACCTACTACACACTGAGCTCCTACACGTAGAAGTGCATATATTCTTCCCCCATTCCACATGTGGGTGCTCAGAGGGGCAGTCCCTTGGCCCAGGTCACCCAGGGAGACAAGAAGTCTTGTCTGTCCAGCCAGGAGGCTGACAAGAGGGGCAGTAACAGGACCGGCCTGGTCTATGCCTGAAACCAAGTCTGATCTCAGCAGCACTGTGGCTGGGCCTGGACTCATCCCAGGTAACCCAGGGACCCCTGCCCCAAATGTAGAGGTCCTGAAGCTCAGGAAGCCCCACTTGACAAGCCTCACTTGTTCTGCCCACCGGCCAGTGAGCCTGAAGGCCCCAGAGGCAGAACTGATACCCCATAGGTGAGCCTCTTCTGCTCACCGTCATCCTTCCACCAGCCCAGCAGTCCCAGCCAGACCCACCTGCCACTGATCAGGACCCCCAGATCAGAGAGGGTAGGCAGTTGCCTGACCACACAGAGCTGGGCAAGCGGCAGCCCCTGTGGGCACCTAAGCTCACCCCCAACCGAAGCCCAGGCAGGGAGATGGACCCAGCCTGGTGGAGAAAACCCAAAACTTTTGCCAACTTCTGAGCAGGCAGGCGGCTGGGCCTGCCAGGGGCGAGGCTGGGGGCTGGGGGCAGTGGACGGACAGTGCGGCCCTGTCCCTTCCAGACCCGCGGCACCAGGCCCTACCCCAAGCTCCAGGAGGACAGGGTGGTCCTGGGGCCCCGGCCCGCGCCCCTGGCTCGGCGCCCCCAGGCCCACCCTGCCCGCCCCCTCTCCACCTCCCATCCCGGCCGGGGGCGCCAGGCCCGGCAGCCGCGGCCAGAGGCGGCGCCGACAGGCTCAGATTTCAGATTTGGCCTAGACCTGGCCCGGGGGCTCGGCCGGGCTCCCGCTCCGGGGGCTCCGGGGGCTCCGGGGGCTCCGGGGAAGGGGGAGCCGGCGGCGGCCCCCGCGCCGGCCGGACCCCGAGCCCCCGCCCGCCCCCTCCCCCCCAAGGCATCACAACAAAAGGCCGCGCCGGGCAGGTCCCCCTGCGCCCGCCCAGCGCCCCGGGATCGCGCCTCGGACCCGGCGAGGCCGGAGCGGGGCCCCGAGCCCCCCCCGCCCGCCCTCCGACGCCACGGGGTCCGGGCGGGGCTCCCCCGGGCCGGCGGGGACCGGGGCCCGCGGAGGGGCGGGGGGCGCTCACCTGGGCCGCTGGGCGGCGGCGCGCGGGCGGACGGACGCGCGGGAGGGCGGACCGCGGGACGGCGGGGTCGGGCACTCGGCGGCCTGGCCGCTCCGGCTCCCAGGCCGGAATGGATTCCGGGCCGGGAGAGACAGATCGGGAGAGAAAGGGAGGAGGCGGCGGCGGCGGCCGGGGAGGGGAGAGGAGGGAGGGAGCGCGCGAGCGGGGAGGAGGGGCCCGGCCGGCCGCCGGGGGGAGGAGGAAGGAGGAAGCGTGCGGGGCCCGACTCCCCGCGGCGACCCGGGAGACCCACGCGCGGGCCCCACCCCGTGGGCGCAGGAGCCGCAGGAGCCGGGGTGCGGAGGGGCAGGCGGGGGGCGGGGACACAGAAACCCTGCCCCCACCCCGACCCGTGAGAGCGCCCCACCCTGTGGGACCCCTAAATACCCCCCAGCCAAAATGCCCTCCCTAACCGGGCCCAAGCACCCGGCCTGCTGACCCCAAATCCACCTCTTCCTCAATTACCGGTAATAAGAATAATAATGTCAGCGCTAACGGAGCCTTTGCTCTTTCCCAGGCACCATGCCAATGGCTCAGGTCGACTTTTAAAAGGCTCTATTCCTAACAACACCTAGGCTGGGCAGGCTGATGATTATCCCCATTTTACAGATGAAAAACTGAGGCACAGAGAAGGAAGTCACCTGAGGAGAACCAGGCCTTGGACCCGCCTTGACTTGAGTTTCCCAAAGCAAGGACCGGGGCAGGAGGAACAGTGTAGGGAAGAGCAACATTTATTTTAATAGATACACGTTCATTTTATATTTTATTTTATTTTTTTAGATTGTATTTCTTTTCAGAGAGAGAGCAGGGGGAGGGGGAGGGGCACAGGGAGAGAGAGAAGCAGACTCACTGCTCAGCAGGGAGCCAGTTGCAGGCAGGGCTCCATCCCAGGGCCTGAGATCATGACCAGAGCTGAAGTCAGGTACTTAGCTGATTGAGCCACCCAGGTGCCCTGATATATGTTCATTTTAATGTGCATTTAAAAAACAAAACAGTAACTAAGGCGGCTTATCAGAAGTCATTGAGTTTTAGATATTCCTGCTTATGAGGGGGCTGAAGCCAGTATTTAGTGGCAATCACACTTCCCAGAAAATAAAGAGGCAAATTATATCTGGATGCAGGGGGCAAGGAGTAGAGCAAAGAAAAGGGACAATAAGGAAATGCTGCTTTAGGCCACAAAGGCTTCTGCAAACACTATGCCAACAATCTCACCCCATGCTCCAAAACTGCACCCCACTTTTGGTTCTTCACTAGTCCTCCTGGAATCATGGCATAGGGAAGGGTGAGTGTGAATCCAGCTTTAAATACCATCCCTGTTTTGTCTCTCCTTCTTTGAAATTTCTCCCATTTCACAGATGGGAAACTAAGGCCCATCCAGGTCAAACAGCACCAGGCCTCGGCTTCTCTTCCCAAGAGGAGCTGGGAGGTGAACCCTAGAAGAGAGGAGGCAAAGGCCTCAGAGCACAATAGAGCCTCCAAGAGACCAGGAATGGGCAAGGCCTAGAGCCAGACCAATCTGGGTTCAAATCTAGACTAGTTGCCCACCTGCCGTATCTCCTACAAGTCCACCGAGTTCCCCAGCCCTATCCCCTTGCCTATAAAACGAAGTGATTGTGGCCCCATAGGACTCCTGAGAAGGTTAGAATGGACAAACGTGAGGGTGGCTGAGCTTGTGCTCAGCTAATGGTACCAGCTAATGGTAGTTCTCATAGTCAGTAAACTGAGGCCAGAGGGGGAAGCATATGTTCAAAGTCCCACAGCAAGTCGGCTGCAGAGCCAGCACCAGAAACCAGCCTGGGCTGATAAAATAGCTGCACTTGTTTGCAAGGCTGACTTAAAGATTAACCACAGTTTCCTGGGATTCTGGGCAGGCCCCCCCGCTGGAGGAGCAAGTTTCTCAGCCCTTATTTCTCAGTCCTGATGGGCTTCACTGGCCACACTAGGGCAGGGACAGGATAGTCATCCAGTGGGTGCTGGGACTGACTCTTACCACTTGTAGGTGCTAATTGTGTTCATCTCTTTCCAATTCCAAGTCCAGTGGTGTCACATTGGTAGCTTGATGTTAGCCACAGTTAGAGGGAATAGTTACATCTTGGAAATAAGAAGAAGAAAAAAAAAGTCTTTTTCTCCTCCCAGTGAGCTTTATAAATGTTCAGTATGTCCAAGCACAGCACATTCATCCTTAGGAGTTCAACTGAAAGTTCTAGACTTCTTCTGGACCTGGGATGACAGAGGGCTTTAAAAGAGACAGACTTTTGGGGATCCCTGGGTGGCGCAGCGGTTTGGCGCCTGCCTTTGGCCCAGGGCGCGATCCTGGAGACCCGGGATCGAATCCCACATCAGGCTCCCGGTACGTGGAGCCTGCTTCTCCCTCTCTCTCTCTCTCTCTCTCTCTCTCTCTCTCTCTCTCTGTGACTATCATAAATAAATAAAAATGTAAAAAAAAAAAAAAAAAAAAAAAGAGACAGACTTTTGGGATCCCTGGGTGGCTCAGCGGTTTAGCGCCTGCCTTCGGCCCAGGCTGTGATCCTGGAGTCCCAGGATCGAGTTCCATATCGGACTTCTTGCATGGAGCCTGTGTCTCCCTCTGCCTGTGTCTCTGCTTCTCTCCCTCTCTCTGTGTCTCTCATGAATAAATAAATAAAAATCTTTAAAAAAATAAAAGAGACAGACTTTGGATCCACAGACCTGGGTTCAAGTCCCAGCACTGCCATTTCTTGTCTATGTGACGGCTAGCATGCTGCTTCTCTGAATCTCAGTATGCCAATCTGCAATAGGGGCTAAAGATCGTGCTTCCCTCAGAAGGCTCTCAGTAAGATGAAACAGGTGACCTACACTTAGTATATGTGAGCCCTCAGTGAACCTACACACTTTCTCAGAGGAGTGGGGTGGGGGTGACAACTGGGACAGGTCTTGGCTCTACAAGCACAGATGAGGCCTTCTACCTGGAGCTACCACTGGTTTTGAGGGTTGGCCAGAGGCTGAGGTTCTCAGGAGGCCCTTCAAGAAGATGTGGCAATATGATGGTTTCATTATTGAGCGGTGGAAGTGTTTGCTAGTTTCAAACCACCCCTCTGGGCCTTTGTTCATGCTGTAAGCCAGCCAAGAATGCCTGTCCCATATTTCTAGCTTCCCAACACTTACCCACCCCCACCCCCACCACCCCTCTCATCAAGGTCCTAAATAAATTCCACCTCTTCCAGCACACGCTTCCTGACAAACCCCTGATGGAGGCACACTCCAAGCCTGTCCCCACCCTGAGGACAGGGACTATGGTCTGATCCATGCCCGGCACAGAGCAGATAATGCCCAGTTGGCGGGAGAGATCACAATGACTAGGGACATCCACATAGAAAGTTCAAGTTCCAACTGCTCCATTCATTGACTCTATGACCCTGCCCTCTCTGAGCCTCAATTTACTCATCAGTAATGTGTGGGAAACAACTGTACCAACTTCCATGATTATACAGATACAAGAGTTGCTGGTCTGTCTGGGCTGGTAGATTAAATAACTCTTTGTGCATTATTTTGTTTAAAACATTGTCAGTAAAACAGCAACTCATTGGTTAATACCTGCAAATTATTCACCATGGTTTATGGACAGCAAGCACTTATTGACCACCAATGGTATATAAAGGTTCTGGGCCAGGTCTGGAATACCACAAGGACAATCTTGCGACCCAAAGCACCCAACAAATGACAGATATTATTGATGTCAACATGTTATGTTTCTGGAATCCTCCTCTTTCCTCTGACACCCAACCTGGGCAAAGCTACAGGAAGGATAGAGTGGTAGGTGTCAGGGACACCTGGACCCACACAACTGGCAGCAGTCCCCTGGGTGAGAGCTTTCCCATAACATGGGATCTGAGGCACCACCTGTACCTCACCCAGGGCGCTGGTGGCTCTGGTTCAATGATGGCCCATTTGCCACACCCATCCCAAACCAGCTCACCCTTGGAGCGACGACTAGGAAGCTGACCCATCATAGACTCTCAGTGGGAAATTCCAGACCAGCCCTGTCATTCTCCAGAAGGCTTACAGCAAGCTGTCTGTTTGAAGCCACGGGGTTCAGAGTGGAAGAGTGGGTAGGCTCTAACTTGAGGCTGTAGAAAGGGTGTGGCCCCTTGCATGGCTGCCCAGTGCTTCAGTGCGTCAACCTGGTTTGGTCCTTGCCAACCACGCAGGCCTCTTAGCAGGCCCTGGTCACCTTCCCTCCTCGTCAAGCTTGCCTCCCTGAAGTCACTCCATCATAGCAGATCATTCTATGCAGAGATGTTACACCTACTGGTCCCTCTGCCTGCAATGCTCTCTGTGCCCTAGTTCCTGGCTAAGCCCCACTCTTCTCTCCTCTGGTCAGTCAGTATTTATTGCACATATACCAGGTGCAAGGGTCTGTGCTGGGGGCTAGAGATGCAGCAGTGAACAAAACAAGTCTGGTCTCTACCTTGGAATTGTTCACAGCCTCCAGATGAGGGAAGTCTGACCACTGCACCAGGCATGATGATGGGGGAAGCACTGAGGGTGAGAAGGGTCCACCAGAGCCCCCCCACCGCCCACCAGCATGTGTGATGGAACAGAAGGCTAGTGGAAAAAGAAAAGGTCCTCTAAGAAAAGGTTCTAAGGTGTAGAAGCCTGAGGAGAGCACTGCAGATGAAAATAGGACAGAGATGATGTTCCAGGCAAAGGGAACAGCATGAGCAAGGACACAAGAGCCCGAAGCACTGCAGAGGCAGTGCTGATAGGGCACAACATGATGGTCAGGCTGGAGTGGGGGAAGTGAGCAGGGAAGGGCTTCTGGGTAGAATGATCTGCTATGATGGAGTGACTGCAGGGAGGGAGGCAGGCTGGACAAGGAGGGGAGGCAACTGATGGTCCCCCAGTGCCAGGCTTGCTTTCTGTCCCCGAGGCCTTGGAGAGCCATGGAGGGTCACAAGGAGAGAAATGCCTGGGGAAATGTGCTATCACGGAGTGGGAGACAGATCGAGGGGTAGCAGGGAGCACCTGGAAGCATCTGTGCTGGCAGCAGCCACAGGTCAGGGCCAGCTGAAGCCAAGTCCTGGGCTTACCTGGTGTGTGGGAGGTGGTGGGGGGGTTGGAATTCCAGGGAGGGAGGCCAAACCAGCCCAAAGGCTTAAGACACAGGACATTCGAGAAGCATCCTGAGCCCCATGAGAGTCCAAAGGAGCTCAGAGCAACAAGCACGTTCTCCTTCAGGGCTGGCTGCCAGGAGGGTGGCCAGCCCCCAGCAGGTTCATCCCGCATCCACCCACCTGCCCGGCAAGGGCTGGAGACAGAGGGTGCCTGGACCAGGTGGAGCTCAAGCAAACCATGATGTTAACCAGTGAGTGTAGCTCCAGATGATCCAAATCCTCACAGCCCCACCCTCTGGGTATGCACAGCCGATTCAGATGGGAAGCCTGAGGTTCAAATGCTTCTCTGTCCAGCCCAGAGTCTGGTCACAAAACAGGGCACATCACAGGCAGAAAAGACCTGCCCGTGTGAAGAGAAGGGAGACACCTGGCCCCACCAGGTTCCTGTGAAGGCCAAGAGCCAAGAAATTCAGCCATTCATCCCCCCCACTCCCCTCAGGCCACAGTAGAGGCCCAGAGAAGGACAGACACTCTCCCAAGGTCATGGGGGCAGGTGGGGGGAGGGTCTCCGACAGTCTGAGCCAGCTCCCCTCCAGCCCAGGTCTCCTTCCACCATGTCTCAAAATGTTTGTGAGAAAAGATGAAAGGAACTAGGGCCCTTGATCCGCCTGGCCTGGCAGGAGGGCAGAGGGCAGGGCGGAAATCTGCAGCCAGAGCGGTGACCCCCCCAGATCAGAAGGGGTTAGAAACCTGCTGAGCAGACAGGAGACAGCCTGCAAATGGAGGGCTTCAAAGAGGACTTATAAAAACAATCATCACAGCACCAGTTCACCGTCACTGTGCACACCGCTTCCTGGGCAGTGCCCTGTTCTGAGGCTCTGTGCGTAGCCTCTCGTTTGAGGTAGGAGTTATTGTTATCCACATTGTACAGATGAGGAAACTGAGGCTCAGGGAGGCGACATGCCAATGTGAGGGAGTGCAGGACCTCGAGTTCAAAGCCAGGAAGAATTCAGGTCCCTCTGAGAATGACACTGGAGGTTCTGTCCTGCCCAGACCTTCTGAGTCTCAGCCTTCGCGGCCTTCACCCATTTCCCGTCCTAGAGGGAGAGGCGGGCCCCACAGAGCCTGACCCAACCGCTGACGTCCACCCCCCTCCCCTCCCTGAACCTCCGCTTCCACCTCAAGGAATGTCTCCATCTCCAACAATTCCCAGGCTTGTTGGAAAGATGGACTGTAGCAATGTTTCGTGGGAGTCCTTGGAAAAGTAGATACTCAAGAAGAAAAAAATGCTAGTACTATACTCTGCCCTCAAGAAGAGCATAACTCCCCATTCCTTAGTGGCTTCCTTCCTCCCAAGGAGGACAGCGTGGAGGCGGGGGCAGGGAGGTAACTTTGCAGTGGAGAAACCCAACAACCCTGCCTCAGCCAGGCGGTCAAGGTCGACAGCAACAGGGCTAACGTCATGGTAATAATATGTGCCCTTGATAGGATGTGATGAGAACAGCACTTCACCTCTGTGGTCTTCTTTCCCAGAACCCATAATCCCAGCGTAATCATGAGAAAAACATCAGACAAGTTTCAGTAGAGAGATATTCTACAAATATTAGCTGACCAGTTCTCCTTAAAACTGTCAAGGTCATCAAAAACAAGAAAGTCTGCGAAATTGTCACAGCCAAGAGGAGCCCAAGGAGACACGATGATTACATGTAATGTGGCATCCTGGATGGGATTCTGGAACAGAAAAGGGACATTAGGGGAAAACTAAGGAAGTCTGAGTAAAACGTGGACATTAGTTAATAATCACGTACCGAGGGATGCCTGGGTGGCTCAGTGGTCGAGACTGCCTTCGGCTAAGGGCATGATCCTGGGGTCCTGCGATCAAGTCCTGCATCAGGTTCCTCAAGGGAAGCCGGCTTCTTCCTCTGCCTAGGTCTCTGCCTCTCTTTCTGTGTCTCCCATGAATAAATAAATAAAATCTTTTTAAAAAATAATCATATACCAATATTGTTTCATAAGTTGTCATGAATGAACCAAACTAATGCAAGATGTTGTTAATAAGGGGAAACTAGCTGTGGGGTATGTGCCATGTTATGTTCTAGGGCAAAGGAAAGGATTTTAGGACAGGCAGGAAGCCAAGAGAGCTGTCTCTAAGCACCTCCTTGTAACGCTGGGGAAACTAAGGACAGAAGAATGGAAGTGACTTGCCCAAGGTCATACCACAAGTTGATGACAGTCTGGACTAGGATCAAAGTTTCTTGATGTCACAAGAATGTATTAAATGCCTACTGTATACAAGGCACCAGCCTCTGTCATCGTGGTGAAGGCAGATTAAGAAGTTCAAAGATTTTTCCATGGCTCAGCACCTCCTTTGGGCGAGGTGTCCAAGGACACAGCCCCTGCCCCTAGGGGGCTCTGAAGCCAGAAGGGGAAAGATGCTGACACATCCCAAGCTGGAGGGCCAGGAGCCATGAACTTCCCTGTCCAAAAGATCCAGCCCCACCCCGTGCAGCCCGTGTGACCTTCTGAGCCTCATTCCACTGCCAGTGACATCAAGCACCCAGTGATTGTACCAACTACCAGTGGTGCTGAGAGGTTCCAATAAGGTGTCAAAGCCAAGAGGTAGTTAGCATGATGCCTTGTACGCTGCACACACTCAGTAAACAGTGATTCTTTCCGTGGACTTTTAAGGGCAGTCTGAGTGCTGGAGGAGCCGAAAGAGGTAGCCACTTCTCAGTTTGTCTAGGTGGTGGTTTCCCCGGGAGCCGCCCAGAGGAGGGACATTTCAGTTGGGTCTTGGAGGACAGGAAAGGGTTTGCCAGGCAGGGAGGAACTGGAAGCTGCAGCCCAGGCCTCCAGAGTTCACTGTCTGGGCTGGCAGAGAAAGATACATCAGGCCACTCTCTCGGGGCATTTCCATGTGACAGGACTTCCCTGTTTCCTGGCCTTGATGCCTCCTTCCTGGCCTCCTTGGGCTTTGGGGTTCACCACTGCCTGAGCCAAGGGCAGAGGCAGCCGAGGATGAGCCAGGGTGGGGGTGGGCACCAGAGCCAAACGACTCCAGGACTCAGTCTGGAAATGAAACCAAGCCGTGCCTCCCACTCACCGGCTGAGTGTCGCTTATACAACTTCCTCCTTCTGTTCCTGTTCAGGAATTACCCGGGCAGGCTCTGCAGTGGTTAGGGGATTGCCCCACAGGCTATGCTGGGGGCCTCTGGGTCTTCTCTGGCCCCTCAAAGACTCCCAGCCCCTTCGCCTGGTCAGCCTTCCCCTTGTCCCACTCCTGCCTCCACACATGTGCCCCTGGAGTGTGGTCCACCGTTTCCTCTCTCTCTGCTCATCCAAACCCTACTTGCCCCTGGGCCCCTCCTAGAAGCCTGACACAAACACCCCTCTCTGTCCTGGCTTTGTTATCTGCTCATCCTATATGGCAGTCCTTGTGCTAGGATTGGGGATGGATGCTGCAGTGATGGTCCTTTGGAGCTTGGGCCTCTAACCCCTATGGCCCAGTGTGTCCCCCATGCTTTGTCCACCCTTGGGGAGAGAATCGAAAACCAGGCCCCCAGTCCAGTGCAGTTTCTGCACAGTGTGGCCTTAGGCAAGTCCCTTCCCCTCTCTGGTCAGCAGTGTTTTCATAACTGCTGAGGGAAGAGGTTCGGTGACAAGTAGGGATCCTTAAGAGAATAGGCAGGAAGGATGGTGAGGACTGCCCTGACCCCCCTGCCAACCCCAATATAAAGCATCCCTCCAATTGGAACTGGTAAAATGCATGCAACTGTGCCCCAATTCATCTCAATTGCTGGGTGGAAACAAATATGGGGGGCCAAGCAAGGGTCCCCACCAGGTGGCCAAACATCATTTTAAGAGCAGCTACGAAGGGGTGCCTGGGTGGATCAGTCAGTTGAGCCTCTGACTCTTGGTTTTGGCTCAAGTCATGATCTCATGGGTCATGAGATCAAGGCCCACATGGGACTCCTCACTCAGGAGGGAGACTACTTAAAGATTCTCTCCCTCTTCCCTTCCTCCGACTCTCTCTCTCTAAAATACATAAAAATAAATCTTAAAAAAAAAAAAAAAAGCGGCCACAGAGACCTGGTTTTGAATCCTGCCTCAATAGCCCTGTGACTTTGGGCCACTCACTTGACCCCTCTCGCCCTCACTTCTCTCATCTGTAAACTGGAGATAACAGTACATACCTCACATGGCTATTCAGTGATTAGCATGACACACACATGCTAGATCCGCCATCAACGGATATATTGTTGTTACTATTATTTCCAGTGCAGCCAGCCTAAGATTCCAGGAATAAAGTGAACTGCAATGGCAGACTTAAAATGAACAATGTAGATCTATATATTTTCCCATGGAAAGAGTTCATGCTATAATAGTAAATTAAAATGTTATAGTATTAATAATATAATGCCAGGGTGCCCAGATGGCTCAGCTGATTAAGCATCCAACCCTTGATTTCGGCTCAGGTCGTAGTCTCAGTGTCGAGAGATGGAGCCCCATGTGAGGCTCCCCACCCAACAAGGAGTCTGCTTGAGATTCTCTCTCTTTCTGCTTTCCCTCTGCCCCTCCCTGTTTGAGCTCTAAATAAATAAATAAATAAATAAATAAATAAATAAATAAATCCTTTTAAAAATAAGAATAATATAATCCCATCTCTGTTTTTTTTTTTTTTAAGATTTTATTTATTTATTCATGAGAGACTCAGAGAGAGAGGCAGAGACACAGGCAGAGGGAGAAGCAGGCTCCACGCAGGGAGCCTGATACGGGATTCGATCCCGAGACTCCAGGATCATGCCCTGGGCAGAAGGCAGACGCTAAACTGCTGAGCCACCCAAGGATTCCCCCATCTCTGTTTTTTTTTTTTTTTTAAAGTGGGCATATGAAAAAGAGCTAAACACTAGCATGTTTCTAGCAGTTGTCCCAGGCATAGGGGATCACTGATGAGCTTATTTATTGTTTTCCTTTGTGCTTGTCTTTTCTTTTGCCGTTTTCTGCAAAACACCACAAGCTCGTGTTCCTGGAGCAATAGGAAATAATATAGGTTATTTGTGACTCTGATCACAGTGGGTCTTTGCTCACCAACTGATCTGAACACCCAGTACAAAGCCTAGTCACAGAGCTTCACAGCTCAGGGCTCCTGAGAGCCAAAGTCCTTGAGGGTGAGCCAGTCATGCACTTGACCTCTTTCTACCTAATCTGGGTTGGCCCCTGGATATGCACCTGCCTGGGATCCTGGTGCTTATTGTGCTCCTGGCTCCCTCTGAAGAGGAAGAGAGAAACCCCTAGAAGTGTCCAGTTCTCTCCCATGATGTCCCAGGACCCTGCTCTTCCCCCTCCCCTCGGCTTTGGCTCACCCTATTTACTTCCACAAACCCTCCCTATAGGCAGAGGCAGAAATGAGTAGGGGGGCTCTTTGACCCTGGGCCTGCATTTAAGGCCAAGAACACAGTCCGTGTTAGCCCAGGAGGAGCCTACAGTCCCATGGTTTCACCTAGGCTTTGTCTTAGGTCCTTCTGAAGCAGAACCTGAGACAAGCACTCACTTGGGAAGGGATCCGAGAAGCTGCAGAGCCAGCAAGGAGGGAAGCCAGTAGAAGAAGGGTTATCCAGGTCACTGCTATAGACAACAGGAGCTCCAGTCCTCTGAGACCTCCAATAGATTTCCACACGCCTCCCAGAAATTATTCCCCTCACACTTCCTAACCAAGCCTGCTCCTTGCCTCCAAGGAGCTAGGGGGAGAAGATCTGAGAAGGGACTCCCACCAAGCTTTACCCCTCCCTTTCCCCAGCTCTAGCACCTCCACCTCCCCGCCTCCCCACAGAGCTCTGCAGCATCCATCATCCTGTAGACCCCTCCCTAGAACAGTCCCCCAGCACCCACCCTGGGCTCCAGGATAGCAGAATGCATCCTCCATTCCCTGAAACTGGTCCCCTCCTCAGTCCCCCACTTAGTGATAGCTACTCCATCCTCTCAGGCACTGCAGCCAGACACCAGGCATCCCAGCCTCCACCCCCCCCCACGCCCAAGACCTACTGCCTCTACCACCCTAACCACCCCTCCTCTGGTCCCTTCCCCTCCACCTGGGTGGGGCCTGGCTCATCCAGACACCATCCTGCCTCTGATCTCCTGAATCATCCCATAACAGCCCTCGTGTTCCTCTTTCCAAAACACGACTCTGGTCCTTCACTGACTCCCTGTGGCCTTCAGCCAGACCCATACTTAAGAGGCCACACAGGACCCTGCCAGCCTCTTGAGTCTGATCTTCATCTTGGTCACCCCCCACCCACCTACTCACCCATGCCACTGTCTCACCTACCTTCACTTGGCATGTCCTGCTCCCTGCCTCGCCTCCCTGGTTCATCCTATTCATTCTCTGGTCCCTCTTCTGACCCTCCAGACTAGGCCAAAGCTTCACAGACCCCATCAGCACTGTTGCAAAGAATGCTCATTTTAACCCTTCCACTCCCCACCCCCACCTCCACCTCCAGACAGAGAGCCCCAAGGGTTAGAGTTTGGGCCTGCATCATGCGCAGACCAGGGCTTGATGGGTAGGCCCCAGGCTCGTTGGAACAGGAATCTCTGCCCTGGATTGCCCAGGTCTGCTGGAGCAGTGCCAGGCCTATCCAAGCCCCTGCCTGAGGCTAGCACACGAGCTTAGGCTTCCAGACCAGGAACTGAGCCAGCCACCTTGCCCCAAGTCCTGCCCTGAGTCTGGCCTCACCTTCTCCCCATACCCATGCCAGCCCAGTGGGGTGGGGATCTCATGAGAAGCCAAGGAGGATCCCAGTCCCCGTCTTGGCCCAGGCCTCAGCTCCCTGGGGCCACAGTCCCTGGCTGAGACCTCTCCCATCCAGATGGTTGGATGAGGGAGGCCTAGAGTTGGCAGGGAGGCTTCTCCCCACAACACGAATCTGAACCAGGCCTCTTGCCGCTTTATGGCCTGTGCTCAACTTCCCACCACAGCTATCTCCCAATAATTAAATAGAGTTAGTCATCCAGTTCAATTAGCTCCCTGGGCCTTGAACTAGCTCCCCTGAAGCCCTCCCATTCCTAGAGGTACTGGTATCTGTGTTTCCAGGGCCTTGGGGCAGGACTCCTTGATTTGATTCAACTCTGCAAACATGGAGCACTCTCTCTGTCAACAAGAGGAAATGTGCTCAGGGAAATACACAGCAGGTGAAAGGGCCAGCCTGGGTGGCATCCCCTCCCTGCTGCTGCACCTTGTGCCATCACCGCCAAGCCCCTCTACCGGCCAGGTGTTGGGAACTCAAGGCCCAAAGAGGGTGAGTAACTTCCCCAAGGTCACAGAGCCCAGGTCTAGTGATCTGGTTGAGGCTTTGAGAGTTGATGAAACATTTCCCGGCTGGTGGTTGTGCATTGGTTCATAAAACACACACAGTTCCTGCTTTCAAGATCACAAGTTGAGATCCTGAGAGAAGTGAGAGGTGGTCAGTAAGCCAGAGGGCAAATCTATTGATGCAGAAATCCAGGCTGTGCTACGTGCTAGAGTGGGAGTCCGTGGGGGATAGGATGGGGAGGAGGTGGGGAACATGAAGACAGGAGGACCGGGAGGGCTTCTCAGAGGAGGTGAATTTTAGCTAAAGTTGCAAGGATGAAAAGAATGGCCATATAAAGATTTGGGGGGACGAGCTTTCAGGCAAAGGCTCTGGGGTGAGAGTGACTCGGGACTGGGTGGAGCTGTGGGTGGGAGGAGGGCAGTGGGAGATGAAGCTGGAGCCCAGAGGCTCATGGGCTGTGGGAAGGGCCAAGGAGGGGAGACACATCCAGCATATGTTTTTGAAAGATCCTGCTGGCAGCTGCAGGGAGGAGGCTGGGTGGGGGGGCAGAGAGAGGCGGCCAATCCTCTGGGAGGGGTGAGGTGGCTCAGCCCTGACGGGAGGTGGCCAGAAGTGCATATCTTGAGTGCATAGGGGAAGCACCCGCAGCCTGTGGCCCTCGCTTGGGTTGGGAGTGTGTGCTCACAGAGAGGCTGAGTCAAGCTGATCCCCAGGCTCCTAGTTTGGGTGGATGGAGTTGCCATTTACTGAGATGGGGAAGCCTGGGTAGGAGCCCGCTAAGGGGGAAAAAGTCAAGAGTTCAGTTTTGACCAATTTATGTTAGAGAAACCCTAGGTATCCATGGAGATTTTTAAAAATCAGTAATACTCTAGCCAACACTTATTGAACACACTGCATCAGGCACTAACTGCCTTATTCATGTTAATTCATTTAACCCCTTCATTGACCCCTTGGAAAAGGTGCTTTTGTTAGGCCCATTTCGCAGATGAGGAAACTGAGGCTCAGAGTACAACACTGTGTATGGGATGGGAAGAAAGCAAGCAGCATCCCAAGGAGCCCTCATGTCTAAACGGCTGCAGCAAGAGGCCTCCGAAGGGGCTCTGGGCTTCCCAGAAGGGGCTTCTCCTGGGTCAGACGTTGCCAGGAGGCCGCAGGAGCGAGGACAGGAACACAGGGTGCCCAGGGGACTGAGCCACAGAGCGGCTGTAGCTGCCCCCGCCAGGCTTGCAGGGGCAGGGGAGTGGGGGGATCAGAGGGGAAGGAAAGAAGGCTGGAGAGCAACTGAGCCTCACACTTTCCAGGGGCTCAGTCTGGCTCATAAGGGCAGGGGTGAGAGGGAGCAGCTGAGGGGACTAAGGGCCCCAGGACGCTGCCCTGCCCACCTGGAGTCAGGGACTCAGCGATTTGCCAGAGGAACGGACGCTTCTGAATAATAATTTCCGTTTTGATATCACCCAGCCCGCTGTGCCGCCTAAGCCCTTTGTCAGCCTTGAGAGCTCTTCCCCCGCCTGTGGCAACTCTCCAGGGGCCTGAGGGCCAGGGGTCAGGGGAGGGAAGGGTGACTCACTCTCACCTCTCAGGCTATTCCAAAGCGTACTGGGACTTACTTGGTCAGAGCTGAGGGGGTGCTAGGCACCCGGTGCTCCCTGAGGACTGAGGGCCTAGGAGCCGAGGAGGGCCAGGCCTTGGATGCCAGGACAAGGCAAGTGTCTCCTGGCTGCTGGAGTAAGCACCCTCCAAGCTCAAAAACCAACTGGACACTCTCCCCACTGCATCAGTCCAGAGTGAGGAGACCCCAGCCATGAGCTGAGCCAGCCATCCCCCTGGAGCCTGCTCTGCGGCGCCCCTTCCGTAAGTGTGAAAGCCCAGGATTCCTCGGCTCCTTCAGTCCTGCAAGTGCCCAGGCCCCAGGCCCTGCCATGAGGGGAGGAGAGATCATTCAAGAGGCTGTTTATCATCTTGTTGTACCCCCCCTGAGCTCTTGGAGCAAAACATTCCCAAGAAACAGGGTGATTCATTCACAGCACCATTTGCCAGTTCCAGAGAAAAGGCAGACCATAAATACATCCTGCAACTTTTGAGGAGACATAGAAATCTCCAGACGAAGTTTCTCTAGTGGACACAGGCTGGGGGAGCATATATATTTTACATATTTATGTATTATAAATATTTCTATATTTCTGTTATATGTTTTTCCTCCCAGAGAGCCAAGCTCTGGGGGAAGGCAGCTGTCATGGTTTCAGCCAAATTCCCCCAAAACACCAGGTAGTGCGCTCTAAGAACACCAAAGACAGCATTGCTTTTAGAACAACTTGATGGGGGCAGCCCCGGTGGCTCAGCGGTTTGGTGCCACCTTCAGCCCAGGGCATGATCCTTGAGACCCGGGATCGAGTCCTATGTCGGGCTCCCTGCATGGAGCCTGCTTCTCCCTCTGCCTGTGTCTCTGCTTCTCTCTCTTTCTCTCTGTGTTTCTCATAAATAAATAAAATCTTAAAAAAAAAAAGAACAACAACAACAACTTGATGGGCTGAACTCAATAACAATCACCCTTAACACTGAGTGATTGGATGTGAGTTAAAACCAAATTAGACGGGCTGTTTTTATTCTTGATTCTAATCCCTCTAGAACTCCAGTTGTCAAAGACAGGGTGAGAAACTCATGTGCGCTCCTCTTAAGTAGAGAGAAGCTGGCTGAATGTGTTAGAGACTTTGGACATCTTGCAACCAGGAAGATATGGAGGGAGGTAACAGGTGAGTCTGATGCATGGGGCAGGGGTTGGGGGGGTGGCGCTGCTTGGGGATAGCATGACTGAATTGTGGGCAGAGTGAATGGTGAACCTCCACAACTCACAGAAAACCTCTGGAACTATTCTGGCAATAAAAGACAGATGGAAAATTCAGTCCCTGATTTTGAAGTCTCATTATCTATGATCTAGGCTTGGGTCTCCTATCTATAATATGAATGTTATACTCAACTCTTTAAAAATTGTACTTTCAGCTCCCAAACTTGAGCTGGGTAGAAGTGAGAGCGAGTGCATTGACCTCTTTGCCCAAGTGAAGATGTGTGATACAGTAAGAAAGCTCCAGAACTCTGGATTCCAGTTCAATTCTGACTCCCAAAAAAGCATAGGTGGCATCGAGCATGTCTCCAGTGCTACTTGAGACACAATTTCCCCAACTGTAAAATCTTAGGGAAGAGAATGGGCTGAGGCAAAAGAGGGAACCTTTGAGGCATGGACTTTGGAATTATACTACCTGAGTTCTAATCTAATTTTTCTAGCTGTGCATCCTGAGACAAGTGGCTTAACCTTTCTGAGCCTTGTCTTTCTCATTTGTAAAGCAGAGACAGTAACATCTACCTCGTGGGATTTGCTGACAAGTTAAATGACATAATGTTTACAAAGCACATAGCTTAGTGCCTGGCCGGCAGGAAGATGTTTTATTAAGGTATAATTGATACATAATGAAATGCTCTGATCTTAAGCATTCAATTTTGGCAACTGCATATAACACTTCCATCACCCCAGAAAATTTTTCTCGTGCCCCTTCCTAGTCAATCCTTCTCCTGGGAACCACCACTAATCTGATTTCTATCACTACGGTTTAGTCTATTTTAGAATTCCATATGAATAGAGCAGACAGTGTTTATTATATTTGTGTGTTTTGTGGGTATATTTGGGTTCTTTCATTCAACATAATAGTTTTGACGGTCTTCATATTATTGCATATATAGATCATTTATTTATAGTGTGTAGTAATTTCGCTGTATGATATGCTACGATTTATCCATTCTACTGAAGATAAGCGTCTGGGCTATTTCTGGTCTTTGCCTTTTGTGAATAATGTGGCTATGAAATATTCTAGCTAGAATTTACTGCAAGACTTTCATGGACAAATATTTTATTTTCTTTTGGGTAAAACACCTAGGAGTGGAGTGCTGGGTCATAGAGTAGACAGATGTTGAACTTTTTATTTTTTTAAAAGATTTTATTTATTTATTCATGAGAGACAGAGAGACAGAGAGAGAGAGGCAGAGACATAGGCAGAGGGAGAAGCAGGCCCCTCGGAGGGAGCCCGATGAGAGACTTGATCCCCAGACTCCAGGATCACGCGCCATGGGCTGAAGGCAGTGCCAAACTGCAGAGCCACCCATGGATCCCCCTATGTTGAATTTTTTAAAGACACTCCCGATGGTCTTCTAAAGTGGTTGCACTGTTTGACTTGTCCATCAGTGAGGTATGAGAGTTCCAGTCCCTCCACATCCTACTCAACTTTTGATGTGGTCAGTCTTTTCTGTTTTAGTCATTCTGGCATCACTCTGTGGTCTTAATTTGCATTCCCCTGATGACTAATGAACTCCTCTTGTGGGCTTATTTAGAATTTCTTTAAAGATAGCTCTTCCCTAACCCCTTCACAGCCCAGTGTTTTTCAACCTCCATTATTTGAAAAACTGTTGAATAGATGTGCAAGGGAAACACTGATGGCAAAATCTACTAGAAATATAAAGAGCTCTGAGTACAAAAGCAAGCACATGCTCAACCTCAGAACCTCTCCCTTAATTTTGGTTTCCCAGGACTGAGCAGCTAAGGACATGCTTGTCTTCAGAAGAAGCTAAGATCATGTCTGACTTGAGATCAGAATGTCTTGGGAAGGTGGTTTATGTCATTTATTTATTTATTTATTTATTTATTTATTTATTTATTTATTTATTTAAAGTAGGCTCCATGCCCAATGTGGGACTCAAACTCACAACCCTGAGATACAAGAGTCATGTGCTCTACAGACTAAGCCAGTCAGGCACTCCAAGGTCAGAATATTTTAATGATACATTTATCTGGTTGAATAATCGTTTTCACTGCTACCATGTATAAGTTACCCACTAGGCTCTAGGAACCTCATATGCACAAGGTGTGTCTAATTTTTTTTTAAATTTTTAACTAATCTCTACATCCAGTGTGGAGCTCAGTCTCACAACCCTGAGATCAAGAGTTGTCCGCTCCACTGACTGAAAGAGCCAGGTGCCCCCAGCATGTCTAATCTTTGTAATTGCCCTGCAAGGTTATTGTGTGATCTCCATTTGGTGGACTCTGAAAATCAGAGATGTAAATTCCTTTGATAACACCACACAGCTACACCTCCATGCACATGCACACAATGGGATAGCATTCAGCCATAAAGAGGAATGAAGTGCTACATACACTACGCTACAACATAGATGAACCTCAGAAACTCATGTTAAGTGGAAGAAGCCAGACATACTGTGTGGCTCCATTTGTATGAGATATCCAGAATGGGTAACTCTGTATCTATAGACAGCAGACTGATGGTTGCCAGGGGCTGGGGGGAGAGGTGAATGGGGAGAAATTGTTAAACGAGTATGAGATTTTCTTTTGGGGTGACAAAAATGGTTTGGAACTAGATGGAGGGACACCTGCGTGGCTCAGCAGTTGAGCATCTGTCTTTAAAATAAATAGATAAATAAATATTTTTTCTTTAAGATTTTATTTATTTATTCATGAGAGAGAGAAAGAGAGAGAGAGAGAGAAAGACAGAGACAGAGACACAGGCAGAGGGAGAAGCAGGCTCCATGCAGGGAACCTGATGTGGGACTCAATCCTGGATCTCCAGGATCACGCCCTGGGCTGAAGGCAGGCACCAAACTACTGAGCCACCCAGGGATCCCTAAATAAATCTTTTAAAAAACGAACTAGATGGAGGTGGTGGTTGCACCTCATAAATTTATTTTTTTAATTTAAATTTTTAAGAGATTTATTTATTTGAGAAAGAGTGAGCACAATCCAGGAAAGGAGCAGAAGGAGAAGGACAAGCAGACTCACAGGGGCACAATCTCACGACCCTGAAACCACGACCTGAGCCAAAACTGAGTCGGATGCTTAGTCGACTGAGCCATCCAGGTGCCCTCGTCGTAAATTTAATCAGTGCCACTAAGTTATATACTTTATTTTTTATTTATTTTTTTATTTATTTATGATAGTCACAGAGAGAGAGAGGCAGAGACACAGGCAGAGGGAGAAGCAGGCTCCATGCACCGGGAGCCCGACGTGGGATTCGATCCCGGGTCTCCAGGATTGCGCCCTGGGCCAAAGGCAGGCGCTAAACCGCTGCGCCACCCAGGGATCCCAAGTTATATACTTTAAAGTGGCTAATTTTATGTTATACGAATGTTGCCTCGGTAAAATGAAAACAGCCACAACTCTACCTTAGAGCCTCTTCCTCACTGGTGAGCATAATTTTGCCATTAGTGATTTAGTCCCCTGGGTTGTGAAGCCTCCAGAACCTGGGCCCAATCTTTTCTCCCCCAGAAAATTTCCCATGAGAATTCCAGAGCAGAAAGGGAGAAAATAGCAACATGGCTTAGCAGGCCAGCACTGGAATCAGGCTGTATGAGTTC
Organism: Canis aureus; assembly: GCF_053574225.1. Taxonomy (NCBI): domain Eukaryota; kingdom Metazoa; phylum Chordata; class Mammalia; order Carnivora; family Canidae; genus Canis; species Canis aureus. The sequence continues at coordinate 31,469,067 of NC_135636.1, read as the reverse complement.
AATTCCAGGCACTTCCATACCCTCATCTGTAAAATGGGGATGATAATGTTACCAACCTCATGGGGTTGCTCTGAGAATAGAATGAAATCATTCAGGGAAAGCATATGAGCAGATGTCACATTTACTCATGAGCTGTATTGTTTTGTGTTTTTTTTTTATTTATTTATTCATTCAGAGAGAGCGAAGAGAGAGGCAGAGACACAGGCAGAGGGAGAAGCAGGCTCCATGCAGGGAGCCCGATGTGGGACTCGATCCTGAGTCTCCAGGATCACACCCCGGGCTGCAGGCGGCGCTAAACCGCTGCGCCACCGGGGCTGCCCCTAGCTAGAATTTTTTTTTTTTTTTTTTTTTTTTTTTTTTTTTATGAGCTGTATTGTTAAGGCAGGCCACCTTCCCCTACTATCAGTCATATCGTAAATATTTATTGAGCCCAGCACTCTTCTAGGCTCTGGGGATCCAAGTGGGAGCAAGAATAACAATAAAGTTCCTTTCTTCTTGGTGCTCACATTCCAATTGGTGGGTAAGACAATAGACAAAGGAAGTAAAATACCTAGTAGGTTAGCTGGTGGTATATGGTAAGGAGAGAAAAATAAGTGACGAGGGACAGGAAGTTTGGGGTAAAATTTTAAACTAGCTGGCTGGAGAAGGCTTCCCTCTGTGATAACCCCAGGAAAGTGAGGCATATCCATTTCCTACTGCAGTTCTAACAAACCTAATGGCTTACACAACGCAAATGTAATACATGACACAATGTAATACTTCACAGAAATGTAATACAAACACAAATGTAATACTTTATAGTTCTTGAGGTCAGGAGTCCAAAATGGGTCTTGCTGGGCTGAAATCAAGATGTTAGCAGAGCTATGCTTCTTCTGGAGGCTCCAGGGGAGAATCCATCCTCTTGCCTTTTCTGGCTTCTAGAGACCCCACCTTCCTTGGTTTGTGATCCTATATTATTCTATGTTTTCCTTCTGTCGTCACATGGCCTTCTCGGACTTTCCTGCTCTTTTCCTTATAAGGACGTTTGTGATGACACTAGGCCCACCTCAATAATCCAGAAAAATCTTCCCATCTCAAGATCCTTAATTTAACCACATCTACAAAGTCCCTTTGCCACATCAGGTAACATAGCCACAGGTTCCAAGGATTAGGACCTGGAACTCTTTGGGCATCCCATTATTCTGTCCACCACGTAAGACATAGTACCAAGAAGAAGTGGGAACAGCAAGTTCAAAGGCCCTGAGGCAGGGCTCCTCTGGCAAGTTGGAGACCAGTACAAATGCTGTGGAGTGGGCTAGGACTGCATGACCTCTCACAAGGCAGAAAGGTGAAGGAGGTGAGTGGCTCTTGCAAGCCTTCATGGGTCCCGGTAGGGACTTTGACCTTTCCTTGAGTGAGATGGAAGAAGGTGAGGGACTGTGGTCCTACAGGTTTTAGCAGGACCCCTCGGGCTGTTGTGTGGACAAAGGACTACCCATGAGGAGGCTGCTGCAAAGGCTGGGGGCTGGGCTGAGGCAGCAGAGCAAAGTGGCAAGACAGGTCTCATTCAGGATTCAGGATTTTGAAAGTCAGATCACAAGGAACCACTTAAGAGTCAGAAGTAGAGAGACATGCTGCAAGAGGGGCGTTAGGGATGAGTCCAGGGGTTTTTGGCCTGAGCAAATGGAAGAATTAAGGATGAGGATGACCACAAAAAGTGCAGATTTGGGACTGCCGTGAGAAATCAGGAATTTGCTCCAAGATGTGTGTTGGGAACCCAGATGGAGAGAGGAGCAGTTGGTCAGATGTGGAAGTCTGGAGGTCAGGGTAGGGGTCTGGAGAGATTTGTTTGGGAGATCTCAGCAGATATGTAGGTAGAATTTAATGTCAGAGCCAGGAGATCTCTGAGGAATGTGTGCAGAGATGAGAGGACAGCCTCCAAGGGAGACAACGTAAGGGAGCTGGACATACCAAAGCAGCCCTGTAGCTATGAGCCAGAAGCTGTCTCCCCTGCAGGAGGCTGGGCAAGGTCTGCTCCAGAGGTCTGCCCCCACCCCACCCCCACCTCCCTGCTCTCCCAGCATGATTTCCCTCTGGTCTCACCTCCAGCCAGACTTTAAGACTCAGTTCAGGCAGCCCAGGTGGCTCAGCGGTTTAGCACCGGCTTCAGCCCAGGGTGTGGTTCTGGAGACCCGGGATCGAGTCCCACATCGGGCTCCCTGCGTGGAGCCTGCTTCTCCTCTGCCTGTGTCTCTGCCTCTCTCTGTGTGTCTCTCATGAATAAATAAAATCTTTAAAAAAAACAAAACAAAACAAAACAGGGATCCCTGGGTGGCGCAGCGGTTTGGCGCCTGCCTTTGGCCCAGGGTGCAATCCTGGAGACCGGGGATCGAATCCCATGTCGGGCTCCCGGTGCATGGAGCCTGCTTCTCCCTCTGCCTGTGTCTCTGCCTCTCTCTCTCTGTGACTATCATAAATAAATAAAAATTTAAAAAAATATATTTAAAAGAAAAAAAAAAACAGACTCCGTTCATTACCTCCCCTCTGCCAGGTGGCTGTGCTGACCACCCGGACTGAGCTGGATGTCCCTCTGCTCAGCTCCCACAGGATCTGCAGCTCCCACATTAGACAACTCCCCACCCCCAGCCTCTTTCCATGGCTGAGTCTCCCACTGGGCTAGGCAAGCTTCCTCCTTTCTGCATCCAGGGAGCCCAGCTGGTGCGAAGCATCGGAAGGGGCTCTCGTGAAACACCTGGCCACACCTGGTCCTGCTCCGCTGATGCTCCAGCCCCTAGGGTTCCCAGGCCTTAGTGGGGACCCTTAAACGCTGCACCTACTGACACTCATTGAGTATTTCCTAAATACCAAGGAAAGGGGCCATGGACTTGGGTCCAAGCCCGACTTCAGGCTCCCATCTCTAAAATGGAAGTGATACAGGCCCCTCACTCATTGTGATATTTGGGAAAGTGTTCGGCAAACTGGAAAGCAGCCTGGCAAATCAGAGTTACTGGAGCTTGAGGCTTTTCCTTGGCAGCTGATTCGGGGCACGTGACTGGACCTGCGTGACCCGCCCCACGCCACGTGAGGCCGTCTAGTTGGTTTTTTTTCAAGCTGCTTGGAGAATGAGCAGAGTCCTCCTCTGGCAATGGGAAATGGGGAATGAGTGGGGCCCAGCCATGGTGGAAACTCTCACACACGCATGGACATTCACGAGTGTTTCCAGTGACTAAGGGCCACATGAAGCAGTTGGCTGGACCCTTCCTGAAACCTGTCCCAGAATGGCTTGGCCTACAGCACTGCTCTGAACCTCCTCAGCCCCACTACCCCACTTCTATGGGGGTGAGCCCCTTCCCTGCACCCAGGGCAAGGGACCCAGGATACCTCTTTCGCTAAGCAGCAGGCAACACACAGGAGGTTCAGCATGTGAGGCAGTTTATTGACATTTACTTGCCCAGATGACTTTTCCTCACTGTTATGGTGTTAAAAGAATTGAGGGGAAAGGGGACGTGTACAGATGAAGCCAAAAGGCACACACTGAATACGCCATGATGGGCTGAAAAGAGGTTGTTCTGAGACTGACAAGCCCCCCATTTCAGAGGCTAAGAAAGTTTGAGCCCAAGAACATGCACTCATGTAGCCAAATCCCTTCTGTCTGCCAGAGGAGAACCAGGCAAACCCTGGCCGGCCAGCCTGCCTGCTGGCTCTGCCACCAGGCATCCTCAGACCTGGCTGTCATGTTTGTGAGACCACTGATATCGCAGTAGCCATGGCGTCCTGACCTAAACAAACAGGGAAGGCCTGGCCTGACCCCATCTGTATGGCAGAGACAAAGGTGACTGATTAGCAGATCTGTGGTGCACAAGTGATGGGAGGGGCAGTGTGTGTCAGCATGAGATCACGACTCTAAAATGCAATGTAAATCCACAAGGTGTGGGTCTGAAGGTTGGACACAATGATTAAGTATGGAAATGTCACTCGGAGCTGACCCAACTTCTGGACAGACAGACTTCTTGCACAGCCTCTGCACACAGGGTTTAGTCCCTGTGGCTCTAAACTGTCTCGGAAGCAGAAGGAAGGGGAAGTGGTAGGCTGCCCAGCTGGGGCCTGGGGACTGTCATGATTGTCCAGATCTCTGTGGTCAGAGAGTGGCCCAGCCACCTCAGCCCTGATCCTGGGACGTCGGAGGGAACAGGACGTTGAGTCCCAGGAGGGCTCCCCGCCGAGGCCCCTGCCTCGCCCGCCTGGCTCTACAGGCCTCCTCTTCTACCGCTTCTTCTTTGCCTCCTTCTTGGGCCTCTTGCTGGCGGAAAGAGCAGCAGTCTTAGGCTTCCTCGTCACCTCCGCACTTCTGGGCTCAGAGGGCTCTGCCTCCTGCGTAGCAATAGAAAGGAGAGTCCTATTTAGACAAGTCAAGTCTGACACCAGCAAAACAAGGTCATGTCTGAAAGGAGCTTTACAAACTAAAGCACACTGGCCCAGAAACACTGGGGATGGGAACCATCATCGCTGCGACCCAGGAGCCTCAGACCTGAGGGGCTGCCCCAGCCCCCAACCCGGGGAGCAGGGTGGTTCTGCGTGAAGAACAAAAGAAGATGCTCCAGAGCAGGAGGAAGCCTTTGGAGCCTTGGGGGCCTGGGTAGAATTTAGGCTCCTCCACATGCCAGCCAAGTGAACTGTGGACAACTCACTTCCTCTTCTTGTGCCTTGGTTTACCCACCTGTGAAATGGAAAATAGTGATGTATGCTATGGAGGGCTGATGCGAGGAGGCCGCCCAGGGGCTGGCTCCTGGCAATGCCTACATCCCCACGTACCAGGCGGTGAGGTGCCAGCTGCGGGGCAGACCCACTGCAGCTCGCTCTCCTTCTGGCCCTGTGGTCCTCTTCCTCCCACTCAACGCAGAGCATGCCAGGGCTCGGAGGGGTAGAGAGCGCTGGCCCGCAGGTGGGCAACCACTACACTGTTCCGTGGGGCCTGGCAGAGGCAGCCGTCGGGGAGGGCAGAGGGCAGCCTTGGGGCAGAACTCCAGACTCTCCCTACAACCCAGGCAGCCCCAGTTTTTATATGTGTCCCGTTCCCTATAAGATTTGGTTTATACAGGGATCCCTGGGTGGCGCAGCGGTTTGGCGCCTGCCTTTGGTCCAGGGCGCGATCCTGGAGACCCAGGATCGAATCCCACATCGGGCTCCCGGTGCATGGAGCCTGCTTCTCCCTCTGCCTGTGTCTCTGCCTCTCTCTCTCTCTGTGACTATCATAAATAAATTTAAAAAAAAAAAAAAAAAGATTTGGTTTATACAAAGGCTCTACCGCTTTAAAAAAAAAAAAAAAAAAAAAAAAGGTTGAAAACCATAGACCCAGCCCTGGCCTTCACTGCACGGGTGAAGACAGTGGACTCCGGGGAAGGGACTCCGTGTGCCACAGCCACAAAGGCTCATGTAAGAGATGAATCTGGAAGCGACTCAGTCTTGTAGTGCTCCCTCCTCCCTCGGGAGATAAGTCCCAGTGTGCCTTGGTCGGGCAGGATGTTACAGTGAGGTGTGTCTGGCCTGGAGAACACTGACCACAGTCCCCGGGCCTCCTCTGGCCACAGGTGGACTTCACTTGGCTTCCAGCATTTATCTTTAAGAATTTGAGCCAACTGGTAATTTCCCATTCAACCTGGACTCCTAGCTTTTCCGGAAAACATTAAAGGCCTGGCAATGCCAGCCCCTAATCTCCTGGTAGAAGAAATGGACTGGGCGGTGGCTGACCCTTTATTCAAGTGCCCACATTCCCCCACAGCCCCAGCATGACAGAAACACAAAACGTTTCTCAGTACCTGTGTCCTTTTATTAAAAATGGGAAAATATAAAGCAGACTAAGAATACTAAGAAGGAGCACATTTCTGGAAGAGAAAATTATTTCCTCGGTTTAACTGGCCAACTCCTAGCTTCCAGCTTGCTTTGCTCTCTATCCCTCCCTGGCCTGTGCCTCAAGCCTCGGGCTGACCAAGGAGGCGTGGCCGGGGCTGGGAAGGGCGGCCCACACCTTAGTGGGGCCTACTCTAGAGGTCTCAGCTCCCTCTTATCAGCCATCACTGCCTCCACTCCACCCTGCCAGCCGAGACACTAGGGGGAAAGGCCCAGCCCAGTCCCAGTACCCACAGATGATCCTCCCAAGATAACAAGGGGGCCAGCCCCTCCCCAGCCAGCTCCCTGATGGAAGCATTGGGCTCCCCCAGCCTGTCAACTTGCACGGATACTTTAAACTTGGCCAAAGAAGGGAAAGAAAAAAAAAAGGAAGAGAGAAAAAAAGAAGAAAGCCCATTAGAAAGACAAACAAACAAAACCAAACCTCAGAGGAGCCAGCGTGTCAAGTGCACAGGCTGAGGGCTGCAGAGTGGAGCAGCAAGGCTAGTGTTGAAGGCAAATCATAGGGCACGGTCTCTGGAGACCTTGGGAACTGGAAACTGTCCCCAGCGCACTACCTACGAGGCCGGGGAAACTAACTGGTCAGTCTCCCAGTGCCCTAGACAAACAGGCCCTGATCGGGTGAATGGTTTACGCACAGGGAACTTGCCAAGCCTGCCAGGATCTCCAGAGCTCCCAACCCTCTAAACTCAAAAGCTAGGTGCCCCCTCTGGTTTCAGTAGGCCCCGGTGCAGAATCCACAGGGATGGTGACAACCACCCGCCAGCCACAGTGCTTCCCTCATTCCACCAACCCTTTCTTAGGGGCCTCATTCATTCTGGTCCCTCCCAGACCTCTCTCCTGAGACCTTTTCCTGATCCAGCTGTCAGCTGCCAGGGACTGGCCTCTCCCAGGTACCTCCAACTCCACTATCCCAGACCAAGCATGGCGCCTTCTCTAGTAGGCCAGGTCCTTCTCCCCACTGTCCCAGGACCCCACTACTCTCTCCTCCCAACTGTCCAGTCACCACATCCCGATGATTCGACCCCTTCTACCTCTTGACATGGTCACTCTCTCTAGCACCCACGTCCCAACTTCAGTTCTTCCACTGCTAACCAACCTCCCTGCTCTATGCCATGTCTCGTGCAGATACCCTCACCTTAAACCTTCCAGGGGCTCTCCATCTCCCACAGCCTAATGCCCCACACATGGCATGGCATCTAAGGAGGCCACATTTCCAGCTTCTTCTGGGCTTTTCTCCAGACCACACTGGGTCAGGCGCCAGGGCTTCCACTGGTCACCCCTAACAAGAGAAATACCCTTCTTAACCACCCAGCAAACCCCTCCCTGTGGTTTGGCCCAGCCTAACACACTTCTGCTTGCCACCTAGCCTTCCTTCCCTGCTCCTCTATCTCCAACAGGGCACATCCCTTCCTCCACCCCTACCTCCAGTACTGAGGAACTGCACAGTGCCACATCACACATTACCACAGTTAAATGTTCTTGTGTTGGTCTCCCCTACTAGCTTGTGAGCTCCTTGGGACAGTTTCAATTGTGAATGACGGACGGAAGGAAGGAAGGAAGGAAGGAAGGAAGGAAGGAAGGAAGGAAGGGAGGGAGGGAGGAAATGGAAGACCAAGCAACATCTTGGGATTGAGGTTATGGGAAATTCACTCTTATTTATCGTCATGAAAATAGAATACTTAAGGGCACCTGGCTGGTTTAGTCAGTGAAGCATGTGACTCTTGATCCTGGGGTTGTGAGTTTGAGCCCCACACCGGGTGTGGAGATTACTTAAATAAATAAATATCTACAAATATGAATATATACACACACACATACATATATATGTATGTACATATAAAAAACACTTAGGACTAGGTCTCAGTTTTCCCATGGGCACAGAGGACACAAGAAGATTTCAAACCCAATACACATTCCCTAAAGTATGGCTAGTCATAGTCACCAGTAATAATAACAAGAGCCACAACAGCTGCTACTGTTATTTACAGTGTGCCAGGCCCTGGGCTATGTGGCATGGACACATCTTATTTTAGCCTCGCAAAGTGCCATGACAAGTCCCACTGTACAGATGAACGAAGAAACGCTCAGAGAGGTTATGTGACTTGACTAAAGAGTCAGGGGGTGAGCAGCAGAGGCAGGATGAGTCTGTCCTGTGTGTCCTAGGGACCTCAGGGCTGGGGACCAAGAACGAGTTAACTGTGAAGTTCACCCTCTATTTAGCAGCTCCTAGACCCACAGGCTGCACAGTTGACAGGAGAACAACAAGAACAGCTTGTTCTAGATTCTGCTGATGGGTCACTCAGACCCCTAGTTTGTGACTGAATTTCTGACAGGAGTCAGGAGAGTGGGTCAGGGCTCCTCGTGCCGGCTTTGTTCTTTATGGCTGAAAGTAGCTCTCTGTGGGTGTGTGTACATATTACAGCCATCGAGTCATCTGAATGTATTATCGGTCTCCTCCTCACCCCAGAACTCCTCCTCCCTTTCCCACCTCAGTTTTTGGCATCATCATCACTCATCCAGTTACCCAAGCTAGAAACCTCCAAGTCACTTCTGGGTTCTCACCATTCCCTCGTGCCCCCATTTCCAGTGCACCCCCAGGCCCTGCACATTCTACTTTCCCAGGGGCTCTCGACTCGGCCCGGTCCTTCTGGACAGACAGTACTGCACCAGGCCAGACCCCATGGCCTCCCGCCTGCCCCCTCACCGTGTCAGCCCCCAACACGTTCTTCCCACCATCCACCATGCAGATAGATGTTGGTCTAGTCTAAAACAACAGTCCTGGGATCCCTGGGTGGCGCAGCGGTTTAGCGCCTGCCTTTGGCCCAGGGTGTGGTCCTGGAGTCCCGGGATCGAGTCCCACATTGGGTTCCCTGTATGGAGCCTGCTTCTCCCTCTGCCTGTGTCTCTGCCTCTCTCTCTCTCTCTGTCTCTATGAATAAATAAATAAAATCTTTAAAAAAAAATAAAAAAATAAAACAACAGTCCTGACCATGTCTGTCTTCTGCCTTAAATGTGTTCCTGGTCCTCCTCTTCGTAGGAGGCAAATTCCAAGAGCTTCCTGGTGGCCTCCAGGGTCACTCCACTCAGTGCTGGCCCTGCCTCCTGGCATGCCCTCTCGTGCAGCCCACTCTGTCACTCCAAGCTACCAGCCCGCCAGTACTGGCCACATGCTTTGTTCCTTTTCCTGCTCTGCCAAGGCTCCCAGAACTCCCCCTACTTACATGTACCCAGTGCGTACAGGTTCTGTGCCAGACACCGCGGGGTAATGAAGAGAACACACGCCTAGCGACGCGCACCAAACACCCACTCACTAAGCTTCCATCACCCTAATGAGCCAACCACTGTAAGTCCATTTTACAAAGCAAGGAAACTGAGGCTAAGTCTCAGTGACTGATCCAGTAGGGTGCAGCCAAGTTCCCCCCAAGCTACAGGGAAGCAAAAGCAGCTCTTAAACACATGATTCAGATGCTGGGTGGGGTCCTAGTCACGAAGAGCTATAGCTCCAAAATTTTAGCTAGCAGGAACGACTGAGTGATGGCTGCCTTTTAATTACTCTTCAAATGCATGTTGTTGGTACAAGCTAGGCAGACTCCTAGTACTAGAGCCCCACCTTTAAATCTGGGAACTCTGAGCCTCATCTGAAGCAAGTTTTAAGTTTCTTCAGCAATCACGCCGTCAGGAGTAAAAGAAAACCTTCCCCCCTCCCCCCCCCCCCCAGGTGGTTCCTGGCTCTGTGGAGGCGCCAGTCCTCTGTGGACACAGGCCTCATTAATAATGAAGTAGTTCCACAGCTGCTTACGAGGCCAGAAAATTGCTGCTATTCATCAGATTCAAATAATCGAATCTGTGCCACAATGCATCAAATCCCTTCCGGCAGGGAAAGCACTCAGAATTTTATGATTTCCACTATACAGTTGAGTGTGGATTTAGTCTGATAAATCAGAACAAAGCACCATTCCATACAGACTGAAACCACTCTTTCCTCTCAAGTGGTCCAGGGAAAGAAAACCACAGTGCTACGTGCATAGATCCTCACACACCTTACCTCACTTGATCCCCAGGAACTCTGGGTTGGGTATGCATGCCCTCCTTCTATAGCGCAGGACACAGGCTTAGGGACACGAAAGGTGGGCCACACTCAGACCAGGTGTGCCTTTGTCCCAGGCCCTGGGCAGGGTGGGGTCTGAGACCTCGCAGAGGTGGAGCTAGCCCTGACCTTGAGAGGACAGGGCTAGCTGAAACAGGCAGTGGGGGAGGCCCTTCATGTGGGCTCAACAGGCGAATGAAGACACAGTGTCCGGGACGTGCCTGGCAGGCAAGAGAACGGTGATTACAGAGAACAGCCTCGGACCATATTCCAGACACAATTCAGCACGACTACAGGCCCTTCCCACTGGCTGGTCTGCGGCTCTTTGTGTGTCCGGCTGTCTCTCCCCTGAGATGGTATATGTCTCAAAACTGTGTTTATACCATCACCCTGCCCACCACACAGCAATCTCTCCAGGAGGGCTCGTTAAGTAAAAAACACCCTGCCACCCAATTCAACTGTGAACTACTCCCAAGGTTAAAAAAATACAGGGCAGAAACTGCAAAGTTAGTTCTACGAGCCTGTCTCCCAAGGTGTTGAGAGTAGGTATAATATACACTTGCCCGAGTTAATTATTTACTCTGGCAGCTTCAGACAGAGTTTTCCAAAAGGGTCCAGAATTTCTAGGCCACTGCTGGGAAGACTCCATCCTTTTCAGGGTTCCAAAAGTGCAGAGCTTTCTGGCTGACAGTGACATCTATGTTGGCATCACACTGAAAGCCACCACTCTTCTATCAATTCTGTGAGTTCTCACTGGATCTCACTGGGCATCAGCTGTCTCTGTCTGGCAGTTCTGCCCTTTCTCTGTCCCATGTAGTTCTAGGGGGGAGTCTCATTCACTGTGGCCACAGGTGTGGCCACTTAAATGTGGCCTGGCCAGAAATGGTACCCACTGCTCCTTCCCACCTGTGGGGCAAGGTGTAAGCATGTGGTCAAGCCAGAGGCCTTCCAGGAGACCTGGAAAGTGAGCATAGGCAGAGAGATGGCTTCTCTTGCTTGTGAATCATGAGCAATGAGGATGCAGCTGGGACTGCTGCAGCCACCTCCTGGACACGTGGCAAGGGCCTACAAAGGAGGCCAACGCTCACAGGAAACCCAGGAGACTGAGACAGAGCCCTGAAGACCTTTTGAGCCTCTGAACCCAGCTGTGCCTTGAAACTCCCAGTTTTAAGAACCAATAGTTTCTTTCTGGAGAAACTGCTGGAGGTGAGTTTCAGAACTTTCAACAGAGAGTCCCCATGACTGCAAAAAGAGACTGTGATGGTCCACATCGAGATAGCAGGGTGCAAGTGAAGGTACCGGCCTCAGTGCTGACAGCAGTTGGGGAGATGTGACACATACATGTGGAGAGATGGGAACAGTCAGCAATCAAATTCTGTGATTCACTGCCGGATGAACCATTACTATCTGCTTCATGAGTTGCTGAACTAAAAGTCACCCACTTGCTCAGGGTTAACTGGATCAACATTCTGTGTAGAAATGCATCCAAAAGAGACTGGGAGTAAGCTCCAACAGGCCTTTGGGGAAGGGGGAGAGAGGCTCACTACCTATATTTCCTCACCACCCACTCCTGAAACTCCTGGAATTTAGCTCCCACCTCATTAAAGTACCACACCTCACTCTCAGAACAGCTATAGCCTGTCTTCCCAGAAAATATGCCTGAGTGTAAAAACATCACATTTTTGTTCACAGTTTCAGGGAGCTTACAGACTTCTGAAGCCTATCCAGGGACCCCCTAGGGATCTAGGAACTCTGTTAAAAATTTTGTTCTACTGCAGCCGAACTCTGGAGGGCTGCTTTTCCTTGTCACACCACCTCCGTGGGGACCGGATTGTACATGTGCTCTCTCAGACGACGGCAGTTTTCTGAGATACCGCAGTTCTCTCTGCCCACTGCCTTGCCCTGTCTTCTGAATGAGCCACCAGAACAGAGACCCCCAGCTTTGTCTGCACAGCACTACTGCTCCTTTGGGACATGGCCTACCCTTCCACCCCAAAGAGATCACACCACAGGACCCTCCCCTCCTATCACACTGGCCCTCGCTGTCCCAAGGTGGGTCAGCTACAGTTCCTTCCCTGGACATTCTGGAACTGGGGCCAAGCAAGAAGGCAGCCTCCAGATGCCACAGCTGAAAGACATAAACTCTAGAAGCTATTTTAGTAGCCATGTTTCATCTCACCGCAGAGACGGTGAGCAGAGGAAACAGGGCCCTGGTATAAGAAGTGAAAGACAGGAGATAGACAGGGAGGGGAGACCAAGGGGATGCAGATGGTGAGTGACAGGGTACCTGGTTCTCACCCCTTCCAGAGGCCCAGCTGCATCCCTGCTCTGGGACAGCATGTACATCTTTTCAGGATATCCACACTGCACAGAAACTTTTTTTTTTTTTTTTTTTTTTTTTTTTGCACAGAAACTTCTTCAAGCTGGTTGGGAATGCCCCAAGCTCAGGCCTTTCTTGAATCCTAATTTCCCTTGAAAAGCTCAGTAATTCACTTTTAAGGTTTCAAGGAGTTAGCCATGTGGATATAATAATCCCCAGGTCTCTATCCCCAACTTCTCACTCGTTCTTTCCTTCCCATTCGGATGTCTTGTTATTATTTCAAACTTAATGTAGAACTGAATATCACCTACCCTCCCAAAATTGGTCTGTGCTTCAGGGAAACGTCTAAAGACTAGACCAGTGACTGCATAATTGAATCACCTTGGCACTTCAAGAAAATACCAATGCAGGCTAGAATGAACAACAGAATCAGAATCTCTTTGGGAGCAACCCAGGCCTTTGGAAATCCCCCAGGCAGGTGAAGACAGATGGAGAATCATGGACCAGCTCAAGGACTCCCCAGGCTCTTGCTCACAGCAGACATCAACGATCAATTACTTTGCCTGGAGCCTAGAAGCAGACCCAGAACCCATTCACTGTGGCCACCACACACTCCATCAGACTTGGCATGAGAGATGACATATATCTGCCATCCTAGGCTAGATAGAAATGGTGTAAGGATCTACTATCTCATATTTTAGGATCCAGCCGACAAGAAAATGCTTGGATTAAGTGTGGCTCAGGCCTCAATCAGGCTCACAAAAATGTTTGTTTTCTCAGGTCTTGGTTTAATGAGGTGTTGACAAGAACACGTTCTCCTTTGGCTTAGGACTGGAAGGACTTTAGTTTTGATTTAGCAAACTGGTTCTTGCTCCCACTATGAAAAGAAGGGGGTGGGGTGAGAAGCATTTGTATGTGTTCCTTTTTTCTTCCCTGATTACCCCCAAAAGAGCTTTCAAATAATCTGCTAAGTATTGAAGTACTGAAGTCATAAACTAGTTGCAAAAGAATCGGCTTACTGGAACAACAGGAAAGACATTCTTTTGCTTTTCAAAGGCTTTCCCATCATCTAGAGCCAAAAATATTATCTTCTGACCCAAAAAGCCACTAATAAACCTTGTTCCTATAGGCCAAGCAAAAGGGATGATTTTGCCCTAAGCAAACTGGCAAAGAGAGCAAGATTGTTCTCTGGGTCCTCCCACCCCCATTTCTACCCTCTCCTACCTCCTGGCACCCTCCATTTCCAGTGGCACCTTCCACTTCCCTCCTACCCTCAGGCTGCCCGAGGTTCCCACCAGCTATCCCCACAAGCACCCTTCCTCAAGACCTCCCTGGTCCCAAGTAAAATCCTCTTCTTTTCACCATTGCCATCCAAATTCCAAATCCCAGCTAGCTGCCAGGCTCAACCTCTGAACAGTCTCAGCACTCACCCTCTCTCTTCATGAGACTGTGCACAGAATATTGTGTTCCCTTCGGTGAATTGGGAATGTGGGGAGTAAGAGAAGTTGCCTTATGGGGGCATACTGAGGAAAGCCGGCAGTAGAATCCCTGCATAATTGGGAGCCATTTGTTGGCCTGATGTGCCAATAAAAAGCTTAATTACCAGTACTGTAATTTTTGTTATTGATCCATTGAAAAGCTTTTAAAAAAAGTTAAAAACCATAAGCTTCAGTTATGAAGACAATTCACTTATGTGAGCCTTATTCTGCTAAACTGCAAGATAAATTAAAATGAGACGTTACATACTATATTCATATTTCAAAAGATGAGGCTGTTGTCCCAAATTAACCTCTAAATGGCAGAGTGGGAGAGTGGGGGGAACAGGAACAGGCACACAGCTGAGCCCTTTGTCAACTCCCTACCTTAAAATGCCTCAACTCACTGCACCACTAAGAGCCTCAAAGAGATGAGTAAAAGGCACCCCCTTTGCCTTGTTTGCTAAACTGACCCAGGCCTCTGTGCCCAGCCTGGAAGGGTTAAGAACACGACAGGAGGTGAGCAACAGTAATCCAAAAGGCCACACATCTCTGACTCTACATCTCTGCCTATAAAATAAAAACATTCATCACCTCCTTCCCTTGGGACTCTTAGTAGGCTTCATCAGTGGCCAATGACAGTAAAAATGTTTGTTATTTATAATACCCAATAGCATGCCATGACTGTGAGGACAGAGCCCCAGAGCAGAGGGATTACGTTTTTAGAGTGTGATACAATTGTGGGTGGAAAAACTCCAATCATGACCTCCTTCTCAAAGTACCAGAATAAGAAACGGAGATGGACAGAACCTTCAGAAGCCATGGGTTTGTCCATAGTCACCAAGGTTTCCTGGCCCTCACTGGCTGCGCCTCCCCGCCCACCCCATAAATGCTGCAGCTGATAGATAGATAGATAGATAGATAGATAGATAGATAGATAGATAGATAGATAAATAAATAAATGCTGCAGCTCTTCGTGGCTGCAGCCCACGAAGAGCTGCAGCCCAGGTCTTCTGCTCATCTCATCCCAGATTCTTGCCCCAGAGACCTCAACCTCACTGCTCAGCTTCAATTACATCTCAACTCTCACAGTTAATCAGCATTTAGCCCAGACCCTCCTCCTGCTAGAGACCTGTGGATCCAACCACTTACGTGGCACAACCAACTGGTATCTTAAAGGCACCTATTTAAAACTGAACTCAGGACACCTGGGTGGCTCAGCAGCTGAGCGTCTGCCTTCAGCTCTGGGTGTGATCCTGGAATCCCAAGATCGAGTTCCACATCGGGCTTCCTACATGGAGCCTGCTTGTCCCTCTGCCTAGGTCTCTGCCTCTCTCTTGCTGTGTCTCTCATGAATAAATAAAATCTCTTTAAAAATTAATAAATAAAACAACTCATTAGCATGCTTCTTCCCCAGCTCCACCCCAAGCTGCTCCTTTGCCAAGGCTCCCCACTGCATCAGTAAATCGCTGTAATCCTCCCGGCTACATGAGCAGGATCTCTGGGACACAGTCACCTCCAAGAAAAATGGATCTCCAGAATATACTATATGTTAAGTGAAAAAAGAAACATGGAAAACTGTATTTTTTTTTAAGTTTTATTTATTTATTCACGAGAGACAGAGAGAGAGGCAGAGACACAGGCAGAGGGAGAAGCAGGCTCCATGCAGGGAGCCCAATGCAGGACTCGATCCTGGATCTCCAGGATCATGCCCTAGGCCAAAGGCAGCGCTAAACCACTCACTGAGCCACTTGGGCTGCCCTGGGAAACTGTATTTAATAGTATGCCATCTTTTATGCATCAAAAGGGAGAATGTTTATATATATACATACGTATGTATATCCACACCACACACACAGATATGCATTTGCTCATGTTTTAATAAAAAAATAGAATAAATCAAAATAATAAAAATTATTACCTATGGAGTAAGGAAGGAACTAAGGTGGAGGATATTGAGATTAAAGGAGTCTTCTGTTTCTTTTCTTTTTTTTTTTTTTAAAGATTTTATTTATTTATTCATGAGAGACACAGAGAGAAAGAGAGAGAGAGAGTCAGAGACACAGGCAGAAGGAGAAGCAGGCTCCATGCAGGAAGCCCGATGTGGGACTCGATCCTGGATCCCAGGATCACACCCTGAGCCACCCAGGCATCCCGAGACTTCTGTTTCTAAAGACACTTGTATCTTGTATCATTTTGACTTTGGGAAATATTATACATAAATTTCTACATAATTTTTAATTAAATCAAAACGGAAACAAATCCTTAAAAATTCAAAATAAGTTGAAGCAAGTTAGCCTAACTGTATATCACAATGGGAATATAACTATATGAAGAAAAGAATTACTAAACCCAGTATTCTGACCATACATTCCTACTGGGGCATATTTTTAGGCCAGAAAGAACCACAAAGAAACCTTATATTTCATTTTGAGTCTTACTGTCAGTAGTAAAAAACAATGTAGTTATTTTAAAATTATAATATATTAAAAAAATAAAATAAAATAAAATTATAATATATTTTAAGTGTATGGAGTAGAGTCAACATAAAAAAAAAAAAAAAAAAAAAAAAAAAAAAACCTGCTATCTTTAGGAAAGTCTACTTGCAAGGTTGGCCCTTGGCTGGCACCTGGAAAACTGGATTCTGGGTGGTTCTCACAATTCCTAGAACTGATAAGAGTGACTCACTGCACCTAAACCAAACAATATGGTTTATGCCGAATACCGGCTTTCCTTCTGGAAGCCTGGAGTTCTGGTCCATAAGCAGAGGGTGCTTGTGTGACCCATCCCTAAGAAAAGTCCTAGGCAATGAGCCTCAAATGAACTTCCCTGGTGACATTATTTCACACAACTTGATGAGGCTCCCATTGAGACCATTTGAGCACAAAAAAATCTAAAAACATATCAAATATATAAAAATATATATTCAAGGGGTACCTGGGTGGCTTAGTCGGTTAAGGGCCTGACACTTGGTTTTGGCTAAGGTCATGATCTCAGGGTGATGAGATCAAGCCCTGCATCTGACTCATGCCCAGCACAGAGTCTGCTAAGACTCTCTCTCCCTCTCCCCCTGCCCCACTCTCCTGTGCCCATGCACACATGCATACTCTTTCTCTCTTAAATAAATCTTTTAAAAAAAAGAAACAGATATAAGTAAATATATATATATATATATATATATATATATGTTAAAAATGATGTGAAAATCAAAGCTTCATTGGTCAAGATTGGAGACTGCTAGAGTCCAAGCTCACTGTAAAGGGGGGAAAAACAAGCATTTATCCAGCCTTTACTATGAACAGCATTTCAGAATAACCATATAGGCAATGAGGAAAAAGTCTTCATTGAAGAATTCCAGCTAATAAATGCAGAAGGAAATAATGAAGCCCAGCAATGGACGCTGAAAACACAAGAAAGACTGGTGGGAAATTTTGAATAGAGGGATCATCAGCTCACACCACCTAAACCCACTGATCAATCCCAGCATCTCTAAATATGTGATAAGCAGACACCACATGCACATTGGTGACACATAGCAGGAAGTCCACAGCGCCAGCTATGAGGTGTTCTCACCAAATAACCTGATCTGAGTTGACTCAAGCAACTAGATTGAATTTCCTATTGACAGGAAATATAGGGAACAGAGAAACATGTTAAATGACACTACACAGAGGCAATCAGCTAAATCCTGGATGTGGATACTACAGATGACAATGACCTGCTTTCCCCAACAAATCAATGTCATGAGAAAAGGGAGGGTAGTGGAAGGAGTATGCTACAGAATAAAAAGACCTACAGAATAAAGTCAAAACAACAAAAAGCCAATCTGATCATGTCAGTCTCTTACTTAAAATCCTCTGGGCCCCGGGACTCACTCTTCTAGCTGCAACTCTCATCATGTCCTTCTGTGCTCTGGCCACAGTCCCCTTCATTAAGTTACTTGAAGTAGAGTCCTTGCAAATGCAGTTCAGTTCCCCTGCCCCAAGGTAAGACCAGGTCCTCCCCGCCTTGATATGCACCCTCACAGTGCCCTGGGCTTCTCATGGAAACATGCATATTTGCTTCATATCTGCCCTTCTCTCAAGGACTTGAAGCTGCACGAGGATGGACACTACATCTTGCAATAGACTGACATGTAGTAAGCAGTAAATAAAAATTTGCTTAACGTGTGAACAAATAAAGTGTTGGTCACATAGTTCAATGCCAATAGGCAGGAATTTGGCATAGTCCCAACTGATCTTCTTTGCCATGGCATCTATTTTTAGTACCTAGAACCCAGTCTGAGGAGCAGAGGCTCACAGGGAAGGACTTACCACCTCATGGGACTTGGGAACAGGTACAATGATGGCCAGCACACAGATGAGCTGGAAGATGGCCCCCAGGAAGAGTCCGTACCGCAGCAGGTTCTCTAGGAAAGTGGGCTCAGGCACCTCAGGAGGTGAGAAGTCCAGGTCGGAGGCCATGGCCTCGGCCACCAGCTGCCTGTGGTCTCCTCTGATTCACCACTTTCCAGAGCCAACTTCTAAACACAAAGGTTAAGTGTCATGTTTCTACAACTGGCTTTTAAACTCTTCCACTTGCACAAACATACACATACTTGCAAGAATATATAAAGCAAACGCAGTAAGATATTAACAGTCCTTGAATCAAGTGGACATGGACAGTCATTGGACTATTCTTTCAACTTTTTTTCTATATTTGAAATTTTTCTAAATACAAAGTTAGGGGATCCCTGAGTGGTGCACCAGTTTGGCGCCTGCCTTTGGCCCAGGGCGCGATCCTGGAGACCCGGGATCAAATCCCACATCGGGCTCCCGGTGCATGGAGCCTGCTTCTCCCTCTGCCTATGTCTCTGCCTCTCTTTCTCTCTCTCTCTGTGACTATCATAAATAAATAAAAATTTAAAAAAAAAAAGAAAGAAATACAAAGTTAGGATTAAAAAAAAACAAAAACAAAACAAAACAAAACAAAAAAAGGGATCCCTGGGTGGCACAGCGGTTTAGCGCCTGCCTTTGGCCCAGGGCGCGATCCTGGAGACCCGGGATCAAATCCCACGTCGGGCTCCCGGTGCATGGAGCCTGCTTCTCCCTCTGCCTGTGTCTCTGCCTCTCTCTCTCTCTCTCTCTGTGACTATCATAAATAAATAAAAATTTAAAAATAAATAAATAAATACATACATACATACAAAGTTAGGGAAAATAAGTAAAGGCAAACATTTCAACAAAAGTCTCTAATCAACACACATTTGAAGGCCTGCTATGTTTCAGGTTTTCGTTCATTTGTTCATTTATTCACCCAGTTATTCATTCAACAAATACCTGCTGAACAAGCACTGAAGACAGAGCAAAAAAGACAAATGCCTGCTCTCTTGGGGCCTACATCTCAGGGCAGAGGCCGACAACCTCTGCCAGATGTGCTGTGCCAGCTAGTGACAACTGTTTTGAACAAAACTTATGAAGGGCATTGTTTTATTTTGTATAGGGTGTCAAGAGGGGCTCTCTGAAGAGATGGGAATTGAGTGGCAGAGGTACGAAGTGTGAGAGTGAGCCACTGGAATATCTGAAACAGGCATATCCAGGCAGAGAGAAAAGAAAGTGTAGAGGCCCTGGGGAATGAGTTCAAAATAGCCATAGAAGAGTGCTCAAGAAGGAGGAAAGATCAGGGAGGAATGTGGGCTGACCCACTAGGTCATTTCTGGATTAACTGAAGCCACTGAGGGGTTCTAAGGAGAGAGATGACATTATCTGACTTACATTTTAAAGGGTGAGGTGAGGGGGTGCAGAGTAGACACTTGGAGGCCGGTGAGGGGGCTACTGACAGTAATCCAAGTAAGAGATGCTGGGCACATGAATGACAGGGGCAGGAGTGGCCAGTGGTAGCAGGTCTAGCTTTAGCCAGCCTCTCCTTTCACCATGGCCCCCACTCCTAATACCCTGGTCGAGCTGAAAGAACTGCCTGTAGTTCTCCAAAAGCATGGGCTCTTTCAAAATCCTGGGCCTCTGCCCAGGCTGCATACTCTGCCAAGAATGCCCTTTTCCATTCTGACTGCTTGGTGAAGCCCCCACTCAACCTCCAAGGCTGAGCTCAAGTGTCACCTCCCCAGCATGCCTTCTTTATTGCTGTCCCCCTGCCCTGTTATGACCAAATTCTTCCCCTCTACCACAGTACCCACAAGTGGCCTCCTCTGCCCACCCCAACAAGAAAAGGGCAAACTGGGGCGCCTGAGTGGCTCAGTCAGTTAAGTGGCTGCCTTCTGCTCAGGGCATGATCCCAGGGTCCTGGGATTGAGCTCTGCATCAGGCTCCCCGCTCAGGAAGTTTGCTTTTCCCTATGCCCCACCCTGCCCCCCACTCATGCTCTCTTTCTCTCAAATAAATAAAATCTTTAAAAAAGGGGGGGGGGGTGGCAAACTGACTTTGGAACCAGGCCCACCTGACTCCAAAGCCCTCTGTTTTTTCAGAGATGTGTGCCACAATTTCCTGCTAAATTCGAGCTGTCCAGGGACACCTGGGTGGCTCAGTGGTTGAACATCTGCCTTTTGGCTTAGGGCGTGATCCCAGAGTCCTGGGATTGAGTCCCACATTGGGCTCCCTGCATGGATTCTGCTTTTCCCTCTACCTATGTCTCTGCCTCTCTCTCTGTGTGTCTCTCATGAATAAATAAATCTTAAAAAAAATTTTTTTTTGAGCTGTTCAATATGGTGGCCATGAGCCACATGTGGTTGAGAGTTGAAATACAGCTGGTCCAAACTAAGAAGGTTGTTAAATTAATTATGCACGCAAGTTAGGACATAGGAGGAACATAAAATGTACAATATCTCATTAATGATTTTTTATATTGATTACATGTTGAAATGATATACTGGATTAAGTTGTATTATTAATTTCACCTGATCTTTAAAAACAAAATCGGAAGATTTACTTTCTGATTTCCAAACTTACTAAGAAGCTACAGAAAGCAAAACGGTATTGTACTGAGATAAGGATATAGACTAATGAAATAGAGAACTGAGAAATAAATCCTCACACACACAGTCAACTGATTTTCAAATAAGGGTGCCAGCATCATTCAATGTGGAAGAACAGTCTTTTCAACACATAGTGCTGTGAAAACTGCACATCTACATGCAAAATAATGAGGCTGGAACCTTATACCGTATACAAAGATGTACGCAAAAATGAATCAAAGAGCTAAACTTAAGGGACACTTGGGTGGCTCAGCGGTTGAGTGTCTGTCTTTGGCTCAGGTTGTGATCTGAGAGTCCTGGGATCAAGTCCCACATCAGGCTTCCTGCATGGAGACTGCTTCTCCTTCTGCCTATGTCTCTGCCTCTCTCTGTGTCTCTCATGAATAAATAAAATCTTAAAAAAAAAAAATTAAACTTAAGAGCTCAAACTATAAAACTCCCAGAAGAAAACACAGGGAAAAATCTTCATGAAACTGGATTTGGCAATGATTTCTTACATGGGACACCAAAAGTACAGGCAACAAAATAAAAAAGAACAAAAAAAAAGCAACAAAATAAAAAAGAATTGGACTTCATCAGGATGAATTTAAAAATTGGTATACCCAAAGACACTATACACTATCAAGAGGGTGAAAATACAAACTAGAAAACAATTTGGTCGTTTCTCAAAAAGTTAAACACAGAATTACCATATGATAGGGCAACTGCACTCCTAGGTATATACCCCCAAAGAGCAGAGAGCAGGGGCTTGAACAGATACAAGGTGTACACCAGTGTTCAGAGGTGCATTCACAACAGCCAAAAGATGGAAACAACCAAGAGCCCATCAACAGATGAATGGATCAATAAAATGTGAGGCATATATACAAAGGAATACTATTTGGCTATTAAAAGGAGTGAAATTCTGACACCTGCTAAAACATGGATGAGCCCTGATGATGCTAAGTGAAATAAGCCAGACGCAAAAGGGCAAATGTTGTTTGATGCCACTTGTAAGAGGTACCTAAATAGGCAAAGAAACCAGAAACTAGAAAGAGCCAGAAACTAGGAGATAGGTTAGCAGACTGCTTCTTGGCCTTTTGACTAAGATCAAGTGTGGAGATAGGTTAGCAGAGGCTGGGGGTTGGGAAACAGGACTTAGTTTTTAATGGGGACAGTTTCAGTTTGGGATGCTGCAAGACTTCTGGAGATAGTAATGATGGTTAGACACCCCTGTGAATGCCACTGAATACACTTAAAAATGGTTAAAATGGAAGAAAATGGTTAAAACGGTAAATTTTGTTATATACATTTTACCACAATGAAAAAAAATTACTTTTTCTTTTTTTTTTTTTAAGATTTTATTTATTTATTCATGAGAGACAAAATGAGAGAGAGAGGCAGAGACACAGGCAGAGGGAGAAGCAGGCTCCGTGAAGGGAGCCCGTCCATGGGACTCAATCCCAGGACCCCAGGATCACGCCCTGAGCCGAAGGCAGACGCTCAACTGCTGAGCCACCCAGGCGCCCCTTTTTTCTACTTTTTACATGTGGCTACTAGAAAATGTAAAATTATACACATGGCCTGCATTGTATTCCCTAGCATAACCCTGGGCTAAAGAGAAGTTTCTAGGATCTTTCACTGCTTTGCACCATTATCAGAATAGTGACTAAAGGATAGTAAAGTGACCTTCTCAGTAAGTAGAGTGGGACTTATGCAAATAAGTACTGTGTCCCTTTTGACCTGGACACTTAGGAAGGTTACATGCCTGTGCCAACAGGGTGGCTACTTTCACATCATTTCTGCTTTCTTTGGGAGCCACCTTCCAAGCCTGAGGGCCCTTTTAAAATCCTCAGAGCTGGCAGATCTTCATCTTCTCAGGAAGGATTTGACTTCTGGAAAGAACCCAACATCATCTGGTTCCAAGTGTGGTGAATCAGGTGGGGCCTCAAGCTCAGGAATACCATTTTTGGTCAAATACAAGGTATGACGCTCAGACACAGGCAGATTGTTTGGGGTGGCTCATGAACTGGCCCTGAAGTGAATTCCAGGGCAGCCACGAGAACAGCTTCTCTGGAGGAAATGTGCAGCCCTGCCAGGGCACCATCATGTGAACACCAAGGTATAAGAAGGCGCTCTCATTTTTTTCAGTTGCAGCTCACAAACTATACATTTTTTGAAAAATTTTTAAAATATTTTATTTATTTGAGACAAAGAGCATGAGCAGGGGAAAGAGCAGAGGGAGAGGGATAAACAGGCTCCTTGCTGAGTGTGGGTCATGCAGGGCTTGATCCCATGGCCCTGAGATCACAACCTGAGCAGAAATCAAGAGTTGGAGGTTTAACCGACTAAGCCACCCAGGAACCCCTAAAGTACGCAATTTTAAAAATGCCCTTGGTCCCAAGCTTCATGCTGTTAACAAGCCTACTGAACTTATCAATACTTAGATTAACTAGTGTTACTAACAACAACACTGTTATGAATATTTGAAATACAAAAAAACTGGGCCTGGGCATGGGGGCAAAAAGCCTGATTCTATCAGCAAGTAGCTACACTTTGGAGTCTTGATATTCTCATGAGCCAAACAATAATATCTATTCAAAGCAATAATGCATTTAAGCTTTTTAGTGGCAATAAGGCCATATATAACAAGAGCCATAAAAGTGATTATATCCTTTGACTGAATAACTCATTTCCTAGAATTTACAGTAAGGAAACAATTCAAAACAAGAAAAAAGGCTTCAGGTACAAAAAAATTCACAGTAGTGCTATTCATGATAGTGAAAAACAGGAAGCAACTGAAGTGTCCAACAATAAAGAGTCAGTTAACCCAATTACCGCACATCATGGCATATTCCCCCTTAAGATGGCAAGTATAAACGATGCATATCAGGTCAGTGGAAAGTCTTGGCGAAATAACATTTGCTGAAGAGACAACAATTACAGGAACACTGTGACTGCAACCATGTATGAACTGATTTTGTTGGCCAAAGATCAAAAAAGGCTAGGAAGATGTGAATCGTCGCTGTTCAAGCAAAGGCTTCTATATAGGATAGCATAGATGTAATGGGAGGGTGACTGTGAAAAAATCTGCTTGACACAGATTATGTATGCTCTAGAACGCTTACCTAGTTTTCTCTACACCCCTGTGCTTGACTTCCCAGCCTTCCTGCCAGTGTTTCTGGGTCTTCAATTCCTAAGTACAGAAGTCACATGAGTCCTACTCATCCTTCAGATCTCAAGTGGGAGGCGGTTGCCCTCAGACTCCCTGTGCCTGTGCCAGGCTGTCACCCCACCGCCCCCCCACCCCCCGCCATGGTTGCAGCAGCAACAAGCAATCGTTTGCCAGATGTGCACCACACCTCGCATCTGGTTCACGTTGCAACCACCTGGGGAGGTGGGTTTTACTAACGAAGACAAGGAAACTGACTGGGAGAGGTTATGTGCCCTGCCCAGGGACCAGGTGGCTGATGAATGGTAAAGTCAAGCTTCAAACTGATTGGCTCCTCCAGAGCTTGAGAGCTTCCCCATTAGGTCGGTGGTTTTCAAAATGCAGGCAGTGACCCATCAGTGAGCCGTGGAAACCACTTAGGGGGCTACAAGAAGCATTTTTTCCTTAACTTCATTAGCCAACACTTGATTTAAATAAATGACAATAGAAAATATCACATTAGT
This sequence comes from Canis aureus, assembly GCF_053574225.1. Lineage (NCBI taxonomy): Eukaryota > Metazoa > Chordata > Mammalia > Carnivora > Canidae > Canis > Canis aureus. Next base: position 31,444,675 of record NC_135636.1, on the reverse strand, counting down.
GGGGCGCCTGGGTGGCTCAGTGGGTTAAGCGCCTGACTCTTCATTTCAGCTCAGGTCATGAGCTCAGGGAACTGAAATGGAGCCCTGCATGAGGCTCTGCACTGTGAGTACAGAGCCTCCCTAAGGATTCTCTCTCTCCCTCTCTGTCCCTGCCCTCACCTCCTTCCACCCACTGGTGTAGGTAGGGGGTAGAGGGAGGAAGGGAAGAAGGGAGGGAGGGAGGGAGGGAGGGAGGGAGAGAGAGAGAGAGAGAGAGAGAGAGAGAGAGAGAGAGAAAGAAAGAAAGAAAGAAAGAAAGAAAGAAAGAAAGAAAGAAAGAAAGAAAGAAAGATCACATTAGGAAGGAAGGAAAAAAATCCAATTAGTAAGGATCAGTATTGTATCCTGAAGCTTTTTTTCAGTTACATCTATTTACATCCAAGTATGTGTGTTCTGAGCCAAAATTCAAACATATTTCTTATTATTTGAGAAATAAGGAGTCTGGAGTCTAATGTTTTTTACTTGCTCCACTCTAAGGCCCTGGACAGCAGGGGCCCTGGGCCCACCCCGAGTTTGTTCCAGGGCCTGACTCAGATATTTGGTGAATGATGAAGCCTCTGCCTGTATCCCACCTGGAAAGCAAGAACAGAAGCCTCAACCGCCTCATTTAACAATGAGGAGTAGGAGTGGAGAAGCATGGGGCTTGCCTAGGCTTTCCCAGTGAGTCGAGGCAGAGCTATCCTGCGGTGTCTCTAGCCTACAGCACACCAGACTTGCTTTAAGAGCAGAGGTTTTCTTTTTTTTTTTAAAGAGCCTTTATTTTTTTTAAGATTTTTTTAAAATTTATTCAGAGAGAAAGAGAGAGAGAGAGAGGCATAGACACAGGCAGAGGGAGAAGCAGGCTCCATGCAGGGAGCCTGACGTGGGACTTCATCCCAGGTCCCCAGGATTACACCCCGGGCTGCAGGCGGCGCTAAACCGCTGAGCCACCGGGGCTGCCCAAGCAGAGGTTTTCATACATTGGGGAAATCTCATACCCCTGCCAGAATTTAATACAAAATACTTCCTCATCTATTACCAAACATAACAAATAATTTCATAAGGTTATTAAAATCCTTGAGGCTCATCCCTGAATGCCAGACACTAGTGGTCTGAGACATTCATTCATTGGATACATATTTATTGAGCACCTACTGTGTGTCAAGGGTTATTCTTACTTCTGCCACGGAGTTCTCATCCAAATGGGGGTACTCACACACACATACACATGGATTATAATGTCAGAGTTGGGTATTATGGGAAAATATAAAGGAGTATGATTTGGTATGAGGTGGTGAGGGAAAGGCCTCTTTGAGAAGGTAACATTTCAGCAGAGCCAAAAAGAAAGCACAGGAAAAGTCATTTAAATACCCACTGGAGGAACAGTGGGAATAAGGTCCTGAAGCAGTAATGAGCTTTATGATCAAGAAGAACAAGAAAGGAAACAAGCTGTGTAGGGCCAGGAGGCCATACTATAAAGCCTTTTGGTTTCTCCCCTGAGTAAAAGGGAAGACTCTTGAAGGTACTTAGCAAAGAAGATGGCAGGGTCTGACTCATTTTTAAATGGTCCCTCTGGCTATCCTGTTGAGAAAAGACTGCAGGGGTACAAGAGTGGGACCTGGGACAGCGTAGACCAGTCAGGCAGGAGGCTGCTGAAACAGTCAAAAAGACATGCCTGCACCCAGGTGGCAGCAGTGGGGGATGATAAGTTCTGGGGATATGGATATATTTTGCAGAGAGCTAATGGCACTGCTGAAGTAAAATCCGAAAGAAAGAAGTTAAACATAATCCCTGAAGGTCAAAGGGATTGAAGGTCAAAGGGATCATATTCTGTATGATACTGTAATGGTGAATAGAAGATATTAAGGATTTATCAAAACCCACAGAACTTTACAACACAAAGAGTAAAATTTAATGTATGCAAATGTTAAAAAAAAATCATTTCAGAGGTCAAAGTATCCCAGGATGGTACAAAGAATGTGACATTCTGAATCTAAATGTATTACAAATGTATTAAATAACTTCACAGGGCTGGGGTGGGGGCAGGATGTGTGTGGCCCAGCCTCTCAGTTAAGTCTTTGTCTTCAGCTTGGTCAAGATCCCAGGGTCCAGACCAGGGAATCTGCTTCTGCCCCTCCCCCGCTGCTCCCCCTGCTCATGTGCATGTGCTCCCTCCCTTCCTCCCTCTCTCAAATGAGTAAAATCTTTACAAAAATAGTAGTTGAAAGGAGGGGGGAGGGGGCTATCAGGTGCCAACCTAGTTAACTATGAAAATGAGTGGAGTTTGTAGGACTAAAGGTAAAAGGAAGTACACATGTACAATACACTCTACCTGATAGTTACTTCCCACAGGCGACAGAGGTTAACAATTTTGAAACCACTATATATGTATACTGAAATTGAACAACTGAGTAAATGGATGGTAGATGGTGGGAGTTAGATTAGTCACAGATGGAGTAGGAGGTTACAGATAAGCCAGAGGAGGCTAGAATGATCCATGTGGAATTGATGAGAGTTGCAGCTATCTCTAGGAACTCATATTTAGCTTAATATAGATACAGGTGGCAACACAGGGAAGTATTTATAGATATGTGTATATATACAGGTTAGTATACACACATCTGTTCTTGCACTGAGGACCTAGAGGCATGGGCATCCCAGTAGCAATGATCACACCTAACAACCAGGTCTTGGCATTTAATACATTCTCCAACAAAAGGAACCAAGGTGCTGAAGAAATGGTTCATTCTAGGACGGAGGCACGAAATATACAAGATGAGCCTGAGCAGAAAATGTTCAAAAAAAAAAAAAAAACACATTTGCTGGGACATGTCAAAGGGATAGAGTGCCCAATGGCCAAAGCTGGAACAGTGTGAGCAATAAAATACAGTACTACTGGATTATAACCCAAAGTATGAAAATAAATATCTGAGCCCATACTGATCTAAATCATTGAACAGGTAAATAAATAAATGGGGGAGAGTTGACAAATTTCCCATGGAGAATTCCACATAATTTATGTAGATACTCCGCCTTTAAGTGTGGAGCATGATTCCACATTCTTTTTTTTATTTATTTTTTTTTATTTTTTTATTTATTCATGATAGGCACACAGTGAGAGAGAGAGAGGCAGAGACACAGGCAGAGGGAGAAGCAGGCTCCATGCACCGGGAGCCCGACGTGGGATTCGATCCCGGATCTCCAGGATAGCGCCCTGGGCCAAAGGCAGGCGCCAAACCGCTGCGCCACCCAGGGATCCCTGATTCCACATTCTTAAGTGCGGGCTGTATTGAAATGATTTTATTCCAAGAGTACAACATGGGAAAGGGGAGAAAAGGAAGAAATTTTACAGTGGAAAAACTCGACTACCCCAAGCTAGTGATCCAAGGTTAACATCAACAGTGACAATTTATACTAATAGCATGTACCCTTGATGTGATGAGAATGGTACTTTACCTCTGTGGTTTTCTACCCCAAAACTCCCAACTCCCAACTAATCATGCGAAAATACATCAGACAAATCTCAACTGAGGATCATTTTACTCAAAACTGCCAAGTTGCTCTAACAAGCAAAGTCTGGGAAACCATCAGAGCCAAGAGGAACCTTAAAGAGATGCGACTAGGGGATCCCTGGGTGGCTCGGCGGTTAGCGCCGCCTGCAGCCCAGGGCGTGATCCTGGAGGCCCGGGATCCAGTCCCACGTCGGATTCCCTGCATGGAGCCTGCTTCTCCCTCCGTCTGTGTCTCTCATGAATAAATAAAATCTTAAAAACAGAGAGAGAGAGGCACGCGACTAAATGTAATGTATCCTGGACAGGATCCTGGAGCAGATAAAGGACACTGGGGGAGGGTCCCGAGATGGGAGTTCTGCATGGGGTTCCCAGGGGGGAGCCTGCTTCTCCCTCCATGTTTCTGCCTCTTGAATAAATAAAATCTTTTTATTTTTTTTTTAAAGCACACTGGGGACTGGGGGATCCCCGGGTGGCGCAGCAGTTTAGCGCCTGCCTGCAGCCCAGGGCGTGATCCTGGAGTCCTGGGATCGAGTCCCACGTCGGGCTCCCTGCATGGAGCCTGCTTCTCCCTCTGCCTGTGTCTCTGCCTCTCTCTCTGTCTCTCGTGAATAAATAAAGTCTTTAAAAAATAAAAATAAAAGGACATCGGGGGACGCTGAGCAAAAGCGAATAAAGCACGGACGTTAGCTAAGATTAACTAAGATCAACATTGGCTCATTACAATAAACATGCACTGTGCACTTCAGCGCTTCGCCTTCACCATCTCATTTAATCCTCACCACAAGCCTATGCGCCCATTTTACAAGGGAGGAAACTGAGAACCGAGGAGACCACCAGGGAAGGCCCACGACGACACAGCACTTGGGAGCCCACTCTGGAGGCCAACTCCGGCCAGACTGACCCCGGGGCGGGGGCGGGGGCTGCCGCTCCGCAGGTGGGAGGGAGCGCCCGGCTCCGGCCCGGGATCCGAGCGAACGCGCCGGGCGGCACCGGCGAGGCCCTCGCTCCCCACCTCCCCCACCCCCCCGGGGCCACCAATTCCCTCGCGCAAGTAACTTCCTGCGAGCGCCCCGGGAAGTTATTCTCGCCGCGCGCACGGCGTCCCCGGGCCCGGCCGAGCCGCGCCGCCGGGGGCAGCCGGGCCGCGGCGCCCGAGCCCGAGCCCAAGCCCAAGCCGGCGTCCGCTCCCGCCGCCCCGCGACCCCGCCCCGCCCCGACGCCCGAGCCCCAGCCCGAGCCCAGCCCGGGCCCCGCCGCCGCCGCCGCCGCCGCCGCCGCCGCCGCGCTGCCGCACTCACCTCCCGCGCCGCCGGGCCGCTCCCCCGGAAGTGGTTCCCGCCGCAGATCCCGGAAGTGACGCAGTAGCAACCCGCGGTCCAGCTCCTCCCGCGTTGCTAGGGCTCCGGCCTTTGTCCCAACTCGGGGGGTTTGAGCGGGAGGGGCCTGGGGCTGCGGGAACAGACCTCCCCGGAGTTTCAAAGGCCCTTTGTGTCAGAGCCCATTTCAGCAGACGGTTAGTAGACGTCTACAGGCGCTTTAATTCTATGGTAGACCCTGAGCTAGGAGCCTGCAAAGAGGGGACGCAAATAAGAATTCTCAGCGTTCAGACGGAAGCGCATGATTAGAATTCGTTCCAGGCCTTCACCCCGGGCGGGCCGGGGCCGGGGGCGGGGATGTCGGGGTACAGCACGCGGCCCTTGATCTCCGAGTCGTGGGCACAGAACGTACTTGAGAAAAAAACCCAGAAAATTAACAGTGCCGTACTCTGTGCTCTGGGTTAGTTACTGGAGATACAGTGAAACTGTGAAATAATAAACGTTACTGCTTTAAGCCCCTATTTTCAGGGTCCTTTGTCATGCAACATAGAGAACTCTCACTCGGCAGCTCGCAGAGGAGGGGCTGGATGGCAGAGATCCAAAAAAGAATTGAAACCAAATCTTACCCCCAAGGAGCTCACTCTTAGGGGCACCTGGTGGCTCAGTGGTTGAGCATCTGCCTTTGGCTCAGGTCATGACCCTGGGGTCCTGGGATCTAGTCCTACATCGGGCTCCCCTCAGGAAGCCTGCTTCTCCCTCTGCCTATATCTATGCCTCTCTCTGTGTCTCTCATGAATAAAGTCTTTAAAAAAAAAAAAAGCTCCCTCTTAGAGGATTCTAAAATAATTATAATTCAGACAACGTCCACTAACTCCATGCTATGTGAGGTGGAATGGGAGATAGAAAATGTAGCATTCATTTATTCATTCAGATAGTTATGGAGTTTCTGCCCTGGATCATGTACTATGGAACTGGGAAGACCGTGGCTGGCAGGTGGGTCCCCACCCTCACTGTGCTTACAGAGTAGGAATTCATGTCTGACACCTCCATTAGTCAATCACACAGAGAAATGTATATGAATCAGGAGATGTGTTGGGAAGGAGGGGAAACCATGAGAAAATAAGGTAGGGGATACAATCAAGATAGGGTGATCAGGGAAGGCCTCTCTGTGAAGGTAACATTTAAACTAAGAAGAATGAATAGCATTTGCCAGGCAAGGAGAGGGAGGAAACCGCATGGTGGGAGGTGGAAAGGCTGTGGGAAAGGCTTGGGGCATAAGAAGGGAAGAGAAGCTCAAGCCTGAAGGGTACAGGAATGTAGAATAAGAGTTGGTACTTGCCCTTAAAGGGACTCACTGTGGGATGGGGATGAGGAGGGTCATGGGAGACAGACCCTCTCTGTCTTATGTGTTGAATTATATCTCCTCCCAAAAACAGCTATGTTGGAGGGGCCCCTGAGTGGCTTAGTCAGTTAAGCATCTGCCTTCAGCTCAGGTCACGATCTCAGGGTCCTAGGATGGAGCCCTGCATCGAGTTTCCTGCTCAGCGGGGAAACCTGCTTCTCCATCTCCCTCTGCTGCTACTACCCCCTGCTTATGCTCTCTCACTCTCTCTGTTAAATAAGTAAATAAAAATCTTAAAAATAAATAAATAAAATTGGATGGGAATAGAAAGCTACGTCTTCTGCCTTAAAAAAAAAAAAAAAAAAGGTTATGTTGGAGTCCCAATCCTTAGTAGCTCAGAATATAATCATACATGAAGGTATGATTTTTTTATAGAGGTAATCAAGTTAAAATTAGGTGATTGGGGCAGCCTGGGTGGCTCAGCGGTTTAGCACCGCCTTCTGCTCAGGGCATGATCCTGGAGACCTGGGATCGAGTCCCACGTCAGGCTCCCTGCATGGAGCCTGCTTCTCCCTCTGCTTGTGTCTCTGCCTCTCTCTCTGTCTCTCATGAATAAATAAATAAAATCTTAAAAATAAAAAATAAAATGAGGTGATTAATATGGGCACTAATCTGACTGGTGTCCTTATTTAAAGGGGAAATTTGGGCATAGATCTCCACCCAGGGAGCATGACATGTGAAGATAAAGGTGGAGATCAGCATGATGCTTCTACACACCAAGGAATAACAAAGATTGCCAGCAAACCACCGGAAGCTAGGCGAAAGCCATGAAGCTGATTCTTCCTCACAACCCTCAGCTTTGATTTCAGATTCCTAGTCTCCAGAGCTGTGAAAAAGTAAATATCTGTTGTTTAAGCCACTCAGTTTGTGGTACTTTTTTATGGAGGCCTAGCAAACTACTACAGATGCACAGGTGCTTTGAAACCTGTTACTCTGTGTCCAAATGTAAAAGATCCCCAGTGTGGCTGCTATAAGCATGGCTAACTTTCTCTATCTCTGGAAGCTCCTGGAAGGCTCCAGCTGAGTCTTGCTCATCTCTGTGCCCTACGTGGCTCTATTAGCACCACAGCAAGGCGAAGAGCTCTGTGCCACACTTGCTCCTACCCATGATATCTATGCAAGGCACACTGCTCACAGCATGAAAGAAAAAGTTGAAAATGATATGGTTTCTGCTCTGAAAAAAAATTCTAAACTAGATGAACACATGACAGCGTAAACTGGTTTGTAATTATTAATTATAGCTCCCATTTATTGCGTATTCACTAAGTGCCAAGCACTTTACATACATCAATATTCTCCTGCCAGCAAGCCTACAAGGCAGCTGTAATTATGCTCATTTACAAGTAAAGAATCCTAGGGCTGGAGAAGTTAAGCAACTTCCCAAAGCCTCCCAGAGGCTACAGGCATAACCAGTGCACTACCCAGCCAACCTGTCCCAGCCAGATGGACGCTCCAGGCATGAGTCCCCCAGGAAGAGAGGAAGGATCCACAGGGACTGAGGTATCTGAGAAGGCTTCATGAGGGAAGCGGTTCAATGTGTGTTCCAGATAAATGGGCTGGATCAAATATGGGAAAAGAAAACTTGAGGTGCAAGACTTGCTTTTCTACCTCTGAGCCTTTGCCTTTGTCGGTCTCTGCCTGGAATGCTCTCCCCTCCTGGTTTTTCACAAATCAGGCTCATTTTCATCCCTCAGGGCTCAGCCCAAATACCACCTTTTCAGAAAGGGCCCCCCCGACCCCCCTTTCTAGCTAGTTGTTTTTTCTACAGATGGCTCCAGCAGTATTGCCACCCCAGAAGCTCTTCTGCCCATGGCTGCTTTGACCAGCAGCATACTGTGGAAGGAACTGTGTCAGCCTCAGGCATGGCACTCGCCTGGCCTGGAAGTCAGCCACGTAAGAAGGGTGAGCAGCCTGAGATCAGTGAGCTGTGAGAAGTCCAAACCACACGGAGGAAGGGAATCCAAGGAACATCAGACACCAGATCAGGGAATGAAGAAGCCATCTGGGAGAGGTGGAGCGATGGACAGATCTGAGATAAAGCAATGATGGGAAAATGTTAAGTGTACCATCTAGGTGGTAAGTGTAGCGTTTGCTGTACAATCCTTTTAGCTTTTTTATAAATTTGAATTTTTCCACTACAAAATTTGGGGCAAAAGAGAAGCCATTTTGTTTCTTGTTTTTGTTGTTGTTGTTAAGATTTTATTTATTCATTCATTCATGAGAAACGCAGAGAGGAGAGAAAGAGAGAGAGGCCGAGACACAGGCAGAGGGAGAAGCAGGCTCCATGCAGGGAGCCCGACACGGGACCCGATCCCAGGTCTCCAGGATCCTGCCCTGGGCTAAGGCAGCGCTAAACCGCTCAGCCACCCGGGCTGCCCGAGAAGCCATTTTGGAGGTGGATTCTCCAGCCCCAGACACTTTAGCTGACACTACGTGGAGCAGAGATGAAGCTCCCAGCCCAGCCTTTTCCGGATTCCTGACCCACAAGATCATGAGCTAAATTAATGAGTACTTTAAGCTACTAATTTTGGAGGTATAGATAACAGAAATTCTCTAGGAGACCTCTCTTACTTTCTATCACAGCTCCCTGCCTGCTTCTTTTAGGGCATTACCACGGTCTGTAACTGTCTTATTTGCTTGCGTAATCATTATCTGTCTCTTCCCCAAGAGAGTGTAACTTCTGTTTCCTTTGCTCATGCCTTCTCCCAGCACCTAGTACACTGCCTGGTACCTGGAGGCACAAGTGAATGTTTTTTGAGTGACTAACTGAGCCCAGGAGATGGAGCCCTTCTGAAGGGTAACAGGAGAGAATATAGAGTTTGTGGAGTGGAGGGGGGGACTTGGCATTTGTCAGTTTGGCTGCCCAACTCTCATTTGGGGGAATCTCAAGAAACAGAAACAGGAAGAGGCAGTCTCCTCTCTCCCTATGGATGAAGGCAGATGGATGAAGTGAACACATTCTTACCTCAGTTCCTGCTAGAGCATGAATACTGGACATACCCACCCCAGATTTAATCTGGAAGTAGAAATTCCAGCTGTAAAGGTCAGTCAGAGACCATGGTGAGTCCAGATTTGGGGACCTTGTTCAGAACAGGAGGCTCTAGCGGCAGGATGTTAGCCACTTGGCTTTGGGTGGTTCCTGCCTGAGTCCGGTTCTGCAGTGTTTCATTACCTCCTTCTGCCTTAGGTTCAGCTCTGGTGTGAAACCAAGAATGCTGAGTGAGGCAGATCCGGATAAATCCAAGACACAGGACCAAAACAAGGGTCCACTTTCCTTAGGTGATCTGGACATCTTCCTCATGCCAGAAAGGCCAAGGACATGTTTCTCTCAGAGGCAGCAGAGCCCAAATAGCAGTGGAGATTCATCACATCCCAGACTCTTTCTCTGGGCCTCCAAGAGCCTTGTAGCAGGTAACCAACTTTGACAAGACCTGTTCTTCTCTTGCTTTCTACAAGGTATGAACTCAGGACTGGATTCTACTCTCAGAGGTCTAGAAACACAAGGTGTCTGAGTCCTATTCCTGTGCTCTAGGATTTTCCAGGAGCCAGTCTACTACAAGGAGGAGAGGTTCACATTCCAATGCTGGGCTCATTAGAGAGGTCAGCAAACAGAATATCCATCAGAAGAGAAATTACATGTGAACATCAACGTGCATATCCCAGAAAAAAACAGACACTCTCACTTGGTCTTGAGACCCAAGATCTCCCACAGTCCTGAAACCTGAAAAGTTTTATTCAGCAGACATTCATTGAGTACCAACTGCATGTCAGGTAAACACTGGGGACAAGATCTTGGGCTCTGGTAGGGGAGAGAGACATAGACACAAACTAATACAATAGGATATTTTGAGTCCTACAAAGGAGAGCTCATCAGAGAAGTTCTAAAAAGGAGAAGCATCAGACCTTTGACAATCACCAAAGGCATCCCAGAGTAAGTGGCATTCACTCTCCAGAAGGAGATTACAACAGAAGCAAAGACCTAAGCCAGGGCTTGCACTTCCAATTCCCCACAAGGAGTGAGTCCAGAACTTCATCTCTCTGAAATGCTTCATAGAAGCAGCACAAACTTCACATGCATCTAGCATCTGGATGATATTAATTACCTCCGTGTTTATTAAGTGCCCCATTAAACTTGACTCTAACCAACAGCACAGTTGGCTCCCCGGGTTAAATCCACACTAAATATTCAATTACACACAGCACAAGCAGAATCGTATTTGGCAGGGATTAGCTCACTTGTCCTGTGAAGGCACTTTTCCAGCTGAATAATAATGGTGTCTTTTAATTGTGTGGTATCTTCCTCTTGAGGGACTTTAAGCCAGAACATCTCCTCAGAGGGAGACAGAAACTGGGTGTCATCATATCCATTTTGTAGTTGGATGAACTCAGTAAAGAGATCTGGCACTCGCCACAGAAGCTGGAATCTTATTTCTCTTTCAGTGCTCAGCTCAAATGCCCTCCTCTTTGAAGATTTTTCAGTTCCCTCATCACAATTTCCTTGCAGTGCATGACGCTGAAAGAAGCTGAGAGAAACGGCAGAGCCCTCCCTTGTGTACAGGGCCCTGTGATGGATGCTTGGCCTGCATTCACTCACTCCATCCTCCTTCCCCGCAGCACACCCCCCCACCCCCACCCCCAAGGGAGAGTTTCCACTTCACAGCTGAGAAAACTGAGAGAGAAGTTGAGAGATGGGTCTTGGTTTGCACAATTAATAACTATCAGGGTCAGGATTCAAACCCAGGCCTCTGAGCCCAGTGTCTTAACCACGCACAATCCTGGCCCATTTGTTCTTTCATTCAACAAGGATTTATTGAGCACCTAATGTGTACCCGGGGCTTGCTAGGAGTATAGTACTTGCTAGGGATCCAGGAGTGAGGAAAACATCGCCCTTGTCCTAACAGAGATTATCATCTAAGCAGGGAAGACAGATTTAAAATCCTTCAACAAACAGTTATTTAATTACACATCAATCATCTGGCAATGTTAGCAGAATGTAAGTCAACTGGAAAGACACTTAGCAGGGCAAGAAAACAGGTGCCTAGATGGCTTCTTCTTTTCTGTAATTCAGGAGTCAATCAACTCTTCCTTTTTTACTTTGATTCTGTAGCTGAGCAATGCCTACAGATGCCCACAATTGCTTTGGTAATATCTACAAATCACTTCCTTTTCTGAATCATGGCTTTCCCAGCTGTAAAATGGGAATGAAAATAACAAACCACTGGAAACAACCCAAATACCCATCTACAGGAGACTGTTTACATAAATGATAGTACATTTACACCATGGAATATACAGTTATTAAAAAGCATGAGACAACTGGAAATGCTAGAGAAGGATCACTAAGACATCACTGAGTGAACGAACAAGGTACAGGATGGTGGGTATGGAATGCTGCCAATTGTGTATATTAAAAAAGGAGATAAAAGTATATGCTTATGTGTGCATGGGCTATCCCAGCAAAGATGCACAAGAAACAGGAAATGGGACATGCCCCCCCTCACAGGGAGGGGACCTGGACCCCAGGAGTCTTGGGAGACTCCCTCTTAATGTGTATTATTTTGTACCTTTTTAATTTTGCACTCTGCATGTAACTCCTTGAAAGTTAAGTTAATCAATTTTTAAAAATTAATACAACATTTTGATGGGAACACAAATGCAGTCAAATAGCCCTGCTCACATCCACCCACCTTGCAGTGTGATTGTTAGTTTCAAAGCCCAGGTCAGATTTGGCAGCCCTTGGAAAATCTAAAACAATTAGAACACATGTTGCTCCTAATGTGAAGAGGTAGGAATAAGGGCCAAGCAGAGAAGAAAAGAGGAGAACAAAGGAGGAAAAGAGGAGAGAAACAAAGAGGCCCTGAATAAAGAGAATGACCCCAGCAGAGAGAAAAATCACAATTACTTTAGTTCCACTGAGACCCCCCAAGGCAGTTGTGCTACCTGCTTCTTTCTAGCCAGCTGCCACGTTGCCATGGTAATGTAATAGCCTGTGAAAAGCTTATTTATGATTCTGAAAACATTAAAAAAAAAAAAAAAACAGCAAGCTGCGGAAAGGCAGCAAGGAGCAGAGAAGGTTCCTGTGTGAAAAGAGGCACCAGGGTGACCTTCCAGGAGCTTGAGCTCCCCCCTTGAAAACTGGCGAGGTTGGCCTAGAGCAGAGGGTTGCAAACCTGAGCATGCATCGAAATCACCAGGAGGGCTAGTTAAAATACAGATTGCTGTGCCTATCCCCAGAGGTGCTAATTCAACAGGTCTGGGTGGGCATTTCTAACAAGTTCCCAGGAGGTGCGAATACTGTGGTTTGGGGAACTGTACTTAGAGAATCTCTATCCTTTTTTGTAAAGATTTTATTTATTTATTCATGAGAGAGAGAGAGAGAGAGAGGCAAGGGCACAGGCAGAGGGAGAAGCAGGCTCCATGCAGGGAACCTAACGTGGGACTCAATCCCAGGTCTCCAGGATCACACCCTGGGCTGAAGGCAGATGCTTAACCGCTGAGCCACCCAGGCTCCCCTAGAACCTCTGTCCTAAAAGATCTCTAAAGATCTCTCCAACTCAAGATTCCATGAGCTGTGGGCTCCAGCTCTCGCTCCCTCTGGAGCACATCCATTCCCTCCATCCCCTCCATCAGCTTCTCTGTTAACTAAGCAGCTATAACATCCCACAGGATGGCCCAACACAGGTTGCAAGGTAGCTCAAAGCACCTAGTGGGCCAAGAGCCTACAGTGGGCGGTTTCCAAGGCAGAGGCCGACACCTCATACAAGCAATTGCATGGAAAGATTGGCTGGCGTTCCAGCTGTCTGTGCCAGAACTCTCTCATGGAGCTAATTAACTGGGTGCAATAGCCAACAGGTGCCACTCAAGACTGAGGCTGAGCAAGGGCCAAGGCTGGTTGGAGAGGATTTTAAAATGACAGAAGCCAAATCTTCAGGCACTATAATTTACCATGGTGGGATTCTTATTCTCCACAGAAATGGAGACGGGCAACAAATTCAAACACCCAACCCCAATCCAACCCCCGGAGCTTGTTGAGTGAGAAAGCTTGTGGCTAGGGTAGAATGCAGCATTGACGAATCCTTCCCAATTTCTTTTTTTTTTTTTTTTTTCCTTCCCAATTTCTTATGCATTCAACAAATATTTGTAGAGCACCAACGATGCGCCAGACGGTATGATAGGGGGTGAGCTCGGGCAGTGAGCCAGAGTAGCCCCTGCCCTCATGATGTCTACATTTGAGTGGAAAGAGACAGACAGGGGATCCCTGGGTGGCTCAGCAGTTTAGCACCGGCCTTCGGCCCAGGGCATAATCCTGGAGTCCGGGGATCAAGTCCCACATCGGGCTCCCTGCATGGAGCCTGCTTCTTTGCCTGTGTCTCTGCCCCTCTCTCTCTCTCTCTCTCTCTCTCTCTCTGTCTCTCATGAATAAATAAATAAAATCTTAAAAAAAAAGAGACAGACATTACTCAAAGAATCAAAGGATTTAATTGTGCTGTGGTTATGTAAGTGAATAATTTTGTTCTTAGGAAATAATCCTTAAACATTTAGGGGTAAAGGGCAAGATGCCTGCAACTTTTTCTCAAGTAGTTAAAAAAATAATGATCATATATATATTAGCTATACATGTAGTTTGTATATATAACCTATATAATCTATCATACACAGAGAGAGAAAACAGAAAATAATAAAACAAATATGACAAAATGTTAACAGTTGTTGAAGATGGACCAGGGGTATTTGGGAGTTCTTTGTATTATTTCTGCAACTTTTCTGAAAGCTTGAAGTTATTTCAAGAAATTAAAAAAAAAAATCACATAACTACTTGGAAATTCTGGCAGTGTTGAGTGCTTTTTTTTTTTTTTTAAAGTACATAATGATAGAAATGGTAGAAGGACCTAGAAATGGAGTGCTTTGTCTTAGGTAGGGAGGTCAAGGAGGGCTTCATGAAAGCACAGGTTTGAGCTAAGTTCTGAGCAGAAGCTGACCAGGAGAAGAGAGCTGCCATCCAGGCAGAGGACAGGACTCCAGCAGAAACCCTCTCATGGGAGGGAGAGAACACATTGGAGGAACTGAAGAAATGAAAGTCAGGCCACTGGTGGGGTAAGGAGCCAGGCTGGGGGCGGGGGGGTGGGTATGGGGGGGTGCGGGGACTGGGGACTGGGGACCGGGGGCAGGCTTTCTGGAAAGGGCTGCTCTTCTTGTCCAGGGAGGGGTCTGAATTGTTTCTCCCCATGTTTTGGTTCACGTGCTTAGGTGTCTTCCTCTGGCTCCACTCTAACCTGGGTTTTTAGGACTCTGCTCTAATGCAGCTCCCCCAGCCAAAGCCCAGAATGCCAGCAACATATGGCACCATGATCTGACAGCTTTTCAAGACCACTTGCTTGCCTTTAGCTCCATCTCAGCCCCAAATCCCTGGTTGCCATTCATCAGCTCCTTTACCTGCCATCGAAAGAACATGGGGCTGTCCTTTAAACTTATTTCTACCGTTTGCTTCCTGGGCCTCAGGCAGCCAGTTCCATCTGTAGATGGCTCTGGGCGATTTCCATCTGCTCCTTACCCACTGGTTTCTTGTGAGCGCATGCGGAGCCACCTCTTGGTGGCTTGGATTTCCTTCTGGGGTTCAAATACAACCTGGGTGTTTGGGAAGCAAGGACCTGCATAATAAACACGTGGGGTCTTCATGGCATTGCTCAACCAAGTCAGCCAAGCATTTTGCTGATACAGGGTAACATCAAACCAAAGCCCAAACCCTTGGGGATGGGCGACATTTCATTAGGTGTTCATTGGGTCAGAGAATTCAGAGCTTGAAGGGAATTTTGAGATCTTGTGGTCTCACACCCTCATGTTTGTTGCAGATTAGCTCAGGGATGTGAAATAACTTGTCCAAGGTCACAGAGCAACTTTGTAGAGGAGCTGGACCCAGAATCCAGGTTTCCAGATGCGAAGCAGAAGGGCAGAGTCCAGTTCGTAAACCAGTTAATAAACAATATATAGGACCTCCCAGGAGGCTAGCATTCTGAACAGCAACAGAGCAGTTCTTAGCTCACTATGAAGTGATCTGTCAGGAGAGTCTTAGTGGGAAATGAGCCCCAGAAGTCTGTATTCTTGCATCTTAACAACTACTCATGTTATTTTTAATCTGTTTGGTTTCACTTTAGACCCGGTTCCTATTTCACATTTCTGACTAAAGGCCTTTGGATGAAGAAAAGGGAAGTCAGAAAGAAGATTCTTTTCTTTTGTACTCTGCAAATCTTCCCAGACTTTTTTTTTTCTCCCCTTTATAACATTTCCTTCCCAGGGCCCTGACAAGCTTCTCAAATCTGCATTTCCAATCCCCTGTTCGCCTTCTCTGTAATTATCTTGGGAAAATTTAAATTCCTTATCATGGCGTTGTGACAATACTGGCTCAAGATAAGCAAGCCCGGCTTCCATTCTGAGGTCTTGTCAAATTGCCCTCAGTAGGTTCACTTAATAGGAATTATTGTTAGGTTTTTTTAAAAGTGTGATAATGGTATTGTGACTATGTTAAAGAAAGAGCCCTTATCTTTTGGAGATTACATACTTAAATATTTATGGGTGCAATGATAAGAGGTCTAGTATTTGCTTCAAAATATGCTAGTGGGGAAAGGTAAAGAAAAATATGGCTCCCTTAATGGAAGATGGTTTCCTACCATCTTCCCCTCGCCAGTTGTTTTTGCTGCATCTTTTCCAGCCTCCCACCCTGGATCTATGAATTCAATTATTTTGTCTCTGGGGATGGGTTTTGCTTCCTGGAGTCTCAGTAGAGAAGACAATATGGATGCTGAGCCAAAGAGGCTCAGGTTCAAAGTCCTGGATCCATCCCGATGAGCACATTGACCAAAGACATGACATTTATGTCTTAGTCCTGGTTTTCCCATCTGCAACACGGAAGTCATAAATTGATGACAAAACAGTGTCCTTTTCTAATTCTCTTCTTGACCACCGTTTCTGATTCTGCAGCTATCTGCCCTGCAATGTTCCTTCTCTCTGAGATCCCACCCATGTTCCACAGCTTTGGCTCCTTTCTCTGCACTGGCCTCTGGCCCAGATCTAAGCTCCAGACTGGCTTCAACTGCCTGTTACCTGCTCCCTTCTAGAGATCCCTTGAGTCCTAAAAACTTACCTCATGTAAATCAGAGCTCATTGCTCCCCCTCACAACCCCGCAGGCCCCCAGCTAGAAACATCAGCTCATTCTTCACATCTCCCCATCCTTCTGCCTCCTTTGTCCTTTCTACCCCAGGCCCAGTGGTCCCATCTTCCATAGCCCTCTCAAAGCCCGCCCCACGTGCTCCCAACGACCTCCTTGCTGTTGGTAGGGGGTGTGGTCTTGGCTCAGGCCCTCAGAACCACAGACCTGGACAGCTGTAAAAGCTTCCTGGCCACGTTCCTTCCCTGTGGCCACTCTGTTTTTCAGTACCCCCTCCGGGCTGCTGGCTTGAAAGCCTCCCACGGGGGCCTCTCCACTGAGAAGAGAAAAGGCCCAAATTCCTAAGCATGGTATTTGACACCCCGCACAGCTGGGCCTTCACACATTGTTCAAGAATCATGTTCTGCAATTCCTGCCAATGAAGCCGGGTTGCTCAGACTGTGGTCTCTCACACCTGCATCAGAATCACCCGGGGCCTTGGTTAAAAATGCAGAACCCATGGGGTGCCTGGGTGGCTCAGTGAGTTAAGTGTCCTACTCTTGATCTCAGCTCAGGTCTTGATCTCATAGTCATGAACTCGGCCTGAGTTGGCCCATGCCCAGCATGGAGCCTACTTAAAAAAACAAAACTGCAGAACCCTGTGCGCTATCCCCGACAACAGAATGTGGGTGTCCAGGTCCAAAGCACACAAAGGCCTGAGGACCCTCTAGCCACACCAAACAAATTGTCACATGCTGAGCATGCCTCCCAGCTTCTGCTCATGCTGTAGTAAGGTTTCTTCCCTTCTCTTCAGGGTCCAGCTTAAAAGTCATCTCCTTTGCAGCCTTTGCTACACCCTAACAGAGCAGATTCCCCACCCACTCTGCTCCTTTAGCATGTGGCACACACCTCTATTACAGACCGTAGGTATCACACCATATCTAATATATCTGTTTGCCTGCCTGCCTTCCTAGTTAGAAAAATCTCCACCAAGGTAAGTCCACAGAATCCCTGAACCCTCAACACACTGAACAGCAGCACATAGCAAGCACTAGAGAAATATCTATTGATTTGAATTGCATCTTACCATTTCTTGGTTCCTGGCTACCAAACATAATGCTTAGCACCCAGCAGGCATAATTACATTGATGTTTGATGGGTGACCTGTCAAAAGATGGATGAAAGCCTGAATGAATGATGAAATATGCAAATAAATTAATGATGAATTTTCATCATTGATTAATATTCTGAAAAGCTCGTGCATGCCTGAGTCTATTTCTAACCTGAGGGATATGTGAATTGGGTCAAATGTGAGCCTAGGATTTTTGGTTCCAGGCTCACTGATGAAACCATCAAAGTTCTAATGTGAATAAGAAATGTCACTATCCCCACGACAAGTGCGTGTGAAATATATAGTGCCATCTTTGTCATCGGCCATGGGAAATTTTCACTCATTACACTTATCACTCCATCTCACAGGATCCACAGAGACCCTACTGATGCTGCTCAAAGGGAAATCTGATACCTGTTGTGAGGTGCTGGCAGAAATCAATCCTAAGATGCTGAGGCTGGGGCAGGGGTAGCACTGCTCCAGGGCACTAGGGCTTGTCTGGAGGTAGACAAGTGCCACTTTTAGCCCTGGCTTCCCCATGTACTATCTGAGTGAGAGCCGAGAGTTACCCGGTGGCTCCAACACTCAGCTTCTTCCATCGTGAAATGCAACCGCTTTGTACTCCTAACCCTTAAGGTTATTGGATGAGATCATGTATGTTACATGACTAGCACATAGTAAGCATCTAGAGATAACAGCTATACTGCTGTTATCCAGGACAACTGGATTCCTATAAGAAATTCGGTAAGGACGCATCGGGCTGACCCAGGGGCTGGAGTTAGGCAGGACACCAGGTGTCTGTCATGGATCAGGGGGTGGATTCTGGGATTTAGAGTTCCAGCTCGAAGGGTGGGGCTGGCTGTGGAAGCTGATCCGCATTCCGCTCTGTGGCCTGGGTGTTCAGAGACCAGATGACACATGATGGGGGAAGGTCAGGAGGATGTGGCCAGACTGGAAACTTCAACTCTGGAGAGAAACCAGTGGCTCTGCCTCTGGTCTTTGGCCCTGACTCTGGAGCTCAGGTTTGCTGCATCTATAGCTAATGGAGATCCATTGACTGCATTACAACCACCAAGGGGAAGTGAAGCCATAAACTGGTCCTAACACTGAGCAGATGGGAAACCAGAAACTGGAGTCCCAGGCAGGCTGTGGAGTTTTCCTGTAGATAGTCAAATAATGGGAACTTCCTCTGGCTGTGTCTGCAGGTCCTGTTGTCCCTAAGATCCTCCAACTCTGCAAATGAGAAGGGGCCTCCCACCGGATAGATGCCCCCTCCTCTGCCTGGCCATGTTGTTGCCTGATGAGCCAGGCTGAAAGAAGGCTCCGCATGGTAGATTTTTTCCTCCGGGCTTTCTCCTGGGGATCCTGGGACAGGGGCTAAGCTTGCAGAACACACAGCCTCCCCTAACTGGAAACATAGTTGAGAACCCAGGGCAGGAAGTGGGCAGAGAAAGATAGATGTCCCCAGAGGGGCTGCGGAGGAGGTGGCCCGACAGACATAGCTGACCTGGACCCCTCGTGCTCCTGGATTTCACAGCAAACAGAACTCGGGGGGCCTCTGGCGTTTGTAGGGAAGCCTGACATCCCCAAAGACTGGGGAACAGCGACACCTCCCGGCTGCCTGTGGTCACGGCCTTCCTCCCTGTTTAGAGAACCAACAGGCTTTCAGAGACTGTCTTAGGTACCTGACACCTTTAGAATCCTGGAACAAAGGGATTTAGGCTCTGATTCAGTCAGTCTGGGGTGGAGCCCGAGACTCTGCATTTCTAACAAGGTCCCAGGAGATACTGATACTGCTGGTCAAGGAACCACACCTTGATTAGAAAGTGTTAATAGATTTCAGTTACATCTCAATAAAGCTGGGAAAAGAAAGTTTTAGGAAGCTCAAAAATTCGTCATATCTGGTTGCAGACATCCCAAGTGTCTCAGGAAAGGAGACATTCCCACATATAAAGTCAGTGAATCACAAGGCCAGGCCAGGAGGGAGGAGCAGGGTGTGGGGACCCTTCTTGGAGAGGTGGGATCCAAGGAGGTCTTTGAAGCCTGGACACATCTCCACCAAAGAGAGCTTGCCTCCGGGATCAGCTGGGGACAGCCTTCCTGTGTCAGCGTGCCTGACACCTGCACTGCATCGATCAACCCAGAAAACCAACCTGGTTAACATTCATAACTCCTGCCTTGGGGAAGGCTCAAAGATTCCAAGCAAAGTGAGTGTTTAAAATACTTATGGGAGTAACATTTCCAAGCAACCCAGAATTACTTAATTGATTTGCTAAATACAATCCACTTCACCTCTCTAAAAAAGCTCTCCAAATGACCTTCCCAAATACAGACTTTTTCCAGAAAGAGAAGAACTTCTGATGGTTATCGGATCACCAACCAATCACAGGCACTTCCACCTGGGTAGGGATACAAAATGGGAGAAAAGACCCCATTAGCCCCACTTTTATAGAAGAGGAAACTGAGGCTCAGTGACTTTGCCTGAGGCACCCCCAATAAGGCCAACCACTTGAACCCTGGTCCCTCACCCTGATATAGCACTCATGAGCACTTCTGTGACATCTGCTGCTGCCAATTCCATAAAAACAGGCCTAGAAGGCATGCTGGGTGTGGAGTGTCAAGGGAATCTGGGAGTCTGGGGTCCAGGCTCCCCTTCCCTGTACACTGGCCTCAGGCTGGGAACGCTGCCACCATCCAGGGAGGGTGATGAAAGCAGCTTTTACAAAGCAGGGTCTGAGGCCCTCAGACAGGCCCCCTTTTGTTGACTTCCTCTGTTCCCTCCCCATGCCCCCCTCCAACCCCCAGGCCCACCGCCTTTAGCATCACCCTCCTTGAATGGCTGGCTCCAGCACACTGGAAATTTGCAACACAAATGCACGGCTTGTCTCTCTCTCCGTGGAGCCTCTCTGTCCCAGCCTTTTGGGGCCTTTTAGAGCCTGCCTTTCTCTGGGGCGCTTTCTTTCCACAGCTCGAGTCCCCAGCTCCTAGTGCAGGCACGATCGCTAATTAACTCTGGGTTAAAACCCGTCCTGGGAAGAAAGCCGGCGGTGAGCAAGGCGTTCCCACCGCCTCTCAGAAGATAAGGATGAGGCGACTGGCTGCCTGCAGGAATTGGTGGAGGGGGCTGGGCTCTTCCTCTCAAGGCTTGTTCTGGCTTCTTCCCTCATCCTCAACCTCAAGGGGTTGGAGAATATACTGCAAATGAAGCCCATCATCCCAGACAGCACCCAGCTCTCCTCACCACCACCCTGCCCAGCTTTAGGAGCTCTGATCATTAAAAACTACCCTAAACAGCTGCCTCTTGCCACATGCATCAGACATTTTACAAGCATATTTCTGATCCTCACAACAAGCTGCTGAGGTAAATATTATCATCCCCATTGTACAGATGCGATAGCCGAGGCCCAGAGATATTAAACCTCTCGCCCAGAATCACACAGTTTGCAAGTGGCAGAGCTGAATTTCAAATCCAAATCCTTTTGCCCCCCAGGTTCATGCTTCTCTCTCCTCCTGTCTGATGCTTTCCGAGCTTTACATGACTTTTCCTTGCTCTCGATTCTGGGAACGGTTAACAGTATGTCTCTGGATCTCCCTGCCTGAGGTAATTGCTCCGCTTCTCACCTGCCTGCCTCCTGCAGCTATTTGAATACAAGTGCCTGCCTTTTAGTACCCAAGAAAATGTGGTGCAGGGGGAAAGGCCCATCTCACTCCTCTGAGGTTAGAAATAGGACCAGGCCTTCAGAAACTGATGAACACCTGGTCCGACAAGCGCTGTGTGGGCCTAATTCAGTGCTTCATAGGTGTTTGTGGAATAAAGAAATGCTCGCTTTAGAATAGCCTGGGGAGTTCTCCATTGCAGCCGGCAGGAATATAAATGGCACTGCCACTTTGGGAAACAGTTTGGCAGTTTCTTAAAAAGCTGACCATTCACTTACCATATGACCCAGCAATTCCACTCCTAGGTAACCACCCAAAAGCAACAAAAGCACATGTTTGTACAAAGTCGTGCACACGAGTGTTCATAACAGCATTTTTCATAATAGCCTCTAAATAAACTGAAATCGACCTAAATGTTCATCATGGTGAATGGGTAAACAAGCTGTCAGACTTCCATACAATGGAATGCTACTCAGCGATAAAGTGGAACAGACTGTGGACACTTGGATCAACACCAAAGAATCTCAAAAGCAAGAGGTGGAGTGAAAGAAGCCTGATGACAAAGAGTACGTATCATGTGACTCCATAATTCATATGAACTTTCTGCCAAAGGAAAAACCTAGAGAGGCAGAAAGCAGATCGGTGGTTGCTGAGGCTGGGGTTGGGGTGGGAATCGATAGCAAATGGGCTAAAGGGAACTTTTGGGTAACAGGTATTCCACACAGGATTGTGTGATAGTGACACAATTTTATAAACTTATGAAAACTCGTTGAACCATAGACTTCAAACAAATGCCTTTTATGGTGTGTGAATTATACTTTAATAAAACTGTTAAAGTTCTTTAAAAAAAAAAAAAAAGAGTAGAAGAGGTGTGCCTGGGTGGCTCAGTTGGTTAAGCATCTGCCTTCAGCTCAGGTCATGATCTTGGGGCCCTGGGATTGAGCCCACATCCAGGTGTGTGACTGTGGATAAGTGGGTCACCTTTCTGTGCCTCTGTTTTCTCATGTATTACAACTACAATAATAAAAATGGGAAGAGCTAATTCTTGAGACTTGTTCTATAGCAGGCCTGTACATAATGCACTGGTGCATTTAATCCTCACCCTTATGAGTTGAGCCCTATGATTCTTATCTTACAGATGAGAAAACTGAGAACAGGCATGAAGCCCTTAGCATAATGCTTGCCAGGCAAGGGAGCTTCCACTAAGGTTGAATTCTGATCCCCATGGCTTCTCCAGCCTGCTCCACGTGCCCTACATCTGCTCTCTGGCCTGGTGTCTATTCTAGTTTAACTCTATGCAGCTCCCACCTTCCATTCCCTGAAATAACCTCACTTCTCCTGGATGTATGGGGGGGGGGGTTGTCTCCCACCTATCTGCCCACGCTTAGTCCCTGGGGACCTGGCCGACCTGACCACTTTGTGTCCAGGCTGGCACAGTGACATGCCACTCTGTCCCTGCTTCTATGGGAAACATCCTCTGTGTGCTGTGTGGCAAGAACACAGCTCAGTGCAAGCTAAGAAGAAAGATCACAATAAATTGCTGGGAGACTACTTCAGAAACTACTGGTTTCCTTCAGGGGCAGCCAAAGGGAGTCTTCACTTGCCCCACTTCAACCAGAGCAGTCTCATGTTTTAAATCTGCTTTATAGGGACGCCTGGGTGACTCAGAGGTTGAATGTCGGCCTTCACGCCCAGGGCATGATCCTGGAATCCTTGGATCGGATCCAGTCCCTGCAGGGAGCCTGCTTCTCTCTCTGCCTATGTCTCTGCCTCTGTGTCTCTCAGAAATAAATGAATAAAATCTTAAAATAAATAAATAAATAAATCTGCTTTATATACTGCACTTCCATGGAAGATTCCCGAAAAGGGCACATGGTGTGGCTCAGCCAATCAAGCATCTGACTCTGGATTTCGGGTCAGGTCATGGTCTCAGGATCCAGGGCTCCCTTCTCAGTGGGGAGTCTGCTAGTCACCCTCTCCCTCTGCCCCTCCCCCACTCGCACCCTGGACTCACTGTCTCTCTCTCTCAAATAAATAAATAACTCTGAAGGAGAGAAGAAGAAGAAGAAAGAAGAAAGAAGAAAGAAGAAAGAAGAAAGAAGAAGGAGGATCCCTGGGTGGCTCAGTGGTTTAGTACCTGCCTTCGGCCCAGGGTGTGATCCTGGGGTCCTGGGATCGAGTCCCACGTCGGGCTCCCTGCATGGAGCCTGCTTCTCCCTCTGCCTGTGTCTCTGCCTCTCTCTCTCTCCCTGTCTCATGAATAAAT
Source organism: Canis aureus (assembly GCF_053574225.1). Classification (NCBI taxonomy): domain Eukaryota; kingdom Metazoa; phylum Chordata; class Mammalia; order Carnivora; family Canidae; genus Canis; species Canis aureus. Next base: position 31,421,251 of record NC_135636.1, on the reverse strand, counting down.
AAATAAAATCTTTAAAAAATTTTTAAGATAAAAAAAGAAGGAGGAGGAGGAGGGACGCCTGGGTGGCTCAGTGGTTGAGAATCTGCCTTCGGCTCAGGGGGTGCTTCCGGGGTCCAGGGATCCAGTCCCACACTGGGCTCCCTGCATGGAGCCTGCTTCTCCCTCTGCCTATGTCTCTGCCTCTCTCTATGTGTCTCTCATGAGTAAATAAATAAAATCTTAAAAAGAAGAAAGAAGAAAGAAGAAAAAAGAGAAAAGAAGAAGAAGAAGAAGAAGAAGAAGAAGAAGAAGAAGAAGAAGAAGAAGAAGAAGAAGAAGAAGAAGAAGAAGAAGAAGAAGAAAACATTTCCAAAGAAAGATCTATGCCACTTTTTTGGTTGTTGTTTTTTTTTTTTTTTTTTTTTTTTTTTTTAAGTTTGAAAGCTGCTATTCGCTGGCAGTCCTCAAGTTTCCAGGCTTAGACACTGAGGCCTGAGGGTAGAAGTAACTCGCTAAGGGTCAGAGGGGTCATGACTGACAGACACATGCAGGGCAGCGGGGCTCTGGGCTGGAAGCTTAGAGCTCTCTCTACTCTTCCACAACAGCCGCGTGGGAAGCCGGCACTTCTGCCTCACACACTTTTATGCCATTCTCGAGGATTCTTTAGCTCCGGGCTCATAAAGTCTGGAAACACCACAGCCCTCCCAAGGTTTTCCATCTTTCCTCTCACTTCACACATTCTGAGGCCACTCCGCGTGTTCGGCTGCCTCGACACCTGCCAGCGGGTTTTCCCGGGCGAGCTGCCTCCGCTGGCCTGTGGCCCCAGCAGGTGTAGATGGAATAGGGGGAAATGTCGATAATTGGATGAGAGAGATAGCAAGCAACCCTCCTCGCCAAGGAGAGGAGAACACTTATCTGTAATGTTGACTACCCTAAAGTGAAATAAAGTGGTGCGCGGACAAAACAAAATGATATCAAGGTTTGAAAAGGCACATCTAACCCAGAGAGTAAATGAACCCTTTAGTGTTTCATGGTTATGATGCCTCCAATTATTAGAGAAGCGGTATTATACTCTCTATTCACCTCAGAATAATGCCATTACTTTGTGCTCCGTCATTCCCTCCAAGATAAAGGGAAAGTTCCATAAAAGTCTTCATTTGCAAGGGGGAAAACCTCTTTCCCCTATTAAGGTTTGCCAGTGTGATGCTAAAAACGGGCCTTTGGTTCACTTCTGGGTAATTGATTCTCTGACGCTGACAACGCTTAGGAAAATGAAGGTATAAATGATGGGCGCACCACGCAGCTGCCGAGCAGCAAACACTGAGCCTGAGGTCCAGGGAGCAGGAGAAGCGCCTCACAGCAGAGGGACACCTGCCACGTCGGAGGTGAGAGAGGGTGGCCCTGGGGGCTGGGCTGGATGGGGCAAGAAGGTTGACCTTCTCACCAAGTCAGAGACACCAAGTCAAAGAGGCCCACCACCATCTTTTTTGCCTGTGAGCCCCTTCGGGCCCCTGGTTAAGGGATCTGGAACATGCTTTAGATGACTGGCACCATGTTGAGGTTGTCTCGAATACGTGGCACCCCAACCATAGAAAGGTAGCAGGCAGACAGATGAATTTCAAGTGTTTGTTGGGGACGGGTGAGGTCTCAGCTCTCCTTCACGGGTGTGTAGGCAAGCACTGGGACAAGACATGAGCTGGCTAGAGTCACCCGTCGACAGTGGGGTGCTGCCATGGATCAGAAAGGAGCCAAGTGGCTGTGCAAATCAATACCACCCATCTATCTCGCTCAGAATCCATTCAACATAATTGCCTGGAAATTGATAACATTTTGCTTTCTTGCTCAACTGCACCTGCGCTCCTTACTCAAGGTTTCAGATGCAATTATCTGCCCTTGGAGTGCTCCATTACCCCCATGCTTGTCTCTTGATCCACGCTTTGACGGTCCAAAGTATTTGTGTCTTTCAACATAAGCCTCCTCAAATGCTTTCTGGAAGGAGGTGGGGCTGTCCCTCTTTTTTTTTTAAGATTTTATTTATTTGGGGATCCCTGGGTGGCTCAGTGGTTTAGTGCCTGCCTTTGGCCCAGGGCGTGATTCTGGAGATCCGGGATCGAATCCCACGTCGGGCTCCCTGCATGGAGCCTGCTTCTCCCTCTGCCTGTGTCTCTGCCTCTCTCTCTCTCTCTCTCTCTCTCTCTCTCTCTCTGTCGGTCTCTCTCTGTCTCTCATGAATAAATAAATAAAATCTTTAAAAAGATGAGAGACATGGAGAGAGAGAGGCAGAGATACAGGCAGAGGGAGAAGCAGGCTCCACACAGGGAGCCCGATGTGGGACTTGATCCTGGGTCTCCAGGATCATGCCCTGAGCCAAAGGCAGGTGCTAAACAGCTGACCCACCCAGGGATCCCGGGTGTCCCTCTTTTGAATCACAATTCAAGATGTTTCCTCATTAAAAACTTAGATCTCCTTCAATTTGGAAAACTACTGCTGAAACAGTTTATAAACTGGATCAGGATGTCAGTGCTTCAGCATTCTTTTTTTTTTTTTTTTTTAAGATTTTATTTATTCATGAAAGATACGGACAGAGAGAGAAGCAGAGACACAGGCAGAGGGAGAAGCGGGCTCCATGCAGGGAGCCCTACATGGGACTCGATCCCAGGTCTCCAGGATCAGGCCCTGGGCTGAAAGCAGCGCTAAACCACTGAGCAACCCGGGCTGCCCGCTTCAACATTCTTAAATTACAAAAGCAGTATGTTTAGGAAAAGTAAGAGATTTTCTTCCTTGCTGTTCAAAAGTGGACCCTTGAGACCTGATCTCTGTCATTAGCTGAAGATGCATCTGCAGAATTCTCGTGACATTCTTGGCATAGAGACTGGCAAGAGGTGCCAACCAATGTAGATCAAGTGCCCATTTATCCTGAATCCAGATGACCTCAAATAGATCTAACCACAGAATTCATCTGTAAACACTGCGAAAAGCTAACTAATATTCATAACAGTAGATGATAAACCTTAAAATGCCTTCAGAGCATTCAGGGAGTCGTTGATGATACTCTTGGGTTTATGCTACACTTAATTCACTGGAATGCTGTCTCTGTAGACCACTTGTGTGGAGTATGTCTGTCAGTAGCTATTTTATCCTTGGTGATACATGCTCTATTCTTATCGGGCCATAAGGGATGAAAACTTTTGTTTCCCAACTTTGTCTAGTGAAATTTTACCACACCATGGATTAGGTTCTAGCCTGGAGATTGCAATGGGGTCTTGACCCATCCCTGGGGCACATGGTTTGCAGCCAGTGTTGTGTTCCTTAGTTGTCCAGACTATATGGTTGCTTAGCCGCATTCCAAATAAGCTGGGGTTTACAGAATTTGCTAGGACTTGCCCTCCTATCAGGTTATTTTCAACTCCCTGAAACCACTGGACATACATAGGAAGGGGCCAACCAAGCAGGTGTTCCTGTTTGTCCCCCTTTTTTCTTCCCTAGAGATCTAATGACAAAGAGCAAAAGCTTTCAGTTTTTTTCAGAACCGCTTCTCATGTGCAGGTGATGAATTCTGAAGCGCCCATGAATAGGGAGCGCTGTGAATAGGGTATTGTATCTGGGAGGCTGCCTCAAGGAGCTGGAGGAAGCCTGCTGGCCTGGGAACTGTGAGGCCCATTCTGAAGTGCCCACTCTGAAACTAATTTGATGGAGGACCATGGAAAAAGGCCCTTCTGCTCCCTGGACTCGTTTCCTCGGCTGTAAAATGAAGACTGTGATACCTGCTCCAGAGGGGAGATTGTGAGGTTGGGCTGTGCGGGCTGGCGCAGCGGGGTGTGTGTGTGTGTGTGTGTGTGTGTGTGTGTGTGGAACTTGGGGCTGGGGAGCACAGGAGAAGGTGCAGAAGGTGAGGAGAGCTTAAGCCAAGAGCAGGGGTTTGGGGTTTGCTCTGGAGGGGGTGGGCAACCAAGGGCTTCCGAGCAGGGGAATGAAATGATTAGGGGCCTGGATGTGCCCAGGTCTTTAAAAGATCAGCAGCAAAGAAGGCAAGTCCAGGCTGCAGCCAAGAAACAGAAAAAGCAATGTCAAGGGGCCCTCTTCACCTCCAAAGATCTCTCTGCTTAGGAAATTTCGTGGCTCACAAGGAAGGCTGGGCCAGGCTGCGAGAAGGAGAGCCAGACATGATATGGTGGGAATGAGGAGGATAGAACATGGAGATCCTCCGGCTGGGGAGCAAAGGCCTAAGGCAGATGCAAAACTCATCTAAAGGGCTTTGTCATGTGGATGAAGGTGCAGAAGCTGCGGTAGCCTAGCAGGTGGATGTCAAAGCCTGGGTGAGGGCTGGGGGGAAGGTGGGCAGATGCCATGGTTTCATCCTTTCTCTAGCCCTCATCCTTTCCAGAAGAGTAGAAGCTTAGCACATCTTTGCAGGACAAAGGAGTTTGCACTTGACATGATGAGAAAAACCTCCCAACAAGGAAAGCTGGCTGGAAATAGAATGTGCTGATTTGTAGGTAGTGAGCTCCCCATCACTCACTGGCAGCTGGCTGGAAATAGAATGTACTGATTTGTAGGTAGTGAGCTCCCCGTCACTCACTGGCAGAGAGCATTTGAGCAGGAGCTGGAGGACTGCCAGTGGCTGGAGGGAGTGGAGGGGTTGCACACCAAACAGGGTTACACACCAGCTCTGGAGGAACAGGGTCTCAGGCTGCACGGAGCTGTCTCTGCAGATCCCGCCCTGGGTCTCCAGGCATGCCTGGGTTAGTCAAGACCTTGGTGTCTGGTAGAAGGGAGGTGACATCCTAAGAAGGCAGGTGAGCCCGGAAAAGGAAAGGTGATTCCGCCCCTGTCTGCTGAAAATCAGTCTTCAATGGGACAGGAGAGAAAATGGAAGACATGGGGTGATGTTGGGAAAGGAGGGGTCCCTGCCTCTATCCCCATGGAGTGGATATCCTGCTGAGGGTGAAGGGGCATGGGAAGTGAGGAGACCCAATTCTAGGTAGCTGAGTCACTCCAGCTTCCATGGAGGGGGGCAGGTCCGACTTACCAGGGGAGGCTTGGCTCCCCGCTAAGGCAGGCACTCCCCTCACCCTACCCCAAGCTGCCTATTCTCCCCCTGATTGCAGAGCACGGTGTCAGTAGGCCCCAATTAAGGGTAATTACATGATCTATTAGATGACTGCCACACTGGCTACTCAGGCTCCCTGGTCTCTTCCAATGCTAAAACCCTTCGGCAAAATCGAAATGTCTGGAGTAAGATATATAGCTTTTCCTTCCCCCTGAGTTTGCATATAACAAAACAGGACAGGAGCCTGCCTGGGTCTGATATGAGGTCACAGCAGCAGGCGTTTCAGAGAATTCCTTCTGTGCCAAGCTACTTTTGTGTCACCTAACACTGACAAGGATCCTATGCAGTCATTATAGTTATCGACTCCATTTTATGGATAGGGAGACTGAGACCCAGAAAGGAGAAGCTACTTGTCTTGGGACACACAGCTAGTGGGACACACAGCTAGAACCCACATATGAGCTGAGATTTGTCTGACTCAGGGCCTGAGCTGTGGGCCCTGCTCACTGGCTGTCAGTGCCACAGTGGGTAGGGGTGACTTAAGCTACCAGGGGAAGGTACTACCCCCTACTCATGGGGCCTGAATTCCACATATAATGCCTTATAGCAAGGGGCAGTTTCCCCAATATCATTAATTTTCCACTCAACCCTATAGGGTCAACAGGGTAGCTTATCGTGCCCATTTTACAGATGCAGAAAATGAGGTCAGAGCTCGTGACTGGCAAAAGCAGGACTTGAACCCAGGTCTGTCTGACTTCCAGAGTCTGGATTTTTTTCCTACGTCACAGCTTCCAAAGGACAAGCACTAAGGATTGCATAGAGCCAAGCCCAGGGCTGGGCCCAGCCAGCAAAGGGCATTCCTCTGGCTATGGCTACCCTTGACCTCCTTCTATCATTTTCTAGGAGCCATTGCAGGGGTGAAAGATGCTGCTCTGGGTGTTCTTCCTGGTGATCCTCACCCTCAGCAGTGGCTCCCACTCTTCCCCGCCATCCCTGCCCATCAGGTAAGCAGTCCTACCACCAGGGCCTAGTTTCCTAACATCTCAAAACCATCTCTGCAACCCACTGGGGGATGATTTAGGGGGTGAAGGATGGAGCCCTAAGCTGCCCCCCACCCATCTCCTCAGCAACTCCCATGGTCCATCTCTGGGAGGGGGGCAGACTCTGAGCTCCAGAGAAGCCTCCCAGCCTGGATCCTACCCTCCCTGGGGATGCACAGGGCAAAGGGCTGAAGGACCTTACAGAGACATGATGAGTACAGCTCCCCTCATTTCCTTGCCTGGCCCTGCCACCCAGCCCTTTGACCTCTGACTCCTTCCATATAGAATCCCTCGGTATGCAGACGCCATCTTCACCAACAGCTACCGGAAGGTGCTGGGCCAGCTGTCCGCCCGCAAGCTCCTGCAGGACATCATGAGCCGGCAGCAGGGGTAAGCAGAAGTCCTGGTGACTTCTTCCCACACTCCGATGCATCAGAGTGTGGAGGGACTTTTGGTCCTTCCCTTTGCACAGCATCTATCACTTCTGGATTTGTCATAGCAGAAGGGCCCTGATGTGAAGCCCCAGCCTACTTCTAACTACCAAAATATCGTTGAGCACCAGCTACGCGCTTCTCCCTGTGCGAGGCTCCAGTAGTAGTACTACCGTTATTTGATCATGATTCAGTGCTGGAAACAAAAGCTCTGCCTGGGACATTGTACATGCCCTCAGGACAGTGCTGGGCTCCCAGGAAGCCCTTGGTAGTATGAGCCATTACACTTAGTCTCCTACCTGTAACAACGCTACAAAGTAGGTACTGTTTACTCCCATCTGACAGAGAGCAGTTAATAGCTTCTAAAGGACATACCAAAGAGCACCCGGGCTGGGATCCAAAGAGCCTGACACCAAGGCTTGTTGCATTTTTTGTTTTGAAAAAGTAAGACACTTAGAGAAAAATTGCAGCAATAATGCAATGAACTTCTACATCCCTCTTCCCTATCTTCAACAATTCCTACTGTTTTATCATATTTGCTGACATGCACAAACAAGTGCGCACATTGTTATCATTATGCTGAACCATTTGAGAGTAAACTGCAGTCATCACAACCCTTCACTCATCCTTAAATACTCCTACACGGTGCCTCCTAATGGGTAACAAAAGGACATTCTCTGACATAATCACAGAGTAATCTGCACTCAGTGTGCATATTCACCCTTCATCAGTTCCCCCCAAATGTCCTCTGTAGCAATTTTTAATGTTCTTAATCCAAGATCCAGTCCAGGATCATAGGTTGCATGTAATTATCATGTCTCTTCAGTTTCTTTTAATCTGGACAGTTCTTCAGCCTTTTGTGATTTTGACACTTCTTATTAGTAAAAGCCAACTATTCTTTTTTTTTTTAATTTTATTTATTTATTCGTGGAAGACACACAAAGAGAGAGAGGCAGAGACACAGGTAGAGGGAGAAGCAGGCTCCCTGCAAGGAGCCTGACATGGTACTTGATCCTGGGTCTCCAGGATCACATCCTGGGCTGAAGGCGGCGCTAAACTGCTGAGCCATCCAGGCTGCCCAAAGCCAACTATTCTTTATAGAATGTCCCTTGCATTGGATTTGCCTGATGTTTGCTCATGATTAGATTCAGGTTATGTGTCGGTAGCAGTGATATCGTGTCCTTCTTGGTGCACCATATTGGGAGGCACATGAGGTCCATTTGTCCCATTATTGGTGATGGTAATTTTAATCACTTGGTTAACATGTCTACCGGGTCTCTTCTCTATAAAGTTAGTATTTCCCCTTTATAATTAATAACTAATCTGTGGGGAGATATTGGGCAAATATGTATTTCACAGCCTGTACTCTTCACTACTGTGTGAGTGCCTTCCTCAATGTTGCTGCATCTAATTCAGTGGGTAGAAGGGTCCACCCCAGATATTGGAATAGGCATAAGGACACACCTGTTCTGCTTTAACTTACTTGGTTCTGGCCTTTCCCATGCTTCTCCACATCCTACCCAAACAGTAATATCAACTGTTGCTCTGTTTCTAATTGAATAGAGAGAGAAACCGGGAGCAAGGAGCAAAGGTACGACTCGGCCGTCAGGTGGACAGTCTGTGGGCAAGCCAAAAGCAGATGGCATTGGAGAACATCCTGGCATCCCTGTTACAGAAACGCAGGTAGGAGTACGTGTGCATGCACGTGTGTGCGCGTGCGTAGTTAGGGAGGACCTCAGAGGCATCCTTCCCCATAGGTTGCCAGGAAATGGAAAGAATTCCCAGCTCTCTAAAGACATGGGGCTGTGCCAAACAAACTGGGAATGAGGTCCCTCCTTACACACATCAAGAACTGGAAGAAGGAAGTAGTTCTGGGATAGGACCCAAGAACCTGAATTTTAACGAATGTCCCAGGGTATTCTGATGTGGATGATCTGACAGGCACACCCAGGACCCCTTGACAAGTTCACAAAACTATACTAACATAGGCAGCACTCAGGAGAGGAAAAGATGAGGATGACGGATGATGGTCATGCCTCCTAATCGCTGAGCCTCATGTTCCCACCATGTGTCAGGGGAGGTCAGGAACGAGTGCTCTTGCCTTATAGAGGAGGGTAACTGAGGCAGAGAAGGGGCAGCAGCTGGTCCCAAGTCAGCAACTAGCAGGCCCAAAGCCTGTTTGCTTCCCTTCTTCACACAGAGCTCCACTTCACAAAGTTTCCTAGCAATGATATGACCGTGAAGGAACTCTGCTGTATTTTTGAGCCTGATTTTTAACTGTGAGCACAAACATGTCCCAGCATGGCTCAGCCAGTCACTTCTGGGCCAACCTATTAAGCAAATCCAGTTCCCAACAGAGCTCTCCCCGTGCTCCCTCACCTTCTTCCCAACCTAATTAGACACCAAGGGCCCAGAAATCTCACCAACTACAGTCCTGTGAAGCCACAAGCAGGAGGCAGATGGGCGGGCTGCAGGAGGGGTGAGAACCAGCCTGGGAGGCACACAGCAAGTTATTTCCCCCCTTTGTGGAGAGAGGAGGAGCTCGAATCACCTCTAAGTTCCCTAAGACTAGAATTCTAAGAATAATGCCTCCCCTAAACTGCTCATGCTGGGATTAGGTCATCGTTCACCTGCTTTATGGCTCCCATCAGGACCCAGTGGGGTAGGGTAGAGTGGCCCCAAGGAGGGCCAAGTCCTAAGAATGCAGGCTTGTTCCTGCAGGTTAAAAGCCAGAGACTTCACAGAGGGAGCTCCTAGCCGCAATGCAGGTGGGAAGGGGCCTGGAGGCTGCTCCAGCATCGTTCTGCCTCCACTTTAAAGGCTGCAAATCCCAGGAACTCCTGGTGGGCCTAAGGAAACAACAGAAGAATAAGTTCTTATACCTTGAAAGTCAGAGGAAAATGATTTGGAAGATGGCACATTTATATACCTACCACACTTTATGTCCACCTCATGGCCCTGCGAGGAAAAGGAGATTCAGAAGGATCTGTCCTCCCCTCCTTGGAAAAGTGGTCCAAATGCCTAGTACGTGCCAGGCTCTGGGCTGAGGGTCCCGCAATGGATAGGACAATAAGGGTCCCTGCTCCCATGGAATTCCTTGTAACACTGCCACACTGAGGCAGACAGAAATTAAATCCTGGACAGTGGGTTATTTCATCTGTGATAATGGTGAGAGATATAAGGGGTGTGGTTGAATGTCTGTGCCGGAGGAAATAACCTAATCCAGCCCTGTCTGGGGATTCGAGGTGGCTTCTTCAAGGGGAAGTAACTGGCCCTAGATCTCAGCAGGGACGAGTTGGCAGAGCTGGGGTTAAGACTGAGGTTCACTATGTGGAAACACATGAGACCCTTCCCTTCATCCCACATTGCTTCTTCTGGAACCCAGACAGTCCCAGTCCTGGAGCACCTATCCCCCTAGTTCCAGGTGTCGTGGCTAAACTCCCCCCTGTGTCAGTCTCCCCAGTTGAGCTTTATCTTTCTTTCTGCAACAGGAATTCCCAAGGATGAAGATCCCACCTGTGTTTTATGCTACCTGCAGCCAAAACAACTGTATCCAGTTAATCCTAATTTCTGACCTACTTTTTCCATCATAAATACAATAAAATTCCCCCATCCTGGTTTGCATCTCAATTTCCTTTTCTCTTCAGCCTCATTTTTTAAATGTGTTTTACATAGTTACATTTCCCAAAGAGGTGTTACAAGGTATACTCCAAAGACAGCTAACCCTTACCAAATAAGTGCTTGGGAGTGCCAGCCTGGTGGCTTGATGCATGGCATCTCACATGCTCCTCACACAGCCTAATGGGAGGCATTGGTATACTCATTTCACAGACAAAGCACTGAGGCACAGGAAAGGTAAGTGAACTGCCAAGGGCCCTGCTGATAAGTGAGAGAACTGGGATTCAGACCCAGCCAAACTAGCTCAGAACCTGGCTCTTAATTAACTACATCTGTCCACTCTGGGCCAAAGTCAGCCTTCAACTAGTGACTTGTTCATCTATGAGTGATATCATTTATTCATTCAACATTTATTCTAGAGGACCTGCTAGGTGCCAGGCACTGTTCTAGGCACCCAGGATACAACTGTGAGCAAATAGGCAAAGCCTCTGATCTCTTAGACCTTATGTTCCAATAAGGGGGAAAAATAAGAAAAACAAATAAACATAGAATATGTCAGATGGTGGTGGTTGCAAAAGAGACACATATAAGAAATAGACTGGAGGGGGACACCTGGATGGCTCAGCAGTTTAGCACCTGCCTGTCTTCGGCCTGGGGTGTGATCCTGGGGTCCTGGGATCGAGTCTCACAATGGGGTCCCTGAATGGAGCCTGCTTCTCCCACCTAACACAAAAGTGGTGAGGCAAGAGTGCAGAAGGAGAAAGAGCAAGGAGGACAGGGTGGCTAGCTAGAACATTAAGAGGGTGCAGCAGAAGGAAAGGAGGTTCAGAGGGAGCAGGAGGCCAGCTCATAGGGATCCTCAGAGACCATGGTAAGGACTTAGGATCTCACTCTTGGCAATATGGAAGCTGTCACTGAGCTTAAGCAGAAATGACATGATCTGATTTGCATTTAAAGTCACTCTGAGAAAGGGTAGAATTCTGGATACTTTCTTAGTGGGGAACTAATTTGAAGATGGGGGGTTGGAGTGAAGTCAAGAATGACTCCCAGGTTTTTGGCCTGAGCAACTAGAAGGATGGAGTTGCCATTGAGGAGCTTTGGGGAGGAGAGTTAGGAGTTTGAGTTTGAACCTGTTGAGTCTGAAATGTCTCTTAATAATCCAAGTGAGGATGTTGTGTAATCACCAGGATATACAAGTCTGGACTTAGGAGGGAAGTCCGGGCAGCTGGTTTGGTTGAGCAGCCATTACCATTCAGGTGGTCTTGAAAGTCAGAAGAGTAGGTCACCAAAGAAGAACAGAAAGCATAGAGAAGAAGTCCAAGGACTGACCCCAGGGAACCCCTACATTTAGTTTCACAGAAAGATGAGGAAGCAGCGAAACAGACTAAGAATGATCAGCCAGTTAGATAACAAAAACTACAAAAGAGGAATTCCAGAGGCCAACCGAAGACAGTGTTTCAAGGAGAGTGACCTAGTGTACCAAATGCTACTGATGGGTCAAGGCAGAAGAAAACTGGCCAAGGAAGTGACCATGGAAGCCCTGATGACTTTGGCAAGGACAAATTGGGTAGAGCGGTGGAGACGTAAGCCTGACTACAGTGGATTCAAGAGCAAATGATAGGAACCAGAGGTGGTGGGTATAGATCTGGCTGTCCAATATGGTGGCCACTAGCCATATGGAGCTATTGAATACTTGAAATATGCTAGTACAAGCTGAGATGTGCTTTAAGTGTAAAATAGACACTAATTTTAAAAATAGTATGAAAAGGGCAGCCCCAGTGGCCCAGCGGTTTGGTGCCACCTTCGGCCCAGGGTGTGATCCTGAAGACCCGGGATCGAGTCCCACGTTGGGCTTCCTGCATGGAGCCTGCTTCTCCCTCTGCCTGTGTCTCTGCCTCTCTCTCTCTCTGTGTCTCTCACGAATAAATAAATAAAATCTTAAAAAAAATAGTATGAAAAATTACAAAATACCACAGTGCTTTTTATATTGATTATGTATTAAGATAATATTTTAGCTATATCAGGTTAAATAAAAGATATGAAAATTAATTTTGTTTGGTTTTCTTCTGTGTCTTTCTTTTTATTAAACTAAAAGAAACTTCCATTCCTTTTTTTTTTAATTTTTATTATTTATTCATGAGAGACAGAGAGAGAAAGAGAGAGAGAGAGAGAGGGAGAGAGGCAGAGGGAGAAGCAGGCTCCATGCAGGGAGCCTGATGTGGGACTTGAACCCGGGTCTCCAGGATCATGCCCTGGGCCGAAGGCAGGCACTAAACCGCTGAGCCACCCAGGGATCCCCCATTCCTTATTCATATAAGTAATCCCTATGTCCAACATGGTTGAACTCACAACCCTGAGATCAAGAGTCACATGGTGCACTGAGTGAATGAGCCAGGCACCTTTCTTTTTTAAACTTTTTTATGGTGGTTACTAGAAAAAGAAATTTTTTTTTAAGATTTTATTTTTTCTCTTTATTTTGAAAGAGAGAGAGTGGGTGTAGGGGCAGAAGCACAGGGAGAGAGAAAAATCTCAAGCAGGCTCCACACTGAGCGTGAAGCCCTATGCAGGGCTCCATCTCTCCACCCTGAGATCATGACCTGAGCCAAAATCAAGAGTCAGATGCTTAACCGACTAAGCCACTCAGGCCCCCCTGGTTACTAGAAAATTTAAAATCATCTGTGTGGTTTGCATTACATCTCTATGAGATAGTACCAGTAGAGAATTCTTTTGAGGTTTTGCTGTAAAGGGAAGCAGAAAACCGAAGCCCCTGACCACAGGTGCTGATGTCAGTGATTTCTCAGCTTTTTCTATTCTTAGACCATTTCACTGGGGCCAGGTACCTCCACGCCTCACCTACCTTATGCATGCCTCTTAGAATCCATGAACTTTGAGGTGGGGGCGGGTCAAATTGTTCTATTTTCTTTTCAGTAATGGTTACACCAGCATCATTAGATAGAAAAATTCAGGCAGCCCGGGTGGCTCAGGGGTTTAGCACCACCTTCAGCCCAGGGTGTGATCCTGGAGACCCGGGATCAAGTCCCATGTCGGGCTCTCTATTGGAGCCTGCTTCTCCCTCTGCCTGTGTCTCTGCCTCTCTCTGTCTCTCATAAATAAATAAAATCTTAAAAAAAAAAAAAAATATATATATATATAAATTCAATGAGGAATGCCTGGGTGGCTCAGTTGGTTAAGTGTCTGCCTTCGGCTCAGGTCATGATCCCAGGGTCCTGGGATGGCGTGTCACATTGCATTGGGCTCCCTGCTCAGGTGGGAGCCTGCTTCTCCCACTCCCTCTGCCATTCCCCCTACTTGTGCACTCATTCTGTGTCTAAACTAAATAAAATCTTTAAAAAAATTCATTGAGCTGTACATTTAAGGTTTGTGTATTTTGCTATAACTAAATTAAAAAACAACAGCTATGTAAAGTCTGGATGAGGCAGCCTGGGTGGCTCAGCGGTTTAGCGCCGCCTTCAGCCCAGGGTATGATCCTGGAGACCCAAGATCGAGTCCCACGTCGGGCTCCCTGCATGGAGACTGCTTCTCCCTCTGCCTCTGTCTCTGCCTCTTTCTCTGTGTGTCTCTCATGAATAAATAAAATCTTTTAAAAAAAAAGTCTGGATGATGAGATGTCTATTTTGATGAAAAGTACAAGAATCGCAGCATTCTGGAGTTGATGAGGACTCAGGGACAGCATTCCCATCCCAGTCATTCTGCAGCCAGGGACTCTCAGTTCTGACCTCGGGCCTGGCAGGCAGGTCTCCTGTCTCCCTGCACCAGAACTATAAAGCCAGCTTGATTCTTCACAGGATTTAGACCACCTGCTCTCTCTGGGAGTCCCCAGTTTACCCTCCAAGAAAGAACGTCAAGCGTGGGAAAGGCTCTGCAGGGGGCCACTGTGGGCGCTCTGCTGAGGAGGCCCAACCAACAATGGGAGACAAAAGCCCCCTCCAGAGGAGAAGGCTGGCCATTGAGGGCTGGCAGTCCACTTCAACCAAGGGAGGCGGGCAGGCCGGGGACCTGCCAAGGAGGGAGCACAAAGGAAGAGCTGCTGGATGGTGGACTGGCCGTGACCAGCCCTGAGGCCCCCTCCGTCCCCCAGACCCACCTGCTCATCTCTTTCCTCCAACCCCGACAAAAGCAAAAGCTGAGGCCTCTCTCAACTTCCAATTAGTTTTTCAAACGAAATAATGACCACTGGGCCCCACTGCTACTTGTGCCTTTTGAAGGGAATGCAATTATAAAGGAAAAAAACCCACCGTGGCGACAATTCCTGTGCTTTATCACCATTAACTACAACACTAATGGTGCTGTAAAAGACTTCACACACACACCCTCCCCCGCAGAGGGGCTGGGGGCTTCACGTTCCCCTGGGGGTCCTACTTAAGACTCAGGGCTATTTTTCTTCCCCTAAAGAAATGCTTTAATCAATGGGGGACTTGTCGCTTTTAATGATAATCCCTTATGTTTGTATTAAGGTTCACAAAGAGGCTTCCCATCCATTGCTTCATTTGCTCCCTCCCACAGCCCTCAGGAGAGGCAGGGCTGGCCTCACAGAGAGGTGGGAGGTCAGAAGCACCCCAGGACCCACCCGCGCACCCAGAGGGAGCAAAGCTGGGAACCAAATCCTGATTCCAGGGCAGTGCTCTGGTGCAGGTTTCAAGACTCCAGGTCCCTCGGGAAATGCAAGCTGGGGAATTGAGTAAATTCAAAAATCAAACAAACAATGTGGACCTGGTACCGACTGCTCACTGCATTGCGCTCCTACTACCACACAGGAAAGGAGGGCCATGGCCGTACCTGTGTGGATCAGAGCAAACGGAGTCCACTCAGAGTGCCAGGCCCCACAGTGTGTGTTCTGGGTATGACCTCATTTCATCCTTATAAGGCTTGTAGAGGTGTTATCTCCATTTTTACTGATGGGAAACCAAGGCCCTGAGGGATAAGAGGGGCAGAGGGTTCATTGGGCAGGTCAGCTGGACTCAAAGCCACCATGGTTAATTCTCCTTCTAGAGAGCCTGGCCCAGCACTGCTGTGGCATCGAGGAAAAGCCAAAGCCACATGGTAGTTAAAGCAGTAAAAACAGATTCCACTCAGGATTACAGCAATAGGGGGAAAGAGACCTCAGTATAAATCTGGGCTCAATTCAGAATGCAGCACAGGCAGGTGGAAATTTACTGCCAAGGGGCAGGGTGGGGCTGGGTGGATGGTGGAAGGGGCTTCTCCCTACCAGGTTAGGTCCTTGCTAAAGCCAGCCAGACCACGGTGATTGGTGATCAGACATTGCCTTGAGGTGATGGGTAGATTCTGGTTAGGCTGACTTAAAAGGGTTCTGGCTTAAACTAGATCTTACCAGCAAGTGCAGAGATGGGTCCAGGAGCAGTTTGAGGAGCCTAACTAAAGTTTGTTTAAACAAAGGATATTTGTCAGTGGTGAATAATTTCAGTGACAAATCCAGTAGATCTTCTGAGTTAAGCCTGTTTGTGGACTTCAGCCTTCCCAGACCCACTAGGCTACAAACAAGCAAATCCTCTGCAGCCCTGCTCCAGAGCTCAGGGCCCTTCAGGAAGCATCGCCCCTAAAAGCTGTCCTCGTTCTGGCTTCCAAGGCTTTTACCCTCTTCCTTACTAACTACACCCTAGTTACACTGGCGGGCTTTCAGGTCAAATATACCAAGCTCTTCTTGCCTTGGAGCCCTTATGTATGTTTTTTTTGTTGTTGTTGTTTTGTTTTGTTTTTTAAAAGGTTTTATTATTTATTCATGAGAGACACACACCAAGAGAGAGAGGCAGAGACACAGGCAGAGAGAGAAGCAGGCTCCTCGTAGGGAGCCCGATGCGGGACTCAATCCCGGGTCTCCAAATCATGACCTGAGCGGAAGGCAGGTGCCAGTATGTTAACCTCAAGCCTAGAGTGCTCTTCCCCAGCTCTGCACAGGCTCCTTCTTGTCCTTCTCATGTCAACTTAGCCTTCCCAACCCCTCTGGGTAAAAAGTGCTTCCTTGGAAGCCCTTCAGACTTGCAATCACTCTGTTCCCCGTTTGCTCCCGTCATAGGTCGACAGAGGGCAGGGGACTGCCCGTCTGGCTCTATACACCACAGAGCCTGGCACTCTGGCACGCAGCGAATGTCTAGTGTGCTTTACTACCCGGCTCCTCTCTGGGTCTGGGGGCCAGCCCTCAAGCAGCCTGGAAGCTCTTTTCTGACCTCCTTTCCTACAGCCACTGTATTTCTGTTCTCAGGCCCTAACCCTTCTCCGCTATACCTCTGTCCAGCAGGCCTCATCTGGGCTGTCTTCCAGAACTGTACAGATCTGGGTATAGGTGTGGAAGTCCCAACTGAGGGGGGCTCCTGCTGCCATCATCCTTCCACCACCACACTGAGCTGTTGTGGGTACCAGCATACCGTACCAAAGTAGGGATACCATGAGCCACCCGAGAAACCAGTATCACCCTTCCCCCACAGGGTGGGATAAGACACGAAAAGTTTTTTTTTTTTTTAAAGATTTTATTTTTATTTATTCATAGAGACGCAGAGAGAGAGAGGCAGATACACAGGCAGAGGGAGAAGCAGGCTCCACGCAGAGAGCCGGATGTGGGACTCGATCCAGGGTCTCCAGGACCACACCCCGGGCTACAGGCAGCGCTAAACCGCTGCGCCACCAGGGCTGCCCAAGACACGAAAAGTTAAAAGCAAGGTTTCCAGTCAATCTCTAGGAGCCAGGCAGGTGAACTTGGCAGGTGGAATGGCACAGGCGCCATGATGAGCAGAAGTGACCATGGGGGTGGGGCTCTGGCAAACTGGAGAGAGCAGGCCCCATCCACGGGGAGTTAGTTGCTGCTTGTAGGCTCCAGCCGATGGTTGCCATGCAGGAATCAGGTCCAATGTCACAGGCTCAGATTTTTTAAGAGAACCCAAAACTCCAAACAGATTTTTATAACTTTCTCAATTCATAAATGTTAGCAACTTATTCGGTTTCTGAGAAAACACTATGGATCAAATAAAACCTATGTATGGGCCACCTCTGGTTGCAGCCTCTGGGAAAGGTGAGGCCTTCTTCTCATCTTCGGGCACCCCTGTAATCGCCCACATTACCTTCTCACCTACAGAATTCCATCCAGAACTAGTTAAAAGTTCTAGAATCTCCTTTCTCCAGTCAGGATCCCAATTTCCTCACTGTAGTGAAATCCAGCTAAGTTGGAAAGCAATCTGATTCAAATCATTTCTGCAGCCCCCCATTCAATAAATACTGTTAGGATTACCTGTATTTCCTTTTTTTTTTTTTAAGATTTTATTTATTTATTCATGAGAGACACACACAGAGAGAGAGAGAGAGAGAGAGAGAGAGAGAGAGAGGCAGAGACACAGGCAGAGGAAGAAGCAGGCTCCACGCGGGAGCCTGATGTGGGACTCGATCCCGGTCTCCAGGATCATGCCCTGGGCTGAAGGCAGGCGCCAAATTGCTGAGCCACCGGGGCTGCCCGGATTACCTGTATTTCAAAAGTAATCTAATATATTAATGATGTTTCAACTAATAGAATTAGAGGTGATGAGCTGGAGTATATAACTAAGGGCTAATTATGGAAGGTGCCAAGCACTGAGCCAAGCACTTTAGATGCATGAAGCTCCTTTAGTTATAGGACGCAGGCATGGTTATTATCTGTCTTCCACAGAAGAGGAGGCATACAGAACTGAAGCCACTGGCCCAACTACCCTAATAAGTGGTGATAGCAGGTTTGACTGACATTCAAGTCTATACACTTAACCATGCTATTCACTATTACTTCTCCACATGATGTTATACAATCTCCAGGTGATGGTGGTCCCAGGTACAACTTCAAAAGGGGCATCCTTGAGATATGTGTGTCTCTTTAAGAGCCTAAGACTAGGGATCCCTGGGTGGCGCAGCGGTTTAGCGCCTGCCTTTGGCCCAGGGCGCGATCCTGGAGACCCGGGATCGAATCCCACGTCAGGCTCCCGGTGCATGGAGCCTGCTTCTCCCTCTGCCTGTGTCTCTGCCTCTCCTTCTGCCTGTGTCTCTGCCTCTCTCTCTCTCTGTGTGACTATCATAAATAAATAAAAATTAAAAAAAAAAAAAAAAAAAAAAGAGCCTAAGACTAGGGCAGCCTGGATGGCTCAGCGGTTTAGCGCTGCCTTCAGCCCAGGGTGTGGTCCTGGAGACCTGGAATCGAGTCCCACATCAGGCTCCCTGCATGGAGCCTGCTTCTCCCTCTGCCTGTGTCTCTGCCTCTCTCTCTCTCTGTGGGTCTCTCATGAATAAATAAATAAAATCTTAAAAAAAAAAGAGCCTAAGACTACTCATGTGGTCAGCCTCCTTTCAAAACAATTCCTCCCCTTCTACACTGCATGCCAAGCCCAAACTCTTAAGGCAGAAGCAGAGGGGCCTTCAGATACCAACAGGGCTCTTTTATAGACAGATGGTGCCCACTGCTGGAGAAGAAAGGATGTCCATTTTCCAGGTAATTCTCAGTCCTATCAGGAATGAAGCAAGAAGGACCAATGTAAGAAAGCCTGGGGAAACACCCTGGCCACAGTGTCAACACTACTTCCCAACGAAGTCCTCATGTTATGTACCCTGGGGATCCCACCAGCCCCAAAGTACCAGAACAAACTCTCAATCAGGCTCCTCTTCCTGTTACTCTCTTTATTCCAAAACAGACTAATTACAAATTTCAACTTTTCAAATGCAACAGCTGGCAGCTAAGTTAGGAATATTCACAGCATCTGGCTAGGACACCATGCCAAAGAAACGGAGTATTGGGGCTCATAGGTATTCACTCTGTGTTGGGGAAATAGAAAAAACAACAAGCAAAAGTGTAACCACAATTCTGACTTTTTTGTTTAAATAAATTTTCGTTTCTCTTTACAAACTGTGAATTGTTCTTGACTCCTTTTCTGGATATTCATATTCATTTTTGGCTTTCATTCATTCCTTCCTCCTTTCTGGTACTAGTGTGCTGTTCTGAAAGAAAATGGGGACAAACAGAATTACTGAAGGTTCCAATTTACTGTTATAGTTCCTAACTGGTAACAACAGAGGGACCAAGGTCCTCTGCCATTTATAAGATCTCACTTACATAAGAATAATAATTTATCTACTAATTCTATTTATTTATGCCCCAACTCATCTCACAAGAAGTTGTGAGACAGCTAGTTCTAACTACAGCTGATGACAACTAAGGACAACTGAGTTGATGACAACTTAAATAAAAAACAATGACAAAAACCTGACAACTAAGAAAAAAAAGTGGCATATGGAGCTCTGAGATGACGGAATTCCAGGCACACCTCTCACAATACAAGGCCAAAAAGAGTAAATTTCAACTAGGGGAAGAAAAAGGAAAGCTTGAAGAATATTTATCTCCAATCTCCCAGACCCCAGGTCCGCCAAGCAGCCCAGGGCCCTCATGGAGCTTGGAAGACGGCATTCTGGCCTGCACCATATTCCGGCCAGGCAGGACTCCTGTCACAGTCTTGCCAACAGTCAGTCTCAGCATCTAAACCTAAACATGATTCTCAAAAATGGGACTTGGCTCACAGAAAAATTTTAAGAGGGGATAAAAACCTTTCAATCTCTTTATTCCTTCCTTCCCGTCCTTCCCTAGACTCTGAGAACTGATGGGGAAACACAGAACGAAAGTGACAACCGGGACAGCAGCTGTGCAACCAGGAGGGTGAAGCAGGAAATGAGTGATTCTACAACTCCAGCAAGTAGAGGCAGTGACATACATGCCGTCCTGAGCAGATAGTTATACTCAGTGCTGAGGGCTGATGTGATGGCAACACAGTCTTACAGAATGGCAGGCTCCAAACCAATTAGTCAATAGTTCTGGGGGGCATACACAGGCACAGAACTAATCCTGAGGGTTGAAGGGAGTGCTGCTAATTCCCTGCTGACACTCAGAGGTTCTCAGGTATGCTAAAATGTGCATGCTCTGAAATGTGCGTGCACAGAGGACAGCATGAGTATAAAGTAAGAAGAGCTGAAAGGGTAGTGGCTCCCAAGCCACCATCTTGGCTAAGAAATCATACCCGTTATCAGACCCAATCAAATCAATGTCTGTCCTTGGATCAAAAGCACTTAGCACTTTCCTTTAAGATACTAGGTCCCAACCTCTGGATGTCCCAAATGTCCATATGATCAAGCATCTTTCCTCTCTCTTAAGCAGTGTGATTTGGGGGTAGCAGCAACGTGAGGGTAGACTATCTAAATAGCAAGAAGAAAAGTCAATCCAGAGTTATTTTAAAGAATTAAAGAGCTCAATATTTAGCAGGAAGGACTAGTTTGAAAGTGAAATTTCAGAGCAACTCTAATTCAGGACAAAATCAATCGGGTATGTTAGGGAATGGGGGTGGAGACTAAGAACTGACTACATAGGGGGAATTTCCGGAGTATGGAAATATAGTCTGTATCTTGACTGAGGTGGTGTTTACATGACTATACAAATTTGTCAAGATTCACAGATTATACACAAAAAGGGTGAATGTTACTGGATATAAATCATACCTCAATTAAACCTGAAAAAACAAAACCAAGACAAATGTAGTTTTCCTGTGTTGAGGATTAGATGTGCTAGCTTATGCTCACACATCAGTGGAAAGGTTCTACATTCTATGCTTTTGTTGATCTCTCCGATTTGCAGATGATTAAAAATTAGATGGCTCTGTTGCTTTGGCAGGAAAAGCTATTTCCAAGGCTAGAGATCAGGGAACATGACTTGAAAATTCAAATACCTCCCTTTTCTCTTTGTTGGCCTAGTACAGGTGTCAGCAAAAGATGTCCCAAGGGCCAAATCCAGCCCACCACCTGTTTCTAAATAAAGTTTTAATGGTGGTGGTGGGGGCCGGCACCCAGGTGGCTCAGTCAGTTAAGTGTTTAATTCTTGGTTTCAGCTCAGGTCATGATTTCAGGGTCCTGGGATCAAGCCTCAAGCATTCCTTGCTCAACATGGAATTTCCTAGTCCCTAGCCCTCTGCCCCTCCCCCCACTTGTGCTCATGCTTTCTCTCTTTCTCAAATAAATATCATCTTTTAAAAAAAAACTAAAGTTTTATTGGAACACAGCCACACTTATTTATGTAGCCTACAGCTACTTTTGCCTAACAGTGGCAAAGTTCAGTAGCTATGATAGAGGCCATATGGTCTGCAAAGCCTAAAATACTATCTTTCCAGAAAACTTTTGCTGATCCCTAGTCTAGAGGAGCTGATCAATGAGCCAGACATTCACTCTTCTTCTATCCTTTCACCTTGCCTCCACTTCCATCCTCACCCCAGGATTAATCCCGAGGAGAATGGGTGATATTTCACCCATTTAGCCACACAGGGAGTAGCCCTGAGCTACACCCTGAGCTCTAAGAACCAGAGTTCTGATGCTGGCTTTGAGTTATGGCCAACAGTCCTTCAAATCACACTGTTTGGCCCAAAGATTGGTATTACAAAAAGGCCTGGAAACAGTGACAAGGTGTGCCAGGATTTGCCATGGGACCATCACTTAATGAATTTAGATGTTCTGAATGGGGTCCCTATTCAAGAAGTCCATGGTGCATCTGTCTTATCCTTAACTCTCCTATAAACATAGAAAGAAGCTGCTGTCTATAAAATACCCATGGAAATAAGAGAGGATGGAGTCTAATGTAAAAGCCAGGTCAAAGTTACCCCATCATTTGGGCTAACTCAGGGACCTTTGGTTTTTGCCCTGGTCCAGTCATACCCTGGTCCAGCATGTTGGAAAATGGCCCCAGAATTCAGCTTTGCCTTGAGGAAGGTGGAGAGGAATGAGTGGGCTGAAAATCAGATAAACAACTGACATGCACGAGGTGGGCAAGATGGGAAAGGAACCCTGCTTCTGGGATGAGTCCACCCTTCATTTTTACCGTAGTGTCCTATATTTTGCCAATCTACTGCTCTGCTCTGCAGCGATCCTGCCAAAGGAAAGATGGTTTGAGAATCAAGAAAGGACAGTGGGAAGAGAAATCAGCTTGAGAAAAGAAAAGGTAAACACCCAACCAGAGCTTCCATTAGTTAATAAGATTTCCCCAGTGGCAGAGTTTGTTCTAGGTCTCACAAAGACAGTAACAGAAAAATGGGCTTTAACTTTCTGTATTAGGGGTGTGTGTGGGGGGACAGTGGGGGTGTGCGCGCACACACACACACATGCACACGCATGCATGCCTGCTAGAGAAGGGATGAGAACCATTCATGGTTTCTCTCCTCAGAAAATGTACACAATTTTAGGATTCCAGATTAGGAACTCTTGCTAAGCAAGATTTAAATCTACCTCACCTTCCCCTTGATTTTGTTCATCTTGTGTGGGCAACTTCCAGAAAAAACACAGCCTTTTGGCTCCCTGGGGCCTGGACTGGCTGCTGCAAGGAATAGGGCTCTGCTTAGAAAAAACCAGCTGAATCCCTGGCTCTTTCTCAGATGCAATGCACAGCTGCCAAGTTAAGGCTGCTAGAGGGCAGAGAAATAAACCAGCTGCCACTGCTGGTGCTAAGGGAAGCTCTGGTGGAATGTGGATTACAACGGGGAAGTGAGGGAGCGCGTTGGGACCAGTCTCCAAGGCAAGGCACTCAGAAAGCTCACAATGGAGACTCTGGCAGGGATGAGACATGTGGCTCTCCCACCTACTAATGGGTCTCTGAGAAAGCCTCTCTGATCTGACCAACTTAATTGGCAGCCATGCTAGAGGGCACACAATAAAGTTATATTCTTACAGCAAGAGTCTTGGAGAGGAGAAAGCAGGGCACATCTGAAAATGTTAACTTCCAAAGGCAGAAGCAACTCTGACCTTTTCTTATCAACTTTTACGTGGTTGAAATCACCCAAGTTCTAAGAAAGTCAAACCAGTGAGAAACACCTTTGACATTTAAATTTGCCTCTAATCCAGGTTTGAAAGTCAGGCTGCCAGCAAGCTGCTGGTATGTTGAGATCTGACCGTTTGTGTGAACCTAAGGTTGTCTGGGGAGGCGGTGGGACCAGTGGACCTCACTCTTAGGAGGAAAAGCTCCGTGAGTCTGTTAGGGGTTACAGAGGAGTAACTCCCGGGGCCTAAGAGGAGGGCAATCCTAAGATTAGTATTCTCTGTGGCAATAGAGGAAAACAGTTTTATACAGCCAGTGCAGTAAGGACAATCTTCTGTCACACGTGTTCTAATCCATTTTAATCTTCATAAAGCAATTATTTCCTTTTCTTGTTCTAATGTGTCAGGGCATGAATCACTGTGGCTTTAATATACTTAAAGCTGATCACCAAGGCCCTTTTTGGACTTAAAAGGCTGGATTAAAGTGTCACACTTGACCCTAAGGTTGGGCATCATTCGGCCACATACCCTTGTTCAAAGAGCTGGGTGAGCAGAGCTGACAAAAATATTTCTAATCCCACTCTGAGTCCCTGGCCCATCCCCAGCCTTACCTCTTGATTGCCTGCTGGGCCAGCATCCGATTGCCAGCCAGAAACGTCACACTGCCCAAGATGGCCAGGTACTTCAGGGTCTGGAACATGTTGAGCTGAGTCCAATAGACATACATGAGCCCCAGCATCGCTGCAGGAACAGATGTCATGATAGCCAATTAAATGAAACAGTGACAATGGCCTGGGGCAGAGGACAGTTAGGAACAATAACTACCGGATTCTGAAGTGTCTGTTTCTAGACACTTCTTGTTTTATTCCTTTCATCCAATGCCAGAAAATAAGTAACTCAATATACTTACCTTGGCTACCAAAAAATCCAGAGGTAAAAAAATCAGACCTCAGCTACTTTAACTATCTTGTTAAGATAGTTTCATGTTCCAGCTCACATTGGTCTTACCTAAATTTTATTTTTGTCTTTTGTTTTTTTTTTTTAAAACATGACTGCCCTATTAGATTAAGGATTCATTTTATTTTTCAAATTCTGAATGAAAGCATGAAGGATTCAATAAATGAGTAATTTCCTTTCTATTACAAAAAATGGTTAAGGGCATTTTGTTAATGTGAGCGAGTAGGAAGGAAGCAAGGAACACTGGGGAGGAAGAGCAGGTAACAAGGGCTCGGGTCTGGGCACTGGGAGCTGTGGGTTCTGGTCCAGACTCTGCACATCCTAGCCACTTCCATTTCTCTGAGCCAAGATTCTCTCACTTGTCAAATGGGGTCATAATTCCTGCCTTGGGATTTTATCAGGATTGTGATGAAAATCAAATGAGGGAATGTGCACAAAAAGCAATCTGGCAAGAAAAGTCATGGCTCTAAACAAATTTATATGCAGGTTTTGTTCTCAGCCTGACTCTGGAGGGCTATCACTCAAAGCCAGTAACTGGGCTGGAGAGAAAGGTCAGCCTGTCAATTTTGCCCAGAAGGATGACGGATGAACTACAGCAGGGGTTCTTAACCATTTCTGAGGTCATGGACCACTGTGAGAATCTGATCAAAGTTATGGACTCCCTCCTTCCCCAGAAAAACACAGACACACATTTGCCTAGAATTTTAAGTGATTCATCTGTGTACCCCTACAGACTCTGCACACTATGGACACACAGACAATTACGCCTGAAAGAATAAATGAAATCAGAAAATAATATTGATGTCTCAGTGAAATGCAAGGCATCACAGATCCAACAGGCTCAAATGTCTCTGAAATGCTTAGCTCATTTGTGAATTTATAGTCTTGTTATGTTTAGGTACGGAGTTCCCAAGAAAACAATGCAGAACAGTGTGACCAATTGTGGAAGAAAGTGTTTTCTATTACAGTCCAGACACAGCCGCCAGCAAATGTGAAGATCGATATAGTGGGGAAAGATAACCTTTGGAAACTGCCTTAATGTTCTTCATCCAGGAAGATGGCTCAATGTAAAGATATGATAAGTGAGTAATCTCTGGAAATGAACAGGGCTATTAAGTAGGGGTAAACGGCCAGCCAACAGCAGCCTAACACAATGAAACCCAATATAATGACAGCTGTTCTAAGCCGATGGACCAAACAGGTTTATCATCATATTAACTGTCCTAAAAGGCCAGGAGGAAGAGGGAAATGTTATGCTATTAAGTCATTATACTTAATAGGTTGTGGGTCTACTTAACAGGGCTTTTGCGTGGGCAGGCGAAATGTCAGAGGAGGTTAAATGGAATTAGCAGCCTGGGTGCTTACCAGCATGTCCCAAGTGAAAGATGATAGTGCTTGGAGCAAAAGT
This sequence comes from Canis aureus, assembly GCF_053574225.1. Lineage (NCBI taxonomy): Eukaryota > Metazoa > Chordata > Mammalia > Carnivora > Canidae > Canis > Canis aureus. Next base: position 31,395,949 of record NC_135636.1, on the reverse strand, counting down.
GAAGTTAGAGACATTGGCACCAATCCGGATCCACTGAATGATGGGGAGAAATAAATTAAAAAGATATTAGAACTTGAAAGGGAAGGCAACGCATGCCACGTCAATGTTAATCCAATGAACAGCCCCAAGGGCTTAAAAGTTCATGCATACTTGAAGGACAGGAAATTTTTCCAAGTGACAACTACCCTATTATAAGTCCTCAGGAAAAAACTGTTCCCTTTTCTCTTTAGAAAGGCATTCCAACACCTGCTTTCCAATATGCTTTGGTAACTCAAACCTGAACATCCTTTTTAATGACAGCAAACTTTACTATTTTAAAGCAGGTGAAATCACGAAGCTGAAAGGTCAAAGACCACATTTATGAAGTCACTGGCACTTGGCCTAATTCTTCTAAGTACTGGTAAGATAAGCTCCCTGGCAGCCAGCAGGGTGCATACTCTTGCTCTGGGTTCCATGCCTTTTGAAATTCGCACCACTCAAATATGAGAACAGGTGCACCTATCCAACATCTGGTTGCTGAAATATTGTGCCATGACTTTTAGATTTAGACTGACCAGTAACTCCTTTTCTAAAATCAATGAATGGGCAGCCTGGGAGGCTCAGTGGTTTAGCGCTGCCTTCAGCCCAGGGTGTGATTCTGGAGTCCCGCAATCGAGTCCCACATCGGGCTCCCTGCATGGAGCCTGCTTCTCCCTCTGCCTGTGTCTCTGCCTCTCTTTCTCTCTGTGTGTCTCATGAATAAAAAAAAAAAAAAAAAAAAAAAAAAAAAAAATCAACGAATGAATTAGGAACACAGGCAACTAACTTTCCAAAAATAAGACTTAATGAGTTTTCCATGCAGGTCTCAAAATTCTCTGCACTTTGAGGATATGCATCTTATAATTTAAAAAGTGAAGCAAAGAAACAAAATCGGTTAAAAAAAAATTCAAACAGTATATTAAAGTATAAAAATTTCCTTTATACTTCCTAAAAGGTTCTCTCCTTAGAGGTGACCAACACTAACAGACAATGCCTTTTTAAGGCTTTTACACAGACATCATTGCAATCTTGTCATACCAGCATATAAATCTATATTCTTTTTTTTTTTAAGATTTTATTTATTTATTAATGAGAGACATAGAGAGAGAAACAGAGGCAGAGACACAGGCAGAGGGAGAAGCAGGCTCCATGCAGGGAGCCCGATGTGGGACTCGATCCCGGGTCTCCAGGATCACACCCTGGGCTGAAGGCAGTGCTAAACTGCTGAGCCACCCAGACTGCCCTAAATCTATATTCTTTTAGTAAACTTGCATATTATTCTATCTTATGAGACCATAATTTACTTAACACTAGCTTTTATGAGGACTTTGGTTTGTTTATAGTGTTAGGCTCCAAAAGCTTAAATGTACAGCCTCTGTACCCTGTTTTTATATATGTATCAGCATTGGGCCTTGCTTTTTTCACACTTGACTTCATCTGAACACTCCTACAGAGCATCCTATTCTGTATACTTTTATCATTTTTAGTAGCTATTAGGTACTTTCTCACACCCCTCATTAATGGTTCAGTTTATTTGGCTGTTCCCCTATCATGGGGAATTTTAGTTATTCTACAATTTTTGACCATTGGTTCAGGTCACAGCTGCTGGACCCCTTTGGAGCTGTGCTCAGGCCAAAGCACAAAGCCTCCTTTAGAACAGCTACATCTGCTGAGTCTGGCGCCAGACACACGCTGCCCATGCTAATTACAGCTACTCACCAGAGCAAAGAGCAGGAGCAAGGGCGAGAGGATCAGGGCAGTGAATGTATTGGACACCACTGTGGGGGGCCTCTTCTCAGGCTCTCGGAACAGGTGCTGCCAAAAGAAGACATACCAAGAATGTTTAAGAATGTGCCCTTCCCAGCAGGGGCTGCCATGTATACCAGGGACCAAAATGCCAATGACAGTCAAAAAGAAATGCTTCCCAGAGGCTAAACACTCCAAGCAGTGAGTGGACACTTGGCCTTTTGCTCCTTCTCAAATAGTGGCTTCTAATCCCAGAAGTCTTCTTCTGAAGACACCAGTGCCAGCTCACTACTTGCTCAACTCTCTTTTTCCCCTCAAAGACTCAATGCCATTTAGAGGTTAGAAAATACAACCTATCCAATGGCACTTGCCTAGCGTCAAAGAGGGTGTCTGGGGGCAGGGAGAGCACTTCAGTGGCTCAGTTGGTTAAATGTTTGACTTCAGCTCAGGTCATAATCTCAGGGTCCTGGGATCAAGCCCTGCATCAAGCTCCCTACTCAGTGGGGAGTCTGCTTGTCCCTCTGCCCTTCCCCCTACTTATGATCTCTCTCTCCCTCTCAAATAAATAAATAAAAACCTTAAAAAAAAGTTAAAATGGTGCCTAGGTATATGGATGGTTTAGGTGATATATATCCAAGGCAGAACTCTGGATTTCATAATGCTTCTGGGTTCCTAAGGTTCCTAAATTCCTTCTGAATTTCCTGTTTGGGAGGCACTATCATATCCTGCTGCCCCATTTCAGTTAGCTAACTGGGGGTAACCTTACTCTCCTTTACCATTTAAAAGAGCCTCACTGTGGATGATTCCAACCATGAACCACCCCTTCTGCATCCAGTCCATGGCTCTAAGGAAGCCCTAAATAAATCTTCTCCCTTCCTTGTTCTGCCTGACTTCTGGAATTGAACCAGAAAGCTGGGCAAGCATTGCTCTGATATTTCTTTGTTTTTTTCTGAGAAACTGTCCAGTGACTCAAACTGCTTAACAAATACTACGTTTATTTTGTAAAACACTTTAGAAACTTTTCAAAGCCTTTCTTTCCTTTTTTGGTTACCTATTTTCATTCTCACAACAGTCCTGTGAGCTGAGCTGGGCAGGGATTGCTAGCTCCGTGCACAGAAGGTGAATCTTTGAAGGGAGATTTACCTGGGGGAGAAAAGCCCTGTCCTGCTGAGGTGAGCTTTCCACCTAGAGGCTCCAACAGCCCTGATCTGTGCATAAGCAGAGAGCAAGGAAGCCAAACCACCCATGCTATAGCTCTCAAGCAGCCACTGTAAGGCTGAATCTCCTGGGTGCTTAGGAAAAATAGCCTCTGATTTTGTGTTCACCTATCAGCTTTCAGGGAGCTGGTTGCTGGGCTCTGAGCCTGTTTTTCCAAGCTCTAAGATGGGACTGATATTGGTTCTGTGTAATTTACAGGGTGGCGAAGCCCACTATAAAATAGCGTATGGATAGACTAAAGAAGCAGCCAGACTAAAGCCACCACCCAGGTGTTTACTGCCCGTTTCATGTTTCCCCTCCACGTTAGTACAGGAGCCATTAGGCATCTTATACCTGAATTTCCTGTTTGGGAGTGAAAAGGTTTTTGGACAGGACAGTCGATGGAGCATCTTCTTCAGGGAACTTGATGACCACATCAGCCTAAAAAAATAAGGGCAGTTTTTACAGGTACAGGGCAGAGAAGCACTGAAACTCGTCAGCAGGGTAGCATCTTCTAACTCACATCCAGGACCATAACTGAAAATAGCTCGAAGCAGTCCAATCACTTCTGATCCATTAGCTGACAAATTGAGGCAGTAAAACTTTCAAGAACAAAACAAGTATTTGTTGAAAATGCTTTTTAGAGCATGAGTTCCAATTTTCTACTGGTCTGGTGAGCCCCACAGAGCTGCTTAATACAAAAATCCCAGCTGGTATTCAGGCTGTTACAGTTGCAATCAGAAACTGCTCAGTGCCCCTGGGAAGTGTGATTTAGTCACAGGAAAAAAAAAAAAAAAGAAAGAAAAAGAAAAGAAATGAAAATGTGCTCTTGTACAAAAAACAGCCCAAGTCCAGGAGAAGAAAAAAATGCTTTGACTATAATGCAAAGAAACGCAGCTGCCCCTTTGTCTGGTAGAGGGAGTGACCAGCATTCAAGGCCTGCGGTTTGGCCTCTGCTACCTTTCCAACCTCAGTGCCTCTTGCTCTTGACCAGACTTAGGTACACCATCAAAATGGACCCACTCAGGTCTCACTGAAAGCATACTCTGCAGGCCGTTCCCCAATGATCATTTCATAGCCCCCAGATACTATCCTGATAAACCCTTGCAATTCTTCAACCCCTAGCTTAAATGCAGTCTTTCAAAAAGTTTTTCTCTCATCACACCAATCAAGTGTGAGATATGTAGGCGAGGAGAAGTACGGAAACTATAACACAGTATGCAAACGTTGGTTAGTAGTTTATGAACATCTTGCATATTCCACAACTATCGTAAACCATCCTGAATTATTATCAAAATTTAAATCTTACCCTCTCCCAACCCTTTCTGAGGCTATACCATATCTCAAAGAGCTGGGGCCTTTATCTCTTACATCTATGTATTCCCCCATAGCATTTTACTATAAAATGAGAACCACCCTCAAGTATATCTTTTACAGAAATTCACTAGGACCCACAAGGGCAAATTTAGGTTTCATTCACACTCTCTGAGTCACTATTTCTTAAACACCTACTATGTGCCAGGCCATGTGCATACCCCTAAAACTCCTAGTGGAAGACAACACAAGGCCCCTCACCTCATCAGGCTTATTTATTGCCTTGCAAAGGCAAGGCTAGGGGAAAGCACCCATGCCCCTGAGTTGGTGGCACAGCCACTCTTGCCTAGGTCAAGGTGCATTTAGGCACATACCACATTCCAAAGGATCGGGTTCTTCAAAGTGGCATCTCCGATGATCAGATAGAGAGTGTAGGTGCCAGACGCAGAGTCAAATTCAATCTTCCTCTCAGAGGTATCCAGTTCAAACTTGTATACATTCTTGCTGTCCGGCTCAGCAACAAACACCACTTCCTGGCCAGTCTTCTGATTATGGAGTCGGACAAATGTCTGGATGGAACAATACTACAATCTCTAATCTGATCGTTTCAAAACTCTCTCTGTGTCCAACACTGAATCAACAAAGCAACAGACTGTTGGCTTTTTTGTCACAGTGGGAGCTCTAGGATCTTCCAGACCTGCCCAAGTGAGAGGAAGGAGTGGCCATCCCACTCTGGTTACCAGCTCAGAGATCAGAACTCACTTTTTTTTTTTTTCCCCTCACTTTGTTAGTACAAGAAATTTAACTTAAGGGCCCATCCAATTCTCGACTACTTGGAGGCTGAATGCCCAGTTTGTGGATGATTTAAGCCCTTCGCTGCTGCTGCAATTTCTTCTTCCTGCCAGCCTTTTGGCCACTTTGCTGCCCAATTAACTTCTTCACCAGAGGGTGAAAAGAAGGGAAATGAGGTGGAACTGTAAGAGGCCCATTTTCAATTTCCTAGTGCCTCCAGCTAAAGATTTAGTAGAAGAGGTTTGGGGATTGATAGCAAGGCAGAGTTCTAACTGAGCAGAGCAGCCTGGTGTCACAGAGAGCGCCCAGGCTCTGAAGACAGACAGATTTGGCTCCACTGCTTATCAGGGGAGCACGTTACTTAACCTCCTTGGGCCTTGAGTTCTTCACCTTTACATAAGAAAGATGGTGGTGTTTCGGTGTGAAGAGTCACAGTGATGAATGCAAAGCATGTAGTGCCGGGCCTGGTATGTGCTAGCTAGTCAACAAACAGTAGAGGATATTCTCGTCAATGCAATGGGACAAGTCTAATCACCTTATCCTGCCAGGGGTATGAGAAACTAAGGCTTCTGCATATTAGAACTGCAGCAAAACTTAACATCCACTCAGATATTTTCTCTCAGGTGTTTCAAAATGAAGAATTGAACAAGACACATAGATTGATTCCATTTTACAGATCATAAGGCGTGAGGGTTACGAGTTGCCATGGCCACACAATTCAGGGCTGGATCCACGGAAATCCCATTGGTTACTGGTTACATCTGGGCAACAAAGAATGATCATCAAAGTATTTAGGGAAAGGCCCAGAGATGTGAAGCATTCTGACTATGGCAGTCTTAGCCAAGAATGGGATTTAGGAGCCCGGATAGCTGATCTTTCTCCTGCTATAGCCAAGGGCAGGAGGCAGCCAGGCTCACCTGCAGAATGCCAGCTCTACCTGGGAGGTCTCTATGCCATGGTTCCAAAAGTGGAATCTTGGCTGGGACAAGAGTTCAGTTAAAGTTACCCTTTCTTACTAACTCTCCCTGCCCTTGCCTTATTCCACCAATTTAGTCTTGTCCTTTCTTCTCTTTACATTCTCTCTTCCCTTGTGCCATTTTGCTGGCAAATGGTCATTCAGAAAAGGAGCTGCAAATGCTAAGAGGCTGAAGCTCTTAGAGTCAGTGAGCCATGGCTAAGTGCCCTGATGGAACTCTCTGGAGCTCTCTGGAGCTGAGGGTGGAGAGGAGAAAGGAGACAAGTGCAAGGGCACTGATCCTGAGGGCAGCCACTATGAGGCCTGGACACATGTGTAGCAGTTATAGCTACAAGAAACAGAAAGCAAAAAGGTTTCCAAGTAAATTCACTCACCTCAGTCATCTGCTTTAAAGCTATTTCTCAGGATGAACTTAAGTCCACCAGAGCTTGTGAAAGTATTCCTACAAAGCACCTAAACCAAGACTATTAGGTCTCATGCTCTTTCCCATCTTTCAGCTAAGTATTTATCCGAATTTCCCCTTATAATACTGCCATTGATGGGGAAGGGCTGAGAGCAGTTAATCTCAGTGACAAAGGTGGGGGAAAAGGTGTCTGAGAAAACAAGGGGCCATATCAGATGCTCCAAAAAATACCCTTATAATTTGAAAATCTTTTACATGATAACTATCATTATCTTATATATGGAAAACCAAAGTGAAAGCTATTGGTTTCATAATACAAGGTAGGCACAAGTTAAAAAGGACTCTTCTTCAGATTCTCACAAACTCTGCTGTGGTCAGAACAAAATACTTTGGGCCTACTGCCTAGGTTTTCCTTTTTCAAAGTAATTTCAATCTGTTTTTTTTCCCCCTCAGAAAGAAAAAAAGCCTCAATTAAGTGCTAATCTGCCTTAAATATATCTTCCCAATGCCAGCTGATCTTTTAAAAAGAACTGTGTCTTCCATGTGCAGGGTTACAACTAGTAATGCAAGGGAATAATGTCATATGGGAGGAAGTGATGGACCTTAAGAGTCCAGAGTGAAGACCCAAAGGCAGGAATCACGACTGTATACACCACACCAATCACTCTGGCTAACGTTAATGTTGCAGGCAAAGAGAAGTGCCCGGGCTTTTTCCTGACCTGGTGAGGAGTAAGTTCAGCACCAGTGTTCACATCTACCAGCTGGAAGAACAAAGCAAAGTTCTGGTGGCTGTCTGCGATGAATGTGCCTTTGGCTTTCGCTGGGTACGTCACCCTGAAAGAGACATGTATACAGCAAGTCTTCAGAGGGGATCTGCAGAGCTCTGAGAAAAGAATAAAGACAAACTGCACTTCATTGCCTAATCCTCCCTCTCCCACTGGAACACTTCCCTGCTGTGGACAGATAGGAGGAGAGAAGCTGTCTTTGGCTGGAGGGCAAACTACACTGAGAGAGCCAGGACTTGAGGAAAGCAGAATAAACTCTCACTGGGGTCTGGGGAAATGCTCCATACAGATACTCTAGGCATTCGACTTAAGGATGTCCATTCAACCACATCTGGCACCGGGGGGCGGGGGGGGGGGCACATGTCCCTCTGCAGACACCCATGCAAGTGGAGTGGAGAGGTGGGCGAGTAAGACTAATAGGAGAAATCATCACCATGTTGATGCTGGCAGCATGCGTGAGCAAGGTCAGGAGATGAGGGGGTTTGAGACACAAAGCAAAAAAGGGCATTTATTCCTTTTTATTTTTTTATTCTTAATTTATTTTTTAAAAAGATTTTAAAAAATTTATTTATTCATGAGAGACACAGAGATAGAGAGAGGCAGACACACAGGCAGAGGGAGAAGCAGGCTCCACACAGGGAGCCTGATGCGGAACTCGATCCCAGGTCTCCAGGACCACGCCCTGGGCTGAAGGCGGCGCTAAACCACTAAGCCACCTGGGCTGCCCCCCCCCCCTTTTTTTTAATGCTGCATTTTTTTCCTGGACACGGTTTCAATGCATTTTTTCTGCCTGAAATTGGATTTTAAAGTCATTTTCTCAAAAGATAGACTTGATGAAAAAACTGTTCTTTTCACAACTATCTCAGGATGGCAAGGTAAGATGGTCAGGGGATAAAACAAGCCAAATGGTTATAGAGCTCACATCTGGCTATATATTATATATTATACGTAAGCTTTTTTTTTTTTTTTTTAAAAGACCACTTTTTTTAATTTTAATTTTTATTTATTTATGATAGTCACACAGAGAGAGAGAGAGAAAGAGAGAGGCGCAGAGACATAGGCAGAGGGAGAAGCAGGCTCCATGCACCAGGAGCCCGACGTGGGATTCGATCCCGGGTCTCCAGGATCGCGCCCTGGGCCAAAGGCAGGCGCTAAACTGCTGTGCCACCGAGGGATCCCTATACTTAAGCTTTATATTTACTTATAAGTAATACCAACTCTTCATCCATATAGTGGACTAAACTTTGCAAAACACTCTCACAGACATTACTTCGGTGGATTCTCCACAGTGCTCTCATCTCCAATGTCACTGAAATAACTAAGCCAGAGGCAGAAAGCCCAGCCCTTTCACATGACTTCAAAGGAGCTAGGAGCTTAGCTTCTAGGCTTTGGCTAACATTTCCTGTCTTCATAATGGCTTTGAGGGTTCATCTCCTTTCTCTGGAAGCTGTAGCCACCTAGCTGAGTAAAGTTGGGGTCAGAACTATACCCAGACGTCTAGATGGGCCCTTCCAAAAACAAGGATCTGGGAGAGAGCAGACAAACAGACTTCATACAGTGCTCCAGCCCCCTCTGATCAACTGCCAATGGTCACCTAGAAGTCTGTGCTAAAAAGGATTCCAAAAACAAAACAAAACAAAAACAAAACAACAATAACAACAAAATTCCTAGTTCAGCAGAAACAAATGCTGACTGATTAGCATGAACTTGAGAAAGGAATTCACAGTCCTAGTACTAGGTATCTGCCATCTCAGCTCTAAGGACCTCCAGCCAATTTCAGACCCACCGTGGACCAAAGAGAGTTGTCATGAGGCCACTAAAAGCAGACTCAAGACTGATGATAAGGAGATTATACCAAAATATAAACACACTGCTTCCTTCATTGACAGTCCTGTCTTTAAAAAAAAAGAAAAGAAAAGAAAGAAAAGAAAAGAAAAGAAAAGAAAAGAAAAGAAAAGAAAAGAAAGTTACCTGAACTCAATACTGTATGTGGTGGCATAGCTGATTTGGACTCAGATGCTCCCTATTCCATTGTGGACTTAACCACCAGTACAGATAACCCCCTAATCTGCTCGGCACAGTGCCAGCAAACTAGAGCTTCTTTAATTGAGGATGGAGGCTGGGTCACTGCTCACATAGAAACAGCATCGGGACAGGCTCAGTGTCTGGGCACGTTCCTTTCAGTGCAAACCTTGGCTCCCCCTGTGCCGAGAAGGCACCCCACCTACCGAGTGGTTTTGGGTGCAATGCTCTGATCCTTATCCACAGTGGAGAGATCAACATTCGTGATGCCAACTTCAGTGGAGATCTTGACTCTGAGCTAGAGTGGGACAGATAAGAAAATCACCAGGAATTAACAGGCATATCCAAATTTTCCTCACAAAGGTGATTCTATAATAGGAGTCTTCAATGATTTTAGTAAAACTGACTCAGCCAGGCAGGATTTCCACCTCTCCTATCACAAGGCTTAAAAGCAACTCCCTGATTCTAACCCTTCTTCTCTTCTTTGGCTTTGGTTGGATCTTATATACTGAAAGAGGAAAACAAAAGAGATTTTTTTCATGTGCCCTTTAAAATAAATAAGGGGGAAACCTGTGAGCGGTGACCTTCCAATAATTCAAATTGACAAGTACTCAATTCTAAGGACAGAAATTGTTTGCTATGTGAGAGACATGGGCTTTATAACGATGATTTCATTTAATCCTCACAACCCTCTAAGGTAGTGCTATTTCAGATGAGGAAATTAAAGATTAAAAAGATAAAGACTCGCTCAGGTTTAGATGGCTAGTAAACTCAGGCACTCTGAGTCAGGACCTGTACTCCAGAGCACCTTGCTCTCCAGCTGCCCAGCAACACTTAGTCTGTGCCAAGCAGTACTGTAGATTTGCCCGTGAAGGCCTCAGAAGCCACGGTGTCATTCACACAGTTCACCAGGTACATCTGGTTTACCCTCTGAAAACGTGCTAGGGTCGTACCTCCTTGTCCCCCTAGAGTCTGGTGTGGCTCCGTGACTCGCTTTGGCCAAAGAAATGTAAGCAATCCCCCCACCCCACCCCACCCCCACAATGGAAACTTCGAGTCAGCAGGTGATTCTCTCCTTTCCTCTGACATGGACATAGACAATGCGCAGAGAGAAGCTCAATCCTTCAGCTCCAGTCCTGGAGTAAGGATGGCATGAAGCTGAGCCTCTTATTGACAAACTAAGATACCTGGCATGGGCAAAAAAAGGAACTTCTGCTGTCCTAAGCTACTGAGACTTGGGAGTTTGACAAAAGCACAAACTAGGGGATCCCTGGGTGGCTCAGCAGTTTAGCGCCTGCCTTCGGCCCAGGGCGTGATCCTGGAGTCCTGGGATCGAGTCCCACGTCAGGCTCCCTGCATGGAGCCTGCTTCTCCCTCTACCTGTGTCTCCACCTCTCTCTCTCTATGTGTCTATCATGAATAAATAAATAAATCTTCAAAAAAAAAAAAAAAAGCACAAACTAGTCCATCTTGACATTTGGTGTTTGAATTCTATGCATGCCTTATAAATATTTTCACAAAAAGGAGCTTGCCAACACAATAAACAAGAACTTTTTAAAAATTATATTAAATAAGTGTTGGGAACCCTGCCTAGGTGGCGCAGCGGTTTAGCCCCTGCCTTTGGCCCAGGGCGCGATCCTGGAGACCCGGGATCGAATCCCACGTCAGGCTCCTGGTGCATGGAGCCTGCTTCTCCTTCTGCCTATGTCTCTGCCTCTCTCTCTCTCTGTGACTATCATAAATAAAAAAATATTTTAAAAAATAAAATAAATAAAATAAAATAAGTGTAAAATTCCAAGAGGAAGAAAACATTCTGAAAGTTTATTCATGGGAAATTTCTTATCTAAAATCTTAGTTTTAACAAGCAAATTACAAAAACCCAAGGCACTTTTTATGTGCAAACATATCCATAAGACTTGCAAATATTTGATAAGCTTGTATGTAATGCTTAAGGAAATCCTTACCAAATCCTTATTGGTTTATAGCCTAAGTCAGGATCAAGGAATAGAGATAGAAGACTGGGCAAGTAATTGAAGGATGGCTTTGGCATTTTGCTAAAATGCACTATCAAGGTGTGTGACAGCCCCAAATCAAGGGCCAAGGAGAAAAATTAAAAAGGGATAAAGATAGCTATTAAGTAATTTCTTTTAACAGCTATCTCCCCTACCTCCATAATAACTATTTTGTGACAACAGCCTCAATTACCAGATTGAATAGGGATATTCTATTTTACTTAAAAAGCAAACAAAAAAACTGAATGTAAAAGATTTATCACCAGAGGCTGTATGGGTATTATTGCCATCTACTTTTGAATATACAGCCACCTATTGGCAGAATTCAGCAGCACTGCCTGTCACCGAGTCTAAACTACTGGGTGAATCATGGTGGTAGACAAGGGAAATAGATGACCATCCAGTTGAATAAATCCACAAGGTAAGAGCTGGGAGCCTCTCCTTCAGCTCTTTGGGTTCTGTGCTGAGCAAACAGCTTCACAACTCAAAAAGGGCTCAGAACCGGGATCCCTGGGTGGCGCAGCGGTTTGGCGCCTGCCTTTGGCCTAGGGCGCGATCCTGGAGACCCGGGATCGAATCCCACATCAGGCTCCCGGTGCATGGAGCCTGCTTCTCCCTCTGCCTATGTCTCTGCCTCTCTCTCTTTCTCTCTCTGTGACTATCATAAATAAATAAAAATTAAAAAAAAAAAAAAAAAAAAAAAAAAAGGGCTCAGAACCAGTGAACTCTGCTGTATAAAATCCAATGTGGGAAGTAACTTGATGCCATTGAAAGAAAACTAGAGTGGAAGGCTCAAGCAAAGAAACAGCCAAAGAGCTGTGATTAGGCTACTGATGTTTATCAAGACACCCCACTAAGGTCACTTTCTCTACATCCCCCTACATCATCTAGAGCATGTAGGTGCAGGGAATATACAGAAATGGCAAGACACACAATCTCGTCCTAAAGGGAAGTATATATGCAAAGCTAAATTTTAACAAACCAGGCTGCCACTTTAATGGAGGGATATTCAAAATGCTACAAAAGCACCTGAGAAGGAACTGGGACCTAAGTCGGCCTGGGGGTAGCCCTTGGTCAGGGAGCAAGAGATTAGTAGTAGGAGGGCTTGGCAGTCCTTCATTTTGGGGAGAGGTAGGAGTTTCACAGTATCCCACACTATAGAAACAATCTGTCTTCATAGTTAACTACTCTGCAATCTTTATCAACATTAACCAAATAACTCCTTCTTCACCTCTTTGACTCATTCTCTTATTGGCTCACTACTCATTTAGTCTGTAAATGTGGGATGCCTGGGTGGCTCAGTGGTTGAATGTCTGCCTTTGGCTCAGAGTGTGACCCCAGGTCCGAGGATAGTGTCCCATATCAGGCTCCCTGTGGACAGTCTGCTTCTCCCTCTGCCTATGTCTCTGCCTCTCTCTCTCTGTGTCTCTCATGAATAAATAAAATCTTGAAAAAAAATATATAAATGTGGTCTGAAAATCACTGTCCCATCTAAATGTCCATAAACAGGAGACTAGTTACATGAATACACTATGAAATACCATGGAATAATTCAAAAGGACAAGGCCAATGTCTACAGACAGATACAGAAATATGATCACCTACTTTTGAATACACAACCATCCACTGACAGAATTCTATTTAACAGCACTGTCTGTCATGGAATCTAGGCAACCGGGTGAATTATGGCAGAGGAGTGGCAGAGGATTGGTGTAAGCCATCAAGTTGAGAAGACCCCTAAGGGAAAAGCTGGGAGCCTCTACTCTGTGACAAGAGCAAGAATATAGCTGTTTATTGAATAATCCCTTTTAGGTAAACAAGAAAGGATATACATTTATCAACATACACATCCTTCTTTTTCTTAAAATGTACAGTTAACTGTTAGAAATGGATTCCTCTGAGAGAAGCTGGATTGAAGGGAGGAGAGAAGGCTCTTACATTTCATTATAAGCCTTTTTATCCTTTGAATTTTTAAAAACTACATGCATATTTTACTCCTTTTTTTGAAAAACCAGGGATTATCTGAGCAATGAGGCTGAGGGCCATACACTTTCTTCTTTACACATTTTGTATTTAAAAAATAGGAGATCCCAATAGGAGATCCCTGGGTGCCTCAGTGGTTTAGTGCCTGCCTTCAGCCCAGGGTGTGATCCTGAGGTCCTGGGATCAAGCCCCACATTGGGCTTCCTGCATGGAGCCTGCTTCTCCCTCTGCCTGTGTCTGTCTCTTTCTCTCAGTCTGTGTCTCTCATGAATAAATAAATAAAATCGTTGATAAATAAATACATACATACATACATACATACAATCACTGTTCCTTCAATAGATGGGTACATAAAGACAGGTGTTTAAAGATTTGTGTAAAGCTCCTCAGTGTATCCTAATCATAATGATAGAAAAGCCATCAACTTTCTGGGTTTTTAATCAGAATCCTGACTATAAACTTTCAACAATAACATGGTCGCTAAAGCCGCTAATCAAGATGCAACTGTGTGTTTGTTCTAGAGACATTATAAGCATTCTCAGACAATACAGACACCTAAATGACAAAAGGGCAAATTGCAGTAAACTCAAGTCATTTGGGTTTGCTCTCAGCCTTAATTCTAAAAGGCTCCCTAAGTTAAAGTTTTCTTTGTTGCAGAGAAACACTGTAGGGCTGTTCTTGAATGGGGAACAGTTTAAAATAAGTCCTTCTGCTCCTAAAATCTTACTACAAATGGGTCTCTGGAAACACTGAAAAGAAAAGCATTTTTATGCTACTCTTTTAAAGCAAATTAAGAAATAAAAATTATTGTAACTTTTTTCAAAGCTGTGTTGTAAAGAATTCAAAGTAGGATCCCCATGGGTTAGCTGCTTCTTCCTTCATACTAACACTTCAGGATTAGTTTTTATAACAGGAAAGGGACTTATTTAGCCACTTTAAATGCAGCTAAGCCTGATTTACACCGAATCATACTAGTCCTTTCTCTGCCTGTGCTGCGTGCCACATACACTTCAAAAAATGTTTTAACACCAGGAAATGCAGTCTTTCTGCTGAGAGTAATAACCCCCCTGTTTAGCTCATTACTGTCAAAAACGATGGTGCATTAGGGGCAATTAATGCTAATGACAGCTTCAAAAACCCATGTTTCCCCTGACAACAAGTCCAATGTCAATGAGTGCTATTACAGGCCTTCCACACCAAACCACCGTTAATGCACTCTGACCAATGTCAAAGCATCTCTCAGGAGAGTAAACAGGACCTGCTGACCTCCTCTGAGGCTCTAAGTGTGACTATTACTGAAATTACAAAATAAAGTTGCATATGTGACAGAGGTCAGAACACAGACACACACACCCCTGCGTGCATAAAGCTATAACATAATGAAGGAGAGATTTTGTAATGCTTACTTCATCACTGGAAAAAAGGACAGCAATGGCCTCAGTTGGGGGCTTATTATCATTGCGTAACAGCTATTAGTCATTTCTGCTATATTGCAGTTAGATGATTTTTCCAAAAATCACAGAAACACTTGGGACAAACACCAGATTTAATGTTACAAAAAGCCAAGTTGGGGGATCCCTGGGTGGCTCAGCAGTTTGGTGCCTGCCTTCGGCCCGGGGTGTGATCCTGGAGTCCTGAGATCGAGTCCCACATCGGGCTCCCTGCATGGAGCCTGCTTCTCCCTCTGCCTGTGTCTCTGCCTCTCTCTCTCTCATGAATAAATAAAATCTTAAAAAACAGCAACAACAACAAAAAGCCAAGTTGTTACAGTAACCAAAACAGCATAGCATTGGTATAAGGATAAAAATATAGATTAATGGAATATAACTGCAAGTCTAGAAATTAACCCTTGTCTTTATGGTCAACTGTTTTTTGATGTCAAGACAATTCAATAGGGAAAGAATGGTCTTTAACAAAAGATGCTGGGATGGCCACATGCAACAATTGGATTTCCACAGGCATAAGAAGGAAGCTGGAACCCTTCCTCACACTACATACAAAAACTAACTCAAGGGGCATGCACCTGGGTGACTCAGTTGCTTATTGCCTTCGGCTCAGGTCATGATCCCAGAGTCCCAGGATTGAGCCCTGGGTTGGGCTCCCTGCTCAGCAAGGAGTCTATCTCTCCTTCTGCCTCCCCCTTCTGCTCTCTTACTCTCTCTCTCAAATAGATAAATAAAATCTTAAAAAACAAAAACAAAAAAAAAAAAACACCGAATAAATCAGAAACCTAAATGTTAGAACTAAAGCTATAAAAGGAGTAAATTTTAATAACAGATTAGATAATGGTTTCCTAGATATGACACTTAAAGCAGAAGCAATGAAAGAAAAATAAACAGACTGAACCTCATCAAAATTAAAATCCTTTGCATTTCAACAAAGGAAAAAGACAACCTACAAGACTGTGAGAAAATATATGCTAATCATGTATCTGATTAAGGGACTTGTATCCAGAATATATAAAGAACTCTTAAAACTCAAGAATATAAAATGACAATAAACACATGGAAAGATGTTCAATATCATTAGCCATCAGGGAAATGCAAATCAAAATCTCAATGAGAGACCACTTCATTCCCACTCAGGATGGCCAGAGTAAAAAGACAGATAACAAGTGTTGATTAGGATGTAGAGAAATTGGAACCCTTATTAGTTTACTAGTAGAAATGTAAAATGGTGCAGCTCCTTTGCAACAGTTTGTCAGTTCCTCAAAAAGTTAAACAGAATTTGTCATATGACCCAGCATTTCATTCCTAGGCATACACCTCAAATAACGGAAAACTATGTTCAAACAAAAATGTGTACATGAATGTTCACAGCAGCATTATGTATATATAACAGCCAAAAGAATGGAAAAACTCCAAATGTCCATCAACTG
Source organism: Canis aureus (assembly GCF_053574225.1). Lineage (NCBI taxonomy): Eukaryota > Metazoa > Chordata > Mammalia > Carnivora > Canidae > Canis > Canis aureus. Next base: position 31,379,823 of record NC_135636.1, on the reverse strand, counting down.
ATGAACTGATAAACAAAATGTGGTATACCCACACAATGGAATATTAGCCATAAAAGGAATAAAGTACTCAAACATGCTACAACATGAATTAACCTGAAACACACACACACACACACACACACACACACTAATTAAAAGGGCCAGGGCCAGACACAAAATGTTACATATCATATGATCCTATTTATATGAAATATCCCAAATAGGCAAACTATAGAAACAAAAAGTAGATTAGTAATTGTCAGGACCAGAAAGAGGATATATTCCTATAGAATGTCTAGTATAGAAATAGGATTGTTTTCTGGGGTGATAAAAGTGCTCTGAAATTTGATTGTGGTGATGGTTACACAACTCTGTAAATATACTGAAAACACTGGGGCCCCTGGGTAGCTCAACTGGTTAAGTGGCCAACTCTTGGTTTTGGCTCAGGTCATAATCTCAGGGTGCTGGGATTGAGCCCTGTGTTGGGCTTTGCACTCAGCATGGAGTCTGCTTGAGATTCGCTCTCTCTCCTGCTCCCTCTGCCCCGCCTCCCATATGAGCATGCACATGCTCTCTCTCTCTAAAATAAATATATAAATCTTTAAAAATATATATATTAAAAACACTGTAATATATGTACTTTAATGGGTATATAAATTATATCCTCAATAAAGCTATTATTAAAAAAAAAAAAAAGCCAAGATATTTTGTGTAGGATACAAAGCTCACCCTTCAAAGATGAGCTATGATAGTTCTAACAGCTCAGGAATGTACGGAAACATCCTTTTTTTTTTTTTTTTTTCCGGAAACATCTTTATACCACTCCATCCTTTTCTTCTAAAATGAAAAAATAAGGTTTGGTCTCTACTCACAGGGAGTCCCCAGTCTAATGAAAAAGCAAACTATGGTAATACAATGCAATAACAATTATGGACAGGATATAAAATACTATAGCAACAAAAATAAACTTTAAGTACACTGAAGCCCTAAATATAAAGGAAAAAAGCCTTAAAAATCATTAGAAGAAAACACTAGAGATTATCTTTAAAAAGTCCTACGCTACTCCAAGGTGATAAAGACACAAGAAGCACAAACAATCTAGGCAAAAACACTGTTAAATTAGGCTTCACTGAAAATAACTTTTGTGCATCAAAAGATGCCATAAAGCAACAACACTGAGGGAAGATATCTGATGCTTATAACTAAGGGTTAGTTTCCAGAATATAAACAGCTCCTAAAACTCAATAATAAAAAAACTAACAAACCAAAAGAAAAACAGACAAAAGAAAGACAATTCACAGAAAAGGAAAGCTAAAAGGCCAATAAACAAAAAATGCTCAATCTCACTAGTAACCAAGGAAAAACACTAAAACAAGACACCATTTTGGAGTGCCCAGCTGGCTCAATTGGTGGGACTCTTGATCTCAGGGTCATGAGTTCAAGCCCCACATTGGGTGCAGACATTACTAAAAACATAAATAAAACTTAAAAAGAAAAAACAACACCATCTCATATCCATCAAATTATCAAAAATTCATAATACTAAATACTGATAAGAATATGAAGAGAAGAGCAATTTGGCAATACCTAATAAAGGTGGAAGATAAGTACAACTAATGATCCCACAACTTCACACTAGATAAACAAAATGTACACAGGGAAACATGTACTAAGATGTTCACATCCACCTTGTTTGTAATAGTGGAAATCTAAATGTCCAACAACAGGAAAATGAATTAATAAACTCTGATTCACTCATAAAAGGAAGATAATTTCATGACAATTATCCACAGTATGCATATAGTTTTAATTATACAGGCCTAAGTGGGGCTATTATAAGATTAAAATTGAATGAGAACAAGCAAATTGCAATAGGATGCATATAACATAATATACAAATTTTGAGAAGATGCCAATCAATGCATTATATTTTTTAAAAATATGTATATGAAAAAAAAAATAAATAAATAAATAAAAATATGTATATGAAATAAATAAGTAAATTATAAAAATATGTATATGTGTAGCAGAAATATAGAAATATTTTTTTTACCAGAAAAGGGGGGTATAGAAAAATATATCAAAATGTTGGGGTTTGAAGGAGATAAAGAATGGCTTGTAGGTACATTTGGATTCATTAAATTATTTTCTGTTCTTTTCTGTATATTTGAAATACTAAAAACTTTTCAGTCCATACTAAAAAATAAAGTTCTATGGGAGCACAGATGAAGGAGAAACATTTGAACAGACCTTACAGGATGAGTAGTTGAGGATATGAACAAGAGAGGGGAAAAGCCTTTCTTATGAAGGGGAGCAAGAGTTGAAAACCAAAGACATGTGCACGTAAAGCACATTTGAGGACCAGGATGCAGTCCGGAGCAGCTAGCACTGAGGGGATGGGGACAGACCCACACTAAAACATGTGCCTGTGCCTTGTGGAGGACCTTCTAAGCCATTCTCAGGAAGTGAGACTCACTTACAGGCAACAGGGAATCAAAGAAATGTTTAACTGAGGAACGATGTAATTTTATCATTCTAGTGACACTTAGGGAAAATTAAATGGAAGGGGCAGAAATTGAAGACAATGAAATTACAGGTGACTCTTGAACAATGGGAGGTGAGAAGCACGGACTCCCACTTAGTGCAGTCAAAAATCCATGTATACTTTTGACTCGCCTAAACCTTAACTACTAATAGCCTACTGTTGACCAGAAGCTTTACTGACAACATAGTCGATAAACAATTTTGTATGTTATTCATATCATATGCTATATTCTAATAAAGCCAGAAACAAGATAACATCATTAAGAAAATCATAAGAAAGAAAAAACACATTTAAAGTACTGTACTTTGCCAGAAAAATCTCCATCTAAGTGGACCTGTGCAGTTTAAACCCATTTAGATCAAGGGCCACCTGTAGTTAGAAACTCCCTTACAAGTCTAGATAGAGAACACACAGCTTTAGCCAACTCAGAACACAGGGAATGCAGAACAAAGAGTCATGCAAAAGCCATTCAAAGGTGGAATCAACAGGACTTGGTGACTGACTGGAAGTCAGAAGTGGAAAGAAGAGGTTAAGAATGACTGTGGTGTGGGGGGGCCTGCATGGCTCAGTTGGTCAAGCATTTGCATTTGGCTCAGGTCATGATCACAGGGTCCTGGAACTGAGTCCTGCATTGGACTCTCTGCATAGCAGGGAGTCATCTTCTCCCTCTGCCCTTCCCCACACTTGTATACACACATGAGTGCTCCATCTTTCTCTAATAAATAAATTAAATCTTAAAAAAAAAAAAAAAAGAGGATCTCTGGGTGGCTCAGTGGTTTAGTGCCTGCCTTCAGCCGAGGGTGTGATCCTGGAGTCCTGGGATGGAGTCCCACGTCAGGCTCCCTGCATGGAGCCTGCCTCTCCCCTCTGCCTGTGTCTCTCTGCCAACCCCCTCTGTCTCTCATGAATAAATAAATAAAATCTTTAAAAAAAAATGTGTTTTATGGGTATGGCACTTAAACTGGATATGTTGTTATTAAGACTAATGGTAGAAGAAAAGGTTTTCAGGCAAAAAAAAAATTTTTTTTAAAGAAATAATGAAAGAAACATTTGCCATTTAACGTGTTCAGTTGCAAATAAGGACCCTTAATGAGGGAAGCTAAAATTCAAATATAGATTTTAAAGGTTCAAGGTGCATACTACAATAGTTTCTATCCAAATTTTGTGTTAGTGAATGGACTAGGATTAGATGTCTCATGCCCAAAAAGGTCAGACATGAGGTAGAGAAAAGGCAGAGATGAGAGTTCCAGAAAATATCTTCCTTTATGACAAACTTTAAATATAAGTGTTTAATCTACCTATGTTAAATAATGCCCCACTTTTGAAAAGGTCAAACTTTCTAGCTGCCTTGTCCTTTTTAAAAAAAAAAAGTGAGTGTCATAGGAGCCAACTTGAGGAGCTTTCTAAAGGTCAAATCTGGGATAATGTGAGCAACAAAATAAATGATAGTAAAGGATCATAACCTACAGAGTAAAATAAATTTCCACGAACCCAAAGTGTTATAAATAATTGAATAAATAAATAAATGAAGACAGGGTCAGGAAGGGAATAGCTTTTTCTTACAGAATTCTAATTAATCAATATAGAAAGAATGAAAGAAAGAGAAAACCACCTTTTGGCAGTCAACCTATTAGTAACAGCGGCAGGCAAGATCATGAGGGTATTTGCAGACTAAATTACAAAGCAGAAAACAGCAACTTTACAGTGGATAAACCTAGCAGACATCACCTTAACCGAGTGCTCAAGGTTAACATCACCAGCAGGGAGACACATCAATGTCATCATCTACTTCCTAAGAAAGTGCACGAAGAGGGACAGAGCATCACTTTTGGAGTATTCTTGCAAACAAACAAACAAAAAAAGCATGGACTGATTTTGATTTTGAGGAAACTCAGACAAAACCAGAGTGAGGGACATTCTACAAACTAACCAGAGAGTACTTCAAAAGTGTCAAGGTCATGAAAGAAACTATCCTAAATTAGAGGAGGCTAGAGGGACATGTGACCCTAGATTGAATCCTGGATCAGAATAGGGATATTAGTAGGATGACAAGTGGAATTTGAAGTAAAGTCTATAAATTAGTTAATAGTATTGCATCAGTGTTAATTTCCTGGGTCTGGTAATTATATAAGACATTTACATTTGGGGAAGCTCTGGGTAAAAAGCATTCTTCATACTATTATACTTGGCTAAGTCCATTACCACAAAGCATCAGATAAATGAGGCATAGTTTTCTATCCTTAAAACCTAAAAACTTGGGGCATCTGGCTGGTTCAGTTGGTTAAGTGTCTGCCTTCAACTCAGGTCATGGTCTCAGGAGTCCTGGGATGGAGCCCTGTGTTGGGCTCTTTGTTCACCGTGGGGATTCTGTGTCTCCCCCTCTGTGCGCTCTCTCTTAAAAATAAATAAATGAAAAATCTTTTCTTTTTTTTGAAAAATCTTTTCTAAAAAAGTTAAAAACATATACTGAAAAAAACCTAAAACCCTCATACTTTTTTTTTTTAAAGATTTTATTTATTTATTCATGAGAGACACAGAGAGAAAGAGAGAGAGAGAGAGAGAGAGGTAGAGACACAGGCAGAGGGAGAAGCAGGCTCCACGCGGGGAGCCTGACACGGGACTCGATTCCAGGTCTCCAGGATCACACCCTGGGGCTGAAGGCAGCGCTAAACCACTGAGCAAACTGGGCTGCCCAAAAACCTTCATACTTAATACGAAAACTCTTCATACCATATTTGTAATTTAAGATCAAAATTATTTCAAAATGAGAAAGGTTAATTTTTAAAAAACAAGGGGTGCCTGGCTGGCTGTCAGTGGAGCACGTGATTCTTGATCTCAGGGCCATGAGTCTGAGCCCCATGTTGGGCAATAGATTTACTTAAAAAAATAAAAATTGAAATAAACTTAAAAAAAAAAAAAAAAAAAGCAAACTGAATGGAAAATGACACCTGAATAGTGAAGAAAAGTTTCCCAAAAAGCATATATCTAATTATTCAGGAAAGGAATGGGACCACTCCATGTTCCCTCATCCAACAGAATGCATGACAATTAATTAAGTAAATATAGCAAAGACACAGTGGCAAAAGCACTGAGAAATGACAGCTGAAAAGAGAAAATATCATAAAAAGGCTAGCTGGTGGAGCTGAACACAACTCTGCAGCCTCTATGCTAGCTGTATATGCACCAGTGCCAACTTGCTAACATGCTAACTAAACTGATATTGGGCAGGGAATCCACCCAAGCATAGGCTAGATGACGTTGGACAAGTTACTCTTTCCCTTTGAGTCTCATCTGTGCAATGAAGATGGCTCCATTCATATCTTAGGGTTGTTGTAATACAAAAATAATGTATGCAAAAGCGCAAAGAACTAGGCTTCTCATGTCATAGACCTTCAGGAAAGGGTTTGTACTAATGATTCTAATTTAGAATAAGAAATGGCTAAATCATATCCCAGAGTTTAAGAAAGTAGGAAAACATGTAATTCATCCTAAATAAATTTCTTTTTTTTTATTTTTTTATTTTTATTTATTTATGATAGTCACACAGAGAGAGAGAGAGAGAGAGAGGCAGAGACACAGGCAGAGGGAGAAGCAGGCTCCATGCACCGGGAGCCCGACATGGGATTCGATCCCGGGTCTCCAGGATCGCGCCCTGGGCCAAAGGCAGGCGCTAAACCGCTGCGCCACCCAGGGATCCCTTAAATAAATTTCTATGAAAAAGATTAAAATGAAAGCCATAGGGGTATACTTCAATTAGCTGGGAAAACCAGTACTGTGAAATATCTCACATCCCAAGTATCAGATAAATGAGGTATAGTTTTCCATCCTTAAAACCATTTTGGATCTTCAACACAACTAGAGGTAGCTGAACATCTGAAACACAATTCATTATGAAACTTACTGATACTCTTTTGTACTTTACCCAGAGAGCCTCACTACATTATGTCACTGGATACTAATTAGCATTAAGCACTTTTCTACATCTATCAAGATCTATCACACAAGACATCATAATAAGAATACTGATGTCTTGGCGAAATTATAGATGATTTCTTATTTTTTCTACTTCCTAAATTTTATGTAAGATAGTAATACTAAATCATAAAATGAATAACTTACAAATGAAACACACTACAATCAAGTTCTTGGTGAAGCACAGTTTAAACCTACACTTCTCTTAACATATTCACATTAACTTGGTTGTAAAGTGAAGTCAGTATACCAGACGATTAATTCTGTGTGCCTACTTGATCATTTCCTTGGGTTTAAGGGTGATGACAAGAAAAGCACTTACCTCTACACTATTTGCAATGTAACGGTTGTCACCTTCCACTTTGACAGAGAAGTCATAATAACCACTGGAAAATTTGACATTCATGAAGTTTAGTTCAAAAACATCCCTGTTAAAAAGGACAGCAGGGTTAGCAAGAACTCATGTAGGTAAGTCATGAATGTAACAAATGGGCTACACATGTCCATCCTTGAGACAGTCCCAGGCTATGCCACATAGTCACTTTTCAACTCTCCACCCAGGTGGGCAACCTCCTGCTCAACCACAGATTACGGTGTGGGTAAAACTTTAGAGAGATCTGAAGGACCTCCTCTTTCAAGTCTCTAAAGTATTTTCTCCTTTGTTTTCTTCTCTCAGCTCCTAAAATCCCACCTGCCCCTGGTAGACTTCCATAATTAAATGCTTAACAGTCTACAGTATGATCCCTATTATGTTTAAAAAAAAGAGAGAGAGTAGAAATGTTCAAAAAGGTTGATGTAGAGCAATATAATTGTAGGTAATTTTTTGTATTATTCCTAGTTTCCTGTGTTTTGTGAATTTCCTAAAAATGTCATATCTTACTTTTATAAAAATATCAATAACTTTTATTTTAAAGGAGAAAAAAGGTAGAGAATTAATTCTAAGTACATAGCAAAATCCCAAATGTCTTTTACCATTCCACTCATTGTTCCTAAAGATGATTTTGCTTTTTATTTGCACATACTGCCTGTGTATCTTTATCATTGTCTAGGAAATGCATATTCTCAGGGCATCTGGCTGGCTCAATCAGTAGAACATGAGACTCTGGAACTCATAGCCTGGAGTTCAAGCCCCATGTTGCACCTAGAGCTTACTTAAAATAAAGAAAAAAGAAAGAAATGTATATTCACTCTAAAACTCAGAGTTCCTGGTCTCATTAGCTTACCAATTTAACACTTAACAAAGTCTCATATAAAAATTGATCCTTAATTTTTCTAAAATTTATATAATAATACGCAACCATTAAAAATAAGACTGAAGGGAGCCTGGATTAAGCATCTGCCTTAGGCTCAGGTTTTGATCCTGGGGTAATGGGATCAAGCTCCACTAACATCAGGCTCTCTCTCTGCCCTCCCTTCCCCTCCTGGCCCTGCTTGTGCTTGCTCACTTTTTTCTCTCATGCTCCCTTTCTCAAATAAATAAATAAAAATCTTAAAAAAAAAAAAAAAAAGACCTCCTATTTAATCCTATGGGGGAAATAAACATTCATGACATTTTATAGACATAATTCTAATTCAATCAAAATATTATTTATTTGCATAGAACAAAGGCTGACATAAAAGATAACAAAATATAAACAGAAGTTATCTCTAGGTGGTAGAGTTATGGGTGATTCATATTTTATTTTTTGGGTTTCTCTGTAGTTTTGTATTTTTTCCACAATAAACGTGGACTACTCATACATCAGAAGAATACAGTTTTAAATTTAAAACTGGCTACTTACACCACCATGACAAGACAGAGACAACTAGAAATAGATAAGGAAGGTAACAGTAAAACTAAAAATTCTTTTAGTTTTATTGTTTTTAAGTTTATTATTTTTTTTAGTCATCCCTGTAACCCAACATTGGGCTTGAACTCATGACCCTGAAATCAAGACTAAGCCAGCCAGGGGCCTCTTTCAGCTTTAAAAATCCTTTTCTTGGGCAGCCCAGGTGGCTCAGAGGTTTAGCGCCGCCTTCAGCCCAGGGCGTGATCCTGGAGACCCGGGATCGAGTCCCACGTCAGGCTCCTTGCATGGAGCCTGCTTCTCCTGCCTGTGTCTCTGCCTCTCTCTCTCCTCTCTGTGTATTCTCATAAATAAATAAATAAAAATCTTAAAAAAAAAATCCTTTTCTTATATAACTATAGAATTTTGATATTAGTAAGTCAAATTTACCTAACCAAAGTTTAGGTAAATTTGGTTTGGGTATATTTCATAATGCCCATATTAATTAGGGTTATATTAATTTGCTGAAGGCAAAACAAGTCTATTGGCACCCTTCAAAAATAAGCTCAAGGCAGCCCGGGTGGCTTAGCAGTTTAGCGCCACCTTCAGCCCAGGGCCTGATTCTGGAGACCTGGGATAGAGTACCACATCAGGCTCCCTGCATGGAGCCTGCTTCTCCCTCTGCCTGTCTCTCTCTCTCTCTCTGTGTGTGTGTCTCTTATGAATAAATGAATAAATAAATGAATTAAATCTTTTTAAAAAAATAAAAATAAGCTCAAGACTTACTCTACAGGGGTAAAAGACGTCTTCTGGAGGACAGTGGCTCTGGAAGCAACAGATTTAGCATGTTCTAGTTTAACAGTGGCCTGAGTCAGAGGCTGAGATAGAACATTGGTGACCTGCAACTAGAAATAAAATTTAAAATTATCTGTAGGAACAAAGGCTGAAGGAGTACAAAATTTTGTTTCTGGGGTGCTTTATCCACAGGGAGCCAGCCAGCTCTGCAGGGGAAGAAACACCTTATTTCAGGACATCATCACTGGTTTTGGCTTAAGATCTCTCAGGAATCAGACACAAAATACAAGGAGATTGGTACTGGGATAGATTATAGAACGTTAGAGGTAGGAAGGACCTTAAAGATGATCTTGTCCAACACTTATTCTTCAGATGAGGATGGGCCCTTTAATATACATCCTCCTTTATCAATCATCTGAGATAGATGGCATAATCTCTACAGATGAAGAAACTGAGGTCACATGGTCAGTTAAGTAGTTGGTCTAGGACTCAAACTCCAGCCTATCTAGCTACAAAGCAAATACTTCTACTTTGCTCTCTTAGCTGCCCTCTTCAGACTCACAGTGAACTATGTTAATCAGGTTATTTCCCACCCCAGCCTTTGCTGATAGGGTATGACTGTAAGCAAGGAGAGGAGAGGCAATAGCACTTTTTCAGGAGAATATCTGAAGAGGCCATCAAAATAGAACCGATGGAACTGTCTTCTGTGGAACCCCAATGTTTAGACATAAATAAAATGCTAATTTCTTATGAAGGTGTTAGCTTCATAAGATTCCAAACAATGGCAACAAATGACCCACTTGAGATGAAAACTCTATGTGTATTTAAGATCTGTACATTTTGGGCAGCCCCGGTGGTGCAGTGGTTTAGCGCTGCCTGCAGCCCAGGGCGTGATCCTGGAGACCCTGGATCGAGTCCCACGTCAGGCTCTCTGTATGATGCCTGCTTCTCCCTCTGCCTGTGTCTCTGCCTCTCTCTCTCTCTCTGTCTCTATGAATAAATAAATAAAATCTTTTAAAAAAAAGAAAAAAAAAGATCTGTACATTTCTTCTTTCCAGAGAGTCACCATAAAAAAGCAGTCTCTGCTTCCTGCTGAGTGAGCGGGAGGTATGTGCTACGAAAAGGCAGAAAGAAATACTGCCAACAGCAGGAGAAAGAGACCTGGTGTTAACAACTGTAAGCAAAGAATTACTAGGGAATTTGAAAAGCGGTTTTTACCAGAGATTCTCCTCTGGTACTGGAAAGTTCTGGTACTGGAAAATGCCTTTTAAAAGCAAGACTATCTATACATCTGGTGTTATGACCCTGGAAATACAATTTTCTGGCATTTAATTTCTTGCAAGCCTTACAATAAAAAAATCTTCTAGAAAAAAAACCCTTTTCAAAGATAGATTTGAAGGGTTCTGTGACCAGTTCAGCCAGGGGTCATATCCCCAGTTCTAGGCTATGGGAAATGAGCCTTGCTCTACATTTAATGGGGAAGTCCTCAGAGGGTTACAATCAGGTTTCCACCAGCCCTTAGATTTCTTAAAGCCTCAAACTGGAAACCGCGATCAGAGCCGCCCAGTTTCAACAGGGACTTACCCGAAGGATAGCCTGTTCATGAGTGTCGGAAGGAGTCCCTTCAGGCACAACTACAACTGGCACATGATAGCGATTTTGAGAGAGCGCAGCTGCAGCTGAGGCCACACTGAAGGCTTCTGAGAGTGATTCAAAGTTCTTCTTGCTGAAGATTGCATTCATTAGTTGGATGACCTGATCCTGAAAGAAAAGGGAAATGAAGCTTGAGATTCTCCTCTGGTAAGAAGATGGGAGAGCCACCTCTCACTCCCCACTAGCTCAAGTCATTCCTTATCTGTTTCTTGGTGTTCGCATGGAGGATCTTTTCACCATAAATCTGAATTGGTAGAGGGGGTGAAAACCAAATATTCTGCATTTAAGATTAAAATCTGGACTTTGTTATTTTTTCCATCCTCTAGTTCAAACTGAAATTCATGCATTTATCTGTCAACGGTTTATTGAATGCTTCCTGTACCAATACAAGGTACTTTTGGAGAACTACTGAGATATAAAAGTGTATCACAAAATACATACAACAGTAACCTTATGTCCCAGGTTACTCTATATGCCACACACTGTGACAGGTGCTTTACACGCATGAACTCAAATCTTGACAAAAACCTGGAAAAGATTGATATAATCAATGTTTTCCAAATGAGGAAACTGAGGTTAAAAGGTTAAGTAACTCCTACAAGTTATAACGGGGGGAAAAAAAACAAGATCAAAATTCACACATATATTTATTTGTCTCCAAAGTCTTTCCAGAATAAATCTTATTCTTTCCAGATTCCTCTTACCCTCCCAGCTAAGCTAACTTCCCTCCCAACCCCTCTTCGAGCAGTATATTGGGGCTGAGTTTGAATTCAGAAGACCAAACCTTATAGAAAAAACGTGCATTAGAAAGAAACTAAAATAACTTTCCATTAAGAACTAATGGGCTGTTTAGAAAAGAAAACTAAAAGCAGTTTTTTTAAAAAGTGGAACCTAAAAGGCATTATTAACATTCTGGAGGTTGTTTGCTTAAGAGGAAACATTTTCCACTTCAATCAGTTTTGTTTTTTTTAAATTCCCAATCTAACAAAAGAGCTCTCTTGTTCCCGACGGTGTTATTCACAGCCGACATGAAATAATTTTCTTTAATTGTACCAATTACATTTTTCCATCACTTAGGCTGTTGACATGTTAAAATGGGTGACTGTTCACTAGAATGGTTATGTCAAAAGCAGTGACAGCAAAATTACACCAGCCAAATACCTGGTTAGTAGAAGCTTGGGAATAAAGCAAGAAAAAGTTTAAGTTGTGTATGTAGAATACTGCAAATTAATCTACTGTGCTACTTATAGGAAAGTTCCTAAATGATTTTTGCCCTAAGACCCACATTCCTGTGCTTTCACTCATAACAGAAATTAAGAGAGTATGGTATCTCCAGATCTTCTACATTTAGGATGAACCAAAGACAACAGAAGAATGCTAATACATGAATATATTATAAGGTCATATCCTCTAGAGAAAAATCTAAAATTAATTCAAATTACCCAAGACAGATAATTGTTTACTATTTACTTGAAGAAACTCAGCACAGAACTCAAAATGCATAAAAGAAATGAAAGTTGTTTTTTTTTTTTTTTTTTAAGATTTATTTATTTATTCATGAGAGACACAGAGAGGAAGAGGCAGAGACATAGGCAGAGGGAGAAGCAGGCTCCCTGTGGGGACTCCGAACAGGACTCAATCCCACTGGGATCATGACCTGAGCCAAAGGCAGACGCTCAACCACTGAGCCACCCAGGTGCCCCAAGAAACCAGAGTTCTAACTTACGGGGTATCTGGGAGGCTCAGTCAGTTAAACATCTACCTTTGGCTCTGGTCACATCCAGCAGGGTCGCAGAGGCGAGCTCCCATAGCAAGGGGCTTTGGCTTCTTTCTCTGCTTCTGTCCCTCCCCTGCACATGCTTTCTCTCTCTCTCTAAAAAATAAATAAATACAGGGTGGCCCTGTAATTGTATTTTTTTTTTTAATTTTTATTTATTTATGATAGTCACACAGAGAGAGAGAGAGAGAGGCAGAGACATAGGCAGAAGGAGAAGCAGGCTCCATGCACCGGGAGCCCGACGTGGGATTCGATCCCGGGTCTCCAGGATCGCGCCCTGGGCCAAAGGCAGGCACCAAACCGCTGCGCCACCCAGGGATCCCTGTAATTGTATTTTAAATAAAATCTAAAAATAAATAAATAAATAGATACATACATACAATCTTAAAAAAAAAAAAAAGTAAGTTCTAATTTGGAATCCAAATCTCTCCTAAAAAACTAAAAAAAAAAAAAAAGATTTTATTTATTTATTCATGAGAGACACAGAGAGAGAGAGGCACAGACACAGGCAGAGGGAGAAACATCTCCATGCAGGGAGCCCAATGTGGAACTCAATCCTGGAACCCCAGGATCATGCCTTGAGCCGAAGACAGAGGCTTAACTGCTGAGGCACCCAGGCATCCCTAAATCTCTCCTAAAATCAAAGCAACAGCAGCTTGTATTTTAAATCCTTTAGCTCAAGGGTGGGTAACCTCATAAACAAGGGGTACAAAGAGGGTCCGACTTAAAAAGACTTCCCACACACATTCCAACCAGAGGTTCTTTCAGGTTAACAAGCTCTTCTTAGGGGGAAAAGAAAAAAGAAAAGATAAAAAAAGAATTAACTCTTGAGAGATGTCTAGTAGACACACATGCCTCTCAGAGAACTATGTCAATCAGCAAAGATTAACTAAGATTTAGTCATTGCCAAGGATGAGGTGGAAGGGAGGCGAGCAAGCAGTTTGAAGTGCAGGGCACTTCTCAAGAGAAGGAGGGTTTGCATGGGCCACCAACATGGAAATCACTCAAGAGACAAGTAGTAAAGAGTACCAGGAAGAAAAGAGAAGGGAAACAAAGTAATACATGTGGCCTTCTTGTCACTCAGTAAAGAGTACCAGGAAGAAAAGAGAAGGGAAACAAGAGTAATACATGTGGCCTTCTTGTCACCACCTCATGACATATCCTCCCCTACTTAAAGCAACAACGCCTTCAGGTTTCACATGTGAGAATGGTCAGGTACCTCCTTAATGGATGGCTCAGTCCCCACATGGTCCATGAGCTTGTAGGTGGCAGCCACAAATAATGCTGTTGTTTCCAGTCCTTCTTCAAACTGGAGATACACACCTCCCAGTTCATCGAGGCGAGCAACAAGATCCTGTTAGAACAAAGTCAAGTGATAACAGAAATGAGATACGTAAACCACTGTACCCTATGCAGACAGTTCTAAGAAATCTCACTCTAAATCTGGAGAACCCCTCAGTCATTTAGCACTTTGTCAAATAAGATGCTGAGGCAGAGAATAAAGTATATCACACAGGCATCTGAAGAGAACAGTATCTTCTGCAGCTCTGGGAGTGCTCCTTCCCTGACCCCTGGTACTGAAGCCTAAGCGCTGGAGTCATGGCACTGAAGACTCCAGGCTGCAGGGCACCTAGGAAGCATCGTGACACAGATGGATTCCATGGCCACCCGTCTGGGTACAACCCACAGAGCGGAACATTTCTCTTTCTTACTCAGTGTTCTAAAGGATGAAGAAACATACACTCCGCTGCTGGGTAACATGATAAAACAGTGCATGTGCCTGTGCGGCACCCAATGAAGACACTGGGGGCGGGGAGACTGCCTGTCATTACTGACTATGCAGAGTCCATGAGGGTGGTCTCTGCATAACAGTAGGTCCTGGGCAAAGGAAAGGATAAAGTAATCCTAAAAACACAGCGACCAAAAAAAAACCAAAAAAACAAAACAACAACAAAAAAAAACACAGCAACCACTTGCTGAGCACTTATTATGTAGCAAGTACTTTAGAACCTTACCTGTTCCTATACCACCATACAAGGAATCAAGGCTCAGACACTAAATAATTTGCCTGAGATTACAAAGTAGTAAATAGCCAAAAAAAATAATAATAATAATCTGACTTTCAGGTTTGTTAGGCCTAAAATCTGTGACTGTGAGCCTATACTATAAAAGGCTAGGAAAGTAATTTGTTACCTAATTGGTGGTGTAACTATCCTACCCTAAAGAATATTCCCCAGGACATACTGCTCTGATACAAAGAATGTAATGTGCCATGGATATGAGAAGAAATTTAACTGGCCAAAATAAACCATGCATGTCTAACTGCAAGACTCTTCTAAAGGGTTTCAAAGACAGGAGCTGGGGAATTCATTTGGCAAAATAAATTCACACCTCAATCTCCTCCACGATGCTCCTCAAATCTGCCTGCTGGGACAGGTGGGATGCCGTCTGCAGAGCCTGGACCGTTCTGGAAGATAAAGAGTAGAGGTGACTGGCAAATGTCATCTCCTTTCATCTGCTCACTCCTTCCTGTATTGGAACACTTTCAGGAATATCCCTCTCTTGTTCTTTTTTTTTTTAATATATTTTTTAATTTATTTATTCATGAGAGACAGAGAGAGAGAGAGAGAGAAAGGCAGAGGCACAGGCAGAGGAAGAAGCAGGCTCCATGCAGGGAGCCCGATGTGGGACTTGATCCCGGGTCTCCAGGATCAGGCCCTGGGCTGAAGGCGGAGCTAAACTGCTGAGCCACCCGGGCTGCCCCGCCCTCTCTTTTCTTTAGAAGTACGAGGCAGTCTCAGCCATTAAGGAGCTTAATTACAATCCAGGTGGAAAAGGCTGTTGCATTGCAAAGATCCTGAGCAAGAGGAGGCAGTCCAGGCACCCTGACCTGAAGTAAGTACTGTGAGCACAGAGAAGACAGGGAGCACAAGTTCACGCTCCTCTGGAAACATGTTTTGTTCCTGTGGCATCACATAGAGAATACTGAGTAAGACTTACTTAGGTTTAGAAGAGAGATGCTCTTCAGGAGAACAGAATCCCACTAAGCCGAGGCATATGTTGTACAGGGTACTGTGCTAGGCAGAACTCAGCTGCTTGTTCACTTTCTACTTTTCTTACTCCATGACCAAAGAAATACTATGCAAGCTACAAATACAGACTCTTGGGTAAGAACTTGGAGCAACTTTTCTGAAACCAGATTCGTGTGCTATAAACACTTGCTAATTGTTCAATGCTTGTGCTATCCTGGCCCTACTGAGAGACCTAAAAAAAAAGCCACTCCTACCCATTCGGGTATGAAAGAACATAAAAGGAATTTGGTCCTGAAACCAGAATTTATTCTCTTTCTTCTTTCCCTACCATTTATTTCTGATCATAAAAGCACGTATTTGTCAAAAATTCAAGCAACACGTTACTAAAGAGCAAAGTTTAAATTCCTGGAACACCTACCCCTAAAATATAATTGTTATCCAACTTCTTAATAACATAATGTATACATCTTTCCATATGAATACATATAAATGTACTTTACTCTTATTAACTGTGACGTAGTACCATATGGCTTAGATATACCACAATTTACTCACTGAATCTCCAGTGGATACACATTACGTCACACCAGGCCATGCTGTGGTGTAACAGACAAGCCTCATTCATTGCTCTCTTTCTATTTTTAAATTGAAGTAAAATTTACGTAAGAAAATTAACCATTTGAAAAGTGAACAATTCAGTGGTATTTAGTATTTATCTCACAACCTCTATGTGGTTCCAAAACGTTCCCATTAGTCCCTGTAGCCACTGAGCAGCTTCTTCCCTGCTTCCTGGCAAACCCCAATCTGCATCTGTGTCTGTGGATGTACCTATTTTGGATATTTCTTATAAATGGAATCATACACTATGTAACCTGTGTTTGGTTCCTTTCAGTTCACATCATGTTTTCAAGGTTCACTTATGCTATGGCATGTCTCAGTACTTCATTCTCTCTATGGCTTGCTCATGTAGTTTCATCCACTGATGAATATATTTTTTTTTGATGAATATTTTTCTATACGATAAACTTTGAAAGTAGAATGTGGTAGGTATGCACACCTAAGATTTTTTTTATTAGATTCTATTTTCTTAGTGCAGATAACTTGGAAAATATACGTAGTGCTTTTCCGGAGAAAGCAGAGGACCCCTGGTGGTTAAGCAACTGCTGCTTAATCCCAGAAAGGTCCCTTATTTCCCAAGAGGTGATCAGGCCTTCGTGTAAAACCACTTGTCCATCAGTCGACATGTGGGGGAGTGGAGAGAGAATTTGTCTGCTTTCGTTAAGATCATAACCATTTAGGTTCCCTCTATGGAAAACCAATCCTGCTAAGATGACAAGCTAGAAAACAGAGCAGTTACAGTTCATGGGCAGGGAAGCTCCAAGCATTCAAAGACTCCTATGGGATGCTTGTCGTTAAAATGCACCAGAGAAAATGAAGCCTGAATTTCCAAACAAGACAAAAATCCCACATCTGCCTGTGATAAATGCTGAGCCCAGAAAAGGCTGCTAAGATAGCCGAGAAAGAACTTTTCAATTAAGATATCATTTTTCTCTTTAGAACGAGTGAATGTCATGCTGGTAACAACTTCAGAAGTTTTTAAGAATGAAATTAATCCACTTAGCTTTTGAAAAGTTTTGTCACTGGCTTTAATTACTTATTTCCCAGTTGGCAATTTCTTTGCCTCTGGAGTACTTTATTCAAACACTAAGAAAGCCGATCTTGTCTTGCTAATATACAGCAGATGATTCAAAGAAATTGGGTTATGAGAGACCATAACGGCATCTTTTCAGATGGTTCATTCAAACCTACAAATTTTTTCTCCATTCTAGACAAGTTTATGGACATTCATATCCTAGAATAAGTCTACTTAAATGTAGAAGGCCCATTTAGAAGTCCTAATTTATATTAGATTTCCTTAAATAGGGCAAGTTGGTAGTAATGTTATACAAGGCATTCTGCTAGTTTGATCTTCACAATAACCCTAGGAGACAAATATCATCGTCCCTGTTTTACATATGAAAACACTGAGGTGTAAGGGGACTAAACAGCCTGTTTATGGTCATAGATATATCAAATAGAAGGGTCTGGATTTGAACACAGTTCTATCCGATCCCAAGCATGTGCTCTTTCTACCTGCAAGCTTTCTACAAGAGAATAGAAACATCAAAGTATAATTTCAGCCTTCATTAACTCTTTGTGGGGCACCTACCATGCACCACACTCTGTATCACAAATAAAGAAGCTTACAACCTAAAATAGAAATAACCACAGTACAACCAAGAAAATAACTTCCTAAGAAAGGGATCTAGGAAGGAAGTGCTCTAGAGGAGGAATAGCTTTTGTTGCATGCCCACTAAGATCCACACACTGCACTCGGTTCTTCACATGCATTATCTCATTTAATTTAATCCTGACATTTGTTCTATGAGGTAAGGATTATGGGTCTCATTTTACAGATGCGGCTCAGGGAGGCTCAAGGTCACACAGCAAGGAAGGAATAGAGCTGGTGTTTAAATCCAAATTTAATTTACTCCAAATGGATGTCCTTTCTTCGTACTTTTTCCCATTCTGGGATTTTTGAGGGAGGTATTTTGCTTGGACGGAAATGGAAAGAATTTGCTGTAGAAGGTGGCATCAGATTGAGGCACTGACAGTGATATCATGACATGAGACTTGGGATCTCACTGGGGATCCTTGGGGATCTCCTCCAAGAGATTATGAGAGGGGATCAAAATAATATGACCTAAAACCAAAGGACCCCAGGACCAAGTACTGGGCCATGCGTACATGAAACATCAGCCCTGGGAAAAGTAGCCGCAAAGTCACTGATGACTGACCATGTGAAAATGATTAGGGTGTAAGTGGCAGAGAGAATGCAATGGGTTGTGAGTCCTGCCCTTAACAAAGCATCCAGTTAAGAAACCTGGGAAACAAGTGAACTATTTATTCTGCAACAGGGCATTGGTGTCACCAATCTCTTGCTCAACAACTAACAGGAGGTCAGGTGCTCTCCCCTCTTCAGGGGTTGCAACCAAATGGGGGACACAAAACAAAAAAATACATACACCATTTTAAATGAGGAGTTTCCGTGCTAAAGACAAAGAACAAAATATAGTATCACTTTTAAGGTTAGTCATCCTCAAGTCAGCTACAACATTTAAATTTATAACCAAGAGGAAAGTTGCTCAAGTTCCTTCCCTGTGAGGTGCTTCAAGCCTTTTGTGTAGTCGAGTCTGATTCCTAGCATGCTCTCCCCTCTGAGCACCCACTTCTCCCACTGGATGCTGTCTCTCACAACTCCAGGGGACCCTGTAAGCCCTCCTCTGGTGCAGAGCCACCACTGCTAACAGCTCACCGTGCCCTGGCCAAGCCTCAATGCAAGATGCACATGGTGCGCTGGTTTTACTTTCCCTTGGTCATCTCCCACCCTTGCTTCAGCCTCTCACCTCAAAAGCAATTCTGTCTTTATGGGGCAGTGTGTTTATGTTCTGACTCAGTGTCTTGAGGAACACGGTGTCCGGGTGAGCCCAACAGGACAGGGACCTCACCTGCCTTGGTTCAACAGGGGGTCCACACCGCCTGGCAGAGCATACGGCACACAGCAGGCACCCAGAAAAAATTTGCTGAACTGGTGAACAAACTCTTTCAGGACAGTCTCTGACACAAATGAAGCCTGAGAAGCGCTCGGCATGATGACTTACGCTAACACAGTCTCTTCCTTGCTGAGGCGGGCAGTAAGGGCACTGAGAGCTTCTTGGGAAGCCAAGGGAAGGCCAAAGCCACTGAGGGCTGCCACGGCATGGTAGATCTGGGTAACAGATGAGTCTTCACTGACAGCCGCTAGAAGCAGATCTTTGGTTTCATTTGAAATAGAGATCTAAGAAAGGATTGGCAGACACAGGGTTTTAGGACAGGTGCCGGCAGTTTGTGGCAAACAACATGCAGAGTAACTGCCAAAGCCACCCCCCTCCCCGTCCCACTGAGGGGCACATGATCGTTCCCCCTCAACTCCTCAGACACCAGAATTCGGTGTCTGTAGGAATGGAAAGCAACACCTTTGGAAAAATTCTGGCAAGTCACTTGTCTACTTATATGGCTCCCCTATGTTCAATTAAATGGATTTCCAGAAATCTGGTATGAGGGGTATTCTTCCTTTACTTTGAACATTTTTAAATGTTAAATGGAGATGGAAAAAAAAATTCAAGGCTTCCCAGAAAAGAGAGGCAACTCTAGGGAAAAGTTATGCAAAAGCCACGAAAAGTGAAAACTCAGGAAAAAAATAAACTCCATTTTCTTAAAAATAAAATAGTAAGAATGGAATTTCCACCCACACTAATGGATTC
This sequence comes from Canis aureus, assembly GCF_053574225.1. Taxonomy (NCBI): domain Eukaryota; kingdom Metazoa; phylum Chordata; class Mammalia; order Carnivora; family Canidae; genus Canis; species Canis aureus. The sequence goes on along the minus strand of NC_135636.1, from coordinate 31,359,961 downwards.
TCATTGTTAAAAAAAAAAAAAAAAAAGTTAATTTGACATGATTCTCCCTCTTTAAAGCTACACTTTATAGTTTAAAACAAATATACATGTAGAAGCTGGACTCACCTCACACCCTGAGAGGGCCTGGCTGGACTGGGCAGCGTAGAAAAGGGAGTCCACATTGCCGGGATCAAGATTTGATTTAATGAAAGCGCACGCTTTCTAAGTAGGGATAGAAAGTCAGTGATCAGTGGTGATATACACAGAGACTGGGAAAGTGTACATGCTTTTTGATGATAAAATTCTAAGCAATCTATGATGGCTTAAAGTATGAGCTACACAAGATTTCATGTTTTAAGCAGACATTTTCCATAGAACACTATATTACACAAAATTGCTGAGTTCATGCCAAGAGCACAAACAAACCTCAAATACTTCAGTCCTGAACCCTAGGAAAAAAGGAAAGAAATTACTCCCATTGACCACCTGCTCTGGCCATAACCTGTGCTGGGTGTTTATGATGCTCTTCCTTTTAATGAACGCCTAAGGACCCTGCGTTATTATCATTCCCATTCAACAAAAATGGATATTATCATTCCCATTCAACAGAAAAAGAAATGGAGGCTAGAAGTAGTAAGTTACTTGGTGAAGGTGACAAATCTACATAACAGTAGTGTCTCCTCTGATTCTAATTGCACTGGGGTCTCCACTGAAGATGTGTCTCCCCAACACATCTAAAATAAGCTTGAAACCTATTTCTTCATCTGGACTTTCCAGCTCATGTATAGATAGTCATCACCATGTACCCAACTACCTCAAGCAGAAACCTAGGAATCATTCTGAACTTTTCCTTTACCCTACAGACCTAGTGAACTTATTTCCCTTCTTGTTTTTCAAACCCAATCCCCATCCCCTGGCTTCTCTCAGTGCCTTATTTCTCACTTAGATCGATACAATCACCTCCTAACTGGTCTCAAGCCACAGAGTCCATTCTGCATACTGACTACTCAAGGGTGATCTTTACAAAATACAAAAGCAACCATGTTTCTTTGCTATCAAAACCCTTGGGTAGTTTCTTATTATTCTCAGAACAAGATCCCAGTTTCTGATAGAGCATAAAATGCCCTCATGAGTGACATTTACTTCAGTGCCAGCTTTATCACACCACCTCCAACTCCCAAATCTTACCCTCCATCGTCCTGTAGCAACACAAAGACACCATGATCTCGTCTTGGTATATATGTGATCCTACTATTCCCGATGCGAGGAGCATCCTTCCCTTGTCCTTCCTCTCTGCCCAACCAGCTCCTATCTTTATCTCTGCTCAGATGTCACTTCTCCCAAAAAGCCTTCACTGACATTCATCCCAGATTAGGCCAGAAGTCTTCCTTCCCTCCAGAGTGCTCCCCCAAAGTGCTTACAATACTGTACTAACTACAGTGGAGCCAGGCTGCTTGGGTTTGAATTCCAGCTCCCCCAGTGACCAGTTACCTAAGAGCAAAGACTCTGATGAACTTCAGTCACAGTGCCTGTCACAAAGTAGGCACATAATAAAACCCATGCTATTCTTACTGTAACAAACCCCAAGAAATATTACTTAACTGTTATATCACTAAATATTTTGATTGAGGTGACATAAAATTCGGCTATTCAAAATTAAATGGCACTAAAACAGTTAAAAGTAGGTGCTTCTGAAGAGGATAGGGTGTAGGGCAAGGTGGGCCACAAAACGGGTTGCTACTTTCCACTAACAGCTGTGCTGTGTTATCTGATATTTTTCTGTGCACACGTGCTACTTTAACCAAAAATCTATTTTTTAATTTTATGAATAAAATTTAAGTAAGTCTCAAAACGTAAATGAAACTCAAAATGAGTTTCAACCAGAACTGAGAGCCTGCTTGCTTGAACTTCAAAAGAGACCAAAGAAAGAAATACTTCATACTGAACAAATTAGGGATCTGAAGAAGAAAACAATCTAGTCATGAAATCCCTTCGTAGAATGTGGGTAAGCGTAAGACGTGCTTTGTCGCCATCTGGTGCTTTAAGAATAGAACGACAGCATCCAAGACCCCAAAATGAAAATTAATGGTCCTCGCTACCACTTTTTGAGCACTTAAATGTGTCAACACTGTTGTAAGCGCTTTACATGCATTTCTCATTTTGCATTAGGTCCTCCTGTTATCTTAAGTTTACAGACAAGAAAACTGAGGCATCAGAGAGGCAAAGTGACTTGTCCAAGGCCACTCAGCTCTTCATGGAGGAGCTACAATTCAAACCCAGGCAGCCCAGCTCCAGTCTGAGCTGTACAACCTGTAATTTGTCCTAGAAGAAAACTAGCAACGTGCCAATTCTAATTCTTTGGACAGCCAAATCAAGGTAAACAATACCAGCCGTCAGTGGCTTTGAAGCTCCCAGTGACAACTTGGCTTTAACAGCAGCAGTGAAAGTGAGAGGAGGCCTTGGGAAACACACCCTGGACTCTCAGTCAACCCACCCAGTGCTGGGCCTCCACTGGCCACTTCCAGGGGTTTGTTACTCTGACCTCAGCTGTCCTCATTCCAGACTCATCTTGCCAATTGAAGCCTGCAAATCACCCCCTAAATGTCCATTCCCTATCTGCTCCTCCCTAATTTTTCGTGCCCTATATTAATATTCCAATTATCTAAGCATCCTCTTGAGTGGAGAACATCAGTGCTTTTCTCTATCCATTCTTCCCTACAGTTCCCTGAACAGAATCAGGAGTCAAGAAAAGATGGCTCAATCTCTCTCCTCTGCCTTTACCCCTCCCTTATTTCCTCTATTAACGTCTCCCAACTCCTCTTAACTCCTCTCAGGCCACACTGTAATCTCACCAGACTTTGTAACAGCATTGTACTATCAAGGCATAATCCTGGCAAGAGCCCTGGCACCAGATCCTTTGTAACTGGCCCCACCTTTTTCATATGCACTTCACCCCACGCCTCTGCTCCAGCTGTCCTGGACAAGTGACTCTCCACCAACACCTTTAAGCCACCAGGCTTAGTAGGGGCTGTTCTCTCCATTTGGAAGCCCATCCACCTTGTCAGTTCAACTTCTCCCTCTCAACTGGTAACTCCTGACACAGTAACAAAACTTACCATGACACAGTTAACAAAACTCAATCAAGACTTCCTTTAAAATAAACTTTCCTTGATCTTTCTCCCCACCTCACCTCCATCTATTACCTTCTTTCTCTTTCTACCAGTGAATCTCAGAATTGGAAAAGCCAAAGGATACTTTCTAATGCTCCCTCCCCCAACCCTGGATAGAACTGATCATTTCTTCATTCTGAAATATTCGCTCCCTTTGCCCCGAGGACTCCCCTATACTTGCCTAGCTCTTGTCCTACTCTCAGCTGCTCCTTAGTTTCATCCTTGTCTACCTGATGGTTCAACCCTAGAGTTTATCAACTCCTGGGCCCACTTCTCAACCCTTCTCTCTCTCCCCGAGCCATTTCATTCACACCGATGGCTTCATCCAGAGCCTCTATGCAGACAGTCTCAGGTCTGTAGCCCCAGCCCCAATTTCTCTCAATCAATGGCCACTTACATGACACAAAGGCACTTCAAGCTCACCATGTTTAAGACCAAATTCATGATCTTGCCCAAGCAAACGTAATTCTCTTTCTGTGTTCCTGTCTTATTGAGTGGCCCAATCATCCACCTGTGCAGCAAAAGCTGGAAGTCTTTTGTATGCCTCCTGTGTTTAGTCCTGCCCCAAATTCTCCTGCCAATCTGTCCTCTACAGAACAGGAAAGAAACCTTTCAAAAATGAAAATGGATCGTAATACTTGCTACTTAAAATCAACCGTTCTTCAGGGAAAAAGCAAACATTTTCCTGTCGCTGCCAAGGCACTGAGACTTAGCCCCCACCTTCCTCTCTGGCCCCACTCTTCTCTCTCCTATTGTCTGCTCAACATGCAGCCCATCCCCTCTCAGTCTCTCAAATGTAACCTGCTTCCTACCCGCACAGGAACCTTGCACCTGCCATTCCCTCTGCCTGAAGTTCCTTCCCTTTCCTGTCTTCCAGTTAACTCTTACTTCCTTTTAGAATTCAGATCAATCATACCTTCCTTCACTTATTTTTTAAAACCTTTAAAAAGGTTTTATTTATTCATTCATGAGAGACAGAGAGAGAGAGGCAGAGACACACAGGCAGAGGAAGAAGCAGGCTCCATGCAAGGAACCTGATGCGGGACCCAATCCTGGACCCCAGGATCACACCCTGAGCCGAAGGCAGACGCCAAACCACTAAGCCACCCAGGCATCCCTCTTTCTTCACTTAATAAACAGCTATTGAGTGCCTACCACATGCCAGGTGCTACTCTAGGCACTGGAGCTGCATAACAAATAAAACAAACAAAGTCCCTGCCCTCAAGAAGCTATAATTTAGGAAGATATAGAGTGAGATTTAAATTCAGAGATTTCCTTGGGAAAGCCTTCCCTGAACCAGGTCAAAGTCCCCTATTTATAATACCATAACTCACCTTCATAAAACTTACCATTGTTAAAAATATTCATATATCTATTTGATTATATAACTAATGCCTATCTCCACTATTAGAGTATACATTCCAAGAGGGCAGAGGTTCTCTCTCACTGTTCGACACTAAATCCCCAGTGCCTAACACACAGCAGAAACTCACTAAGTATCTGTTGAATGACTGACTAAATCGTGCAGCAGCCAGTACAAATAGCAACCACTCTGCACAAGGTAGGGTCTTATAGAAAGCTTTCTCAGCAAGAGAGTGAGCAAGCTGCTCCCTCTACTGGACTCACACACCACACATCTGGGACTTTTTACACACTAGGTATCCCTTTGTACTCAACACCTGGTCTCACTATCAGGGTACCTTCCACTAGAGAATGAGCTGTTGTATTCTCTGCACTTAGTATAAACCTTGGCACACAGCAGATGCTCCATAAATAACTGCTGCCTGAAGGAATGTCTGACTGTCTGCTATGCCTAGCAACTAGCTGAGTACTCGGCTCTCAGCAAAGACTCACCACTTGTTGAATGGTACAAATATACTGACCTTCAAAAGCACTCACCATGTACCAGACACTGAGCTAAGCACTTTATATTTACTATCTCCCTTAATCCCCATAACAACCCTGTAAGATAGTCATCACTATTCCCTTTTACAGACGGGAAAGTGTGTGATTGTCTGACAACCTATACACACTGCCTAGTGTTCATTGATTCCAGTCATTCAAATACTACATTACAACTTTTGCCATAGTATATATCCGTCATATTTTTATATTTTCTTCATATTTTCATGACAATAAATATAAAACTCCCCCTCACTGTTCTTAAATCTTACAGAAAGCTGAGCAATATCTATAAAATCACCATTCTCATTCCATACTCTGCTGTACCTAAAACTGCTTTGTAGTCTCATATTCTCATTAAGCCCTATTCCTCTCAGTTTCGCTGCTAAAATCTCCTGGGACAAAATAACCACAATCTCCCTTAAGGATCTTTGACATCAACCAGTTCGGTGCATCTAGGAGGACCAAAGGAGTTCTCTCTGCTCAGCTGAAAACAACAATGGAGCAGGGCACATCTCACCACATGGAAGTGGCAGTAATGGAGACTATCCTCAATAGATCTATTTAGCGTGCACATCTAATAAGGCAATTTGACAGCTTGAAACGTCCATACAACTCTCTTCCTTCCATTGCTTATAATACACACATCATACAATCACCACAGCACACTCCAAAAATGACTCAAAAAGTGAAGTATATGATAAACTCATTTATTTTCTAATCAACAGACATTTTTGAGACCTTCCATTTCTAATAAGCTAACATTTACAATTCATTCAACAACTATCTGTTGAACACTCTGTGTTAATTAGACATCAAGCAATAGGGATGTCACTTTGAGAAAAAATGTCAATGTACACTAACCCTTCTACTATATAATAAAGCTAACTGAACACTAATACTTAGTACATAACTCGCTACATGCCAGCACCATGCTAACTACCCTAACATACATCACCCATGAGCTGACTATTGCAATTATCTCTATCTTACAGATGAGAAAACAGACTCTGAAAGGTTCAGTAACTGCGCAGGTCACTTGGTTGTTTAGTTCTGAAGTCAAGATCTTAAAGCCAAGCAGTCTTTTTTTTTTTTTTTTTTTAATTTTTTTTAGCAGTCTGACTTTAGAGAATGTTTTATAAACATAAAGCCATAGCTGGCCCAATCATGCAATTACTCCAAATCATACTACACGGCAGTTATCTGGATGGCTTTAATCTACATCTTAAGCCTTGACCAATGTCCCCTCAAACTCAGGACATCAGCAGAGAACACCTCTGGGGCTATGTGTTCAATCTAAATCCATATGGAACTCCAAATCATGAGACAGAAAAAGGTACCTTTCTGGCTAACAGGAGAGCTGCTCAATCCTCCATGATCCTCTCTTAGACTGAATCGTACAGTTCCACATAACTTTGAAAATGACCAGTAGATACCACTCTTCCTGCATTCTAATCTACCAAAATTCAACATTTACCTAATATCCCAATTTTACCTCCTGTACCTCACAATACAAAACCTCTACTAGTCAAGACTACTCCACTGTATCTCCCCATTTGCTCTCTCTCATCCGCAGGCATCCCCTTCTCTACAGATACTGCAGCCTTCTATACACTGCAGTATCTGCACTAAGCAATGTCTGAATTTGCCTGAGTAGATTATAAATAGTTTTAACATATTGATGATGATGAGATGATAACTACCACTTGAAGGGGCTTTTATGGGCCACTCACTTGGCATAATATGATTTCACTTCACCGTTAATAAAGATCCTGTGAGGAAGGCATCATAACTCCCCTTTCCCAGAGAGGTAGAACCAGAATCAAAAACTTGGGCTAACTAGCCCCAATGCCTGCCCTCTTTCTTTTGAGTGGAACTAATTTTACCAGGAGGTACATTCACCTACAGGATTTATAACATGGGAATCACAAGGAAAAGTCTGTTTCCTCAATACAGTCATGCACAGGAAGGAAATACTAGGCAGAAGCAAGAGACAGCTGTCAGGAAAAGAAACCTGAATGAGTGTGGACCTTATATAGCAGGGATTAGCAAACTTTCTGCCAAGGACCACAGAATAAATATTTTAGGCTTTTTGGGCCAGATAGTCTCTTTAATAACTACTTAACTCTACTGCTAAAGTGAAAAGCAGCCATAGTCAATATATAAATGAGTGGGTGTGGCTGTGTTCCAATAAAACTTTATTTACAAAAACAGGCTTCAAGCCAGATTTGACTCTGGGGGCCATAGTCTGTCAAGACTTCTGCTATATGTATTCAGATGATGGCTGGCAGACATCACACAAATTACTTAACCTCTCAACTTCCATTTCCTCCTCTATTATAGAATAGTATTTCTGACTATATAGAATTAAGACAATTAGCTCAAGATAATATATCCAGTGTACCCAGCACATATGAGGCATTCAATAAATCAATAGCAATTACTGATTCTAGTCTGGGGCAGGAAACGTAAAAGCAAGCCTACGACCTTAGAAACTCTGACTACTGGGGGCAGCCCTGGTGGTGCAGCAGTTTAGCGCCACCTGCAGCCTGGGGTGTGATCCTGGAGACCCGGGATCGAGTCCCACGTCAGGCTTCCTGTATGGAGCCTGCTCCTCCCTCTGCCTGTGTCTCTGCCCCTCTCTCCCTCTGTCTCTATGAATAAATAAAATCTTAAAAAAAAAAAGAAAGAAAGAAACTCTGACTACTGGATCACATAAAAACATCCAAAAAATACACACAGAAAGACATTTTGGCCCACTGGCTAAAATGGGACATTCACAGCATTAAAAAGAATAACAACTGTTATTGTATATCAATTATACTTCAAAAAAAGAAAAGGAAAAAAAGATAATTCCCATGGATTACAAAATATAAACTGGGATTCCAATTCTGGCCATGGCAGAGTTAAAGGTATTAAACTTACCCTCCTGCCATAAGTAATTATAAAACTGAAAAATTATATGAAGTTGAAACACTGGACTATAGATTGTGATGCTTAAAAGAAAGTAAAAAGTGGGGCAGCCCAGGTGGCTCAGTGGTTTAGCGCCGCCTTCAGCCCAGGGCCTGATCCTGGAGACCCAGGATCGAGTCCCACATCAGGCCCCCTGCATGGAGCCTGCTTCTCCCTCTGCCTGTGTCTCTGCCTCTCTCTCTCTCTGTGTATGTCTCTCATGAATAAATAAATAAAAATCTTTAAGAAAGTAAAAAGTGTGAAAACAATAGTACAAATGATGGGAGTTTAAATGTAAATACATTGTTATATGGTTCTTTCGTTATTTGTAACATACTGAAGTAATATTTCGAAGTATATTATGATTGCATGTTACAATCTCTAGAATATGAAAAAAGTAGAGCTAAAAAGTCAACAGAAGAGGTAAAATGGAATAATCAAAATTATTCAATTTAAGACAGGAAAGAAGGAGGAAAAAGCAAGGCAAATAAATAATAAGATGGTAGACTTAAATCCAACTGTAGAGTTACATTAAATATAAACAGACTAAACTCCCCAATTAAAAGACAGAGATCGTCAGACTGGATTAAGAAAACAAGTCCTGGGATGCCTGGATGGCTCAGTGGTTGAGTGTCTGCTTTGGCTCGGGGCCTGATCCTGGGATCGTGGGATCAAGTCCTGCATCAGGTTCCCCATGGGGAGCCTGCTTCTCCCTCTCCCTCTGCCTATGTCTCTGCCTCTCTGTCTCTCATAAATAAGTAAATAAAATCTTAAAAAATAGTTTAAAAGCAGAGAGTTTTCACCAACTGGTAGTAGAAGTCAGAGAGATTTAAGAGAAAGAAGAACTCAACATGTCATTTCTGATTTAAATGGGACAACATAAGAAAAAATGGGGATCCCTGGGTGGTGCAGCGGTTTGGCGCCTGCCTTTGGCCCAGGGCGCGATCCTGGAGACCCGGGATCGAATCCCACGTTGAGCTCCCTGCATGGAGCCTGCTTCTCCCTCTGCCTGTGTCTCTGCCTCTCTCTCTCTCTCTCTGTGACCATCATAAATAAATAAAAATTAAAAAAAAAAAAAAAAAAAAAAAAAAAAAAAAAAAGAAAAAATGTGGGTGGCCCTGGGGAACAGAGAACAGCCCTTGGCTGACAGCCCACAAGAAAACAGGGATTTCAGTCTTAGAACCACAAGGAATTGCACGCACTCTGTCAACCACCTAAAGGAGAATGAAGCAGATTCTTCCCCAGAGCCGCCAGATAAGAGCCTAACCTGGCCAACACTCTCATTTTGATCTTGTGAGACCCTAAGTAGAGAGCCCTGCCAAACCTGCCTGGACTTCTGACCACAGAACTATTAGCTAATCAATGAATGCTATTTTAAATAATCGAATTTATCGTCATTTGTTATACAGCCATAGAAAACTAATACACAGGGGTGCCTGGGTGGTTCAATTGGTTAAGTAGCCAGTTTGTGATTTTGGCTCAGGTCATGAGATTGAGCCCCAAGTTGAACTCCATGCTTAGCAGGGAATCTGCTTAAGATTCTCTCCCTCTGCCTCTTACCCCACTCCACATGCACACTTCCTCTCTATCAAATAAATAAATAAATCTTAAAAAGAAGAAAGAAAGAACGAAAGAAAGAAAGAAAATACAAGATTTGTATGAGAAACCTGGCCTTAAATTCTTTACCCTAGCTGTCCATGCTACAATAATGAATAAAATATAAATTCACTTAAGACTGAATCTTTTCCTAAATCCAGGAAAAGTTTTAGTTGTGATGCATTTTCTTCATCAAAGATCCAAGAAAGATATCAAAACTACTTGATGCGGGGCACCTGGGTGGCTCAGTGGTCAAACTGAACCTTTGGCTCAGGTTGTGATTCTGGGGTCCTGGGATCAAATCCTGCACAGGGCTCCCCATGGGGAGCCTGCTTTTCCCTCTGCCTTTGTCACTGCCTCTCTCTGTGTGTCTATCATGAATAAATAAAATCATAAAAAAGAAAAAAACTGCTTAATGTGGTGACAATCAGTGTTTAATAAATATGAATGTCCCCATCTTGAATTCCTTTATTATTTATAAGTCACATATACAGGGCACTTAACAAGTACATGTGGTATTGTACAGTCTCTCTCAGAACTATAGCAATAGTTTCTAGAGGCAATATTAAAGCTTAAAGTAAAAAGTAAAGTTTCTAAGACTTGTTCTTTATATCCTACAAAAACACCTGGTCCTAAACATACATTAAGCATTAAAAAAAAAAAGATCTGTCAGATTGAAATTAGTATTTATTATATTAGCCGTGGTCATCCTTAAATGAACAAAAGTTGGTTCTGAAGTACACAAAAGTAACATAGTGAAGGGATGAGGCCAAGATAAAAAAAGGCCTTACCTTTACATCTGGCACTTGGGCACCAAGGCTGCTGAGTCCCACGATGGAGTAGAAAGCTGATTCCAAACTCGTGAAAGGGCGGTCCAGTGAGGCTCTCAGTCTCTCCACATCAGGCTTGGTGAGGTAGTGAGTGGGCGTCAGAGCTTGGGTACTGGCTAGGATTGTCAGGGCCAACAGGAAGACAGTGCTTGCACCTGGGGGAAAGGACTATTAAGTACATTCCAAAACAATTCCGAAGTTTTATATATAGTTCCAATGATGGTGTGTACCAAGGTCCAGGAACCTTGGTACATGTGAAGAAGGGGGAGAGAACTGGGAGGTTTTAACTTGGAGAGAAGTCCTGGGGACAGCCCGGGTGGCTTAGTGGTTTAGCACCACCTTTGGCCCAGCGTGTAATCCTGGAGATCCAGATCGAGTCCCACATCAGGCTCCCTGCATGGAGCCTGCTTCTCCCTCTACCTGTGTGTCTCTCTCTGTGTCTCTCATGAATAAATAAAATATTAAAGAAAAAAAAAGAATTCCTGGGTAAGTGGGGGGCATGGTCTTCATCCATGTGAAGGACGGTCCTCCAGGTAGGACCCATGACACCACTGCTATCTCAAGCATGTTTGTTAACTCCTATGCCTCCGTGACAGGCCCAATCCGGATTCCTCACCAGGGCCACACCTGCCTCTCACTCGACCTTTTCCCTCACTTTGCCTGCCCTCCATCTCTGGCTGTTCCTGTAAATCGTGTTCTTCCCTACCCAGCACTTTTTTGTGCTTTCCCTTACTTCAACTTTCAAGTTTTTCTTCTCAGATTTTAGTTCAAGTAATCTCTTCATTAAGAAGCCTCCCCAGCAGCCCTTCCTTGGGTTAGGTCCCCCATACCATAAAGTAGTGAAGAATGGGACCTCTGTGGCCAGGTTTTTTTAAATTTTTTTTAAGACTTAATTTATTTGGGGCAGCCCAGGTGGCTCAGCAGTTTAGCGCCACCCTCAGCCCAGGGCCTGATCCTGGAGACCCGGGATTAAGTCCCATGTTGGGCTCCCTACATGGAACCTGCTTCTCCCTCTGCCCATGTCTCTGCCTCTCTCTCTCTCTGTCTCTCATGAATAAATAAATAAAAAAAAAAGATTTAATTTATTCATGAGAGATAGAGAGAGGCAGAGATACGGGCAGAGGAGAAGCAGGCTCCCTGTGGGGAGCCTGATGTGGGACTCGATCCCAGGACTCCAGGATCACACACTGAGCCACCCAGGTGTCCTGCACACTTTCTCTAAATAATAAAATCCTTAAAAATAAATAAATAAATAAATCCTAGCTCTGCCATTTATTAGCCATGTGGCTGTGTCAGTTACAATGTGGCCAGTCCATTCCTCAGTTTCCTCAAGTGTAAAGTAGGACAATAACAGTACCTACACCTCAGAAGTGTAATGAGGAGTACATGGGTTAACATAGAAAAATCTTACAACAGTGACTGGCATATAACAAAAACTACATAAACATTAGCTATTTCTATTACCGTCACTATTGTTGCTATATCCATGCATAGCAACCTGTACTCTATGTAGTCTTTTTCACAACTATAATACTGTAATGTCTAATTCCTCTGCTAAACTCTGGACAGATAGTTTCTTCTGAATATACCAGTATTTCCAAGGACTACACATTTCTTGGCACACAGAAGTATATTAATATTTGCTAAATAAATGAAAAGAAAAATTAATCTTTGTCTATTATGCTCCAGGAGACAGGAAGCAATTACGAGTGGTACATTGTATGACTGCTCATGAATTGTTGGCTATCCAATTAACAGCACAGTATCCACCCCCACCACCTTATCCATACTTCCCATGGTTTCAGCTACCCACACTCAACCACGGTCTGGTATTGTTAGGTCAGCAGTAGCCTACTGCTACATCACAATCACTTCATCTCATCATGGTGACATTTTATTATGTAGGCATCTATATCAAGAAGAGTGAGTACAGGACAAGATATTGAGAGGAGAGACCACATTCTCATAACTTTTATTATACTGTATTATTATAATTGTTCTTCTATTATTAGTTAGCATTGTTAATCTCTTACTATGCCGAATTTATAAATTCAATTTTATGGGGATCCCTGGGTGGCTCAGCGGTTTCATGCCTGCCTTTGGCCCAGGGCGCGATCCTGGAGTCCCGGGATCGAGTCCCGCGTCGGGCTCCCGGCATGGAGCCTGCTTCTCCCTCTGCCTGTGTCTCTGATTCTCTCTCTCTCTATCTCGAATAAATAAAAATAAATCTTAAAAAAAAGTTTAAAAAATAAATTCAATTTTATCATAGGTATGTATGTGTAGAAAAAACATAGTATATAAGGGTTCAGTACTATTTGCACTTTTAAGCATCCACTGGGAATCTTGGAAAGTATGCTCTGCAGAAGAGGGAGGGAGCACTACTGTAATCATAAGGTAATGGTCTAAAGCCTCTGCCTATAGTTTCAAATTTAGTTTCAACTAGAATCCCATAAGAAAGGCATTATTGGTGGCACCTGGCTGGTTCAGTCAGTGGAGCATTGACTCTTGATATCGGGATGTGAATTCGAGTCCCATGTTGGGTGGAGAGATTACTTTTTAAAAAAGGCATCAAGGGAGGCCTGGGTGGCTCAGCAATTGAGCGTCTGCCTTTGGCTCAGGGCACGGTCATGGGGTTCCTGGATGGAGTCCCACATCAGGCTCCCTGCATGGAGCCTAATTCTCCCTCTGCCTATGTCTCTGCCTCTCTCTGTGTCTCTCATGAATAAACGAAATCCTTAAAAAATTTTTAAAAGGCATCGTTATTATCTATTTGACAAATAAGAAAACTGAGAACAAGGGGCGCTTGGGTAGCTCCGTCAGTTAAACATCTGCCTTTGGCTCAGGTCATGATCTCAGGGTCCTGGGATCAAGCCCTGAATTGGGCTCCCTGGGGCTCTCTGCTCAGCAAAGAGTCTGCTTCTCCCACTTCCTCTCTGTTCTCTCCCTCTCTCAAGCAAATAAATAAAATCTTAAAAACAAAAAGAAAAAAAAAAGAAAAGAAAACTGAGAACGAGAGTAGTCTGCAGACAATCTTGGACTCAAACTCAAATCTAACTATAGAGTTTACACTCCACTATTTTTTGGAGAATGTTTTAGAAACAATGCCTACATTAGCAGTAACTCAGAATCGTTCTACGAATGCTAGTTCTATTTAAATCCCTGTGCATATGTTAAATAATCTAAAGAATTTGGAAGATCTTTTTAAAACACTACAAAGGGAAATATATTGTGGAGTATTCATTAATAAATATTTATTGAATGCCTACCAAGCACTATTTTTGGTATATACTTCTGCAGGAATCAGAAACACACACGCGTGTGCACACACACACACGCACACCCCAAGCCTCATGAAGTCTACATTCCAGTGGGAAAAGAAAGATATCACACAACACACCTAAGGAAACATTTATCACATCAGAAGGTGAAAAGTGCTATGGAGAAAACTAAAGCCCAGAAGAGTTATCTGAGAAGAGCTACGATTTTAAATATGGTAGTCTATGAAGGTCTGAGAAATAAAGCTACTGTGTATAGACTTGAAGGAAAAGGAGCGTCACAAAGATATTTTGGGGGAAACTATCTCAAGATGCAAAGACCCTGAATCAACAATATATATAGCATTTTTGACATTAGCAAAGAGGAAAGTATAGCTACCCAGTAGTAGTAGTATAGCATAAGTGAAGGGTGAAAGGTATGGAAGAGATGACAGAGGTAGCAGAGGCCAAATCTCCTGGGCCTTTTAAAACTTTCTAGGGACTCGGGCTTTTACTGAGTGAGATAGGAGCCAGCAGAAGTCCAGTGATTTGACCTATTAAATTGTAGGTCAAATCACTCCTACTTCGAGAAGAGGAGTGATTTGACCTACAATTTAATAGGATCACTGTGTTGAGAATACACAAAACTTGAGACTAGGCAGGAGAAAGGACCTAAAGAGGGACGCCAGTTAGTAATAATCCAAGTAAAAAGATGATGGTGGTCACAGCCAGGGTGACATCAGTAGAGGTGAGAAGCCGTCAGAGTCTGGCTGGAATTCAAGGTCAAAGCCAGAACTGCTTATGAATAGAGCAATGTAAGAAAAAGAGGAGTCAAGACACTAATGTGGAGTCCCCAGTGCCTTGTGTATGTGCATGTACTAAATATAATAAGATCTAGGAAATGAGGACTTGCATTTTCCCAGCTAGACTATAAATTTCCCTAACACGGCGTCTGTGTCAGAATCCTCATCTTCCCACCTCGAATTAACAACAACAACATTTTTGGCTAAAATCTGAGCACTTAGCATGTGTGGGGTATGCCCATACTACGCTTAGTACTTGGCATGTACTGAGTCATTCAATCTTCACAACATCCAAGTGAGTGTGCTTTTACAGATCAAGAAATGGAGACTCATTAGGAATTAACTGCCCTAAGACACGAAACCGAGAACCCCAAATGCGGGCAGTGTGGATCCAAAGTTTAACTACTCTGTTAACCCTCAACTTTTCAAAAAATGGGGCAATGACCCACTCTCTTATTCACGGTCATCTTGGGCAAGTTACTTCTCTGAAATTGCGTCTTCCTCTTTGTCAAATATAAATAGTAGTACACCTCCCCCCACGCCGCTGTGGGACTACGTGAGAGTCCATCGTGCACAGGGTCCGCTCAGCAGCAATGCAGTTAGCTTTATTGATGCTTGCTCAGGGCCGTGCACGCTTCTACACTATGCACGAGGATCAGCTCACTGAGGACAGCAATTTATTCGGCAGATGATGTGACTAATAACCTAGTCCACAGATCAGAAACTGAGATGAAGAGGGTTAAGGAACTTGGACTGGGGCATACAACGGACACTTGGCCGACTCCCAAGTTTGCAGCAGGAGAATCCAATTTAAGAATTTATACCCTAAGCCCCCAGAGAGGTGAGTGATTTCCTTTTGCTCCTTTTTTTTTTTTTTTAAACTGAACTGGAAACCACGGTCCAAAGAAGGATGACCTGGCCAAAAGCTTACTCTCAGGTCACCCCGCCCGGGAGCCGCCGCGAGTGAAACGGATGGGCGAAGCCAGACGTAAGAGTTGACCGCGGGCCGCGGGTGGGCCTCGGGGGCACCCGTAGCTCCCCGCCGCACTGGCCCCCACCCCACCGCCGCCCGCCCGCAGTCCCACCCGCTCCGCCCGCCCTCCGTCACGCACTCGACCCCGAAAGAGCCCGAGCCGAGCCCGAGCCCATGCCCCTGCCCTACAGGGGGAGAGGCTCCCGCCTGGCAAGCTCCCGAGTGGCGAGCACCAGCGTCCACTCGCCAAGGCGTGCCGGCCGCGGGGCCCCGTGGTCGAGCCATGCACTACGCCTCACCCGGCGACGCCATTCCTCCGAGCAGGTCCCACCAGGGCCGGAGCCGCAGGCTGACTTCCGCTCGGGAAAGTGGCTCCAAGAGCACGCCGGAGGGGACGCCAGGGACTCGCAGCAGACTGCGCGTGCTGCAATGGGATCTCGGCACAGGTCAGCCCCCGCCGTCCCGCAGGCTAGGGCTGGTCCCAGGAACCGCGGCCCCAGTTCCAGTCCCCGCGCGCAAAGGGCGCCGCGGTCCTCGCGTACAGGCCCGCTTCCCTCCCCCCGCGACCTGGCTCACTTGGAACCAGCCGTCTCGCAACGGTCCTAATCCGGACGCTACCAGCGCGCGATTGGACGAGGCGTCGGGGCGGGCCCGAAACGGGGCTTCCGCTGATTGGCCAGTCGCGTTGATTGGCCAATTGCGCCGTCACTCAGTCGGCTCTCTGCAGCCCGGCCAATTTTAAAGGAATGGAAAGGGTCCAGTAAGGAAGAGCCGGTAGTGTTCTAGGGCTGGGGTTTTCTTTTTTCTTTTTTCTTTTTTCTTTCTTTTCTTTTCTTTTCTTTTCTTTTCTTTTCTTTTCTTTTCTTTTCTTTTCTTTTCTTTTCTTTTTTTTCTTTTCTTCTTTCTTTTCTCTTTCCTTTTTCTTTTCTTTCTCCCTTTCCCTCTTCCTCTTTTCGATTTTTTCTTTTCTTCTTTCTCCCTTCCCTCTTTTTCTCCTTTTCTTTTCTCCTCTCTTTTCTTTTCTTCTCTTTTTCTTCCTTCTGTCTTCCTGTCTTGTCTTTGTCTTTTTGTCTTTCTTTCCTGTCTTTCTTCTTCTTTCTGCCTTCCTTCTGCCTGCCTGCCTGCCTGCCTTCCCTCCTTACCCCCTTCCTTCCCTCCCCTCCTCTTTTGTTTCTCTTTAGGAAATTATGGCAGTTGCTTCCAAAGATTGTTTCGCTTGTTAATAACTTAGCTACGAGTGATGTTTTCTTTGATTTGCAAAGCATCTCTGCGGACTTAGTACTCCTTAGTACAGTGACTTTGAGGAACATAGTAGCCCAATTTTACAGAAGTAACAGGATCAAAATAGAAGTGACCAAAAAAAAAAAAAAAAGTGACTTATGAGAGCAAAACAACCTGCTTGTTTTAAAATAAGAATCACTCAGTAATTAAAAAAAAAAAAATGGAAGTGACTTAACTACAATTATCGAGCATTTACAGGATAGTCCAACAAGTGTACTAAGTGCTCTACGTACATTATTTACTCCTTATTGCTGTTCTGTGAGGTTTGTACTGTTTGTACTGTTATTCTCATTTTATAGAGAAAAGAACTAAAAGGTATGAAGCCAGGCAGCCTGACTCCATAATCTCTGCTTTTTAACTATTGTGAACATATAAAGTATGCATAATGTAGTAAGTCTTATTATTAGTGTTCCAGATATTATTATCCCAAATAGAGGATACTATTCTGTACTACTGTGCTATTCAGTAAACTAGATTCTAGCTCTGTGCGGATATTTGAGTTTAAATTAATTAGAATGAAAAACTCAGTTCCTCAGTTGTGCTAGCCACATTTCAAATGCTCAATAGCCACATGTGGCTACTGGATATCATTTTTGGCAGTGCAGAATTACAGAACATTTCCAATATCACAGAAAGTTCTATTGAATGGTGCTGATACAGAATATATAAAAAAAAAACCTTCCAAGGCTCCTGAGTTGTACAGTGGGTTGAGCCTCAGACTTTTGGTTTCAGCTCCGGTTGTGATCTGTCCTGATTTCAGGGTCCTGATCTCAGGGTCCCTGCTCAGCTCCGACTCTGCTCGAGACTCTCTCTCCCTCTGACTCTTGCCCCCCTCCCTCCCTCAAATAAATCTTAAACACACACACATGCACGCACGTGTGTATGCGTGCACACACACACACACACACACCTCTTCCAACTCAATAATAAGACCGCCAGTGTTGTGCTGGAGCCATCTCATACTGGCTTGCAAGAGTCACTTATGAAATTTAGGAAGAGGGGCACCTGGGTGGATCAATTTGTTGAGTATCTTGGTTTTGGCTCAGGTCATGATCTCGGGGTTGTGAGATCAAGTCCTGCATGTGGGATCAAGTCTTGCATCGGCCTCAGAGTGGAGCCTGCATGGGATTCTTCTCCTCTTCTTCTTGCTCCCCCTCTGCCTCTCCTCCTGCTCACACACTCCCTCTCTAAAAATAAATAAATAAAACCTTTAAATTTAGCAAGAATTTTACAAAATTGTTGTTAAATACAGCTATTTAGAAAAATTAAATTATACAAACTTACAATGAAATAAAGTCTATTGAAAACCAAAGTCATCATTTTGTTATTATTTTATCACTTTCTATGCTTTTGTGGTTGCTTATATCTATTGCATCTATATGGTGGAAAAATTATATGGTGGTGTGCTACTGTACATCTCTTTCTAAAGTAACATTGGTAGCTTGACTTTGTCCACAATGGGAATATTTACACCATCGAATCAATGAATGCTATACACCAAGGCTTGATTTTTTGCTTTGTTATGTCTAAACTTAATGATGGAGAAATGTTAATAAAGATTAAATTCAGGGGCGCCTGGGTGACTCAGCCAGTTAAATGTCTACCTTTGGCTCAGGTCATGATCCTGGGGTCCTGGGATTGAGCCCCACATGAAGTTCCCTGTTCAGTGGGAAGCCTGCTTCTCCCTCTCCCCTCTGCTTGTGCTCTCTCTTGCTCTCTCTCAAATAAATTAAAATATTTTAAAAGAGTGAGAGAGATTAAAGTTAGATGTGTGTCATGTTTATAAGCTTCACATTGCAAATAGCCCAAAAACTTGAGGCAATATTGTTCTAGGGTTTGAAAACTATTATCCAACTCAGAGAAGTCACTTCTGAAGTTTCAGTTACATCTTACTCATTGATGTAAATGAAAATACCAACCAGCATTCACTTAAAAACTACACTTAAAGAGTCTGTTTTAAACATTTTATTTACCAGCACACCACTCACTGCAAGCAACCCAGTAAAAAAACACAAACAAAAGATCTGAATAAACACTTCATCAAGATATACATGAGCACATAAAAAGATAATCAACATCATTACATATTAACTGCATTGTATATTAAGTTGAAATGAGGTATTGCTGCAGGTCCACTGAAATAGTTAATATAAAAAGACCAACCATACTAAATACAGGCAAGGATGCGGAGCATCTGGAACTTACATATACTGCTGGTGGAAATATAAAATGGTACAACAGATTTGTAGCTTTTTTAAAAAAATCAGTTCTATGACCTACTGTATGACAGAGCCATTTTACTCTTAGAGGGTTTGTGTGTTTTTAATTAACTAGTTTTTCTTAATTATTAAAGATATATAAGTACATAGGAAGAAGCTCAAACTTTATCAGTTTGGGGTTTTTTCCCCCCAAATTGTTTTATTTACTATTGACTAAGTGAAAAAACAATATTTATAATACATAAATGAAGAAAAAAGAATGATACAGTGAAATTATGTACTTGCTATCCTATTAAAGAAAGCACAGGAGTTCCTGGGGGACTTAGTCACTTAAGCATCCAACTCTTGATTTCAGCTCAGATCCTTCTCTCAAGAGTCGTGAATTCAAGCCCCGCGTGGGGCTTCACACTGGGATTGGAGCCTACTTTAAAAAAAAGAAGAAGAAGAAGAACATAACCATCTTTTAAGTCCCTTTTCTAGTCTTACCCATTCTATCACCTTCTCCCCCCACTCAAAGACCCCTATCCTGAAGTTTATAGATTATATTGTTTCCTTGCTTTTCTTTATAGTTTTACTGTGTGTTTATAACTTCAAATAGTATTTGTTTACTTTTACATTTTCTTAACTTTATATAAATGGAATTTACTGCGTATTTTTTCTGTGACTTTCTTTTTTCTCTCAGCATTGTAAGATTTATCTGTATTGCTGTGGATAGCTAGGACTCATTCATTTGCACTACTGTATAGCACTTTATTGGATGAATCACCACAGTTTATTCTACTGTTGGTAAGCCATTGTGTGTCTCTAGTTTTTTGCTATGATGACTACTGCTGTGAAGTTTCTTGTATATATTCCTAATGCATATGGGTAACAGTTTTACTGGACTACATCCCTTGGAGTAAAATAGTGAGTCATGATATAGGCACATTTGCAACTTTACTAGATAATGCCAAATTATTTCCAAAATGGTTGCACCAATTTACACTGTGATTTATAAGAGTTCTTTGCTCCACATCTTTGTCAATATTTACTACTCACGCCAGTGTTAAAAAAAAAAAATCAGGCAGTATAAAAGTTTAAAAAAATTCCACTCCACGGACATTTGGTTTGAATACCAAAAGAGGGACGCCTGAGTGGCTCAGCAGTTGAGCATCTTCCTTTGGCTCAGGGTGTGATCCTGGAGTCCCGGGATTGAGTCCCACATCAGGCTCCCTGCATGGAGCCTGCTTCTCCATCTGTCTCTGCCTCTTTCTCTGCGTCGCTCATGAATAAATAAATAAAATCTTTTTTAAAAATGAATACCAAAAGATTTTCTACATGTATCCCAACACTTATGTGTATCTGTGTGTCTGTATGTACTCACACACCGTTTACATACATTGTTTGACAACTTGCTTCTTTCATTCATTAATATATGCTAAACATTCAGCAAATAAAGATCTATTCACTCACTCAACCAATATTTATTGAGGATTACCATATGCCAGGCATTCTGGTCTCTTAGAATATATTCATGAACAAAGTAGCCACAGATCTTTGCCTTCGTGGACCTTGCATTTTAGCAGGAAGAAACAGACGATAAACAATAATCAAAAATAGGTAAATGATATATTAGAAAGTATTGTGTGCTATAGAAACAAGAAAAAGGGGATCCCTGGGTGGCTCAGCAGTTTAGCGCCTGCCTTTGGCCCAGGGCGCGATCCTGGAGTCCTGGGATCGAGTCCCACATTGGGCTCCCGGCGTGGAGCCTGCTTCTCCCTCCTCCTGTGTCTCTGCCTCTCTCTCTCTCTATGTCTATCATAAATAAATAAATCTTAAAAAAAATAAATGTTTTTAAAAAAAGAAACAAGACAAAGTAGGAAAGGGTAAGGGAAGTTAGGGGAAGGGGGTATTCTACCTTAGTTTATTTTAACAGCAACATAGTATTTCTTACCAATCCATTCATGTCCCATGAGACTGACAGTATGCTAGGTGCTGGGAATTCAACCATTACCATGTAGACAAGGTTTCTCCCCTCATGGAGATTATAATCTGATGAAAGATAGTCAACAAATACAAACTTGATAACTATAGATAATGGTTAAGTACTATGAAAAAAAATAAGAAAACAACTGTAGAACTGGGGTAGAGAAAGGCTACCTAACCTAGACTGATGATCAATAAATGCTTCTCTGAAAAGGTGACATTTAAGCTTTCTCTTGAGCGACGAGACAGAAGCAATCCTAAAATACTAATATTTCTTGACAAACCATAAGAGATTTTTTTAAAGATTTTATTTATTTATGAGAGACACACAGAGAGGAGAGAGAGAAGCAGAGGGAGAAGCAGGCTCCATGCAGGGAGCCTGATGCAGGACCCGATCCTGGGTCTCCAGGATCAGGCCCTGGACTGAAGACAGTGCTAAACCGCTGAGCCACCCAGGCTGCCCACCATAGAGATTCTTAACTATAGGTCACAAACTAAGGGTTGATGGAGGAGAGAGAGGTGGAGGGTAGGGTAACTGGGTGATGGGCACTAAGGAGGGCACTCGATGTAATTAATGAGCACTGGGTGTTATATGCAACTGATGAATCACTAGATTCTACCTCTGAAAATAATAACACACTATATGTTAATTGATTTTAAATTAAATAAATAAGTAAAATTAAGAAAATAAAATACTAATATTTCTAATCCCCTCTTCATTCCTAGGATCTGTAGTCAGGAAGAAGTAGTGATCCCTTGTGATCCTGACAATGACTCAGGAAGTGTGGATTTGCAGCTGAGCAACTTAGAGGATATTAAAAAAGATCCAAGTAGCCTTGAACTTACAGGTAAAAAGGAGAAAGGATTCTTTTTTTTAAGGAGGGAGGTGGGGAAAAGGGAATCTCTGATCAAGTCAAGTTGCTGGATGAGAGAGAGCCCTCAACTAGACTTTGACGGTAAATTTGGTCCCTGAGTATAAGACCTTGGAATATGATTGGCACAGTGAGATAAAATATATTTATCTAGACATATAGGAAACTGAGATAGATAATCCTGCAGACTTGCACAGAGCCTAAGTACTAGGATACCAGAAGCAAAAGGTGGCTGTGGGTGGACCCTTGATTGGGCTACAGAATATCTCTCATTCATTCAACAAACATTTACTGAGTACCGGTGACTGCATATACAGCAATGAACAAGACCAACATGGTCCCTGCCCTTAGAATTTGCTGAAAAGGACCAAAATAAGTAAAGAAATCACGAATTGTACTTAATACTGTGAATGAATTATACAAGGAGCTAAGACAAAAAATAAGGGAGATGGGAACCTATTTTAAGTCGTGGTTGCCAGAGAACACCTGTTTAAGATGGTGCTGTTTAAACCTAAAGGAGGCCTCAGGGATATGAAAAAGCAACCCATGGGAGAAGCAGAGGAAAGAACATTCCAGGTAGATATAAGAGCATACACATGAGACAGGAAAGACTATTTAAGGAACTACATTTATCCATTTCTCTACTCATTCAACAAATATTTATCAAAGCCTACTATGCCATAAACACTAACTGCTACAGATTTAGTAATAACAGAACAGATACAATGTACTTGTAGATAAATGATTGGAACTTATTTTAATATGGGTGATTGGGAATGGGGATAGGGAGCAAATATAAAGATATAAAGAGTTTTTTTTTTTTAATTTTTATTTATTCATGAGAGACACAGAGAGGGAGAAGCAGGCTCCATGCAGGGAGCCTGATGTGGGACTCGATCCTGGAACTCCAGGATCATGCCCTGAGCCAAAGGCAGATGCTTAACTCCTGAGCCACCCAGGTGTCCCTAAAGAAGTTTTTTAGCAGCCAAGAGGATACTTGGTCAAAATAGACAAAGAGGGGATTCAAGAAAGGCATCCTGGAGCAAAGTCCTGAAGGATGAGTAGGAGCTACCTAGGCAAAGGAGGTAGGAAGAAGGGAAGGTGGGGAAGAAGGAGAAACATGCAAGGAGAAGCATGAGAGGTGAATGAGAACAAGGCTTCTAGTGCATGAGAAGAATGTGACAATGCAGAATAGGCCATAATTCAGGAGACCAAAAAGGGTACAAAAGTGGAGTGGTAAAAACCCTCAGACGATGGGTGTGTTAAGGGGAAAATAGTAAGACTGTTTCCCCAATAAGAGTAAAGGATTTGGTTTGGGGAAGCAGAGGAGGTAAAGATGTAAAGCTATATGAAGAGGGAAACGATGCCACCATAATTATTGTCACTCAACGAAAGAACAATATTTACTAACACTTCCTTGGTGCTAGCTCTGTATCAACCAAATGAAGTAGGTTCTGTTATCATCCTATTTTAGAAATGAAGAAATAGGCCAAGAAAAAGTAAGATCACACAAGGTCAGAATGCTAGAAAGAAGCAGAGCAAGGATCCAAGACTAGGCAGACCAACTCCAGAACCTGTGCTCTTAAACAAAGTATATCCTAGGTCTGGAAGGAGATACCTCAAGTACCTACTGCAGGGAAGAGATCAGCAAAGGGCTGCTACTAGATTTTAAGCTCTTGTCACTACAGAGTCCTTGAGTTTTGTATTTAATAATATCTCTCATGTAAGTGCTTACTCTGGACCACATACTGAGATGTCTTTTTATTCATTACCTCACTTAATCCTTGTGATAACCTTGTTTTACAGGTGAAGAAACTAAGGTTCTAAGAGGCAAACTAACTTGATAAAGGTCATACAACTGATAAAGGGTAAAGCCAGGATTCATTAGTCTCAGATTCAGATGTCCATGCTCTTCACCACTCTACTATAGCTCAGTATTAAAGATATTTGTAGTTTAGGAGGCCCTAAGAGTACACTGAATTTGTCATTGGGAAGACAGACTTGGAGTGTGGAAGGGACTTGGTCAAGGTTGCAGAGCAGATAGTAAAGATAAGACCAGGGCACGTCTATCCTGACATCTGGTGGATCCCTGCACTAGACTATAAAACTCTGTGTAGTACGTAGGTGTCATCTGCTGTGTTTCTTTTGGTATTAGACTCCGACATCTTTGACATCACTGGACTCTCTCAAGAATCGTTCATAGATAGCTTCAGACACCTGACCCAACAGGGCCCCGTCAGTGAGGCCAATGTTGAGAGGCTGATCCAGTCTATCCAGGAGGTTTTTAATGGTGAGCTACAGGTATGTACAAGGAGTCTTACTGAGTCAGCCAACATATTCCTCCATTTTAACAAATATTTAAACATTTGATATTGCTTTATCATATAACTAAGTGGTATTATAGACTATAATATAAATTTGTTTATATTTTTATAATAAACATTTATATATACTTATATAGTGTATTTATATTTATAAAAACTATAGAGAAAAAAAAAAAACTATAGGGGAATCCCTGGGTGGCTCAGTGGTTTAGCGCCTGCCTTCAGCCCAGGGGCTGATCCTGGAGATCCAGGATCAAGTCCCACATCGGGCTTCCTACATGGAGCCTGCTTCTCCCTCTGCCTATGTCTCTGCCTCCTCCCCACCCCCCCTTTCTCTCATGAATAAATAAATAAAATCTTTAAAAAGTGCTTAAAAACTATAAAACTCCTATTAAAATAAGGAAAAGAAAAAGAAAAATGAATCTTCTCATATTCACTCTCCTGAGATAACTAATGTTAACATTTTGGCATATATTTTTTCAGACTTTTTCTTCTGTACATACAAATGCATGTAATTATAGAAAAATAAACATCAGAGATGGTAGGAGGAAAAAAGTTTTCTAGGTGAATAGGTATAGATCTATATTACCCTACTTTAAACATTTTATTTATTTATTTGTAGAGACACAGAGAGAGAGGCAGAGACACAGGCAGAGGGAGAAGCAGGCTCCAGGCAGGGAGCTCGATGTGGGACTCGATCCCGTGTCTCCGGGATCATGCCCCGGGCTGGAGGCAGCGCCAAACCCGCTGAGCCACCAGGGCTGCCCTATATTATCCTACTTTAATACAATATTTTGTTTAGCAAAACATTCATTCATTCATTTACTCTGTGAAAGCAAGTAACAGAAGAATTTATCTTAGCCTGGGGGCAAGGGAAGCATTTCTGAGGAAGGAACGCTTGATATCAGATCTGAGGAATGGATAGGAGAAACTAAGAGAAGTTAGAACTAGAGAAACTATTCCAGAAATAGGACATGTTATGTTTGACAACCTTGAGGCAGAAAGGAGCAGAGCTATTTGATGAACTCACAGAAGCCTGGTATGTTTAAATGATAGTGTCAGAGATGTCTGTCCTTTGTCAACCGACACTTGGGTTGTTTCCATATCTTGGTTATTGTGAATAATGTTGCAGTGAATATGAGAGTGCACAGATCTCTTTGAGATCCAGATTTCATTTCCTTTGGATATATATACACAGATGTTTATAGTTTGGGGGAAATTCATGAAGCCTTACATTTTCTCTATGTATAATGGTAATACTTTTTTTTTTTTTCAAAAAACACCTAAAGCCAGAATGTTAGTCTATCACTTTTGACTCAGACTTTTCTTTACACTTCACATCAGCAGGGCTTTATAAAGCATTTCTTTGTAAGTAATAAAGGGCTGGGATTGCTGCAGTGAATTGAAAAAAAGAAAATCCATTCCCCGCCTTGACCTGAATCCACCATCAGGCAGGAAAAAAGAAGGTAGTTTTGTCAGAGTATCACAAATACTATGTTAGCAATATACACATGTGCTTTGTGGATACTCTTAGGAAGGGTACCCGTTGCTGCTTCAGGAGAAAATGCATTTTCCTAGTCTTAAAGAATGCGTAGAGTTTAGTCAGTAAACAAAATAAGTATAGAAAATTCAGAAGGTAAAAAGGCCCAGAACCGAGAAAGGGCAGTATAAAAGTTAATATGTCTAAGGCTCAAAATGTTGCAGGGCAAGGCAGGAGATGAATTTAAAGAGGTTAGCTGGAGTCACATTGAGAGGGCCTTGACCTCCATGGGTGCAACTGCAATATATTTTGATAGAGAGTTACCTGATCAAGTTTGCACTAAATAAAGATGAATCTGGTGATAGCCGGAGGAATAGATTGGAGGGGGTCAAAACTGGAGCAGGGAAACTCCATGTTGGATTATTATAGTAATGTAGAGAAAGAATTAGGGTATGAAGTCAGCTTCTGGCTGTATGTATTGCTACTTGCTGTCCAGAGAGCTTATACCTGTTTATACTAGATACAGGCTGGCGGAGAAAGATGAGAAGAAATTTTCTCGAGATTGTGGAATTATTATTATTTTTTAAAGATTTTATTTATTTATTCATGAGAGACAGAGAGAGAGGCAGAGACACAGGCAGAGGGAGAAGCAGGCTCCATGCAGGGAGCCCGATGTGGGACTCGATCCTGGATCCCAGGATCACGCCCTGGGCCAAATGCAGACGCTCAAGTGCTGAGCCACCCAGGTGTCCCAAGATTGTGGAATTATTGATGTCTTTTATTGTCTTCATATGTTTTTTTCAGTTTCTATGATAAATAGATATTGTTTTTATAATCAGAAAAAGAGTAATACAAAAGATTTCATTCTTCAAATAAAAACTTGCATTTTATTTTATTTTGTTTTATTTTATTTTATTTTAAAGATTTTATTTATTCATGAGAGACACAGAGAGAGAGAAGCGGAGACACAGGCAAAGGGAGAAACAGGCTCCATGCAGGAAGCCTGATATGGGACTCCATCCTGGGACCCTGGGATCACATCCTGAGCCAAAGGCAGACACTCAACCGCTGAGCCACCCAGGCATCCCAAGAACTTGCATTTTAATAGGGAACCTTAAAGACTCAAAATAATCTTTAATGATATCAAGAGACCTAGAATGACCATATCAAAGCTCATCTTTAGGAAGTTTAATCAGACAGCAGTATATAAATAGGATGGGTAGTGGGGGAAGCAAAGACTAAAGGTGGGAGAGCCATCATGGAGCAGTTAGTAACCTAGCATTTAATCTAGCTGAGAGGAAAAACAAAGTTGCAAACAGGCAGGTCAAGTAGATGAGGAATTCCATTCCCCTGTAATTTATTCACTCCTTTTAATAAAAAACTGATACCAGATTGAATGAGATGTCAGATGTTTGTAATATTACAGGAAAGTTCTTAAAAGCTCTCTAAATTATCAAATGAGATTATAATATATAATTGTGTTTTTTCATTTTTCCACAAATTCAGAGTGAATTTGAGAAGCTGACATTCCTAAGATCTTTGTCCTCTCTCAGCCAAACCTTACCTTACGATGAAACCACAGAATCATTCATTCACAGCCACATAACAGACATTGTGCATGTGCTAAATGTAAGTATTGTGACCTTATCACAAATGATCAGGACCACACAAACTCAATGACTTGACTAACAAATGTTTTAGTGGCTTCCTATATATTATCAG
The DNA here is from genome assembly GCF_053574225.1 of Canis aureus. Taxonomy (NCBI): domain Eukaryota; kingdom Metazoa; phylum Chordata; class Mammalia; order Carnivora; family Canidae; genus Canis; species Canis aureus. The sequence goes on along the minus strand of NC_135636.1, from coordinate 31,332,639 downwards.
TTCCTTTGGCCTCTTCTCCTATCAGTATCTGTGCATGGAGGAGAAATATGCAGGAGTACTCCACAAATATAATCACCTTTGAAAAAAAACTAAAAGATAAGTAGAAAGGAAGAGAAATAGCATTTAAATTTCTCAGTAAGAACAATGCTGCATTCTCATTAATGAAGCCATAGTTGTGAGGCAAACTATATAATCCAGTGCCTGAATTCAGGTGCCAGTTCTGCCTCTTTCCAGCTGTGTGACTTTGGGAAGCTATGTAACTTCTCAGTGCCTCTGCTTCCTCATCTACAAAATAAGAATATCTGTATCCTTCACAGAGCTATTGAGATAAGATATAAATGTAATAACAATAAGTAATAATAAAAAGAAATAAGAAATAAACGTAAGCCATGGAGCATGATACCTGACACATATTTTACATAAAGGAACATGGTTATATTCTGTTTTCTTTTTAAGATTTTATTTATTCATGAGAGACACAGAGAGAGAGAGAGGGAGAGAGAGAGAGGCAGAGACACAGGCAGAGGGAGAAGCAGGTTCCACGCAGGGAGCCTGATGTGGGACTCGATCCCAGGACTCCAGGATCACACACTGAGCCAAAGGCAGACACCTAACTGCTGAGCCACCTGTTTATATTCTTTTTATTGTTATGTTTGTACTTAACTCCAGCCCCACTCTGCCATTATCTCATTCATTCATTGTCTTATTAAGTGCCTGACTGTTCCAGGCAGTGTCTGGGAATTGGGCCTACAAAGATAAGACAGGATCCCTGTTCCTGAAGCCAGGCAAGATGTAGTCAAGGGTCACAGAGACTATGACAAGTTTAAACAGCTGTAGTGAAAGTACAGAGGAGTGAGTGAGAAGTTGATTCCATGTCAAAAGATCCAGAAGGGCTTTAAAAAGGATGTGATACATTTAAGCAGTGTTTAATTTTTTGATGCTTTCATTTTCTCATCTGTAAAATATCCCCTTCAGTCTCTCTGAAGCTCTAAAATCCTGAATCTAAGATTTCTTAGACACTCCAAGAAAATGAACAGTTTTTTTCAGCCCACAGGTCCATAACTGATTAGACTGATGATTAGTTTTCAGAATTGAAGGCTAACCAGCTAACAGATTTGTTAAGCAATAGGCAATTATTAAGGATCTTCTCTATCTAGAACACTGTGGGGCTTCAATAAAGAATACAAATTTCATGGAAGTGTTAATGCTTGCCCTCTCAAGAGTTTATAATCCATTTGGAAGTGACCCTACCTCATAAATAGGTTGAGAACTGATCCAAATAATATATCAAGAAGAACAGGATGATGTGCAGATTTAAGGACAAATACAGCTCTCTACTTGGCTACACTCCATGGAAAGAGGGATATAGGCAGCCATAGGACCCAACCAAATGTTGTGACTCCAAAATCTCACTTCCACAATAATTGGCAGCAGTGGGTTGCCACCTGGTTCAACCAGCCAGCTCAGAGGATCCACAAATACAAGTCCCAAACACCAAATGTACACTGAATTTACCCATACTCTGCATTTAAATCTGTCCAGCCAGGAGTAAAATACCCACTGTCTGGTAGCAACCAAAACTGGAGCTAGCAAGAGTTACAGCCTAGAAGAGTTAAAGGTAGTTGGTGTCCATCAGAGAATTGCACAGATCGTTACATCACTGGACAAGTCTACAAAATCCCCGTGAGCCCACGTATAGAGAGTATAGCTCCCAACAACCAAGAGAAGAGGCACTTCTTCTGAGTAACCTACAAGGAGGGGAAAGCAGGGCAATTATAAGGAAAGAAGAATTATAAGGCATTTGCCTGTCTTCTCATGACCTATGCCAACACATGCCTCCTTAGTATCCAAATTTAAAGAACCAAAAAAGCTATGAACAGAATATGGAAAGGAAGGGGAAAAGATCTGTTATGACACTCCACCAAAGAAGATTTATAAATAAGAGTATGAAAGATGCTCCATGATAGTGATTAGGGAATGCAAATTAAAACCACAATGAGATTCAACTATACACCCACTAGAACGTTCATTAAACACTTTCCATATGATCCAGCAATTCTATTCATAGGTAAAATGAAGCATATGTCAAATAAAACATGTATACAAATGTCTATAGAAACTCCATATAATAGCTAAACACTGGAAACAACCTAGATGTCCATCAACAGCTGAATGGATAAACAAATTGTATCTCCTTACAACAGAATACTACCCAGCAATGAAAAGGAATGAACAGGGACACCTGGGTGGCTCAGTCAATTAAGTGTCTGACTCCTGATTTTAGCTCACGTCATGATCTCAGAGTCATGAGATCGAGCCCCTACATGAGGCTCTGCACTGAGCATGGAGCCTGCTTAAGATTCTCTCCCTCTCCCTCTCCCTCTCCCTCTGCATCCCCCTCCTTGCTTACGTGTGCATGTGCACACGTGCACACACTCCCTCTCTCTTAAAAAAAACAAAAAGGAATGAACTAGGGACTCTTGGGTGGCTGTCAGTTTAGCATCTGCCTTCAGCTCAGGTCACAGTCCCAGCATCCTTGCATCAGGCTTCCTGCTCAGCAAATAGCCTACTTTACCCTCTCCCTCTGCTTCTCCCCTTGCCCCCACCCCACCGCTGGCTCATAGGCTCATATTCTCACTCTGTCAAATAAGTATAATCTTTAAAAAAAAAAAAAAAAAAAAGGAATCGGGCACCTGGGTGGCTCAGTTGGTTAAGCATCTGCCCTGAACTCAGGTCATGGTCCCAGGATCCTGGGATTTGTCCACATTGGACTCCCTGCTCAGCGGGGAGTCTGCTTCTCTCTCTGCCCTTCCCCCTGCTTGTGATCTCTCTCTCAAATAAATAAAATCTTTTTAAAAAAGAGTTAAAAAAATAAAGAAAAAGGGATGAACTATTGACACATGCTACAACTTGAATCTCAATGCTGTGTGAAAGAAACCAGACAAAGATATATGTCCTATGATTCTATTTATATAAAATTCTGGAAAATGCAAACTTATCTAAAGTGACATCAGATCAGTAGTTACCTGAAAATAGGGGTAGAATGGGGAGGAACAGGGGTGAGAAATTACAAAGTTCGCACAAAAAAACTTTTGGGAGTATGTTCATTATCTTGGTTGTGGTGATGGTGTTTCATGGACATATATGTAAGTCAAAAATCATCATACCATACACTTTAAAATATGTGCGGTTTATCTTGTGTCTTTTACCTCAAAGTCAAAAAAGCTGTAAAAATTCCATTGAGAACTTTAATAAGAAAAAAATGCAACGGCAACAAGGATACAGAGTAAAGATGACAAGATTAGCATGAAATTAATACAGATAGATCTCCTGATCTAAGCCTCGAAAGATGTGAGGGATAGGGAAGATAGAAGGGACAAGTGGGTAGGGCTGATTGGCAGATTACTACGTGGCCAGGTCAAGGCAGAATGACAGTGGAGGTGCTTTTTAGAGGCTTTTGGGGTCCAACAGCAGACAGGGGCCTTAAAATCTGCTATACTAGAATTCTAACAGAGTCAGACATGTGCTTTAGTACCTGTTAATTCTCCTCTGCCAGCTTGGGGGCCCACCCTAATTCTGTACGTGGGGTCCTCCACAAAATCCTACTACTATGTTGTTGTTTGGTAAATAAAGGTACACTTAGCATGGAACAGGCACTGGGTTATTTATGCAGCGAGGCAGGCAATGGATAAGAATGATGTTTCCAAAAGATTCTTCAGTGGTGTAGATAATAAATGCTGAAGGATTTCAAAGGATGGACAGTTCACAGTAGACTGAACTAACATGAAAAGACTGCCCACTTGTGGTGTTGAGAGTTTGAGCTCCCTGAAGCAGAACGATGAAGAAGAAAGGGAGCTATTTTAGTAATTAGAAGACACAATTTCTAGTTCCAGTGCAGTCAAGCCCGACCTGTGTGATCTTAGACAAATCACTTAGCTTTTCTAAACCTCTAAGTCCACCTGGAAAATGGAGATAGTAATCTATGTCTGGCTTTCATTAAGGCCTTTGAGACAAAATGTCTTTTTGTTAATATTGGTTAAGATTATTCTTGGAGAAAACAAAAAAATCAACTCTGGCTTACCTAAGCTTTAAAAAAGGGCAGGGGGAATATCTCCCTTAGCATCTAAGAAGAGGGCAGCCCCAGTGCCTCAGCGGTTTAGCGCCTGCCTTCAGCCCAGGGCGTGATCTCTGGAGACGCGGGATCGAGTCCCATGTCAGGGTCCCTGCATGGAGCCTGCTTCTCCCTCTGCCTGTGTCTCTGCCTCTCTCTCTCTCTCTCTCTCTGTGTGTGTGTGTGTCTCTCATGAATAAATAAATAAAATCTTCAAGAAAAAAAAAAAAGAATCTAAGGAAGAGGTTTAACAATCAAGCCTCCAGAAGAGTATGTTCTAGGACAACTCCTGGGGTTTCGAAAGCAAGGGTAGCTCTCCTATCATGCTGACTCAAACCTCTAACAGCTCCCCATCTGTGTCCGTCACTCAGAAATTCCAGGTTCTGGAAGAAAGAATCTGATTGGCCCAGACTGGGTCTGTTCCCCACTCTTTCATCAATTGGGCATGTTTGAGGGCAGCATCAGATAGTAAGGACATGACTTCTGGGCATCCCTCTCTGTATATCCAAGGCCATTCCCAGAGGAGGGATAATTGCTGTGTTCTGGATAGTCATCCCAAGAGGTTCCTACCGCACAAATACTTTACAAACAAAAAATAGCCTCTCACTTCTAAATTCCCCAGAGTTATTAGCATACTTGTGAACAAATAATAAGTCTTTCATACCCAATTGATTGAAAAAGGGGATTGCAGGCCTGGCCTGGTGGCTTAGCTAGGAGGCACTGCTTTCATCCACATGTGAGGCCTGTTGCTGTAGGGATGGAGAGTCAGAAACTGCACAGAGCAGGCAGTAGCTATCATGATTGACTGGATGTAGGAAATGAATAAAGGAGAAAAAGAAATCATAAGTCCTCTCTTTCATGAGGCCTGGGAAAGAGCACTATTGGCAGGAAGGTTGGGAAGGTATGTCCTTTGGAAGGGGAAGGGAATGAACTCACATTTAACAGCAAATGAGGTTATAGCTATGCTCTTAGTGATAATGTTCATGAGATAACTAGATTTGAGTGAGTAGCCCTGGGAGACTGAAGGCAGAGTGTTATGCTTTCTCCCTTCCAGACTAAAAAGCCATAAGATTAAGTGAGCTCTTTGAGGAAATAAGAAAAAACATCAGGCTACCAGCAAGATCTAACCAGGGTTGGAACGTGAGAAGGGAAAGAGAAAAGTTGGAAGGGGCAAGAAAGAGAACACCATACTGTTTACTGAGCACTGCCTCCTGGACAGTAAGTTCCTGATGAGTCTTTTTGGTGGCAGGTAACAGAAATTCACTAGAGGCAGCTAAAACACAAAAGGGGAGATTTGTTGTTAGGATGAGTGAGTGTTCCCAGAATCTTGTGCAGGAAGAGCCACATGCTCCAAGAAAAAAATGAAACCAGAAAAAAACATTAAAAAAACAAAAAAAGCTTTCACATACTCAGAACTTTATCTCCATCTCTCATTTTTGCTCCTTTGTATACATTTTCATTTTTCTCTCTCTCCTTCACCTCTCTTCCCAAAATTAGCTCTATTACCTTGTCCACAGGGCACAGTGCTCCCAAATTTTAAATTTTCTGTTTTTAGCAGGCCAGCCAGACTGAGATTGAAGCTCTTGGTCTCTATTCCAGAGTGCTGAGAAAAAAATCTTTCGGCCTTGATGCCTACTCCTGTCTGGATAAGCTGTGGTTAATGGGACAGAATGACTTAACAGAAACATGGCTGTGAAGTGCTCATTCCTGTGACCCACAGGCATTTTCCAGAGAGACTGGGTAGACAATCCAGTAGGGCTTCCACTACAACCATTAACGTTTGCTATTTGTATCAACTCCCTGAGATTTATCTCTTTTCCCCCCATACAGATCAGGGAACTCAGGCACAGGGAAGTAAAATAATATATTCAGGGTCACACAGAGAGTGAGTGGCAGAGCCAGTGCCCCACCCCAGGTGCTGTCTAGCTCCAAAGCCTCTGATTTTTCCTCTCTGTCACTCTGCAGATTTTCTCAGCAAAGCAAGGCAGTTTTCCCTCTGCCACTTTGGAATTTAGACAGCTATTCCTTTCCTAGGACAAGTAGCATAATATTAGGCACTGCAGTAGACATTACTGCTTAGTCGAGGGAAGAGTTAGGATGCCTAAATTGAAAATAATCCCAGGTAATAAAAATAAGGAGTAACAGACACTAACAGGACTACTAGGAATCATGAAATTAGCTCATTAGTATTCACAACTACCCTATGATGGGAAATAGTACTGTTACCTCATTTTACAGATGAGGAAACTGAAGTACAGGGAGGGCAAATAGGTAAATAACTTGTGTCCATTCAAACAGCTAGTAAGAGGCAGAAGTGGCCTCAGACTCTGGTCCAGAGAATAAACTCCTAGCCCGGCCACTGTCCTGCTGCTGGTCCTGGGAAGCCAAGGAGCAGGATCTGATCAAGTCCCTACAGTGGTTCTTGCAGGCCCCCTACCTCTCTGATCATCTGGTCCAAGGACTTGGCACATTCTTGACTCTTAAACTTTTTGCCCTTTCATTGCAGATGCTGATAGAAGAGGAGCCTCTGCATTCTCTCTTCAGCTCTGTGCGCCAAGAGGTTTTTATCACCATTGCTAACCTCAGGTGATGCCCACATGCTCCCTGCCCCCTACACATGTCCTGGTTTCTCATTCAGAGCCAATACCAGAGCCAACTGACATGTTCCATATTTTTAACTTTTGCAAATTATTTATATAGTTAGAAGGGGAAGCCAAATCCATGTTTATGTGTAAGAAGTTTGATTTCATATACACTGCCATCCACATCTGAAAGACCTTATTGGAACCTCTTTGGAGTTAAGTTTTGTTCAAAATATATTCAGTGGAAAGTTACTCTCATGTATGCTTCATGACAGTAGAGTTCCACAGTCCAAAAAATTGGGAAGGGCTCCCTGCTGTTTATCTTTCTTGGAGCTTTGTATTGCACACTAACTTACTAAAGGTCCCAAGAAATCCTGTAGTTAAAAACTTTTTTAACATAGTTCAACCCACCATTTCCCAAATTAACAAACGCTCAGTAGAATATCCTTTGGAAAATCATGGTTTACTGTATTAGACGGTAGCAGGCTTTCCTCCATGGTCGAACTGGAGGAAACCCTGGATGTCACTGCGGTAACCTCTGGGGAAGGCGGGAAAGGAACAGGGGAGAAGGATAGAGGCTCTGAGCCCTGAAACTCTTCCTCCAGCCTTTTGTGAGATTTGTCTAAAAAGGCTAACAAGCATGCCCTTTGTCTCTTCCATCAGAATTATATACCAGTTAGACCACGCTTTCCTCTTGGGTAACTTTGATCCCTGCTTACCAATGTCAAATCAAACTCTTCCCAGCTTACTATTCCCAAACTGTCTTTTTTTAGTTACCAAGATATCCATTTGCTATTTGGCTCTGAAGATCGAGCTGATTTGTTCAGTCTTATCACAAAAAGTATAATCACTCTGCCCTCTGTAGAGACTCTTATCCAGCTGCAGGAAATCATGCCAAGTGGGTCCTACAACACAGAGGTAACTCCTGCTTTGGTTTAATAACTTCCCGTCGGGCAGCCCGGTGGCGCAGCGGTTTAGCACCGCCTGCAGCCCGGGGTGTGATCCTGGAGACCCAGGATCGAGTCCCACATCAGGCTTCCTGCATGGAGCCTGCTTCTCCCTCTGCCTGTGTCTCTGCCTCTCTCTTCGCTCTCTCTGAATGAATAAATAAATAAATCTTTAAAAAATAATAATAACTTCCTGTCATCCACAGGGTCAGCTGTTCATGGCCCTTTTGAAGAGTGCATTTGATTTTTTGGAACTAGCCAAAAATAATTTCAGCCAACTCTGGTGAATAAAATAAGCAGTTAAATTAAATAGCTTTTATCCTCCTCTTTATTTTTTCTTTTCTTTTTTTAAATTAATTAATTTGTTTTAGGGAGAGAGCCAGTGAGTCTCGATTTCACTACCATGAGATCATGACCTCAGCTGAAACCAAGAGTTGGATGCCCACCCAGGCACCCCTCTCTCTCTGTATTTTTTTTATTTTTTATTTTTATTTATTTATTTTTAAATTTTATTTATTTATTCATGATAGACAAAGAGACAGAGAGGCAGAGACACAGGCAGAGGGAGAAGCAGGCTCCATGCAGGGAGCCCGACGTGGGACTCAATCTCAATCTCCAGGATCAGGCCCTGGGCTGAAGGTGGCGCTAAACCACTGAGCCACCAGGGCTGCCCTTATTTTTATTTTTTAAAGATTATTTATTTACTTATTTGGCAGAGAGAGAAAGAGAGAGAGAGCACAAGCAGGTGGAGCAGCAGGCAGAGGGGGATAGAGAGAAGCCGACTCTCCACTGAGCAGAGAGCCAGTGACAGGGCTTGATCCCAGGACAATGGAATATTACTCAGTCATAAAAAAGAATACAATGTTGCCACTTGCAAAGATGGGGATGGAGCTAGATTATGCAAAGTGAAATAAATCCGAGATTATTTCACTCAGATGTGAAATTTAAGAAATAAAACAAATGAAAATGGTGGGGCGAGAGAGGAAAACCAAGAAACAGATGCTTAACTATAGGGAACAAACTGATGGTTACCTGAGGGGAAGTGGGTCACAGGATGGGTTAAATGGATGATGGGTATTAAGGAGGGCACTTGTGAGAAACACCAGGTATTGTACGTAAGTGATGAATCACTAAATTCTACACCTGAGACTAATATATTTTTTAAAGATTTTATTTATTTATTTATGAGAGACACAGAGAGGGAGAGAGTCAGAAACACAGGCAGAAAGAAGCAGACTCCATGCAGGGAGCCCAATGTGGGACTCAATCCCCGGACTCTGGGATCACGCTCTGGGCCTAAGGCAAGCACTCAACTGCTGAGCCACCCAGGCATCCCCACCTGAGACTAATATTACACTCTGTTAACTAACAGGAATTTAAATAAAAACTTGGAAATAAGAAAAAATAAACTGTGTAGAAGCAAAAAAAAAAAAAATGCATACAGTGTTGGGAACTTTATGGTGGGGGGGCATCACTAATCCTGTGCCTTTTCAAGTGTCTCTACAGGCAGACGTTTCAAGCATTCTCTGAGATGCTCCAGAGTTTGGTAGTAAAAGACCCACATTTGGAAAATCTTGACACCATTTTTAAGGTAAATAGGATATCAGAGAGAAGGGGAAATTATTTCTATTAATTGGTGAGAGTGGAAGAAGAAGTGTAGAAGAATTAAGTTTTAAGAGATAGCATAGGGGCACCTGGGTGGCACAGTCTGTTAAGCATCTGACTCTTGATTTCAGCTCAGGTCATGACCTCTGGATCATGAGAACGAGCCCTGTGTTGGGCACCACGTTTAGTGGGAAGTCTGCTTGAGAATCTCTCCCTCTGTCCCTCCCCTACTGTGTGCACTCGCTTGCTCTCACTTTAAAATAAATATATCTTTAAAAAAAAAAAAAAGAGCATAGCAGTTAAGATTATCAACTATCAGGTTTTGAGCCAGACTTGGCTTCAAAGGCTGACTCTGTGACATTCATGGGTTATAAATTCAGCAAAGAATGTGACCTTTCAGAGTCTCATTTCTTCACTTTGAAATTGAGATTATAATTATGGTGAGTATTGAATAAATGGCCTTCAGTAAGTGGCTTAATGGTTCCTAGAATTATTCCTTAAATTCCTATTGCTTACTGCCATAAAAAGGTTTCAACCAGAGAACAGAGTCAGCCTCATGAGTGAGTAAATAGGCAAGTGTCTATCAGGCAGGATTCAAGGGTCATTAACAACCCTCGATCCCCACCTGTACCCACTTCGACACCTGCCATTCTGTCATTAGGGATTTGGTCATTGGAGCGCATTCGCTGCAGTTCAAGTGTCTTGCTCTCTTGCCCCTTTTAAAGGTGCAGATATCCCAGAAAGGAATAACCCTTTAAATTATTATTAATCATCTGTGCCTAAGTGTAAATGAACATTTATCTTTGCCACAACTGCCCTTAACATTTCTCATTCCTCTTCTATTTGTACATCAACACTCCAGCCAGATTGATTTCTCTCCTTTATCCAGTTGTGCCTTGTACTTTTCTGTATTGGTAGCTTAATTCAAGCTGTTTCTTCTGCCTAAAATGCCACCTGGGTTTTGTTTGTTTTTTTGCCACATGGGGCCATGAAATGTCACCTTTTTTGTAAAGCTTCTACTCATGAATGTTACCTTCTCCAGGAATCCTTCCCTATTACAGGCAGATGCAACTTCTCCATCCTCAGAATTCTTTAATAGCACATCATTGATTTTCTTTCCTTCCAAAGCAGATTTCAGAAGGCTGAAAACATACAGGAGAATGGAATAAATAATTGAAGAAAGTGGGGTAAAGGGAAAATAAGTGCAGAAAATAAGCTTCTGTAGAAGCCAGCCCACCTGACCGCAAATCTTATACCTTGTTTGCCTTCCTACCACTTGCATTTCCAACCCAAACTGGCATATCATTTAGGAGGACATTTTCAGATATAGTAGTGACCTGTAGACCTTTTGTCTCCATATTATCTTCAAAGCAGAATAAAGGTGTTATCCAAAATCTTCCTGGTAAGCCATTTAGGTCCCCCCCCCATTTTTTTCCACAGCAAATGGACCCCTGGTTACAATCAACCAAAGATCATGAGCGGGAACGGGCCACAGCCAGCATGGCTCAAGTTCTAAAGTGCTTATCCAGACATCTCAGCTTGAAGGTAAGCAGCCCTTCAGTCACAGAGTGAGAAGGATCCAAAGCCATCCTATTACTGCCTATTTCCCCTCCTATTTTTTCCCCTCCTATTTATGATTCCCCAAACTGGTAACTCAGTTATGCCCCCATGTAATATCATAGCACTTAGCATCATTCACATATCTGCCCCTCTAAAATTTGAGCAGTTTGAGGTCAGGTACTACGTTTATTAGTCTTGCATCCCTGTTGCTTAACACAAGAGCTGGATCATAACAATATAGTAAATATCCTTGAATGAATGAATAAATAAATGTGACCTAAAAATGTCTGAGGGTCCACAGTGGCCTAGACTCTGTGCAGTTTTGTATTTGAAGTAATAAAGTCCAACAGCAAATGGAAGGAATTCAATTTAAAGACCTCCCAGCATCTCACAGAGAAAGGTTCTGAGGCTCTTCTTTTTAATCCTCTCATTTGTCTCTTTCCTCTCTCTCACTTCTCAGTTCTTCAGAATACTTCCCATACCTCCTGAAAAGAGTTCCTCAAAACTAAGATCCTCCTTCCTGGATCCACTCCTTTCTTTCTTTCTTTTTTTTTTTTTTTAATTATTTTATTTATTTATTCATGAGAAACACAGAGAGAGAGAGAGAGGCAGAGAGAGAAGCAGGCTCCATGCAGGGATCCTGACATGGGACTTGATCCTGGGTCCCCAGGATCACACCCTGAGCTGAAGGCAGCACTAAACCGCTGAGCCACCAGGGCTGCCCCCATTCCTTTCTTCATCTGTGAATCTTTCCTCTCTCCTAGTGGGTCTTCTGGGCACTAGAGCCTCTCCTGTTCTCCAGCCATCATTTCTCCAAGTGTGTAAGAAGAGCCCAGGAAGGGGCACCTGGGGGGTTCAGTCAGTTAAGCACCTGCCTTCGGCTCAGGTCATGATCTCAGGCTCCTGGGATTGAGGGCCACATCAGGCTCCTGTTCAGTGGGGAGTCTGCTTCTCCCTCTCCCTCTGCCTGCTGTTCCCCTTACTTGCATTCTCTTTCTTTCTGTCAAATAAATAAGATCTTTAAAGAAGGCCCAGGAATTGGAAGAGAAGTTGGTGAGGTAGGAATACTAGGTCCTAATGCTAATTTTCCTTAGAGAATTTGCCCTTGATATAAATATTCTAACAGTCATGCTTATTAAAAGGATGGCATCCCACTAACTTTCTTATTTCTCATGTTGGAAATACATCCCAATTTTCCACCTCCTTACTGAAGGAAGTTTGGTCCCTCAAACTGTGCTACTTCCTCTTTTCTCTCTTTAGTCAATGAAAATGAGTCACTGCTAGCCCTCACTGACCTCCCTGTGATTCTGTCATCACATTGTTTTCCTTCTACATTCCTCCACCTCTAGTTTTGGCTGCAGACTAAAGAAGAGTTTCAAATGACTCCCTCTTACTCATAATCTGTCTCGGGCCTGAAGATCTTCCTTAATGTTTTCTTCCTGTAGGAAGAACTGCTAACCTAAGGCTGTTGAACCCAGGTGCCATTGGAGTCTCTGAACATCTGGAAAGCTGTAGGCAGAATTTTGCACAGTGTAGTCTTCTGGAGTTTTCTGCGGAAGGTCCATAGCTTTTCTTAAACCAACTTAATTGAGTTGTTGTCTTGCAGAGATAGCCAGTGTTAACAATTCTGTTTATTCCTTCGGAGAACATTTGTGCATGAGTGTGCACTTTAGTCCCTCTGCATGTAAGCCAGAGTTATCATCTTGAAACTCCTGTCACTCTTGATGCAATGATTTCCAGCTATTCCTAAAATACAGGGTGTTGTATGATCTAGTTCCTGCCTGCCTCCTTGCACTCCCTGACTTACTCCAGCCGTACTGGCCCTCCTTTATGTTCCTTATTATATAAAGCTCTTCCTGCCTCATGGCCTTTGCACTTACTACTTCCTCTGCTTGGAATGACCTTCCCCAGCTCTTCATAAAGTAATTCCTCCTCATTCTTTAGTGCTTATTTCAAATGCTTCCACCTCAAAAAGGTCTTTGCTTACAAACAGATCTATGCTTAGACTCTGTCTCATTGCTTTCTTTTCTTCTTAGGGCTTCTTAGGATCAGAGATGATCGTGTTTGTTTATTGATTTATTGTCTGTTTTTTTTCCTCAGGCAGTGTAAATTCCATTGATTATGCCTGTCTTTTTCACCAGAGCATGCCCAGCGCCTAATACAGAATATGTTACATAGTAGATGCTCAATTAAATATGCATTCAGTAAATGTGAATCAGTTCGTGTTCCTTCTCTGTTCAGAACTCTCCAATGGCTTCCCATCTCATACAGGAAAAAAACAAAAATCCTTACAGTAGTCTCTAAGTTGCTATACCACCTACCTCATCTACCTCCTATCTCTTTTGCTCTTGTTAACTCCAGCCAACCTCACTACTTGTTCCTCAGAAACACCAAACACACTCCTTTCTCTCTGCACTTGCTATTCTCTCTGCCTGGAATGCTTGTCTCCCAGATATCTATGTGGCTCAATCCCTCATCTCAACATAAGTGAGGTCTTCCCTCATCACTCTAAAACAGCAGTTCCTGTCTTTTTTCCGTGCTTTTTTTTTCACCACAGCATTTATCACCATTTAATACATAATAAATTTTCCTTCTTTGTTATTTTGTTTTCCTCTAAGTAGAATGTCACCTCCATGAACAAGGATGTTATCTTTTTGTTCACAGCTTGTATCCCCAGTGCCAGTCATAGTACCCTAGCCATAAATGTCATACTCATAACCAATTCCTGGTACATAAGTGACACTCAGTATTTGTTGACTGGATGAGTAGTTATATCAGTAAACAAAAGATATTCCACAGCTGTCTTTGTTAATTTACTTTTTTCACTATTTATTTTGAAATATATTATTTTTCTGGTATGGTTTTTGCCACCTATTTTTTATAATAAGGCAAAATATCAATAAACAAGTTTTTAAAATTGTATTTAATGGTGCAGCCAACTTTGCATCCAACTTTCTCACTTAGCAGACCAGCACATTTTCCCACCTTATCACAAATTCCTACAATACTTGATTCCTAATGGTTATATTCATAGAGTGGTTGTACCATAGTTCTCTTTACTATTGGGCAATTATTTCCAACATGTGGTTTTTAAAAATAGTACTAGAATGAATATCTTTATATATAAAGCTTTTTCATTTTTCAGATTGCTGATTTAGGTTAGGATTTGTCCTATTTAATACCATCTGATGGACATAGTATAACTACACATGTTAAATGTTTAACCTAAAGAGATCCAAGGGCTAGGGGCACCTGGGTGGCTCAGTCAGTTAAGTGTCTGCTTTCAGCCCAGGTCCTTATCCCATGGTCCTGGGATCGAGTCCCACATTGGGCACCCTGCTCCGTGGGGAATCTGGCTCTCCTTCTCCCCCCAACCCCCCCCCCCCCCGCTCATGCTCTTTCTCACTCTCTCTCAAATATATAAATAAAATCTTAAAAAAAATAAATTTCTTCATTAAAAAAAAAGAGAGATCCAAGGGCTGAATGTGACTCTTGCACTTTCCTGAGTAGGGGATAGAAGTGGAATTACTTCTCAATAACTCTAAGGCATAAAATGTACCTGTTATGCTAATGGTATTTTTCTTTTTCTTCCTAACCAGCTTCCACTGAGATTCCAAAGGCTTGGGCACTTCGTGGCTCTGATGGCACTGCTGTGTGGGGACTCAGTGACAGAGGTAGCTGAGGAGGCCGCAGAGGGCATGCACTGCCTGCTGCATGTCACCTTGAGGCTGAAGTGTAAGGCGCTGCTGAAGGCAGCCACTCCCTGAATCAATCCTCCAGCACAGTGCAAGCACCAATCCTCTTTGTGCCCTCATTCCATACACTCCAGAAAAACTTTTTACGGTAGTTTAGCAACAGAGAGGTACATAGTCCACAGACGGAGATGAAGCAACATTGACTTAATCATCAGAATCAGAACACTGGATCAGACCCATCAGTGTCAGCCATCTGCATGGCTGTCGAGTTGAAGGAGCTAAACATGTGGTCCTGTGGACAAACTGGATTAGTTTGGCCAGAAGTGGAGGAAGCTCTTGACATCATATGGGCCTTCACTTACATATTTATCCCACATATATTATCTGAGTGCTTACTCGGGATCTGACAGTAACCAGAACACAAGAGGTCCAGTCCTTACATAGCACGTAGTCTAGTGGGAGAATCAAACAAAGAATCAATAAAAAAACTGTTATTATAAACAAAGATAAGTGCTAAAGGAGAATTGCAGGGGCCATGAGAAAGAATCGCATCTAGCGGTGAGGTTCAGAAAGGGCCTCTCTGAAGATAAACTGAAAAATAAGAAACATTAGCCAGGTGAAGATGTAAGAAGAGCATATTGGGCAGAGGAAACAGGAGGTATAGACTTAAGGAGTTTGAAAAATAGAAAAGGGGCCATTGTGATCAAAGAATGGATCATTGGCCTCCCAGGTACAAGAGGCTTTAGAAGAATATCTAGCTCTATGTCCTCCTCACCAAGCCTTTGAGTCTCAGTCTACTCTACCTCCACCAAGTAGTTGCCCTGTCTGGGCTTTTTCATCCCAAGGGTAAGGAAGCTCTATGGTTCCCAAAACTATAATCACATCTCTGGGTAGCTCTGAGTATGAGGAATGTCTACCAAGACATATAGCCAAGGAAATACAACTGATTATTCATTAAACAAGTATCTATGAAGCACTTCCTGATCTAGGGGTACATTGGTAAACAAGACAAGTACCTTCCCCAAAGAATTTATTTGCCAGTTGGAGAGACAGTGTCCTCAACCAAGCACTCAAGGACTTCCCATAAATAAATCTCCAACAAACATGAGTCACAATGCAACATAGAAACAAAGCACTATGAGGGAGTATTGGCAGACTCAATAAACAGCAAAACTAGACACAGAAAGAGTTCTGGTATCGGCATTATCAGATACTGCATAATTGTATGATTTTTTATGGGGACCTAAGCTTCATAAGGAGACCCCTTAAAAGTCCTCACCAGTAGTAAATGGTTTGGGATAGTTGTCTCCCAAATCACTCAAAAGCTCTGCTCTTACAAAAAGCTCTTTTCTTTTTCTTTCAGCCTTTTTAATATATTGTCTGACAACAGAAGGGAAACAAATCAGCCTTCAGATTAACACACTCTCCACCCCCCAGACACTTTGATCTAAGTGAGAAAGATAAGAAGGATGAGTTCTTAGGATTCACTTCAACCTGGGGATTGATCAGACTTGCAAAATCAAGAAAAAGGAAATAAGCCAGAAAGTATTAATATTTCATGTTTTCTTCTCAGGTACCATTTATGACAAGAAAAATCACCCAAACTTGAGAAGAGCAATGAAAAAGTGTCAAGAGCTCCTAGAACTCTACAGTATTAAACAGTTCTATAGTTGTCCCTTCAAAATTGCCCAGGTAATCAGAATGGCTAAAATTATAAAGACAACTTGAAATGTTGGAGAGGATAGGAAATAACCAGAAGTCTCATACATATTGTCATGACAAAGTAAAATGGTAAAACTACTTTGGGAAAAGTTCTTAAAATTTCTTATAAAACTAAACATACAAGATTGCCCAGAGAATTTGCTCTCTAAACTTTCCATAGTTTGGAGATGAGGCACTGTGGTTGTGACTCTTAGACACCTTGCCCTATTAGTTAAGTGGCTTAGGTCAACCTGGCAGTGGGACCAGTATCACTGGTCTTCAGATAAGCTCTGTTCCCATTGATTGCTCTGCTAACCTTAGCCAGCCTCTTGCAAATGTAAACTCTTGTCCAAAACAGAGCTGCCAGAGGCTGTAGTTGACCCAACAGGCCATACGCTTTTAAATTAATATATGTATTCATTATGCAACAACTATTTAAGATTCAACTAGGTATGCAGTACTCTGTTAGGGGATAGAGGAAAAAAGAAAACCCACAGGGGTCTAAAGTGTCAGGCAGTTTAAATTCTCTATGCATCTGTTTCCTCATCTGTACAGAGCATCTGTAAAAATTGGGTTGTAAGAGTTAAATGAGATATTGTATGAAAAATGTTCTGCTTAGTGCCTGTCATATAGTAAGTGCCCAGTGAATTATACCTGTTATAATCATGTGAAAGACTTTATACGCTGCCGAGTACAATGAGAAGCAAAATGAAACATGCTTTTATTCTTATATTTTTATTATTTTTTAAATTTTTATTTAAATTCAATTAAATAAAATATAATGTGTTATTGGTTTCAGAGGTAGAGGTCAGTGATTCATTAGTCTTATATAATACCCAGTCCTAATCATATCACATGCCCTCCTTAATGTTTATCACCCAGTTACCCCATTCCTCCACCCTCTTCCCCTCTAGCAACCCTCAGTTTGTTTCCTATGATTAAGAGTCTATTATGGTTTGTCTCCCTCTCTGATTTTGTCTTGTTTTATTTTTTCCTCTCTTCCCCTATGGTCCTTTGTTTTGTTTCTTAAATTCCACATATGAGTGAGACCATATAATTGTCTCTTTCTGATTGGCTCATTTTGCTTAGCATAATACACTCTAGTTCCATCGACATGGTTGCAAATGGCAAGATTTCATTTTTTTGATGGCTGAGTAGTATTCTGTTGGATATATACCACATTTTCTTTATCCATTCATTTGTTGATGGACATCTGGACTCTTTCCATAGTTTGTCTATATTTGGCATTGTTGCTATAAACATTGGGGTGCAGGTGCCCCATAAGATCACTACATTTGTATCTGTAGGATAAATACCCAGTAGTGCAGTTGCTAGGTTGTAGGGTAGCTCTATTTTCAAGTTTTTGAGAAACCTCCATACTGTTTTCCAGAGTGGCTGTACTAGCTTGCATTCCTACCAACAGTGTAAGATGGTTCCCCTTTCTCTGCATCCTCACCAACATCTATCATTTCCTGACTTGTTAATTTTAGCCATTCTGACTGGTGTGAGGTGGTATCTCATTGTGGTTTTGATTTGTTGTTGTTGTTGTTTAAAAATTTTATCTGTCTATTCATGAGAAACACAGAAAGAGAGGCAGACACACAAGCAGAGGGAGAAGCAGGCTCCACACAGGGAGCCTGATGCAGGACTCGATCCCAGGACCCAGGATCACTCCCTGAGCCAAAGGCAGACACCCAACTGCTGAGCCACCCAGGCGTCCCATCCCATGTGGTTTTGATTTGTATTTCCCTAATGCTAAGTGATATGGAGCACTTTTTCATGTATCTGTTGGCCATTTGTGTGTCTTCTTTGAAGAAATGTCTGCTCGTGTTTTCTGCCCATTTCTTGATTGGATTATTTGTTCTTTGGGTTTTGAGTTTAATAAGTTCTATATAGATTTTGGGTACTAGCTCTTTATCTGGTATGTCATTTGCAAATATCTTCTCCCATTCTGTAGGTTGCATTTTGGTTTTGTCGACTGTTTCCTTTGCTGTGCAGGAGCTTTTTATCTTGATAAAGTCCCAGTAGTTCATTTTTGCCCTTGTTTCCCTTGCCTTTGGAGATGTGATTAGCAAGAAGTTGCTTGGCCAAGGTCACAGAGGTTGCTGCCTGTGATCGTCCTCTAGGATTGTGATGGATTCCTATCTCACATTTAGGTCTTTCATCCATTTTGAGTCTATTTTTGTGTATGGTTTGAAAAAATGGTCCAGTTTCATTCTTCTGCATGTGGTTATCCAATTTTCCCAACCTCATTTGTGGAAGAGATTGTCTTTTTTCCATTGGACATTCTTTCCTGCTCGGTCGAAGATTAGCTGACCACAGAGTTGAGGGTCCATTTCTGAGTTCTCTGTTCTATTCCATTGATCTATATGTCCGTTTTTGTGCCAGCTGATGATTTCAGCTTTGTGATAAAGCTTGACATCTAGAATTGTGATGCCACCAGTTTTGGTTTTCTTTTTCAGCATTCCTTTGGCTATTCAGGGTCTTTTCTGGTTCCATATAAATTTTAGGATTATTTGTTCCAGCTCTGTGAAATAAGTTGTTGGTATTTTGATAGGGATTGCATTGAATGTATAAATTGCTCTAGGTAGCATAATTCTTTTAATATATTGTCGCCAGCCAAAGTAATTTAGCTATGCCTGGGACCCTTTGAGCTGTATAGCACTAAAGCCTTTCCTTTAGTTCTGTTCCTATAAAAGTGTGACTCTTTCTGAGGATCTCAGTAAAAAAACAAACAAACAAACAAACAAACAAAAAAAAACAAACAACTCTTTCTAAAAATCAGAACTGTAAAAAGCCACACAAAGACTGTAGTGGGCATTTGGGTTGCTTCTAGCTTTTCACTTTTGTAAAGAAGACTGAAAAAACAGCCTTGTACATATTTGTAGGTCTCTCTGATTAACATAAAATTGAAATAATATTCCTTATTCAAGGTTCTATCATACTAAGTCTCTTGAAAATTCATCTTCCCTGAATCATTTCAGATCTTCGAAGCTTTTCTCAATTCAAATGAGCTCTTCCAGTTCGTAATGACTACATTGGATGGCCTGGAAAATCTGAAACATCCCTGCACCCAGAAATCAGCAGGAGAATTGCTGATAACAATGGTGAAAAATGCAGAGTCCCGATTTGAGAAGGTAAAAGGCTCAGTTTCCTGGGTTTGAAATATCAGCAAAACCCCTCCCCTCCTGTACCTGCTGCGGTGTCTTCTGCTGCTCCTGTTCAGCAGAGAGTAACAACTGAAGGGGCCCCGAGCCCATGAGTCTGTGAGACTTCCATTCAATAAGCATGTAATAAACAGTCATCGATGGGGATCCCTGGGTGGCTCAGTGGTTTAGCGCCTGCCTTCGGCCCAGGGCATGATCCTGGAGTCCCGGGATCAAGTCCCACGTCAGGCTTCCGACATGGAGCCTGCTTCTCCCTCCACCTGTGTCTCTACCTCTCTCTCTCTATGTCTATCATTAAATAAATAAATGAATAAATCTTTAAAAAATAAAAAACTTTAAAAAAATAAACAGTCATTGAATATGCAACTAGAGATGGATAGTTTTAAAATCCAAGGTGTGCTCCATATTTTCCAAAACAGTATAGTTTGGAAGGAAGATATAATTAGCACCTATGAGAATGGTAACTTCAATTTAGATCCCCATCCAGGTTAATTAAAGATATAAAACTTTAAAAAAATCAAGCCATAAGCAATCTTTGAAGGAGGCCAACTTAACTTAGTAAGCTTAAAATCAACAGATTTTATTTAAATGTTTCTAAAGTTGACACATCAAGAAATAACAATATAATTGTATCACCTAGAAATATTATAGGACATACTGAAAGAGATAAAAGGGCTGAAAATAGTAGTCCCTGGAGAGCATATTTGGAGACTATGCAGGAGAGAGCTTGGAATACCACTGGACTTTTTAAATTGATACATACTGTACTTTGATAAAAATAAAAATTAATTTTATTTATTTATTTTAAAGATTTTATTTATTTATTCATGAGAGACACAGAGAGAGAGGCAGAGACATAAGCAATGAGAGAAGCAGGCTCCATGCTGGGAGCCGAATGCGGGACTCGATCCCGGGACCCCAAGATCACACGCCAGGCTGAAGTCAGGTGCTCAACCGCTGAGCTATGCAGGCATCTCAAAATTTAATTTTAAAATGATGAAAACCCACCTGTAACTTACTAAAATAACAAAGATGGAAAAAAAAAAAAAAAAAACAATGTGATGAGAACATAGTGAGATGGGCCCTTCTATCAGTTGGATGATTTCAGCTGTAAAAACCACCACTCTGAGAAGCTTATGCATAATTTAAGTTTAAAGTGCTATCTTTGGGGTGCCTCGGTGGTGCAAGTAGGTTAAGCATCAGACTCTTAGTTTCAGCTCAGGTCGTGATCTCAGGGTCATGAGATTGAGCCCCACATCAGGCTCTGTGCTCAGCATGAAGTCTACTTGAGATTCTCTCCCTGTTCCTCTGCTCCTTTCCCACCTCTGCACATGCGCCACCCCCTCCATCTCAAATAAATAAATCTTTATAAATTAAGAGTTTCTCTTCTAGTTTAAGAAGTCTGGAAGCAACATATTCTCTAGGATTGGTTCAGCAACTCCACAGTGTTATGAAAGAGCCAGGGGCTTTTCCATCTGCCACTGTACCTGTTCATGTAGTCATAAGGTGCTCACAGCAGTTTCAGACTTGATGAGCAAATAAGATTATATCCAGCAAAGAAGAAATGTTGCCTTCCTTTTTGTCCCTTGAATCGGGGGGAAAGTGTTTCCCAAAAGCCTCCAGTACATTTTACCCCCATGTTTCATAATGCTAAAATTACATCACATGCCAGCTTAAGCCAGCTTCTGGCAACTGGGCATAATGACCATTTTGTTACAACGGTGTTGAGGACTGCCTCTCTGAGAAGATGACATTTCCACAGAGACTTAAAGCCCTGAGTCTATGAGTGGGCTTAATGGGCCAAGCAGAAAAATGGACCAAAGCCCAATTGTCCCTGTTTCCTTTACCTGAGTATGGAAGGCAAAGGAAACTTTGGGTGGAAGGCAAGTATGAACTCTAGCATTCTCAGAGTCAGAGTAGAACAAAATCCCAACTTCTTTGTAACACTTTTACTAGTTTGGTTATTATAAAATCAATACATAGGAGCACCTGAGTAGCTCAGTTGGTTAAGCGTCTGACTTTGGCTCAGATCATATGATCCTGGGGTCCTGGGATCAAGCCCCAGCATTGGGCTCCCTGCCTAGCAGGGAGTCTGCTTCTCCTTCTGCCTCTGCCTTTGTCCCTCCCCTCTGATCTGTCTCTTGCTCTCTCTCAAATAAAATCTTTAAGTAAAAATCGATACATAGTCATCGAGAAGTTTTACCTTATTTTATTTAAATTCAATTTGCCAACATATAGTATGATACCCAATGCTCATCTCATCATGTGTGCTCCTTAATGCCTATCACCCACTTACCCCATCCCTCTACCCACTTCCCCTTCTGCAACCCTTTGTTTCCCAGAGTTAGGAGTCTCTAATTTTTTGTCACTCAGTTCCCCTCCTTCCCTTATGGTCCCTTTCATTATTTCTTATATTCCACATATGAGTGAAACTATATGATAATTGTCTTTCTCTGACTGACTTATTTCACGCAGCATAATACCCTCCAGTTCCATCCACATCGATGTAAATGGTAGGTATTTATCATTTTTGAAGGCTGAGTAATATTCCAGTGTGTGTGTGTGTGTACGTGTACACACACCGCATCTTCTTTATGCATTCATCTGTTGAAGGGCATCGTGGATCCTTCCACAGTTTGGCTATTATGAACATTGCTGCTATGAACATTGGGATGCAGGTGTCCTGTCGTTTCCCTACATCTGTATCTGTGAGGTAAATACCCAGTAATGCAATTGCTGGGTCATAGGGTAGCTCTATTTTCAAGTTTTTGAGGAACCTCCACACTGTTCCAGAGTGGCTGCACCAGCTTGCATTCCTACCAACAGCGCAATAGGGTTCCCCTTTCAGGAGAAATTTTTTAAATATGTAAGGAAAAATTAATATTCTATAATTCAAGTTCACATTATTAATATCTTTGTATTAAGTTCTTCTGAATAATTTTATATACACCTACATACACTCAGATATATTTTAAGTAGGTTTTTTTGTTTGAGAGAAAAAGAGACTGGAGGGAGGAGCAAAGGGAGAGAGTCTTTTTTGTTTTTAAAGATTTTATTTATTTATTCATGACAGACAGAGAAACGCAGAGACACAGGCAGAGGAAGAAGCAGGTTCCCCGCAGGGAGTCCAATATGGGACTCGATCCAGGACCCCGGGATCACAACCTGAGCCAAAGGTAGATACTCAACCCTTGAGCCACCCACGTGCCCCTGGGAGAGAGAATCTGAAGCAGACTCCATGATGAGCATGAAGCCCAATGTGGGGCTTGATCTCACTACCCATGAGATCATGACCCAAGCCAAAACCAAGAGCGGGACACTCAACCAACCCAGGTGCCCCTTAAATAGTTATGATAAACTTTTTCTAAATACTAAGCATTCTTGTCGTCCCCAGGACCTTTCAGAAATAGCCACAGTATCCTCAGTAACCATCTTTGTCCCACAGGATTAAGGTCTTAATGATTTGTTTTCCTTCTTCAGGTGCCAGAAATTATGGGAGTTATCTGTGCCCGCCTATCCATAATCAGCCAGCCTAGAGTCCGACGACAAATCATAAATACTGTGAGTCTGTTTATCTCCAGGCCTAAGTACACAGATATAGTGATTGGCCACCTTCTGTGTCATCCAGTACCATATGACAGGTAACAGAACCTGGTAGCCTCTGAATTAAACTGGGGTATGTGACACAGCCCCCCATATTGTGGAACATGATTGTTCTCAAAAATCTAATGATATTCTTGTAGAATAGATAAGATATAGTCAGATACTTGCAATATAAGTCAGAATATAATGCATAAACATAAGGAAACAATCCAACAAATCCAGAATAAAAAACATTTTATAAGTCAGTTGGACTGAACTCTTCAAAAAAGCTAATGTCAAAAAAAAAAAAAAAGCTAATGTCATGAAAGAAAAAATGTACTGGCACATTATTCTAAGTAAAAAGACACTGAAGAGATTTAACCAAATGCAATATGTGAACCTGATTGGATTCTGGATGAAAATAAAAGGTATAAAAGAAAATTTTAAGAAAATATAGGGTTGTCTGAGTGGCTCATCCACCATGCTTTTTTTAGATTTGTGGCTTTTAGAGTTGGAGGCACCCTGGAAGTTCCAGGAAATCTCTTCTGAGGAAGGCAGTGAGGCACTAGGAGAAGGTTCTAGGCCTCTACTCCCTTCAATCAGATTGACATCTTTCTTTTTTTCTTTTTTTAATGTAAGCTGTACTCCCAACATGGAGCTCAAACTCATGATCCCAAGATTGAGTTGCAACTGAGACAACCAGATGCTCCAGAGTGGCATGTCTTTTTGTCTGCTTTATATGTTGTGATTCTGGGTAGTTATTGTATCTTAGCCTTAAACTGTTTGAAAACTGCTTTCAGTGAATGGTTCTCACAGTGTCTTGGTGTAGTGCTGAAATTTTATTTTATTTTATTTTATTTTTGCTGATTTTGATTGGTTTAAGTTGAATTTAGATTCTCTACCACTAAATCAAATAAAGATTTTTACTCATCCAAAGAAAAAAATGAGTTTATATATACATATATATGTGTGTGTATATAAATATATATATATATATATATATATCTTTTTTCTTTTTAAATATTCTTTTGGGGGATCCCTGGGTGGCGCAGCAGTTTAGCGCCTGCCTTTGGCTCAGGGCCCGATCCTGGAGACCTGGGATCGAATCCCACGTCGGGCTCCCGGTGCATGGAGCCTGCTTCTCCCTCTGCCTGTGTCTCTGCCTCTCTCTCTCTCTCTCTCTGTGACTATCATAAATAAATAAACAAATAAATAAATAGATAGATAGATAAATAAATAAATAAAAATACCTTTAAAAATAAATAAATAAATAAATATTCTTTTGGGCATCTTACTGACTCAGTTGGTAGAGTATGCAACTCTTGATCTCAGGGTTGTAAGTTCAAGCTTCACATTGGGTGTAGAGATTACCTAAAGATAAAATATTTAAAATAAGTTAATTACAATAAAATAAAATATTCTTTTTTATGTTTCTCTAATATGTTACTGTTGATCTTTACTACTTGCTTCAGCTTATCTATACTAGATCCTTATATGAAATATATGATTTAGTACAAAATATTAAATATACTTAGAAATATACTCAGTTATTTTAAAGTATAACTTTAGCATTATTTATTGTTTGTATTTGTTCTAACTCTTGGATGACTTTGAGAGCCTACTGCTTTAGATCATATGAGAATTGTGGAATCTCCTAGAAATGGAAATGGCATAGTCAGGAGACTTCATTTTTATTATATTTTTGGTCATTTACCTGAAGTCTGTTAGCTGGTTTACATGCCAATTGGGGTGATTGTTCTTAGGAGTCTCTCAAAGCATCTGCCATTTGCAAGGTGCTGTTTGCCTGGGGAAATAAGGGACAGGACATGGACCCTCCCCTGGAGCAGCACACATTCTGGAAGCAGATACAGGTATATAATAAGATTCCAAAGCAAAATAAGAGAGTTGTATGGAAGCTCGTAGAAGGTGACTTAATTAGATGAAAGATTGGGGAAGGATTTCTAAAAGAAGGGCTGTCCCAAGCTGAGTATTTAGTGTCAGTTAGCCAAGTAGAAGATGAGACAGTGAAAAGGGCATTCTAGACAAAAGTAATAGTAAAACAAAACACAAGGAAGATATGAAACAGGTTGATGAATACCCATTCCCAAAGGGATAATGGACAAACAAAAACCATGTCACACCTACAGAATCTGTATCACTGGAGGTAGAACCTGTTCCATATTTTTAACAAACTCTCCACATGATTTTTTTCACACTAAATTTTTTAAACCAGGGATGCCTGGGTGGCTCAGTGGTTAAGCACTGGCCTTCAGCTCAGGGTGTAATCCTGGAGTCCCAGGATTGAGTCCCACATCGGGCTCCCTGCATAGAGCCTGCTTCTCCCTCTGCCTTTGTCTCTGCCTCTCTCTCTCTCTGTCTCTCATAAATAAATAAGTAAAATCTTTAAAAAAAAGTATTCTAAACCATTGGCTTATAGGCTAACGTGTATGTTTTCCTAATTCAAATGCATTCCCAGCACAATTACAACTGTGTTCTTTCCAGAAATAATTTTCTACAATCCACTTCCGCAGCTATGAGCCTTTTCAGCATTTCACATTATGTTTCTGACCTTCCCTTTAGGAGTCCTTGAAGACCTTACTTTGTTTTATTCACAGATTAGAATTATTAGAGTTGAGAGTGAAATGTTGGAATAGTCCTTAAGCTTCTCATTTTTTAGAGTGATTCTGATATAGACAGTTGGAAGACCACATTTGCTCTAGTAAGGATACCTAGGTAGATCCTGAAAATAAGAAAATGGATTAAAACCATGAGTAACTCCCATTCTTCCCCCCATAGTACTCCTCTACAGGGTTTATATAACACTCAGGCCCTACCTTTGAGTCAATGATAGAAGAAAAGTTATTACACACTGTCTTTCTTCAAGAAGAGATCTCTTCTAAGGAGAATCAAAGCTTTATTTCTGGGCTTGGACTTGTCCAAAATTTGAGGACCGTAGACTGGATTGAATAAATCTGTCTCTGAATGCCTTCTGTGAGCCTGGCATTGTGCTAGACCTTGAGGGATTCATGAAAGAAAAGCCACCCATCAGATAGACACATACAGAAAACTGAAAGTAGTACATTTAAGACTGAGGCAACCTCTATCCAGGAAAACTCTGAAAAAAATATAATAAAAAAAGAAACTTTGAAAGTGTTATGAGAATTCTCATGAGAGACATGGTAAAGCAGCAGCAAAAGCTTCACAGAAGAGATAACATTGGAGCCGGACCTGGAAGAGTGTTGATGGGCATGGGAGCGGACAGTTGGAAAGGGCCTTCCAGGTTCAGGAAATAAGGAAAGGTATAGAGCTGTCAGAGTCCATTGTTAGGGGTGCCTGGGTGGCTCAGTCGATTAAATATCTGCCTTTGGCTCGGGTCATGATCCCGGGGTCCTGGGATTGAGTCCCACATCTGGCTCCCTACCCAGCGGGGAGTTTGCTTCTCCCTTTACCTGTAGCTCCTCCTGCTTATGCCCCACCCCTCTCTCAAATAAATAAAACCTTCTTTTTTTTTAAAAAAAAAGTCCATTTTTAGTTTGGTAAAGGCAAATGGTCTCAGGTAGCCAAAGCACAGGCATGTGACAGGGAAGTTGTGAGACTAAAAAGGTAAATTAGGACTAATTTTTCCTGAAGTCCACGATGAAGCATAGAACTTGAGATTATAAAACCCTGAGAGTAATTGTAATGAAATTAGATAGTAAGTCTTTTGATACCCTGAAGAACTAAACAGAGAGGAAAACCACTTACAGATTGGGTTTCAGATTCAATTTTTTTTTTTTTTTATTTATGTATGATAGTCACAGAAAGAGAGAGAGGCAGAGACATAGGCAGAGGGAGAAGCAGGCTCCATGCGCCGAGAGCCCGATGTGGGATTCGATCCCGGGTCTCCAAGATCGCGCCCTGGGCCAAAGGCAGGCGCTAAACCGCTGCACCACCCAGGGATCCCCGGGTTTCAGGTTCTAGAAAGGTTGTGGTTGGTGTGGGCTTAGGATAAGCCATTCTCCTGAACCCTTCTGTTCTTTGGGATTTCTAGGCATCTGGCTGAGTTGTGGAGAACTCTGGAAGTGGAACTGCCCAGCACCACCTGGATTCTGTGGAGACTCCTGAGGAAGCTGCAGAAATGCCATAATGAGCCCACCCATGAGAAGATGGCCTATGTGGCTGTTGCTGTAAGCCATTGAGCTTTGTCCCTCCAACTTCAGCACAATATGCTGCTTTTCTTGGTGTGACTCATCCAACACCCCTTCTGGAGAGTGTCTCTTTTTTATCTCTCTCAAAGTTTGCTTCTTTCACCCATTTATAAATCCATAATGTCTCTACCAAGGGACTGACATGGAGTGGCTTGGGAGAGTGAAGGAATCCCTATGATTTAATGAGTTTGGTTTAATCGATGTGGTTAAATGTTCCCTTATCCTTTAAAAAATATGTATCAAAAAAATAAAAAAAAAATAAAAAATATGTATCATCTGGGGTGCCCGAGTGACTCAGTCGATTAACTGTCCAACTCTTGATCTCAGCTCAGGTCTTACCTCAGAGTTGTGAATTCAAGCCCCACATTGGTCTCCACTTCAGGCATGGAACCTACTTAAAATAAAGTAAAAGTAGGGACACCTGGGTGGCTCAGCGGTTAAGCATCTGCCTTCAGTTCAGGTCGTGATCTCGAGGTCCTGGGATTGAGTCCTGAATCAGGCTCCCTGCAGGGGAAAAAAGAAGTCACATAATACAGAAGAATAAGACATAAAAAAGAAAAGGTCCTCCTTGAGCCGAGATTGGCAAACTTTTTCTATAAATATTTCAGGTTTTCGGGCCACATGGTAGTCTCCATAACATGTTCAGTTGAGGGTCTACTGTCAGCTCAGGTCATGATCTCAGGGGTCATGAGATGGAACCCCGAAGCAGGCTCCCTGCCTCTGCCTCTTCCCCCTGCTCGTGCATGCACTCACTCTCTCGCATGCGCTCTCTCTCTCTCTCTGCAAATAAATATAATCTTAAAAAGAAAAACAAGACTTAAAAAAAAAATCTAAAGACCATTCTTAGCCTAGCTATATCATCTCCCTAAAAATGAACATTCTAGAAGTATTTATACATATATAAATATTTTGTATATGTATTTATTTGGTATACTTTTTCCTCCCATTTTTTTCCTTTTAAGTAGCCTTTTTTTTTTTTTTTTTTTTTTTTTTTTTTAAAGAGAGCGAGCAAGCAGGGGATAGGGCAGAGGGAGAAACAGACACCCCCCTGAGCAGGGAGCCTGACCTGGGGCATGATCCCAGGACCCTGAGATCATGACCTGAGCCAAAGGCACTTAACCAAATGTGCCACCCAGGCACCCCTAGATTTTATTTTTAGAGTAATTTTAGGTTTACACTAAAACTGAACAGAAAGTACAAAGTTTCTGTATACTTTCTATCCCCTACATGCACAGCCTCCCCCACTATCAATATATACTTTTTACTTTATTTTCTTCCCTACCAGTTTATGGTTCAGCTTTCTCTGACCCAAGTTATTATCGTACAGGTTTTTTTTAGCTTCCAAAGTTATTCTGACATCTCTAATCTGCCATTGTGTCCTCTCCTATTCTCTCTTTTCTTGTGGATTTACACCTTTTTTAAAATCCCTATAATGTTATCTTAGTTTTAGGAGTCAGGACAGATAAAGGCATATGTTTAATCATGTTAGTGTATGAAATTGTATGTATATATTAGTAGGATCAAATTAGATATATTATTTAGTGACCTGCTTTTTAAATTTAGCAATATATTAACTACTTTTCATATCAAAATATAAGACTCTGTTATTCTTTTCATAGCTGTATAGTAATTTTTTTATTAACTTCTTAAAAACAGACAATATGTAACATGGTATAAAACCATTCGTTTCATTTCCAAGTTTCCTTTTAGTGAACATTTTAACAATTTTCAAACTATGGCCATAAAAACAGTGCTACAGTGCTACAATAAATTTAATCATGCATATATAGATTTTGTTATACATATCCAATTATTATTACTTTTATTTTTTATTTTTTTTAAATAAAGATTTTATTTATTTAGAGGGAGAGAGAGAACACAGCAGGGAGGGGCAGAAGGAGAGGAAGAGAGAGTCTTAAGGAGACTCTGTGCTGAGACCCCCAACACAGGGCTCAATCTCACAACCTGGGCTGAAACCAAGAGTCAGACTCTTAACTGACTATGCCAGCCAGGCACTCCAAGCATCCAACTCTTGATCTCAGATCAGGTCTTTTTTTTTTTTTTTTTTTTTTAATTTATGATAGTCAGAGAGAGAGAGAGGCAGAGACATAGGCAGAGGGAGAAGCAGGCTCCATGCACCAGGAGCCCGACATGGGATTTGATCCCGGGTCTCCAGGATCGCGCCCTGGGCCAAAGGCAGGCGCCAAACTGCTGCGCCACCCAGGGATCCCCTCAGATCAGGTCTTGATCAGATCGTGGGTTTAAGCCCCACATTAGGTTGCACACTGGGCATGGAGCCTCATTTTAAAAGTAATTGGGATGTCTGGGTGGCTCAGTGGTTGAGCGTCTGCCTTTAGCTCAGGGCGTGATCCCGGAGTCCTGGGATCGATCCCACATGGGGCTCCCTGTGGGGAGCCTGCTTCTCCCTCTGCCTATGTGTCTGCCTCTCTCTCTGTGTCTCTTATAAATAAATAAAATCTTTAATATATATACATATATATACATATACATATGTGTGTGTATATATAAAACTCATCCATGAAAAATCACTCTCTCTTCCTCTCCCTCTGCCCCTCCCTGCTGTGTTCTCTCTCTCTCCCTCTAAATAAATAAATAAATCTTAAAAAAAAAGAATTAGACACTCAACCAGCTGAGCCACCCAGGTGCCCCTACATCTGAATTTAGATGCCCCTCTCTCTTTGGTAACCTGAAATGACTACTTCATTCCTATTTCTTTTCCTCCTCACTTTCATGTCCCTGCACTGATTACCACTACTGTTCTTCCCATCGAATAGTAGAACCAGAAAGCATGATCTGGCACAAGCAGACATAAAGCAAAAGTAAGGTTTAATGCTAGCAGCTGTTCAGCTCTATGGTGTACCTTTTCTACCACAGGCAACAGATGCCCTTTATGAGGTGTTTGTGGGAAACAGGCTCCAAGCAGCTACATTCCGACTCTTTCCTCAGCTTCTCATGACACTGCTCATCCAGATACACCACAGCATCGGTCTCACCATGTCTGATGTCGCCGTTCCAAGTGGCCTGTACACAGGACAGGAAATGTCATCAGAGGTCACCCCTTTGTGGTACTGCCTGTTATGATTTTGTTACCCATAACTTACACTAAGCTCTAGGCACTGTGGTAGACACAGGATAGCCAAGATGTGGTCCCAACCATGGGACAGCTTACAGTCTGCCCTCATGGGACATCAGGATGAAATGCCCAGGAATCACTCTGGGCTCTCACTGGTTGGTTGTCTGATTGTTTTATTGGTGCCAAGATAAACTCAATAGAAATTTAATAATGCATGACTTTCTTTTACAGATAATGCTGTAATGTGGATTATTTAAGAACACCTGACTAAAAGTCAGGAGAACTGAGTTCTAATTCTCATTCATTTAACTAGCTATGTACTCTGGGCAAATCTTCCATTGTTCTGTGCCTTGGTTTTCCTATCTGTAAATTAGGCCAGACTAGGTACTCTTTGAAAACCTTCTAATTTTAGGATTATCTGGTGTTATATCCAGCATACTAGTTCAGTAAGTAGTAGGGATAGTTTATTTTAAGTAATCTCTCCACCCCCTGTGGGGCTCAAACTCATGAACTGGAGATCAAGAGTTACATGCTCTACTGAGCCAGCCAGGTACCCCAGTAGTGGAGGTAGTTTACAAAGCACTGTGGGGGCACCTGGATGGCTTAGTTGATTAATCATCTGACTCTTTTTTTTAAAAAAATTACTTTATTTATTTATTCATAGAGACACAGAGAGAGGGAGGCAGAGACACAGGCAGAGGGAGAAGCAGGCACCATGCAGAGAGCTTGATGTGGGACTTGATCCAGGGTCTCCAGGATCACGCCCTGGGCTGCAGGTGGCGCTAAACCGCTGTGCCACCGGGA
Organism: Canis aureus; assembly: GCF_053574225.1. Taxonomy (NCBI): domain Eukaryota; kingdom Metazoa; phylum Chordata; class Mammalia; order Carnivora; family Canidae; genus Canis; species Canis aureus. The sequence continues at coordinate 31,301,604 of NC_135636.1, read as the reverse complement.
CTGCCCAATCATCTGACTCTTGATCTCAGCTCAGGTCTTGATCTCAGGGTTATGAGTTCAATCCCCACATTGAACTCATGCTGGTGTGGAGCTCACTTTGAAAATAAATAAGTAAAATAAAAAATAAAATAAAAAGTAGTATGGGTAAACTTTATGGGGGTGTTTTTAAAAGTGGTTTTAAAAAAGCAGTGCATATGGGTTTAGCATCCCATATCATTTGTTTTATTGCAGATTTCAAACTCCCAGGGAAACACAATCTATTTAGATTTCTTTATGCTAAAGATTTGTGTGAAGGGCCTTTCAAGTTATTAGAGCATTAAGAGTCTTTGGGGAAATCTAGAAAGAAGAGAATTACCATCCAGAGCTAGCAATGCATGGCCCTACTCAGTGAGAGCAGGGTAATTGTGTACTGATAAGGTGGAGGGACCTGTTCTATTCACTTGTTCTGGTTTTATTCAATTTAGCTTCGCCATACAAGCTACAAAGAGTCTCCTCCTCAGAACATTGTGCTGGCAGGAATTCAACATCATGGAAAAGAATAAAGGATGGACCCTCCTGGAAGGAAAAGAATGCCATCTTCAGGGAGTATCTCTCCTTGCTAAGTAAGATTACCTTTCCATGCACACCTGCTCTAAATCAGCATTGCGTTAGGTATTTTTCTCCTTTTTTGTTAAAACAGCAACCAAAGTTGGATAATATCACAGTTTAGGGAAATATCCATAATGCCAGGCAGATTTTTCAGAGTCCTGCCACTGCCATACCATCCTATGCACCTAAAGCTGGGCAAAATCCTCAGAGGGCCCGCAGCCCCAGGAAAAATGCAGTCTGGATAGGAGCATTTCTAAGAGGTGCCCTGTTGGGTGTTCTGTTTTGCAGTGCATTGCTGGAGAGAAATCACCTCCTTGCACAAAAAGTCATGTACTTGTTGGTCCCTCTTCTTAACCGAGGGAATGATAAACATAAACTCACATCTGCAGGATTTTTTGTGGAGGTAAGATTTGTTAGATTGAGGAAGTCTGTAAAGCAGCAATACCTGCCTTCCTGGGCCCTATCCAACTGGGATCCATTTCAGATGTGGGATAGAAATAGTTTCAGATTCAAGCCTACTGAAATTCTTCTAGTCATATATTCATTATTTAGGCTTCCTTATGTATCTGTAGCATAAGCATCACCCCACTTTTGGGTAAGGTGGTTCCCCTCATGAAAAAGGGTTGAAAGATAACTTTTTTGGCTGATTTCTGGGTTCTTTCAGCTTCTCCAGAGTCCAGTGGCTAGGAGACTGCCCAGCATATACTCCATTGTCCGCTTGAAAGACTGGCTACATCATGGAAATAGAGTCTTCAAATTTCTTGCCCTAAGGGGACTGCGCTATCTTATTAAACACCAGGATATGGTAGGAGGGGCCCCCAGACCACTGATTTGTAAGTCACAAATCAAACATACCCCAGAAAGATCCCCAAGCAACTGGTAACAGCCAAGAAGGAAATTGGGTAGCCTAGGAATAGGAACAAGTAGGAGTACATCCCTTTGTATCTTTTAAATTTTATGCCTAGGAAATATGTAAGTACTGACTTAAGTATTTCATGAAATCACAAGAAATAAGTCCAAGTCGCATATATTCATAATATTTGAAACCTACAAATTTTTTTCTTTTTTTAAGATTTTATTTATTTATTCATGAGAGACAGAGAGAGAGAGAGGCAGACACAGGCAGAGAGAGAAGCAGGCTCCATGCAGGGACCCTGATATGGGACTCAATCCTGGGACTCCAGGACACCCTGGACTGAAGGCAGGCACTAAACCGCTGAACCACCAGGGATCCCCCTAAAACCTATAATTTGTATAAGGAAGTACCCTCACTGTCATCACACTATCACAGCCTGGGTGACATTCAGGTGTCCTTTTATGTCTTGTACCATGTTGCCCTAAGGAGTACATTGGATAGGCCATTATATCTTCTCCTAAGATGTGTATCATCTAAACAAAGATTATTGACATTCATGTTGAAGTAAAGTTCATTTTCTACCAGCCTAGCTAGAAACTAGGCCTGGGGCATAAGGAAAGATGAATCCCTGGGCCTTCAATTTTTTCACTTGAGTTCAATTTTTTTAATATTTATTTATTTATTTTTAAGATTTTATTTATTTAGGCCAGCCCAGGTGGCTCAGTGGTTTAGCGCCACCTTCAGCCCAGGGCGTGATCCTGGAAACCTGGGATTGAGTCTCACCTCAGGCTCCCTGCATGGAGCCTGCTTCTCCCTCTGCCTGTGTCTCTGCTTCTCTCTCTCTCTCTCTCTCTCTCTGTCTCTCATGAATAAATAAATCTTATAAATAAATAAGTATATATTTGAAACAAAGATGACAGTTGTTAGCATGATAATTCTGGTTGTTTGGATACACAAATATTTGCTGCCATATTCTACTTACTTTTTACATGTATGTTTTAAACTTTAAAACTCTGAGATTGTTTCCTTTTGGAAGTTTCAGAAAAATAGAATCCCAATTCAGAACGGGAAGGACCCTGCAGGGTCCTCAGTCAATTTCTACTTGATTTCCTGCAAGGAATCTTAACTGTCTCTGGATACATTCCATGTTAGAGAACTCACTAGGACCTGAGCTAGCCATCTTATATTTCTCTTGTTGTAAGCAATTCTTTACACTGACCCTAAATCTCTGTCACTTGACCATCCCCACCTGGTCCCGTTGCTGCCCAAATGAAGCAACTTAAAACAGCTCTGCCCCCTTCTCTACGATCAGTCCTGCCAATACTGAGAGGGCAGTCATGCCCTCTTCTCTGTTCTTAACTAGCCAGTGCTACCAAACATTGAACAAGCACCACGTACTGGATAAAGGTGGGGAGCCCTACTTTGGTACCAGATAAAGTGCTATCAAGAGGGTGATGGTGCACTCCCTTTGGGCACACAGAGGGAAGACATCAGGAGCCTGTTGCCATGCATCTTAGACCTCTTATGTGAAACCGACGAGAAGATCGTTTTGTTGGCCATCCAGATACTCCTGCAACTCGTGGGGACAATGGATTTCACCACCCTGACGGCCATGATGAAGACCCTGTTCACCCTATTTGGTGATGTAAGACAATGAGAGAGGAGAAACTTTCCTAGGGGAGGGTAATTGGCATAACAGAAAATAGAAATTGGGATAGTAATAAATATACTCTATTTTATTTGTTTTTAAGATTTTTATTTATTCATGAGAGACACACACACACAGAGTGAGAGAGGGGCAGAGACATAGGCAGAGGGAGAAGCAGGCTCTATGCAGGGAGCCTGACGTGGGACTCAATCCCGGGTCTCCAGGATCACGCCATGGGCTGAAGGCGGCACTAAACCGCTGAGCCACCCGGGATGCCCAATACGCTCTATTTTATATAGTACTTTTTATGTTCACAGCACTTTCAAATCTCCTCTCTGAAGACCCTTCCAGGTAACTTGTGATGTTAGTAGGACTGGTGTTATTGTTTGCCAGACTAAATAAAAAACAGTTGTAGAGACTTGCCAATGTACCACCCTGATCATGGGATGAGGAAGAAGTTTGTATAAGAAAAGACATCTTTCAAGGAACACTCAGGACTGGGTCCCCATCCCAAATCCCAAAGATTAAAAACAAACAAACAAACAAACATGGAGCACAATGAACCATATCCTTGAAAGAGTCAAGTATGGCAAGGCTGGGATTCTGAATCTCAGCAAAACAGCTTGTGTGAATGGTTAATACTAGTATCAGGCATAAGCTGTGCTGACTACATTTCTCATTTGCAGAGCGAGAGAAGAACCAGTACTACAAAGCACCAGGTCTTGCCATCTTTATATATATTTGGCTTCTTGTCCTCAGCTACCTACAGCTAACTAGCCTCATGTTAGGACTGATGTTTCAACCAACAAGTTCAGCATGAACACTTTCAGTGACTTGCTTCCCTTTGGATACTCCCTTTGTAGGTGAGATCTGATGTTCATCGTCTCTCCATGACCCTGTTTGGAGCGTCCATAAAGTCTGTGAAATACACAGATAAGAAGGGTGTAGAGAATCAAGTCCTGGACAGCTTGGTCCCACTACTTCTGTATTCTCAGGATGAAAATGATGCAGTAGCTGAGGTAATGCCTTTGTCAAGTTCTTTCAGACCTGAATAACTTCTAGTCCAGAGCCAAATCTGCAAATAAGCATTCATATCTTTGAAGGCAGGGACTTTGTGGTACCATCTTTTTTTTTTTAAGATTTTATTTATTTATTCATAGAGACAGAGAGAGAGGCAGAGACACAGGCAGAGGGAGAAGCAGGCTCCATGCAGGGAGCCTGATGTGGGACTTGATCCGGGGTCTCCAAGATTACGCCCCGGGCTGCAGGTGGCGCTAAACCACTGCGCCACCAGGGCTGCCCTGTGGTACCATCTTTATTTACTATTTCCTCTAGCACAAGCTATCTTTCAAATATTTTGCCTAAGTGAATTGTGTGAAAAATCTTACTCCTTATTTCTGTATAGCAAATTATGGCCCTTTGTGGGTAAGAACAATATATTAAACCTTTTTGCAGCCCCACCCCAATATTTAGCCTAGCACAGAGCCTAAATACAGTGCCAAATGCATCAAACTCTTTTTGTTGATGACAGTGACAGTATTTCATTATCTGTCTTCTTGTATTCAATAACTGCCTTCTGGCCTTTAGACAAATAGACTTGTATTGAGGGCTAAGTCATAAATAGCTTCTCTGACAATCTAGGGAAGCTTCTATATCTCCTTAATATTCTGGGAGTTTCTGCCATAGAGCTGTGCATGGGATGTCATCATCTTGAGAACTGTCCCATACCTCAGGAGCCTGTCCATTCCAATGTGTTATGACCACTAGTTACAGCAGACCAGAGGAATGTTTAGACCACAGTGATTCTGGAAAAATGCTAGAGCTTTCCTCTACTTAAGTTCCCCATTACAGAAATGAAAGCAGGATCGATAACAAGATTTAAGATTATGGTTGGCGGGGATCCCTGGATGGCTCAGCGGTTTAGCGCCACCTTCAGCCCAGGGCCTGATCCTGGAGTCGCGGGATCAAGTCCCATGTCCGGCTCCCTGTGTGGAGCCTGCTTCTCCCTCTGCCTGTGTCTCTGCCCCCGCCCCCACCTGTGTCTCTCATGAATAAATAAATAAAATCTTAAAAAAAAAAAAAAGATTATGGTTGGCCCTGGTATCTTAATGTAGGGGAAGTATTATGGTCTTGTAACCAAAACTATGAAATATGTCAGACCCCAATAAAGCATAGAGTAGAGCTTCCAACCAAGAGATGGAAAATAATGCCCTATAGGGGTCACAGATATTTGGATGCATTGATACCCATCTCACCCCCTCGACCTGTCAGCCCTTATCATCAAGTAAGGCATAGAGCAGCCAAGGCTCTGCACTTACTTTCTTTCAAACCTTGAATGATTCCTAACTTGGTCTTCAAAGCTCTTCAGAGAGTATTCTAAGCAGAGAGGTGAAATCTAACATTGAACAGGTTAGGAATCACTAACACAGGCAGCCCGGGTGGCTCAGCGGTTTAGCACCGCCTTCAGCCCAGGGCATGATCCTGGACCCAGGATCGAGTCCCATGTCAGGCTCCCTGCATGGAGCCTGCTTCTCCCTCTGCCTGTGTCTCTGCCTCTCTCTCTCTCTCTGTCTCTCATGAATAAACAAAATCTTAAAAAAAAAAAAAAAAAAGGAATCACTAACACAGAGAACCTAATCTACCACACATGTAAGAAATAAAACAGGAATAAATCATGTACCTATCCTCAGTTGAATTCCCCCAACAACTATCATCCTGAATTTTGTTATCACTTCTGCGGTAATATTTGTTCATGTTTTACAACTTTATATGTAGAAAAAAAAACTTTGTATCTTGTATCATTTATAAATCTCTTAGCAACTTGCTCGAGCTTTTTTTGCTTATTTAGCATTGTAAGATTTGCCCACGTTGTGGGCTCCAGTTCATTTCTTCTAACTGCTGTATAGAATTCTATCTTGAAGATATCCTCACACTTCTCCCATGCTCCTATTCTTGAACATTTAATTGTCTCTAGTTCTTGATTGTTACAGTGCTGCAGTGAACATTCTTTACATATTCCTTTGTGGACCTATGTGAGAGTTTCTTGAGGGAATAAACCCAGAAGTAAACTATCTGGGTATCTTTAACTTTACTAGATATTTACAAATAAACAAAGTAGCTGAACTAACTTGTATTCCCATCAGTTCCCAAAGGAATTTTAATGGCCCAAATCTAGTGAACCTGGGATAAGATACTTGCTTGAATTGAATACTCTTAAGTGGTGGTGTGTGGTACATGGGAGGCATTCTGAGAGCCGTGGATAGAGAAGCCCACTTACTAAATTTTGCTCAAGCATCTGGATTGGGAAGGGATCAGTACTGTCCAGAATTCCTTCCAAGCCAGAGATTCCACAAGGACTATGAGAAGAGGAGGTACACTTCCCTGTGTGAAGTGACAGAAGAATGAAATGGGAGCAAAAAGTATTTGGAGTAGCTTTGCCTTTTAGCGCAAGGAGTAGTGGGAACCCCTGCCCCAATCTCTGTTCTGGTATTACACTTTTACCTTAGACCAGTGGTTTCTACATCCTCCCCACAGCTCTGCAGGCTTCATGGGTCCCTTTCAGAGGGATTGTTTAGGGAAATTGAAGGAGTGCAGGACTCTGGTTTCTCTCTATCCCTGCCCTCACTTTAGCCAGTTCTTTTTGAAGGAAGGTTACCTCAGCTAAAAAATGTTTGAAAACGCTGATCTCTGATAATCCTTTTCATAGGAAAGCAGGCAAGTCCTAACTATATGTGCCCAGTTCCTGAAGTGGAAGCTGCCCCAAGAAGTGTACTGCAAAGATCCCTGGTACATCAGCCCTAGTGAAGCTGGAACAGTCTGCAAATTCTTTGTATGTGAGCGATACTGGCTTTGTTAACTCTCATATGCTTGCATGCTTAGTTTTTCTGATGTAGTTTTTAATGGAGGAACACGACATAAAGGAAATATTTACCATCCCTTTTGACATCAGCAGCTGATATCCATGAACCATCTTGTATTGGGAACCTATTTCTCTAGTTTCCTCCCAACTGAGTCACACACTTACTTTCTATTACCGCCTTTCTTCATAAAAAAAAGACTCTCTCTTAGATTCTTGGGAGCCCCACTAACCTGAGTCAGAGGCTATGGAGTCAGGCTGATAGTATATGCTCAAAAAACTATTTATGAAGTGAATTTAAATGGAGTTGTGTATTGCCTTTACAATGCCTACTATGGAAGAGCCTAGGACTGGCTATTCCCATGGGTCTTCCGTATGGGTAACCTGCTTAGGACCCAATGTGGGCTCCTCTGATCAAACTTAACGGGGCTAGGAAGCCCCACTATACCACTGTGTCAGGCTTTCCACTAAGAATTATCTCTCTGACATGTACCCAAGTGTTTATCTGAGGCATTGATGACAGTATTTACTGCAAAAATTCAGTGCTCTCAATGTATAAGATTTTAGATTGTCCATGTAACATCATAAGAGCTATGGGAATAGATCCCGACTGTCCTCCTCCTATCTTCAAGCAGCCTATCTTTGTAACAGAATCACTGAGAGGTACATTTATTCATCCAGTAAGCCCAATACATCCGGTGTACAACAGGCAGTGGAGAACCCAGAAACATGCCAAAGATAAGAACTTCCTAAGGGAGCTTGCTAGCTAGTAAGGGAGATAAAACCTCTGTGGAAAATGAAATAGAAACTCAAGGTGGAAAATGGTATGTGCCAAGAGAGGGGTACCTGCAGAAATGCTCAGAGCAGAGTGAAGGCAATAGTAGGGGTGCGTGGGTGGCTCCGTTGGCTAAGTGTCTGCCTTGGGCTCAGGTCATGATCCCAGGGATCGAACTCCACATTGGGCTCCCTGCTCAACAGAGAGTCTGCTTCTCCTGCACCCTCTTGCCTTTCCCCCCACTTGTGCTCTTTGGTTCTCTCTCCCTGTCAAATAAATAAATAAAATCTTCAAAAAAAAAAAAAAAAAAGAAGTCAAGAGTGACCTGGGAAGAGCCGATAGGCGATAGGGAGGCAGAGTTCAAGGCAGAGCTGAGTGAACGGAGAAAACTTAGATCAGAGAAGTGGAGATGGACTTAGAGGCACACCAGGGACAATCTGCAGCATGAGTGGGTGTGAACATGGTGCATCCAGAGGACGTAACTTTGTCTAAGGACTTGTTATTGTGGTGTAACATTCATTAAGCAACTGCAGTTATTAATTCAAGCACCATATTCTATGCGTCCGATGTCTAACATCGTCCCTGGCTCTGGAAACTAAGTGAGGCTGACAAAAACAGTGGTGTACTTCACTCCTTTCTACTCTTACTTTTTTCCCCACTTAGGGAAAAAAATGCCAGGGGAAAGTTAACCTCCTAGCCCAAACATTGATGTTCTCCAAGAATGCAAAACTTCCTATCAGAAGAGCAGCAGTCTTATTTGTAGGTATAAACAATCCTTTCATTTCTACAGTCACTTTATCCTATATTTTCACAAATTGTGTTGTTGAGTATCCCCGTTCTTTATGAAGATGACCTTGAAAACACTCTTTTGGAGAAAAGGGCTGTTATCTATAGGTAACTATCAGGCACTTGGAAGGCAAGTTTTTAGAATCTGTCTAATCATCAAAAGGCCAGTTCTACCAACTGCTCAGAGTCAAAGCCAGACCACAGCCTTACTGACTTTATCCTGCACTTAGGACTCTTGTTAAAGTATGTGGATTGCAGCGAGCTCAGGACGAAGGGCACTGACTGGATAGAGAATGGTAAGTAATAACACATTTGGATTTGGTTTGGGGTAGGATCTGAGGCAGTGCCTGGGGGCAGGCTCTCTGACAGAGGTTAGACCTTGGGAACCAGAGAGCCTGACTTTTGCAGTAATAAAGACTTTGGAGACAGTGAATGACAGTCTCCTCCCAGTTCAATTCCCCTTATTAGGAAAGGACATGACACTTTTTGTTTGGAAACCAGCTTTGCTGAGTGTCTCAGGAACAAGTCCTGATTTTACCTAGAAATACCATCTTAGTAAGTTCTGATGATAGCTCACGAGTACCTCAAAGATGACTGCAACACTCTTTTCTATAAGCAGTTGTCCTGTGAAGTGGCAGGACTTGGCACTACAGAGGTTTATAGTCCTATAAGGTAGCCATCATGCAAATGGTTTTCTGGATTGTCAGTGAGTCGAAGTTTCTATAACTATACAGCTTTGAGGATTTAGCACTCAAAGAATTATTTATTCCCACTTGAAAAATAGTCATACAATTAGAAAATGCTGTAAAACGCCAAGCCTCACAACCCAAAAGTATGTACTATGAGAACCAAATTAAAATCCTGGGGGCCCCTGGCTGGCTCAGTTGGTAGAGCATGAGACTCTTAATCTCAGATTGTGAGTTCAAGCTCCATGTTGGGTATAAAGATTACTTAAAAATAAAATCCTGGGTAGCCCTGGTGGCGCAGCGGTTTAGCACCGCCTGCAGCCCGGGTTGTGATCCTGGAGACCAGGGATCGAGTCCCACGTCGGGCTTCCTGCATGGAGCCTGCTTCTCCCTCTGCCTGTGTCTCTGCCTCTCTCTCGCTCTCTCTGAATGAATAAATAAATAAATCTTTAAAAAAATAAAATAAAATAAAATCCTTAAGCGGTGCCTGCATGGCTCAGTTGGTTAAGCAACTGACTTGGTTTCAGTTCAGGTTGTGACCTCATGGTTGTGATCTCATGGGATCATAACTATGAGATTGAGTCCTGCTGCAGGCTCCATGCTCAGTGGAGAGTCCACTTTCCTTCTCTCTCTGCTGCTCCTCCCATGTGTGCGGCTCTCTCTCTCTCTCTCTCAAATAAACAAATTAAAAAAAAAAAACTTATCCTGAAAAGTTCACTGCTTTTATTTATTTATTTTAAAGATTTTATTTATTTATTCATGAGAGACACACAGAGAGAGGCAGAGACACAGGCATTAGGAGAAGCAGGCTCCATGCAGGGAGCCCAACAGAGAACTCGATCCCGGGTCCCCAGGATCACACCTAGGCTGAAGGCGGCGCTAAACTGCTGAGCTACCCGGGCTGCCCTGGTTCACTGCTTTTAAAATAAAAGTATGTAACTGATAAAATGGCCAGAAGCTGGACCTATTTAAGAAAGATTATGAGAGGGGTACCTGAGGCTCAGTTAAGCATCTGCCTTTGGCTCAGGTCATGATCTCGGGGTCTTGCAATCGAGCCCAGCACTGGGCTCCCTGCTCGTGGGAGTCTACTTCTCCTTCTCCCTCTGCCCCTCCTCCACTCATGCTCTCTTGCTATCTCTCTCCCTCTCTCTCTCTCTCAAATAAATAAATAAATATTTTTTTAAAAAAAGTTTAAAGAAAGATTATAAGAGGGGTGCCTCACTGGCTCTGTCGCTGGAGTATGCAATTCTTGACCTTGGAGTTGTAGGCTTGAGCCCCACATCGGGTGCAGAGATTACTTAAAAATGAAATCTTTTGGCAGCCCCAGTGGCCCAGAGGTTTAGCGCCACCTTCGGCCCCAGGTGTGATCCCAGAGACCGGGGATCAAGTCCCACATCAGGCTCCCTGCATGGAGCCTGCTTCTCCCTCTGCCTGTGTGTCTGCCTCTCTGTGTGTGTGTGTCTGTCATGAATAAATAAATAAAACATTTTTTTAAAAATGAAATCTTTGGGATGCCTACATGGCTCAGCAGTTGAGCGTGCCTGCCTTCAGCCCAGGGCATGATCCTGGAGTCCCGGGATCGAGTCCCACATCGAGCTCCCTGCATGGAGCCTCCTTCTCTCTCTGCCTGTGTCTCTGCTTCTTTCTCTCTCTCTCTCTCTCTGTCTCTCATGAATAAATAAAGTCTTAAAAAAAAAAAGAAATCTTAAAGAAAAAAAAGATTATGCAAGAGACGCCTAGCTAGCTCAGTCAGTACAGCATGCAACTCCTGGTCTCAAGGTCATAAGTTTGAGTACCACATCAGGGGTAGAGTTCACTTAAAATATTAATTAAATTAAAAAAAAGAGAGAGACCTGGGTGGCTCAGTGATTGAGTGTCTGCCTTTGGCTCAGGTCATGATCCTGGGGTCCCGGGATCGAGTCCTGCATCAGGCTCCCTGTAGGGGACCCTGCTTCTCCCTCTGCCTATGTCTCTGCCTCTCTCTGTGTGTCTCTCATGAATAAATAAATAAATAATTTTTTAAAAGAAAAAATTATTTGTGTAAAAAAATTATAAGAGGTATTAACGAGATTTGTGGTGATCATTCTGCAGTATATACAAATATCAAATTATACTTAATAAAAAATTTTTTCAATCATATGATCCTATAACATGGATATGCTATACTTTATTAAACTAATTTCTTAGTATTTCTAATCTTGGATGTTTTCCATTACTTTTTAAAGATTTATTTATTTATTTCTTCATGAGAGACACACACAGAGAGGCAGAGACATAGGCATAGGGAGAAGCAGGCTCCCTGCAGGGAGCCTGATGTGGGACTCCATCCCAGGATCCTCATGTGGGACTCGATCCCAGTACCCCAGATCACACCGCAAACCACTGAGCTACCCAGGTGCCCCCAGTTTTGTTATTTTTAAGTAACACTGGAATGAACATTCCTGTATCTGTTTCTCCTTATTTTCATAGGTTAAATTCCTAGCAGTGAGATTGATAAGTCAAAGTATATATTTACTTAAAGGGTTTGATACACGTTGCCAAACTTCCCTATAAAAAAGGGATATCTGGCAGCCCCGGTGGCGCAGCGGTTTAGTGCCGCCTGCAGCCCGGGGTGTGATCCTGGAGACCCGGGATCAAGTCCCACATCGGGCTTCCTGCATGGAGCCTGCTTCTCCCTCTGCCTGTGTCTCTGCCTCTCTCTTCGCTCTCTCTGAATGAATCTTAAAAAAAGGGGGGGAGGGGATATCAATCTATGCTCATACCAGCACAGTGTATGATAATGTCAATTTTCAGGTGCCTGGCTGGCTCTGTCAGAAAAGCAACTCTTCAAGAGCAACTCTTGATCCCAGGGTCATGAATTCAAGCCCCATATTGGGTGTAGAGATTACTAAAAAACAAAAAGACTTTTATTTTTTAATAATAAATAAACTAAAAAAAAGTCACCTTTCCCTTCACATATCTGTTTGAATATTAATTTATTAATTAGTAGTTTGCCATTTTGACAGAAAAAGTCATACTGGTATCTCATTATTGTTTTGGCTATGCCCAATGTGGGGCTTGAACTCACAACCCTGAGATGAAGAGTTATGCACTCTACCAACTGAGCCAGCCAAGTGCCCCAAAGTTATGAAAAATATTACAGAAAAAAAATGTTAATGGCTTGGATAAGAGATGATGCAATATTAAATAAAACAAGCAATTGTTAGATAATATGTATAATTTAGTTTCATTTGAACAAAAAGGCACACCTGTAACTGAATAGAAAAAAGAAACAAACATAACAGAGGTTTTCTCTGTTGGTCCAATTATAAGTAACTGATTTTCTTCTAATGTTACATGTTATCTAAATTTTCTACACAATGAACATATTTATTTTGCAAGAAGAAACAAAAACTAACAAATTTTTTTAAATAATAAATTTATCTTTTTATTGGTGTTCAGTTTGAAAAACAAATTTTTAAGAAAAAACTTAAAAAGAATAATTTAAGAGTAGCCTCTAGGACCAACACAGGAACTTAGAAATTAGCAGTCTTAGACATGGCTCGACAGGTACAGATAATTTAACTTTAGGTGGACTGCTTGACAGTGTGGTTATTGTAAAGGAGTATACTATTGGGCAATTCAAAAATGAATAAATTTTTTAGGTCAAAATTGGAATTGGTTTACAAATGTATAACTGTCAGACAGAGTCTTAGAAAAAGTCCTTCATCTCAGCTGCTATAGACTTATTGGCTGTTTGGTGTGTGGACCAGAGATCATTTCCATAGATCTTCACCTCCAACCTGGGTTTTGTGGCCACTTAGATCTGAAAGCTCTGCTGCATGATCCTGAGCCCTCTCTGTGCATCATCGCCTCTCAGGCTCTCTTCAGAGTGCAGAAGGTGGGGGCTGAGCCAGATTCCAGGCAGTCCATTCCAGGCTGAGGAAGCTCATGGGCTGTCTTCCTACTTAGAAATGCAAGGCAAGTAACTTCCGGTAAAAAGTAATTCTTTCAGAAACCACAAAAGTAATAGTCCCCCCTTTTTATTTTCAGACTTAAAGCAATGCTAGCCTGAAGCTACCTCCACCCATTTAATTACCTCAGAACATATTTTTTGCTGTCAAAATCTTTAAGGAATTAGGATATGTAAGGGAAGCTAGCTCTTAGCTTAAATTTGTGAAAATAGTGAAATTCTGCTGAGTTTTTGAGGCATGCCAGAACTTCTATAAAGTTCTGGTCTTGATAAACAGATCTAGCATAGCTTCAAACGATATTCTAAATAAATGTTAATATTGCAATGTTAGTATTGTTGGGTCTCTTATCAAAGCCCACTCTACTTATCAACAATCTGAAGAATAACAACCAATTCTTATAGTTTGATATTATTGGTGTATTTTTACAAAATCCCTGTGGTTTTTTTCTTCTCCTTTCTGTTTCCCTTAAAAACCTTCAAGCAGGAAAAAATTTCTGAAGTGGTAAATTCTAAATCTACCCCAGTTATGTAAGATTTCCACTCTGTCCTTCCCCTTTTCATTTTCCTGATTCCCTCTCCTATAACTACTGTCAGATCCTCAGTTGGCTTTTGGATGGGAACCATTGTTTGTTGAGCACCCACACTGTCTGCTTTAAGCATAGATGGAGAAAGTTTTCAAGTAGAAGTTTCCCAAGAAAGAGATTAGTTTGTGTTGGGTGAATACTTTGATAAGCTGCATATAGAATGGTGGGAACCCCCAAGAGGCATACCAGATTAATTAGAAATGGTCCCTATTGGTCTATTTCCCAGGCTTTTGTCTGGTTAAGTAGAGAGCCACAGCTGAGTTGTCTAGGGCGATGGAGAGGCCTCTGGGAGATGGTATGAGAAAAGAGAGGCAATGAGTCAACTGGCATGTGAAAAAGACACATCCAATGGTGAATTGCATTAAGTTTTTGTTGTAAAGTGGGCAACATGAATCCTTACCACCCTGTACCCCAGATTTTCACCTTTCACCCCCAGCCCTCTGCCAAGACATCTTTATAACTTTCTTTGCGATTAATGGTAAGTTGGGTTTGTTTCAGGGGTTGCCAACAGCATGCAGAGTGTGACTGCAAGAGAGTCCCTGCCCAAGAGAGGTCTTCATAGTTGAGACTAGCAGACAGGAGTTTTGAGCTAATTGCAGAACCCACCTGTCTGCTGAATTAAATCTTCACCTTTGAGCAGAGCCAAGAAGACACCTTGAGGATGGCTGCTGGATGTTAAACTTCAGTGCACTGAGCACATTTGAGTTACACGTTATCTCTTGCTGCCCTCTCCTTGGTCTCACTGCATTAAATCACCTTCACTCTCCACTTTTGAACTGTCCGTTTTGTGGATTATCCAGTGAAAATGACTAACACTTAGAGTGTTTTCAATGGGCCAGGCTCTAAGTACATTATATGATTAACTCTTTCAATCCTCAACCACTCCATGTATGATCCTCTGTTTATGAGGGACAGAATATGAAAGTGACTTGCACACAGTCACATAAATAGTAAATGCCAGGATTCAAACTCAAGAGTCTGGCTGCAAAGTCCACATTCTTGGCTGTTCTGCTCTACCCTTTTCTAATCTGCTCTGTCCCTCTCCTGTCAATAAATGCAGATCCACTCTACCATTAATCTCAGTTGCTGAACTCATACCCCAAATTTATGTAACCAAAAAGATGTTATAAAGTGATATTCAACCTCAAATAATAAAAACAAAGTTAGCAATACCTAATTTATTTAATAGGATAGAATGTGCACCAAACACTGTAGAGTAGTGGACTTAGAACAAAAGGTGGTGATTGTGCTTGAGGAATATTGTTTGAATCCTGAAATTGATCTCATGTACTAGCTTGTCTCACAGCCATGAACAGAGTTTGGAATGTGGTTTTGATCTCCACAGACATGTAAGAGTTGGAAAGAATCCCTTCTCTTCACTCATATTCATGCCAGAGTCCCTTTCCCTCCAGGCAGATTTTTATTTATTTTTTTTAAGATTTATTTATTTATGATAGACATAGAGAGAGAGAGAGGCAGAGACACAGGAGGAGGGAGAAGCAGGCCCATGCCGGGAGCCTGATGTGGGACTCGATCCCGGGACTCCAGGATCGCGCCCCGGGCCAAAGGCAGACGCTAAACCGCTGAGCCACCCAGGGATCTGCAGATTTTTATTTTCTAACTAATACCACCAACAGGGAGGGGCAAGTACCATACTTATTTTATTTATGTTTCATTGTGTTAAAATTCACAGAAGGAAGCATCTATTAATAAGAAGTCTGGGACACCTAACTGCAACACTTGGTGGAACACACAACTCTATCTTGGAGTCATGAGTTCAAGCCCAATGTTGGAAATAAAGATTACTTTTTAAAAAAGAAGCAGCAGGGAGCACCTGGGTGGCTTAGTTGGCTAAGCATCTGCCTTTGGCTCAGGTCATGATCCCGGGATTGAGTCCCGCATCAGGCTCCCTATACGGAGTCTGCTTCTCCCTCTGCCTGTGTCTCTGCCTCTCTCTCTGTCTCTATGAATAAATAAATAAAATCTTTAAAAAAAATAATGCAAGTTTTAATGAGCTTAAGTCTTCTAGGGATGTTTGCTTTTAACAAGGTAGAGCCTCTTAAGCCAAAGGCATGGATCTCTAATTGAGAAAGGGTAAGCACTACTGAGCCGGATGGAGAGAGGAGGTATTTGGAATTGAGGCCGGAGGTAGGTAATGATAGGGAACAGAGATTTTCCTATCATCCCAGAACTATATCCTATCAGTCGCTTTCCCTACCTCTTCCCAAACCCTTGTCAGAACACACCAGAAGCAAAGGATTAGAAAGGGTAATTAACAACTGCCTTTTGTTATGCAAAACACACACAGAGAGGAAAGTGATGGATTCTGTTCTTCCTGAACAATGGTGATACTTCCCACGATAGAGGATGACTGCCAGTAACTGAATGATTTAGTGATGTCTTCTCTACTTTCTCTCTCTCTGTAGTTTATAGTCTCATGTCCAAGGGAGATGGCATTGGTTTGAAATGGTTCCTACGGGGACGCCTGTGTGGCTCAGTGGTTGAGCATCTGCCTTCGGCTCAGGACGTGATCCTGGAGTCCTGGGATCCAGTCCCACATCGGGCTCCCTGCATGGATGGAGCCTGCTTCTCCCTCTGCCTGTGTCTCTGTGCCTCTCTCGGTGTCTCTCATGAATAAATAAATAAAATCTTTAAAAAAATAAATAAAATGGTTCCTATAGATATCAGAGAATCTTTATGAGGGAGCTGTCACTCCCCCCTCCCCTTTTGTCTTAATATAAATGGCAGTGTGAATATAGCAAAGGACATTTTTCAAGGGAGTAGAGATATGGGGAGAGGTTACAAAGGAGATGGAGCTGAGAATCTAAAAGGGATGCTCACCTGTGAATGAGATAAAAGGTAGAAAGTTGAGACAGTATAGAAGATATATCAAACATCAAACATGGAGTCCAGCCTTATTGGCCCCTTGGACACTAGTTTTCAGTGAAATCTTACCCCCAAACTACTTCAGAAAACCACAAAGAATCTGCCTCTCTAGTCACTCAAATATTTACAAGAGATTGGGACACCTGGGTGGCTCAGTGGTAGAGCGTCTGCCTCTGGCCTAGGACGTGATTCTGGAGTCCTGGGATCAAGTCCCACATCAGGCTCCCTGCATGGAGCCTGCTTCTCCCTCTGCCTGTTGTCTCTGCCTCTCTCTCTCTCTCTCTGTGTGTGTCTCTCATGAATAAAAATCTTAAAAAAAAAACAAAAGTATTTACAAGAGGTCACAGTCCTACTTACTCCATACAAGGGTGTACCTCCCAAACATTTGTCTTTCAACTACCCACCAACCAAATCAAACCTACTAAATCCTGCTGACTTAAACTCTTGGTTATACATCTTAGGAAATCACTTTTGCGACTAAAAAAAAAAAAAAAAAAAGGAGGAGGGAGCAGGACACTAAAAAAGGAAAATAATTTGTAGGCAGTTCAAGTATTCTGACCTTAAAATTAAAGAAAATTGATTTTTCTAGGAAACACAAACTTTCCCCTATAAGAGCCTCAGTGATTTCTAAAGAGTTTTTGTGTTCTATTACTGCCTAGTTTATCTTTTCTGTTTAAGAGCCCAAAGAATTAAAAAAAAAGAGAGACATCCAAAGAATTATAAAATCTGGTAGTTTCATATGAAATAATTTTTGTTTTCAAATAGGCTTTAAGCCAAACACATTTCTACAACTTCCTTTGTGGTATCCTGCTTTAGAGCTTTAAATAATCTTGTCAGAGTATCTTTCATTTTCAGCTTTTTTTTTAAAAGATTTATTTATTTATTTATGATAGAGAGAGAAAGAGATAGAGAGAGGCAGAGACACAGGAGGAGGGAGAAGCAGGCTCCATGCTGGGAGCCCGACGTGGGACTCCTCTGATCCGGGACTCCAGGATTGCGCCCTGGGCCAAAGGCAGGCGCTAAACCACTGAGCCACCCAGGGATCCCCTCTTTTTTCAGATTTCTAAGTCAAAAGTCCTTTGCAAAAAAAAAAAAAATTATTTTCATCACCTGAATTATTAAAGTAATTGAAAATGGCATTTAAAAAAAAGTGTCTTCTAATTCAGACCTTCAGAACTTTTTTTTTTTTTAAATATTTATTTATTTATTATTTAGGATAGACATAGAGAGAGAGAGAGGCAGAGACACAGGAGGAGGGAGAAGCAGGCTCCATGCCAGGAGCCCGACGTGGGACTCGATCCCGGGACTCCAGGATCGCACCCTGGGCCAAAGGCAGGTGCTAAACCGCTGAGCCACCCAGGGATCCCCAGACCTTCAGAACTTTTTGCTGTTAACTTGGGATTTGGGGCTTTTCTGTTAATTAATGAAATTGTTATGGCATTCTGGTTTTTGAAAGAACCTTTTAAAATGTTTGAAATATTAATATCATAACACAACCCAGGCCTCGTCACCACCAAAACTGAAATAAAAACATGAAATAGATTGGGGTCCCTGGCTGGTTCAGTCTGTAGAGTATCTGACTCTTGATCTGAGTGTCATGAGTTCAAGCCCCATGTTGGGCTTGGAGCCTACATCCCCTGCCTCCCACCCCTACATGAAATAGAAATTAGTTAAGTAGTTTTGCCTTGAAACAAAATCAGTAAGTGACCACATTTGAAAATAATCTCAAGAGACTCATTTCTGCATCGGATTCCTTATGTGAAGACCCTGTACATCAACACTTTAATCAGAATATTTAATCAGAATTTATTTGAACTTAAAATACAGTATGTACAAAGAGAGGAGATCAGAAAACAATTTTTTCTTGATTCATTATAGATTTATTATTACTATTTTTTAAAGATTTTATTTATTGGGCAGCCCGGGTGGCTCAGCGGTTTAGCGCTGCCTTCCACCCAGGGCCTGATCTGGAAGACCCGGGATCGAGTCCTGTGTCGGGCTCCCTGCGTGGAGCCTGCCTGTTGTGTCTCTGCCTCTCTCTCTCTCTCTCTCTCTCTCTCTCTCTGTGTCTCATGAAAAAAATAAAATCTTGAAAAAAAAATATTTTATTTATTTATTCGTCAGAGACACAGAGAGACAGAGACATAGGCAGAGAGAGAAGCAGGTTCCATGCAGGAGCCCGATGTTTGACTTGATCCCGGGACTCCAGGATCATGGCCTGGGCCAAAGGCAGATGCTCAACCACTGAGCCACCCAGACATCCCTATTATAGATTAAAGTGGTAATGGATATGTGTTCAAAATTCAAGTTATAAAATATTCCTGGCCACCTATCTACTTCACCTCCCTGAGGTACCTGAAGGTACCATGCTACCTGAAGGTACCATGCTACAAGTTTCTTATATCTCCAAGGTACAATTATGCATTTATGAGTAAATATGTGTATTCTCTTCCCCACTTTTTCCCCAAATTATAGTATTCTATACACACTTTTCTGTACCTAGCACTTTCTCTCATTAATAATTGAGATTTTTCTATATTACTCCAAAAAGTTGCCTCATTCTTTATTCCTGCCCAGTATTTCATTGTACTTATTATAATAATGGACACTTAGGTAATTTCCAATCTTTGGCACAAACAATACTACAGTAATTATAGACCTATGTATTTCACACACAGTCAAATGTGTTCTTAGAAGAAAATCCTAAAAGTGGAATTGCCAGGTTGAAGGATATGTCCTTTGTCAATTCAAATTAAAATACCGGGAACAGTTACCCTCCAATGATATAAGAGCATGCTTTTCTCCCCACATCCTTGACAGCACAATATTCTATTTACTCTACAATTTTTTATTTAATTCTTGGTATGGGGGCAGCCCCGGTGGCTCGCTCAGCGGTTTAGCGCCATCTTCAGCCCAGGGCCGGATTCCGGAGACCCAGGATCGAGTCCCACATCAGGCTCCCTGCATGGAGCCTTCAGAATTCTCCCTCTGCCTGTGTCTCTGCCTCTATCTCTGTGTGTCTCTTGTGAATAAATAAAATCTTAAAAAAAAAAAAAAAAAAAGGAACATTTGGGTGGTTCAGTGGTTGAGTGTCTGCCTTTGGCTCAGGGCATAATCCCAGGACTCTGGGATCGAGTCCCACATCAGACTTCCTGCATGAAGTCTGCTTCTCCCTCTGCCTGTGTCTCTGCCTCTCTGTATCTTGTGAATAAATAAAATTTTAAAAAAATAATTCTTGGTATGGGTTCAGACACTGTTCCAGGTGATCAGAACACATCAATGAATAAAATAGACCAAAATCCCTGCCCTAGTGGGGTTTATATTCTAAGGCCAGGATGACTGGGGGGGTGGGGGCGGTGAGAAAGGAGAGAGTCACAAATGAAGGAAGAGGGAAATGAAGTTATATAAGGGACCAGATCTAAATTCCCAGTAGGCCATGACAAAAAGTTTGGCTTAATTCTGAAATGGATAGTCACTGAAGCATTTTCAAACTTTTGGATTTTTGACAATAGGTTTAAAAAATGTTTTCAGTGGTTTAAGTTTGCATATTCTTATTAGAAGGGTTGAGGGGTACCTGGGTGGCTCAGTGGGTTGAGCACCTGCCTTTGGCTCAGGTCATATTCCCAGGTTCCTGGGATTGAGTCCCACATTGGGCTCCCCACAGGGTGTCTGCTTCTCCCTCTGCCTATGTCTCTGCCTCTGTGTGTCTCGTGAATAAATAAAATCTTTAAAAAAAAAAAAAAAAAAGGTTTGAGCACCTTTTCATGTCTTAAATGCTAAATTATTTCCTTTTTTAAGTATTCAAATCCTTTCCTCATTTTAAGGATGTTTGTTGGTCTTTTCATGTTGATCCACAGGAATTTTTGTATGTTGAGGAATAGCCTTTGGTTTGTTACTTTAGTTACAAAGTTAGTTAACATCTGAAATGGTCTAGCTACATGGATTTTTGCTTTTGGCTGTTGCATTTCAAACTTCAGGGCCATAGTAATAAGTGTGCTTTGCTTGTATATGGAAATTAATTCATGATTCTCTATTCCTGCATCTTATGTATATGTTTTATTTTTTGAAATCAAATATAGAGAAAAAAATCATTTCTGAAATGACAAAATGCCTAGAAGTTCTTAGGTGCATTTTTTTAATTAACAGCTAATCAATAAAAACAGGTAATAAATATCAAGTATCATAGCATACGTACAGGACAGCCTTTTTCCTTTATTTTATTTTATAGCATACATATTTAATAGGTTAATTTTTGGAGTAAGTACAAAGTTCAAAAGATCCCAAAGACACAGAGTAAAAAGTAAATTTCCTTGTTCCTATCTCACTACTATTGCATTCCTTTTCCCTCAAGCAACTACGGTTCCCAGTTTATTTATCCTTCCAGAGATACCTTATATGGATGCATGTGTATGTATAATCTTCAATATGTTTGCTCTAAGTGGACCCATTCCTAATCTCAATTATTCAATGTAAATTCATGCATTAAAAATCAGCTATACTGGGACGTATGGGTGGCTCAGTAGGTTAAGTGTCTGCCTTTGGCTCAGGTCCTAGGATCAAGCCCCACATCAGGCTCTCCACTCAGTAAGGAGTCTGATTCTTCCTCTGACCCTACCCCCTCTCATGCTCTTTCTCTCTCAAATAAATAAATAAAATCTTTTAAAAAAAATCAGCTATACTGACAGGGATAACATGTTTTAAGGTGTAGAAATAAAGATTAGCTTCAGTTGTTTCTGGTGCAGTAAGAAACTGGAAAGAAAATAGTTAAGTTATGATTGTCATTTGTATGGAAGTGTCACATAATTTTTTCCTTTGTATTAGTTGTATAATTTAGACATTGTTACTGCCATTTTACAGATGAGGAAATAGGCTCAGAGAGGTTTAAAAATGTGCTAAAGAACACAAAATCAGTTAGGACTTAAACTCCTATGTCTTGATTCTAATTCTCTACTTTCTTTAGAGTAGAGGGTACAGCCATGGAGAAAAATCTTAGCTATTTCAAAGGAGGAAAATATCCATCTCTCTATACTGAATGTGGAAATTGAAATGAGGAATAATCAGGAATAATCTAAGACTGCTACTGCCGTCTTTGAGTATTACATGCATACTTCTTATATGGTTTGACTTTTCAACCAGGATCTTCTGCTTAGGGATATCTGGGGTGGTTTTTAGCTAACAAAGTTCAGGTTTCCGGCTCTCCTGGGATTAAGGGGGAGCAGGAGTTTTTTTCAAGAGGTGGATGACAACTTTATTTAGGAATGTTTTGTAGGGTAGCCTGAGTGGCTCAGTGGTTTAGCGCCACCTTCAGCCCAGGGCCTGATCCTGGAATCCCGGGACTGAGTCCACGTCGGGCTCCGTGCATGGAGCCTGCTTCTCCCTCTGCCTGTGTCTCTGCCTCTCTCTTGCTTGCTCATGAATAAATAAAATAAAAAATCTTTAAAAAGAAAAAAAAGAATGTCATTTGTAGACCATTTTAATTTTTTCCTTCTTTTTTTTTTTTAACATACAGTGCAGTATTGGTTTCATATAGTTAACACATAGTGCAATATTGGTCTCTGGAGTAAAATTTAATGATTCATCACTTACATGAAACGCCCAGTGCTCATCACAACAAGTGTCCTCTTTAATACCCATCATCCATCTAGCCCTTGTCCTGCCTATCTCCCTCCATTAACCCTCAGGTTGTTCTCTAACATTAAGAGTCACTTAGGGCTTGTTTCCCGCTCTCGTTTTTTTAAGGGGAAGCAGGATTAATCCAGGTATGTATGGATTCAGGAAACAAAAATGATCATAATTTTTGGTCCTAGGTAGAATTACGTCTGTGCCAGTACAATCTCTTAAAGGAAAACTTAAAAAAAAATGCTATCCTTGGGATGCCTGGGTGGCTCAGTGGTGAGCATCTGCCTTCGGCTCAGGGAGTGATCCTGGGTACAAGGATTAAGTCCCGCATCAGGCTCCCTGTGAGGAGCCTGCTTCTCCCTGTGTCTATATCTCGACTCTGTACTCTCATGAATAAATAAATAAAATCTTAAAAAATGCGTTCTTGAAATATCTTCCTTTGACTAAATTGAGTGCAGTAGGCATAGATTTTGATAAAGTCCTTAAAATTACATTTTTAAGTTAAATTGGGCTCTTCAGTTTCTGATTTCCCCAATGTATAAAGGAAGAGGAACAAAAATCACTTAATTGTCCTTGTGGTGGACTGGCACTATTTTCCTGGTAGGCACCGAGCTCAAGGATCACCACTTTAGTTTTTCTTGGAGGACCAAGAGCAGTAAGAATGGTGAGGTCAGGTCTAGCTAGCCCCTCCCCCACCACTATCAACTGTTTTTTTTGACAGAAGGTTAGGTGAGTAGTTAGTCTTTCATTATAGGAACATGTGCATGCCAAGTACCTGCTTAGGTATAGTAAAGCTGAGGGATAAAAAAAATTTTTTTGAAATAATTTCAAAATGAAATAGCTAGGAAAAACAATCAGAACTTTGTTTCACTTTCTTACATGTAATCTGTGTTTTAGAATTGCTTATATTTTCAATTACATTTGGGAGGGTATGTACTATAATCATTTTAGTTTTGGAGCCTGGAGCCTCTAAAGACCCTAATCAGGCTCTGAACTTATGCTCTGGGGAACTCTGAAATATTAAACCACAATAGGGAGGCTAATCATAGGGCCTATTACACAATGGAATCAAAATAGAAACAACCTTCATGATGTAGCTGGATCAGAAATGAAAGGCAGAGTAAATGCTTCACTACCCATAGTTCATTTTGTACTCAGAATTCAGTTTAGAAAAAAAAAAAGAAAAGAAAAAAAAAAGAATTAAGTTTAGTATTAAATGAGCATATTGCTAGATAGTAGGAAAAAAAGAAAAACAGCATGAACCCTGATGAAAAGTAGGGAAAGCATACCAATGAAAGACAAAGATAAAGCATGCAGGTGAGGCTGGATTTGACAGATGTGTCTTTGATGGTGAACTGCCTAAATCTGATTCAATTGTAATACTGTGAACCCCTGAAAAGTTTTAAGAGAGTGACATGATGTATATGTTCCTTGAGAAAAATTAGTAACTAAATGTAAGATGGTTTGGAAAACAAAACATAAAATGTTGAGAGATAACTAGAAACCTGGTAGAGAGAGGAATCCACAAGATTTAGTGACTAGGTGTAGGGGATAAAGGAGTTGAGGAGTTAATGATTAAGAGGAAAGCATTGGCTGGTTTTTTAGAGGGGAGGTTGATGACTATGGCAGTATTTATTGAAAAACAAGGACATAGTTTAGTTACAGTCCAAAGGGTGGGGGGAGTACTGTTTAAAAAATGCTTTATTTCATAAGGGAAATAAGGGAACATAAGAGCATTTTCCTTTTATCTTGGCCTCAATACCAAGGCCTGTACTTCCTAATAATTCAATTCAGGAGAATCTGAGAATTACAACATGGCAAAAGAAAAAAGAAAAAAAAAAGTCACTGATTTGATGTAAAAGGTTACAGATCAGGTGAATCAAAAGGAGATGAGAGTGGAAGGCCTTACACAGACCAGATATGACTAACTGAAAATCCAAAGTTAGGGCCTGAATCCAGTCCTTAAGAGAAGGAAAAATGTATAATGTTTCTCAGTTTTTGTTTGCTGGATGGCATTTGAGAGGGGCTTCTTTTGTTCTTGGATCATTTTTAAGCCAGCCATCCTCCTTATTAGTTCAAGTCTAGATGATCTGAAAATCACAGCAAAGGAAGAATCCGTATCTTGCACATAGCAAGCATTCATTAAACATTTGTGGAATGAAGAAATGAAGAATTTTCATAGTATGCATGAAGTGTGAAAAGAGGAGAATCAAATCTAGTAGCAAAGAAGAAATGGGCTTGAGTCCATATACTGCAACTCACTGAAAGCCAAACTACTATAGAAATGAAAAATGGGGCATTGAGTCTCTGGTTTGGGTTGGTTTATAATTCCTGAGACCTCTTTCCTTTTATCTTGGTTTCTTTTCAAGGTCAGAATCACCCTCTCTGTAGTTCAGATCTGAATAAAAAAAGAAATCAATTAGTTATGGCAAAGGCAGAAGACTTGAGGATTCTTATCTCTTGTGATCTTGTCCAGGACCAGCTATGAAAGCCAGGATCCCATGGGGCCAACTTAGTTTTACTCCATTTCTCCTCAAAAAATTCTGACCATAATATTTGCATTTGACAGACCAAGTGGTATTTCTCAACAGTTGTTCCAAACCTTTACCACTCTCAACCCCCTACTACATGTTGCTCTATTTTGCACTCAGCAGAGTACCTAGCAGTTCTGTTTAATCTAGATGTAAGGTGATATTCCAGACAGGAGCTACCAAGAGGAAGGCCAGACTCTGGATTCCTAGCTTAGCCACCTTTTCCAGGGCCTAGGTAAATCAGTGATCTCTTTATCTTTAGTCTCTCTCTGTCTGCTCCTGGCCCTAATTATTCACATACGTTTTCTTCTATGCTAGACAATTCCCTTCCTTCTGCCTCTCCACCACCAAACTTCTTAGAAGCTTTAACTTCCTACTTCCAACTTTCTGACTTTACTCCCTCCCATTAGCCCCTCAGCTACAGTAATCTGGCTCTCATTCCCACCATGCTAAAGAAAACTGCTCTGGCAAATGTCATTAAAAACATATGAACGATAATTTACAAGGTCTTTCTTTGAACTCTATTTGGATTCTCTGCAATGTTGGGCTCTATGGAGTACTTCTTTCCTAGCCTTCGAGATACTACTCCTCTATTTTTATACCTGTGTGGACAGATTCATTCATTCCTCAAATTGTGCCCATCTCTGAAATGTAGGTGTTCCTAAAGGTTCTATCCTTGAGTCTCTTCTTATGCTAACACACTCCTTACCCTTAGCCTCAGGTATTGCCTGAATATTCCCAAATCCTGATGTCCAGACTGTCCCTACTCCTGAAGCTCTCTCTCAAATAAGCTCAGGTTAATTAGAAAACAAATGAGCCACTACAAGAGGGACTTCACCCATGGTTTACCTCCCCTAATCCTGACCTTTGGTAAGAGGACAAAAGTTAGAAGGATGTTAAATCTTGATATAGATCTCTTGGAACTGAATATAGACCTCCCCTCAATTATCCATACCCATCCTCTAAGTAAATAAAAACTATTGGGAGGAAAGTCTCTGTGCAGACACTATGTGCCAACATTTCTAGACAATAATGAGACGGTCCTAAAGTCAGCTGCAGTAGTAGCTTCTAGAAGGAAGAAGAGTTGGAAGTGCCACATGGGTGTTTCAGTTTGATTTTGAGTTTGGAGGGTGAGAGGAGATCGAGTCTTTACTCATTTGAGATCCAGCTTGCAGCTGGTTCCCAATTCCAACCCTCTGGAAGCGTAGACAATCTAGAATAGACTGGGAAATTGCTAGGAGAGAGGTGAGAGGGGCTACCTTGCAGGATCCATCAGCCTCCTCTTAAACTTCCTGCAGGCATCCCAAACACAGCGGCTCTATAACTGATGTCATCCCTCTGCTTGTACTCCCATTCTAGTTGACAGCAGCATCACCTTTCACCCTCTTGATCTAGATGGAAACTTCTGTTAATGGGGACTCTTCCTTGTTTAGCAGTGCCCCATTCAGTTCTAAGAGACCTCTCTCCAGACTGGCTCCTTTCAATGCTGGACAACCCCCACCATCTCCACACCTCTAGTCTCTACTCCATCTGATCTATGTGTCCCACTGTAGCCAGAGAGACATTCCCAGAATGCTATGGGTCATTTATCACCTCTTTTCATTAAAACCTCCACTGATAACGTCTAGGCTTTTAGTAGGGTATATGAGGTCCTTTGTAACCTACCTTGACCTATCTTCCATTTTCATCTCTGGTGACTCCTTCCCTCATCCGGGCATCTTTGTAATTTTTCAAACACACTTTGTGAAGTACTGAGTGCCAACTATGAGCCAGGCGCTAATCTAAACTTCGTAATACAGTGAACATGAAAAATAGGTCCCTGCTCTCATGCGATTCACATTTTAGTAGGAAGAGCCAGTGAATAAACAAGATAATTTCAGATAGTTATAATGGTGCTATGAAAACCATGAAATGGGGTGTTAGGGGGGTGGGTCAGCTAATTTTAGATAGTGCTCTGGAAGGGCCTGAGAAGGTAATACTTAGTTGAACTTGATGACAAGGAGCCGGACAAGCAAAGACCTGCTATAGAGTATTTTGGGACCGACTGATCAGCATGTGAGAAAGGCCTTGAGGCAAGAACTAGCTTGGCTGCTTGGCATTTTCAAGGTTCCAAAACTAAGCAGTGAGGCTGCACCTTGTTATATACTTGGGTGGGGGCAATGAGGTGAGGCCAGATCACAGGGGCCCTGTGGGCCACTGAGTTTGGATACGATTTTAAGGGCAAGAGGAATCTACTGAAAGATTTTGAGCTAAGGAGTGACAAGGTCTGGGCTCTTCCAGTGAAGGGTTTCAGTGGAGCCGAAGTATAAGCTTGGGAGACCAGTTGCATGCCTTCAGCCATGCGCTCAGGCCATTCCCAAGCCTGGAATGACGGCCCTTCGGGGAGCTGATTACTGCAAGTCTCTCAGCCCAGGTCAAGCCTAGTTTGCCTCGCCAGCCCTTCAACCATTCAACAGATCACTCACGGAGCACAGGAAAGCGTCCCGAAGCCTCCCGCCGTCACAGAACCACTTTTTTCTGTTCCTGCCTCCGTCTCCTAACTCAAGGGGCAAGGCTCAGTCAGACTATGTTTGGCGGGACGGTGACAAACCCAGGCCCGAGGGTTAGTGGTACAGAGAAGGCTTCTCGGTAAGACGATGGAGGCCCAAACCAAAGAGCCGGTTAGACCAGGGCGGCGCAGCGGGCGTCAGGACAGGCCACGGACTACAATTCCCAGCAGACTGCGCGCGCCGGCCGATCCCTCCGCACCAACTTACTCCGCCGGCTGGGCTCACCGCTGCCCGCCAAGGACCAAACTCAGGGCTTTTTTTTCTGGAACTGAGGTCCATCTTCTTATCACAGTTCCAGAGCGAGACCACCGAGTGCCTTGCAGGAGAAACGGACTTTTTTGAGGAGAACTGCGGATGCAGACTGCCGGAGAGACGTCGCTCTGAAGCCGCCGAGTTTCGCGCGCTTTGGCGCGGGGGGTTGTGGGTAGCGCGCCCAGGAGGGAGAAAGGAGCCGGGGGGCTGTGACCGCGCCGCCCGCGGGGCCGGAGGGGATGTTCGAAGACGACCCGCACGCCGAGGGGGCGGCGGTAGTCGCCGCGGCCGGGGAGGCGCTGCAGGCCCTGTGCCAGGAGCTGAACCTGGACGAGGGGAGCGCGGCCGAAGCCCTGGACGACTTCACCGCCATCCGGGGCAACTACAGTCTAGAGGTGAGCGGCGGCAGGTGGGCGGCCGGACCCGACCCCCGCCAGGCCCCACCCCCGCCCCGCCCCTGCCCCACCCTGTGGGGCGGTGGGAGTTTACCCACCGGGAAGGGTCGCGGCCCCGCCGGGCGCCGCAGCGTGCGGAGGGGGACGGGCGCGCGTAGACACCGACTATCCATTTTCTTTCTGAGGCGGGAAACCGAAGTCCGGAAGAGGAGCGGCTAGTCCGAGGTCGCACGCCCCCTCGGCGGGGGAGGGGTGGGGGTTCCCTAGACTCCGACCAGCTTCGCTTCGCCCAGCCGAGCGCCGCGGACATCACGATAGCGCCTGTAAATCTATTAAAAAAACAAAAAACAAAAAAACAAAACAAAAAAAAAACCAAAGAACCAAATGCGGGAATGCTAAGAGCTGAAGTGAGCTATAGTGCTGACATCACCGCCCAAGCCCTTTAAACACGTCATCTCGGTTCTCGCCACAACCCGGAGAGCCCGACCCGTGACCCCCATCCCACGGGAGCGCCTAAGCTACGTGGCCAGGGGCGCGCGGCTGCTGGTGGAGCCGCGCGGGGAGTCGGAGCCTTCGGACCGCTCCCTCACCCCGCCCCGCGGCCTCGACGGGAGGGCGGAGGTGTGCGGTGCTGGCCTGCCCGAGAGCGTTCAGCAGGTGGGGCCCAGCCCTCAGCCCGCGCCTGGTCCCGCCTCAGGGCCCTGAGGCTTAGCGCAGCGCCTGGCTCTGAATAAGGTTAGTGTGGCCGGTCACTACCGGATTCCTCACCCCACGCCCACGCCCCAGCCCCAGCCCGGTCCTCGCCCTCGCGGGAGTCCTCACAGCCGTCCCGTGAACGTGGTAGCGCAGTATTGTACCTGCTCTCCGGGTAGAGGACTGGCCTGCCTGTCCAGGGCCATTCTGCTGTTTGTTATAGGAAGCCAGTGTAGACGTAGGAATGGGATTTATTTCAGCACTTCACTCTAAAATTCAGAGGCTTCCCCGCACAATTTGACTCACCGGGTAAAATAAGTAATTCCTGGGTTCAGAGGCATGTAGGTGGGTACGTGGAGTTGAGCGTGTACGTGTGTCTGTTACACGAGGCGGGAAAATACCTAAGAGAGACACTCTTACATGTCTCTGGGATAGGACCGGGTAAACTGGATACAGGACAGCGACCATCCATGGGTGGCACGGCTCAAGAAAGAATAAGAAAGTAAGGGGGGGATTATGGATTATGCCTACTCAATGAAAACAAACTAATTTTTAAATGCCTGAGAAGGTGTTTCTGACTTCCCAAGTCCTCTGTCATTGAATAAACATTTACTGAGTGAAAACTGTAGTCCAGGCATTAAACTAGGCACTCTTTCAAATTCTTTTTTTTTTTTTTTAATATTTATTTTAGAGAGCACGCAATGGGGAGGGATAGAGGGAGGGGGGCAGCCGACTCCGTGCTGAGCGGGAGCCCAATACAGGACTTGATTCTAGGACTCTGAGATCGTGACATCAGCAGAAACCAAGAGTCGGAGGCTCAACCAACTCGAGGCCACCCAGGTGCCCCTCAAATTCTTGAATATACCAAGTTTCTTCCCACCTGTGTGTTTTCTCCATGCCATTTGCTCTGCCTGGAAACTTCCTTCATCCCCTACAACAGGCTATTTGAAGAACTAAGTCTCAAGAAATAAGTCAGCTAGGTGGAGTTGATCAGGACATCTTAAATGTTTGATTTAGAAAACAGACGTGTGAGGGACGCCTGGGTAGCTCAGTGGTTGAGCATCTGCCTTTGGCTCAGGCGGTAATCCCAGAGTCCTGGGATCAAGTCCCACATCAGGCTTCCTGCAGGGAGCCTGCTTCTCCCTCTGCCTGTGTCTCTGCCTCTGTGTCTCTCATGAATGAATGAATAAATAAATAAATAAAATAAATAAAACACAGATGTGTGAATTAAGATTTGGTGACCATTTATTCTATCCTATGTCTTTTGTTCTCCTCTTTTTTTTTTTTCCTTTTGATTGTTTTTGGTGAAATGCTCTTGAAGTAGGTATTTTCATGTATCTACTGTTTCTTAAGCCCTCTCCCCAGCTCCTACCCCTTTCAGTATATTAGTATATCCCACTTACCCCCTTGTTTATCCCTCTCACCCTCTTAGATTTTGGTGATTCTCCACTCAACCATTTTAAGTCTCCCTCTGAATCCTCCTCTGACCTCTACTCAAAATCAGTTACTATATTCTCATACTTTATCTTCAATTCTTACAACATATATCTCACCAATTATAGATAACCGTTATCTATTCCTTTTCTTAACTCTAGATTTGGAATTACAGAGGTCAGAAACCATCTTTGTATTCTAAGGTCTAGTATCAAAGAATTAAGATAATATAGTTGTTTTTTTCTAGGACAAAAAGCAAAAATATCAATATTAATTTTTTTTCTATCTTAATGGTGTTTTCATCTAGTAACCTGTACCCAGAAGCTAATACTTGGATGTACTTCCCCAACAATTATTAATCAAGGTATCTAAAAATATGCAACCATAAGCTTACATGTCTCATTTAATACCTTGAGCATGTAAGACTTCTCACTACATTAGGATAGTATCACTGGATTTTAACTATTGGTGGGGCCACCCATTTCTGCCCTTCCCTTTTGGATTATTACAAGTCTTCCAGGGTTTTATTCTTTTGGAGACTGGTCTTAGGATCTGCAGAACAGTGAATAGGAACACAGGTGTGTTATAAAATGTGTGTCTGTAGTTCACATATGTATAGTTCTTTGTGATTATATATATATAGTCCAGTGGTAAAGTCATGAAGTGATTCTAGCTTGGAGATATCTTAAGTCTAAAGCAGACAATTAAAAAAAATTAAAAAAAATAATAAAGCAGACAATTGGGACGCCAGGGTGGCTCAGTGGTTGAGCATCTGCCTTCTCAGGGCATGATCCCGGAATCCTGGGATTGAGTCCAGCATGAGGCTCCCTGTATGGAGCCTGCTTCTCCCCCTGCCTATGTCTCTGCCTCTCTCATTCTCTGTGTCTCATGAATAAATAAATAAAATATTTTAAAAATCAATAAAAAAAATAAAGCAATTAAGTGTTGAATTCCCAAACATCACTTTTTTTTTTCTTTTTAAAGATTTTATTTATTCATGAAAGACACAGAGAGGCAGAGACACAGGCAGAGGGAGAAGCAGGTCCCATGCAGGGAGCCCGATGTCGGACTTGATCCCCAGACTCCAGGATCATGCCCTGGGCCGAAGGGAGGAGCTCAACCGCTGAGCGACCCAGGTGTCCCCCAAACATCACCTTTTTATAGCATTGTAAATTGAGATATCTGCTATAATAGAGAGACTTACTATTTTAAAGATTGAGTAAATAATTCCCAAATTTTACCTCACAAAAATGACAGCCTTCTCTGTTATACATGAAAGATACGAACCTTTTTTTTTTTTTTTTTTTAAGATTTTATTTACTTATTTGACAGCACAAACAGGAGGAGCTGTAGGCTCCTCACTGACGAGGAAGCCTGATGCAGGGCTCTATCCTAGGACCTCAGGATCATGACCTGAGCTGAAAGCAGACACTTAACCGACTGAGCCATGCAGGTGTCCCAGATGTGAACTTTTTATGTGTGACTCCCTTGTCCTCTTTATATTCTGTTCTTTCCTTTCTCTGCCAAACTTTCTTCATGTTAAAAAAGAAACATAAAACAAATAGTGGAAAGGAACTTAAGCATCATCAAGGCCATGACTGGTGTTTTCAAAGCAAGAAAGCTAATGCTGAGAAATTTTAAGAGGACTCTCAATAGTATTAGATTTGGTATGTGGGTGAGAGATCTATGTTTAGACTAATGCTGTTGGAGAATCTTATGTGGGACTGAGAATAAGGAGTTTTATATTCATTCCTGCAAAACGAAGCTTTGTGACCTTGGGCAAATATCTTCACCACTCTGGCCTGTTACATACATAATGAAAATGAGACCAGATAGTTCTAAGATCTTTTCTAGTTCTAGAACTCAAGCATTTTAACATAATATATTCATTTTGCTGTTTGTCTTTTGCTTGCCAGGGAGAAGTTATACACTGGTTGGCATGTTCATTATATGTTGCCTGCCGCAAAAGCATTATTCCCACTGTTGGGAAGGGTATCATGGAAGGAAATTGTGTTTCACTTACCAGAATACTGCGTTCAGCTAAACTAAGGTAAAGCACTTTGATTTTTCAAACACTGTTAACCATATAAAAAAATGTCTTAAAGATTTTATTTATTTATTCATGTGAGACACAGAGAGAAACAGAGAGAGAGGCAGAGACACAGGCAGAGGGAGAAGCAGGCTCCATACAGGGAGCCTGATGTGGGACTCGATCCTGGGACTCCAGGATCCTCCCTGAGCCGAAGGCAGGCGCTAAACTGCTGAGCTGCCCAGGGATCCCCACAATTTTTAATTTAATAAAGAAATTGTCTGCATCTCATTGTTTTAAGTATTGAGAAGTAATTTTTCCACATTTTCCACAAGTTTTCCAGTAACTTATGATTTAAATCAAGATGACAGGGCAGCCCCAGTGGCGCAGCGGTTTAGCGCCGCCTGCAGCTCAGGGTGTGATCCTGGAGACTCGGGATCGAGTCCCACATCGGGCTCCCTGCATGGAGCCTGCTTCTCCCTCTGCCTGTGTCTCTGCCTCTGTGTGTGTGTGTGTGTGTCTCTCATAAATAAATAAATAAAATATTTTTATAAATAAATAAATCAAGATGACATTCATTCATTTTTTTCTTTTTTTTAATATTTTATTTATTTATTCATGGGAAACAGAAGAGAGGCAGAGACACAAGCAGAGGGCAAAGCAGGCTCCACGCAGGGAACCCGATGTGGGACTCGATCCCAGGTCTCCAGGATCACGTCCTGGGCTGAAGGCAGACGCTAAACCGCTGAGCCACCCGGGCTGCCCCATTTTTTTTACTTTCATATTATAAAAGAACCTGAATAAATATTTTGTTCATGAAAATTTATTTTTCATACATTTTAATTACAACATTGGTTATATTAAATTTTTACAAAATAATTTTTTCTTTTGAATGCCATTAAAATTCAGTATTATGCTGCTATTGGGACATATGCCCTGTATTTACCATCCTTACTCTATATTTGTTTTAGGAGTGTGTGTATGGTAAAATATACATAAAATAGGGGCATGCAGGTGGCATAGTTGGTTGGGTATCCAACTCTTCATTTTGGCTCAGGTCATGATACCGGAATTATGGGATCTGGCCCTGTGTCAGGCTCCCAGTTCATCAGTGACTCTGCTTCTCTCCTTCTGCCTATGTATATGTGTGTGTGTGTGTGTGTAATATATATATATACATAAATGAATAAGTGAATCCTTTAAAAATACATATGCATAAAAATTTACCATTTAACCAATTTTAAGTGTACAGTTCAGTGGCATTAAATACGTTTACATTGTTGTACAACTATCATACATCTCCAGAATTTTTTCAGCTTCCCAAATTGAAACTTCATAACAATTAAACAGTAGCTTCCTCCTCCCTCCTCCTAGCCCTTGGCATGTATCAGTACTTCATTCCTCTTTATGGTTAAATAATAATACATTGCATGGATATACCACAATTTGTTTATCCACTTATTAGTTGATGGATACTTGAGTTGTTTCCATCTTTTGGCTATTATGAGTAATGCTACTATGAACATTTGTGTACAAGTTTTTGTGTAGACATATATTGTCATTTCTCTTGGTAATATGTACAAATGGAACTGTTGGGTCATATGGGAACTCTGTTTAACCTTCTGAGGCACTGTCAGATTGTTTTCCAAAGTGACTACAGGAGTTTACATTCCTACCACCAGAGTTTGAGGGTTCCATTTACCCATATCCTTGCCAATACTTATAATCTTTATTATATGGCTATTCTAGTGAGCATGAAATGGTATTTTGTAAAAAAAAAAAAAAAAAAAAAAAAAAAGAAATGGTATTTTGTATTTCCCCAATGGCCAATGATGTGGAACATCTTTTAGGTACTTACTGGAGTAATGTATTCTTTACAACAATTCCAACAAATGCAATTGTTTTGAAAGCTGTGAAATTTATAAAACTTCTTATTTTACTTTAAAAATCCGTAATCAGGGATCCCTGGGTGGCTCAGTGGTTTAGTGCCTGCCTTCATCCCAGGGTGTGATCCTGGGGCCCTGGGATCGAGTCCCGCGTCAGGCTTCCTGCATGAAGCCTGCTTCTCCCTCTGCCTGTGTCTCTGCCTCCCTCTCTCTCTCTCTCTCTCTCTCTCTCTCTCTGTCTCTCATGAATAAATAAATAAAATTTAAATAAATAAATAAATAGTCGTAATCAGGGATGCCTGGATGACTCAATGGTTGAGCGTCTGCCTTTGGCTCAGGTCTTAATCCCGGGGTCCTGGGATTGAGTCCCACATCGGGCTCCCCACAGGGAGCCTGCTTCTCCCTGTGCCTGTGTCTCTGCCTCTCTCTCTGTCTCTCATGAATAAATAAATAAAATATTTTTTAAAAATCATAATCATAGTTTAGGTAATAATAATGCTATAAGTTTTTTTGTTTCCAAACATTCTGATGTACTTTGTTCTTGTTTAGAATAGCCATTTTTGAAATAGCAATAAATACAATGGATTTATATGAGGATGTATTAGTCAAACCTTTTGTTTATAAAAAACAGATACCAATTATGGACTTTGGCTGACTTAAAGAGAAAAGAAATTTACTGAAAGGATTTTGAATAGCTGACAGAGTCTTTAGGATGACCTGAGAAAATAGACTTGGAAAACACCCAGGAACAAAAGGAGGCTGGCTAGAACCAAAATGCATTTCACAAGAATTCGTCTAACAAGGGCATGACTTGCATGGCCAGCAGTGCCATCCCTGGACATTGCCACTGTATTTGTCCCTAATAGCTGAATATTGCTGTTGATCCTACTATAAGAATTTATCACTCAGTTCTCTGTACTGCCAGCTCCAGATTCAAAATCCCAGACCTGTATCAAGAACCTCAGGTTTTATGCCTTCACCCAAACTTCAGTGAAGCTGATCTATCTAGTAGGCAGCAAGACACAAAATTGGGGAATTCCCCACAAAGGAAAGAATTTCACATGCTTAGCATCCCTGCCTCCAAATCAGTCTCCTATAAGGGACTCTTAATTTGTCAGCCAAATTAAGTATTTAGTAATCTGGCAAAAAAAAATTTTTTTTTGCTGTTATTGATAATCTTTTAAAGAGGGATGCCTGGGTGGCTCAGCGGTTGAGCATCTGCCTTCTGCTCAGGATGTGATCCTAGAGTTTTGAGATCGAGACTTGCATCGGGCTCTTGCGTGGAGCCGCCTTCTCCCTCTGCCTATGTCTCTGCCTCTCTTTCTCTGTGTCATGAATAAATAAATAAGATCTTAAAAAAAAATCTTTTAAAGAGACTCTTAGATTCTCAGATTTTAATCAGCATATTTGGAGTTTGAATACCTGTGGACAATTAGCTGATGATGTCTTCCATCACCTTTTTAAAAAAAGTATTATTGCTGGGCAGCCCTGGTGGCGCAGCGGTTTAACGCCGCCTGCAGCCCGGGGCCTGATCCTGGAGACACGGGATCAAGTCCCACGTCAGGCTCCCTGTGTGGAGCCTGCTTCTCCCTCTGCCTGTGTCTCTGCCTCCCTCTCTCTCTCTGTCTCTATGAATGAATAAATAAAATCTTAAAAATATATATATATTATTCCAGGATGCCTGAGTGGCTCAGTGGTTGAGCATCTGCCTTCCACTCAGGGTGTGTTCCTGGGGTCTGGGGATCAAGTCCCATATCAGGCTCCCTGTGGGGAGCCTGTTTCTCCCTCTGCCTGTGTCTCTGCCTATCTCTCTGTGTCTCTCATGAATAAATAATAAAATCTTTTTAAAGAATAAATAAAAACTATTATTCTGAGGCACCTGGCTGTTTCAGCCAGTAAAGCATGTAACTCTTGATCTCAGGGTTGTAAATTCAAGGCCCAGGTTGGATGTAGAGATTATTTAAAAATAAAATCTTTTTTTTTTTTTAAATTTATTTATGATAGTCACACACACAGAGAGAGAGAGAGGCAGAGACACAGGCAGAGGGAGAAGCAGGCTCCATGCACCGGGAGCCCGACGTGGGATTCGATCCCGGGTCTCCAGGATCGCGCCCTGGGCCAAAGGCAGGCGCTAAACCACTGCGCCACCCAGGGATCCCCTAAAAATAAAATCTTAACAAAAAATCAAATCAAATCAAATCAAATCTTAAAACTATCATTTTGGAGACACCTGGGTAGCTCAGTGGTTGAGCATCTGTGTTTGGCTCAGGTCATGATCCCGGGGTCCTGGGATCAAGTCCTACATCAGGCTCCCCACAGGGAGCCTGCTTTTCCCTCTGCCTATGTCTCTGCCTCTCTCTCTGTCTCATGAATAAATAAATAAAATCTTCTTTTAAAAATCATTCTGTATATAGCATTAAATGTATATCGCACTTAAGTGAACTTTAACACTACAGATTTTCAATCTAAGACCATAGTAACACGGGGACATAAAAAATTGAACAAGCCAGTGATGCCTCGGTGGCTCAGTGGTAGAGTGTCGGCTTTCCACCCAGGGCATGATCCCGAAGTCCTAGGATCAATTCCCACATCGGGCTCCCTGCATGGAGCCTGCTTCTCTCTCTGCTTATGTCTGCCTCTCTCTCTCTGTCTCTCATGAATAAATAAAATTTTTTTAAAAAATTGAATAAGCCAGAAAGGTGGAGTAATAAGTGATTTTCTGGGTATATGCTATCTTCTTCATTTATATTTGATGGTGGAACAACATACTGGAACACAAACACTTGAATTTTATCCCTGAACTGTCTGATGCTTTGTAAGCAACTTCCAGAATCAACCTATTGGGGAGATACTGTCTGTCCTCAAACTAATTTTGTGAACTCAACAATCTATTAACATTTACCTTGTAATGAATATACAAATTATTGTGTAGATGATGTATGGAACAAAAGAAGTAGGTAGGTAGGTACCATCACTTCTTGCATAGGAGAAGACATTTATGAAA
Source organism: Canis aureus (assembly GCF_053574225.1). Lineage (NCBI taxonomy): Eukaryota > Metazoa > Chordata > Mammalia > Carnivora > Canidae > Canis > Canis aureus. The sequence continues at coordinate 31,264,595 of NC_135636.1, read as the reverse complement.
TGAGCACTAATTCAAAATCTTTATTCCCATAGTGATTCTGAAAGCCAGAGTAATTTCATAGCACTTGGGAGTGAGGTTTTTCGGTTGCCTTTTATTTTTTATTATTATTTTTTTAATTTAGGCTTTTGGGGCACCTGGGTGGCTTAATCAGTTAAGCATCTGCCTTTGGCTCAGGTCATGATCCCCAGGGTCATGAGATCAAGCCTTGCATCAGGCTTCCCACTCGGCAGGGAGTCTCCTCCTTCTGCCCCTCTCCCTGCTCATGTTTGCGCTCGCTGTCTCTCTCTCCCTCTCTCTCTCCCTCTCTCTCTCCCTCTCCCTCGCTCTCTGAAATAAATAAAATCTTTAAAAAAGAAATATAGGCTTTAAAGTAAAGATTCTTTAAAAAAAAGATTCTTAAGATTCGTAGGCATAAATAAAATGTTAACTTATCTATTATATATGGACTCACTTTAAAGTTGCTTTTTTTTTTTTAGCTTAATACAGTTTTTTAGTAAAATGAAGAAGTGGATGGACATGTCAAACCTGCCGCAAGAATTTCGTGAACGTGTAGAAAGGCTAGAAAGAAATTTTGAGGTGTCTACTGTAATTTTCAAAAAATTTGAGCCAATTTTTTTAGATATATTTCAAAATCCATATGAAGAGCAACCAAAGTTCCCACGAAGCAGGAAACAGAGGTAAGACCCCTGAAAAGTTACATAAAAATTATGCTATAAACTTAGGAAATTTGCATTTTTAAAAGTCTGTTTTTTACCAGAATATCCATTTGCAAAAAAATTAAATTTTTAAAAAATCCATTTAGAATTCTCATACCTGGAAATTCAGGGTAGTACTTTCACATCTTTTTATGTTCTAATTATTTTATGCAAACTAGAAAGATTTAAGTCCATTTAATGAACCATAATTTGTCCTTTGTGAATGGAATTTTACGTGTAACTTTACTGTTATTTGTATTTGCTGTTTCAATTAAATAACAATGTTGAGTGATATTTAGCATGTTAGTCAATTAAAACGTATATTTTTTCCTTTCTAGAAGGATTCCTTGCAGCGTTAAGGATCTCTTTAATTTCTGCTGGACGCTCTTTGTTTATACTAAGGGTAAGGTGATACTTTCAGTGGTTTTACATTCTGCTGTAGGAACTTGGTATTATTTGACATGAGAGGTTTCTGGTCTTTGTGTCTTTTTTTATTCCCCTATAAAGGTAATTTTCGTATGATTGGAGATGATTTAGTAAACTCTTACCATTTACTTCTGTGCTGCTTGGATCTGATTTTTGCCAATGCCATTATATGCCCAAATAGACGTGACTTGCTGAATCCAACATTTAAAGGTAAGACCTTATTTATTTTTGAAAAGTGGTCATCAGTATTTAGAAAAAGTTTTAAAAGTTGACCATATTCTTCTATTTTCTTTTGCCGTTCATACCCTATCAAACTAGGTTTACCATCTGATTTCCATACTGCTGACTTTAAGGCTTCCGAAGAGCCTCCCTGCATCATTGCTGTACTGTGTGAACTGCATGATGGACTTCTAGTAGAAGCAAAAGGAATAAAGGAGCACTATTTTAAGCCATATATTTCAAAACTCTTTGATAGAAAGGTACTATAACTGTACTTAGAAGTGAATGGCAAAAGAAAAAAAAAGTAAATGGCTAAGGCTTTCAAGGGTCAGCAATAAAATCTCAAAGGAAAAAACAGTGTTTTAAACAAGTTCTCAGAGGTATAGGACCCAGTCAAGATTTCCAGGTTTCAGTCTCTGCTCTGATGCAGAATGCTATATGCAGAATTGGCCTATGATCTTTTGTGATGTGCAAAACTGAGCTGTTAAAGATTGTGACCAACTATATGTACTGCCAATAAATGCACTGGAAGAAATAGCTGTAAGAGGTTTTAATAAAAGAATTATGAAGAACAGGGATCCCTGGGTGGCGCAGCGGTTTAGCGCCTGCCTTTGGCCCAGGGCGCGATCCTGGAGACCCGGGATCGAATCCCACGTCGGGCTCCCGGTGCATGGAGCCTCCTTCTCCCTCTGCCTGTGTCTCTGCCTCTCTCTCTCTCTGTGTGTGTGTGACTATCATAAATAAATTAAAAAAAAAAAAATTAAAAAAAAAAAGAATTATGAAGAACAGATTAGAGTAAGCCTAATAAAGAATTATGAAAAGCGGGAAATCAAGGTAAATTAATTTATTGCCACAATTTGAATAACTGCTGACTATTTACTAAAGCTGGGATGATATATAAAAACTATAGCTTTAATTCCATATAAATAGAGCAGAAAATCTGTTACAGTTTTGTAGCCACTTTTACAGGTTACCTGTATGCATTCTGGATTTTTTTCTCAGTAATTAACTATTTCTATATTTATGAAATAGCTTATTCTTCTTGGTCTCAATTTCTAACCTCCCCAATATTGAGCCATTTAATCCAGCTAGTCCTTGAGTATTCTCTTTGGTTAAAAAAAAAAAAAGAAAAAGGAGGGGGGGCTTGGATTAGATCATCACTGTGGTTCTCCTCTTTGTAGATAATATGAGGTTTTTCCTCAAGCATAGAGTCTTCCCTAACTAGATGGTTCTTCTTGTTACATAGACTTTTGTATTTAGTTTTACTTCTTTCTCTGTATGTGTGTGTGTGTGTGTGTGAGAGAGAGAGAGAGAGAGAGAGAGAGAGGAAAAAAAGATAGCTCATCTGTACATTAAATATGTCTAGCAAGGTAAACTTTGAAGGGAACTCAAGGATTATCTTTTGTGCTCTGCAGAAGCAGCACACTAGTGGTTCTGGGATATAATGACCATACATCTTGGTTTGCCTAGATTATCTAGTTTTTTATTGTTATCTTGGCATAATTATTATAGCATCTCCTTTAACTCCAAAAGTATCCTAATTTGGACAGTCATCCTCCTACTCATAGGCCACAGATGTTTTATTTGGCCTGTGTAGGGTGTTCTTTTGTTTTATTTCATTCCATTTTAATTTACATGTAAAGACTTTTAATATAAAAATCTCTTTCGGGTAGCCCCGAAAAGAGCCACCGGTGGCTCAGTGGTTTAGCGCCACCTTCAGCCCAGGGTGTGATCCTGGAGACCCAGGATCGAGTACATCAGGCTCTCTGCATGGAGCCTGCTTCTCCCTCTGCCTGTGTCTCTGCCTCTCTCTCTCTGTCTCTGTCTCTCATGAATAAATAAATAAAATCTTAAAAATATGTATATATCTTTCAAGAGCCACCCAGGTGCCTCAGTCAGTTAAGTGTCTGACTCTTGATCTCAGCACAGGTCTTGATCTCGGGGTCATGAGTTCAAGCTCCATATTGTGCTCCCCACTAGGCGTGGAGCCTACTTAAAAAGGCGGGGGGGGATGTTGGAGAAATCACTTTCAAGAATCAGAAGCTGGGCACCTGGGTGGTTTAGTGGTTGCATGTCTGCCTTTGGCTCAGGTTGTGATCCCAGGGTTCTGGGATCAAGTCCTGAATCGGGCTCCCCACAGGGAGCTTGCTTCTCCCTCTGCCTATGTCTCTGCCTCTCTTTCTCTGTGTCTCTCATGAATAAATAAATAAAATCTTTTTAAAAAATCAAAAGCTATGACAATACAGTATTGGAATTTTTTTTTTCTTTTTTAAGATTTTATTTATTTATTCATGATAGAGAGAGAGAGAGGCAGGCAGAGGGAGAAGCAGGCTCCATGCAGGGAGCCCGATGTGGGACTCAATCCCTGGTCTCCAGGATCGCACCCTGGGCCAAAGGCAGGCGCTAAACCACTGCACCACCCAGGGATCCCCCAGTATTGGAATGTCTAAATGGGTAACTGTTGTCAAGCTAAATGATAGCCATCTCTTTTCAGATGGGAAGTATGCTTTCTGTCCTCTTAATTTATGTATGTTGAACCCTGATCCCTGAAGGTATTTGAGTTTGCAAACCTGATGTGTAGTAATCTAAGAATAGTGTGGATGCATAACAAATATCATAAACAGGGACAGTGGGTGGCTCAGTTGTTGGAGCATCCAAATCTTTAATTCTAGTCATGACCTCAGAGTTTAGGCCTAGCGTTGGGCGTGGAGCCTACTTAAAAAATAAAAAAGAAAGAAAATATTTTAAACAGTATAGTTTTCTTCTCTCACCAGCAACAGTATCTGTGTTCCCTTTGAATCTTTTTCTTGCCTGGACATACTATTTATCATTCAATAAATGTTGGTTTCCCTTCTCCATAGACCAATGTGTAAAATTGGACAGCTTTTGTCAGAATCACTTAGGGAATTTATATAAAATGCTGCCTCTGCTCAGGATTTGAGGTCCATTAATCTGTATTTTTTTAACAGTTCCCCTAAGTGAGTGCCTGAGTGACTCAGTTGAGCAACTGACTCAGTTTTGACTCATGATCTCAGGGTCGTGAGATCGAGCCCCACATTGAGTTCCACACTCAGCCTGCTTGAGATTCTCTCTCCCTTTGCCCCTCCCTGCTGTGCACTTGTGCGCGCTCTCTCTCTCTCAAATAAATAACTCTTAAAAAATTTCTCTAAGTGATGCTTTAGTCACTAGAATTTAGAAACTATTGGTATAGACTAATTTAAAAGTGTTTTCATTGACTTCAGATTTTTCAAATAGATATTTGTATGCTAAGTAGGTTTTCCTGGTTTAAAAGAAATTTTCAGTAATTCTGTTTGTCTATATTATTTATAACAACTGCCAGTGTGGGGGGACCTGGGTGGCTCAGTCAATTAAACATCTGTCTTAAGCTTAGGCCATAGTCCCAGGGTCCTGGGATTGAGCACCTCCATTGGGCTCCCTGCTCAGTGGGGAGCCTGCTTCTCCTCCTTTCTCTGCTGCTCCTCTGCTTGTACTCTCTCTCCTTCTGCAAATAAATGAATAAATAAAATCCTTTTTAAAAAATATTTTATTTATTTATTTATTTATTTATGATAGACATAGAGAAAGAGAGAGGCAGAGACACAGGCAGAGGGAGAAGCCGGCTCCATGACGGGAGCCCGATGCGGGACTCGATCCCGGGACTCAAGGATGATGCCCTGGGCCAAAGGCAGGCGCTGAACCGCTGAGCCACCCAGGGATCCCCAGAATAAATAAAATCTTAAAAAAAAAAAACACCCTACCAATGTGAAAACTTAGATAAATGTCATGTTTTTGTATGTATGGTATTGTGCTTAATTACATGTCACAAATGGCTTTTTCTTCCTAGGTTTTAAAAGGAGAATGCCTCCTGGACCTTTCTAGTTTTACTGATAATAGGTAAGTATCTAGCGCTAATGCTATTTGCCACATTATAGGCTGTCAATGATGATTTATTGCAATTTGATAAGTGGAACATTAACGTAACTCCTCCAAACTCAAGTTCCTTCTGCATTAGTGGCAAGACTGATGTTGTCACTAATCCTTCTTGTCTTTAAGTACACTTATTTTAGGAAACCTTTGGTACTTAAAGAAAAGAAACCTTTGGCACTTAAAAGAGCTCCTTCCAGAGAAACCCATAAATAGACCCAGTGATTTCTATATTTGAATATATGTTCTTTTATTAATCAAATATTGGCAAATTCAGAATATACTTAAATTTCAAAGCCATTATTGTTTTCTCAGTGATCAGATCTTAATTAGGTTCAGCTAGTTTTCAGATTAAGTTTATACTCTCTTTTTGCTTATCTTTCAAAGTAATTTATTATTGCCATGTACGTGAATGTGAAGCATGTCCATAATCAGATAGGAACATCTGAGATTATTAGCTGGGCAGAGTTAAAAACTGAAAAGTCATCAGCCTTTACAGGCCCTGGAGTTTTTGTTTTTGTTTATGTTTTTTTTCTTTAAGATTTTATTTATCTATTTGAGAGAGCGTGAGAGCCAGAGAGATCACAGAGGGAAAAGCAGACTCGCTGCTGAGCAAAGAGCCTGATGCAAGGCTTGATCCTAGGACCTTGAGATCATGACCTCATGGAAGGCAGACACTTAACCAACTGAGCCACCCAGGTGCCCCACAGGCCCTGGAGTGTAAAATCTATCTTAAGTCCAAATAAATCCATTGTGGAGGTACCTGGCTCATTCATTTTGGTAGTCTGTGCGACTCTTGATTTCGGGGTCATGAGTTTGAGCCCCGAACAGGCTGTAGAGGTTACTTAAATAATTAAAAAAAAAAAAAAAGATAAATCCATTGTATAACCTAGTTTTATTCTAGCAGCTTAAAAAAATTCTTGGAGCATCTCGCTGGCCCAGTCAGAAGAGCATGCAGCTCTTGATCTTGGGCTTGTGAGTTAGAGCCCCACGTTGAGTGTAGAGATTACTTAAAAATAAAATCTTCAGACCCACTAAAATCTTTAAAAAAAAAAAAAAAAAAAGACTTTATTTATTCATGACAGACACAGAGAGAGAGGCACAGACACAGTTAGAGAGAGAAGCAGGCTCCATGCAGGGAGCCTGACGTGATACTCAATACCGGGTCTCCAGGATCACGCCCCTGGGCTGAGGGCAGTGCTAAACCGCTGAGCCATCTGGGTTGAGTTCATTGAAGTTTGTCACTGACCTTTGTTCCTGAACAAAAAAAAAAACAAAACAAAAACAAACAAATTTATTGATAAATAACTAACAAAAAGAAAAAAAAGAAATGAGCAGAAGATATGAATAGATACTTTCCTAAAGAAGACATCTGGCTGGCTAACAGACACATGAGAAAATGCTCAGCATCACTCATCAGCAGGGAAATACAAATCAAAACCACAATGAGGAGCACTTGGATGGCTCAGTGATTGAACATCTGCCTTTAGCTCAGGTCATGATCCTGGGGTCCTGGGATCGAGTCCTGAATCAGATTCCCTGCAGGGAGCCTGCTTCTCCCTCTGTCTATGTCTCTGCCTCTCTCTCTGTAGCTCTCATGAATAAATAAATAAATGAAATCTTTAAAAAAAACACACAATAAGTAACCACATCACCTGTTACATCACCTGACACCACCTGTCAGGATGGCTAAAATTAACATGGGAAGCAACAGATGTTGATGAGGATGCAGATAAAGGGGAACCCTCTCTGCACTGTTGGTGGGAATGCAAACTAGTTCAGCCACTCTGGGAAAACAGTATGAAGGTTCCTCAAAAAGTTAAAAATAGAACTACGCTTCAGTCCTACAATTACCCTACTAGGTATTTCCCCATATCATGCAAAAATACAGACTCAAGGGCAGCCCCGGTGGCCCAGCTGTTTAGTGCCGCCTTCAGCCCGGGGCGTGATCCCGGAGACCTGGGATCGAGTCCCACATCGGGCTCCCAGCATGGAGCCTGCTTCTCCCTCTGCCTGTGTCTCTGCCTTTCTCTCTCTGTGTCTGTCATGAATAAATAAAATAAAATCTTAAAAAAAAAAAAAAAAAAACAGACTCAAAGAGGGTACATACACCTCAGTGTTCATAGTAGTGTGATCAACAATAGCCAAACTATGTAGATAGACCAAATGTCCATCAATTGATGAATGGATAAAGAAAATGTGTAGGGGATCCCTGGGTGGCTCAGCGGTTTCGCACCTGCCTTTGGCCCAGGGCGTGATCCTGGAGCCCCGGAATCGAGTCCCGCATCAGGCTCCCGGCCTGGAGCCTGCTTCTCCCTCTGCCTGTGTCTCTGCCTCTCTCTCTCTCTCTCTCTCTCTCTGTCTATCATAAATAAATAAAAATAAATCTTTAAAAAAAATATGGTGTATATACATATACAATGGAATATTACTTAGGCATCAAAGAGTGAAATCTTGTCATTTGCAATGATATGGTTGGAGCTAGCATGTATTATGCTAAGTGAAATAGGCAAAGAAAAATAAATACCATATGATTTCACTTAAGAGTGGAATTTAAGAAACAAAATAGATGAACATATGGGAGGGGGGGTAAAGAGAGGGAAACCATAAGAGACTTAGAAAACAAACTGAGAAGTGATGCAGAGAGGTTGGTGGGAGATAGGCTAGATGGGTGATGTGTATTAAGGAGGGCACTTGTTATGATGAGCACTGAGTATTCTATATAAGTGATGAATCACTGAATTCTGCTCCTGAAACCAACATAGCACTGTATATTAACTAACTCAAATTTAGGGACATCTGGGTGGCTCAGTAGTTGAATATCTGCCTTTGGCTCAGGATGTGATCCCAGAGTCACGGGATCGAGTCCCACGTCGGGTTCCCTGCATGTCTGCTTCTGTCTCTGCCTATGTCTCTGCCTGTCTCTCTCTGTGTATTTTAGGTATAAATGAATAAATCTTTAAAAAAAAAACTAACTCGAACTTAAAAATTTGAAAAGTAAAAATAAAATCTTTAAAAAATAAAATCTCTTTTCAGCAAAGCAGTGAACAAGGAGTATGAAGAATATGTTTTAACTGTTGGTGACTTTGATGAGAGGATCTTTTTGGGAGCAGATGCAGAAGAGGAAATTGGAACTCCTCGAAAGTTCACTGGTGAAACCCCATTAGGGAAACTGACAGCACAAGCTAATGTGGACTGTAGTCTTCAACAGCACTTTGAAAAAGTAATATAACTTAGCCTGGCCTCAGTCTAGAATGATCTTTTTCTCTCTGTGTGTGATTCCACTAACAACAGAAGCATCTTTCAAGTTAAATCTTGAGTTTCTTCTACTAATTTATATTTCCCATGAAAGCCTTAAAAGGTAATTTTTAAAACTATGGCATTTAGTATTTTTATCTCATTTCTCTTTTTTTTTTTTGTATTTTTTTTATTGGAGTTCGATTTGCCAATATATAGTATAACACCCAGTGCTCATCCCTGTCATTTACCTCATTTCTTGATGTTTTTCATATTTTTGATATATTTTCCCAGAACACCTGGACTTTTCAGTAGGGTATGTATCTTTTGACATGAAGAAGGATTTATGTGGGGCGCCTGGATGGCTCAGTCAGTTAAGCTTCTGACCTCAACCCAGGTCATGATCTCAGGAGTCCTGGGATCAAGCACCACATCAGGCTCCTGCTCAATGAGGAGTCTACTTGTCTCTCTCCCGCTGCCTCTCCCTCCCCTGTACATGAGCGCTGTCTCTCTCAAAATCTTTATTTAAAAAAAAAAAAATTATGCTTTCCTATCCTTTCTTTATATCACTTTAACCACTGTTCTGTTGTTTTAAAATGTAGTTTTTTCTCCTACCCATGAGAATCTATGTGCTTTCCCTGAACTTCAGCCCTATAACTCTAGATTGTTAATGGCAGCAAAGTCTTAGTTCTGTATTTATGTGTAAAATGGGTTGGAGGATGAAGTCTATTGGAAAATTCACTGGTCTAGAGTAGAAAACGAAGTTTCAATCCAAACTCTGCCATTACCCTTGTCAGTTTAAACAGTATTTTTACCTTCTCTGTGCCTGTTTCATATGTAAAGTCAAAATATGTATATTTCAAATTAATATTATGATAAAATGAGATTATAGATAGTACTTTGAAAAGTGTTACTTAAATGTAAAGATGTTATTAGCATAATGTTGGTAAAAATTTGGTGGTTAACCAGAGGAAGGAAGAAAAAAGTAGTACTAAATGTGAGTAGAGAAGGTGGTATATATACTGAATTAAACACATAATGAGGGCAAGGTAACTTTTTAATCTCACAGATTTTTCTTTTTTGACAGAAAACATCATTTGCACCTTCTACCCCACTGACAGGACGGCGATATTTACGAGAAAAAGAAGCAGTCATTACTCCTGTTGCTTCAGCTACTCAAAGTGTGAGCCGATTACAGAGTATTGTGGCTGGACTGAAAAATGCACCAAGTGAACAACTTATAAATATTTTTGAGTAAGACTTAAATATTTCTGTACAGCTAAGGGAGAAAAAGCTGATGGAAACGAATTAGAATGGTTGCCAGGGTTGCAAGGAGAGGAAATGAGTTCCATGGGTATAGAGTTGCAGTCATATAAGATGAATTCTAGAGATCTATTGTATAACAGTATGCACACGGTAAAAAATACTGTAATGTACTCATAAAAATTAAGGTAAATTGGGCACCTGGGTGGCTCAGTCGGTTAAGTGTCTGCCTTCTCCGTTCGTGATCCAAGCGTCTCAGAATAGAGCCCTGCATAAGGGCTCCCTGCTCATCAGGGAGCCTGCTTCTCTCTCTGTGCTCCTCACTCCACTTGTGGTCTCTCTCACTCGCTCTCAAATGGATAAATAAAATCTTTAACAATAAATAAATAAGAAAACAAGTAAATGAATGTTAAGGTAAATTTATTATGTGGTTTTTGTTATGTTTTTTAGTACATAATTTAAAAAAGAGAACTTAAATAGAAAGAAATAACTCAAAGAGTCACAGCTTGCGTTAGAAGTACTTGATAAGGGATGGTTGGATGGCTCAGCAGTTGAGCATCTGCCTTTACTCAGGACGTGATCCTGTGGTCCAGGGATTGAGTCCCACATGAGGTTCCCTGCATGGAGCCTGCTTCTTCCTCTGCCTCTGTCTCTGCCTCTCTCTGTACCTCATGAATAAATAAATAAATAAGAAAAAGTACTTGATAAGTACCAAAAAAGTATTTTTGCCATATGTGCTGCCTACCTCTTCTTATATATGATTCTGGTCTGTTTGAACATAGAGTTGGGAGTCCTGAACCCTCCACTAATTATCTGGCTTTGTACAAATCACTTTCTTTCTCATAGTCTTGGATTTATTTGTCATTTCTGAATTAAGATTGTTTGAATGACAGAAAAGTAGCACTTAATATAAAGGTAATGAGTATTTCTTGCCAAGTGCCTTCCTTTTTAGTACTATCTTTTTTTATTTGTTATTCTTAGGCTTTCATAAGTATCGTTCCAACACTATATATATATATATATATATATATATATATATATATATATATATAGTTGACCCTTGAACAGTATGGGAGTCAGGGTTGCCAACCCCCCCCACACAGTTGAAAATATATATATATATAAAACTTTTTTTTTAAAGATTTTATCTATTTATTCATGAGAGACACAGAGAGAGAGGCAGAGACAGAGGAAGAGGGAGGAGAAGCAGGCTATATGCAGAGAGCCTGATGCAAGACTCAATCCCAGGACTCCGGTGTCACGCCCTGAGCCAAAGGCAGATCCCCAACCACTGGGCCACCCCGGCATCCCAACTTTTTTTTTTTTTTAAGTAATCTCATCACCCAACAGGGGCTGGAACTTATGACTTCTCTCAAAAAGATTTTATTTAATCTTAAGAGATTTAAGTAATCTCTACACCTAATGTGGGACTCAGACTTTTAACCCTGAGATCAGGAGTCACATGCTCTACTGACTGAGCCAGCCAGGTACCCCATATATAACTTTTGACTCCCAGTAACATACACAGTTGATAGATATATGTTTTGAATGTTACGTGTATTATGTTCTGTATTCCTAGGATAAATTAAGCTAATGAAAGGAAAAATGTTATTAAAAGTATCATAAAAAAGAAAAAATACACTTATAATACTGTACTGTATTTATCCAAAAAATCCACTTATAAATGGACCTGCACAGTTCAAACCCATCTTGTTCAAGGGTCAGCTGCATCTATATACATGAATACTGCCATATCAACGTGTTTTTTTGTTTGTTTGTTTGTTTGTTTTTTGAGTAGGTTCCTGTGCACAATGTGGAGTCCCAACACAGGGCTTGAACTCACAACCCTGAGATCAAGACCTGAGCTGATATCAAGAGTCAGACACTTAACCAACTGAGCCACCCAGGTGGCCCCATATTTTCCTTAAATCAGATTTATTAAAGTATAATTTACACAATGAGAGTCATCCTTTTAACTGCACAGTTGTATGAGATTTGACAAGTGCATGAAATTATATAACCAGTACCACCACAATCAAGATATAGAACAATTCCACTAGCGCCCCAAATTTATGCCCCTTTTAGTCAACCCCTGTGTCATCCTCAGCCTCTGGCAACTACTGATATATTTTCTGTCCCTTTAGTTTTGCCTTTTCAAGAATGTCATATAAATAGAAGCATAAAAGAGATGATATTGACTCTGCTAATGTTGAAATTCCAAAACAGTATGACAAATGATTTTGTTTAAAAGCTGTCCGTTTATTTGAAATATGCTGATTATGTATTGAGGCTTACAGTTGGGACCAGAACTGGAATAAACGTTGGTAGTCTGGAGTTTTTCCCCCGGTAATTAGGTTCTTGTATTTTATAGATCTTGTATTCGTAATCCAATGGAAAACATCATGAAAATAGTGAAAGGAATAGGGGAGACTTTCTGCCAACACTATACTCAATCAACAGATGAACAGCCAGGATCACACATAGGTAAGGAGACAAAACTAAGGTTAACACAGCATTGAAAGTAGACAAATTGCCCCTAAAAAAAGCAGAAATTATTTTTTTTTTCCTTTTCAGCTATTCTTAATGTGTAAGATTTAAGTTTATATAAGTTTGTTCTTTGGTCCTTAACAGCTATGTTTCATTTCATTAACACATATTTTCCCTTTTATTCCCCTCCCTAGATTTTGCTATAAACAGACTAAAGCTTGCAGAAATTTTGTATTATAAAATATTAGAGACTGTAATGGTTCAGGAAACACGAAGACTTCATGGAATGGACATGTCAGTAAGTAAATCCACTCTCCCAGCCCCTAGCAAGGTCCAAAAATCCTAAGCCTGGAACCAGTGTGTTGAGAAGCTCTATAATGTGTCACGGGAATTAGCAGTTACTAGCAAACTTAGCCAGTATGATTTGCTAGTTGGCCTTAATGGTCTTTTGCACATCCAGAGCTAGCCACCTCTAGGTAGAAATATGAAATATTTGAAATTCATCTCTGATAGACCATCAGTATCCTTTCCCTTCAGGTCCTTTTTTTGTCCTTTATTCCCAGCTAGCCAATAATGAGACCCTTCCCAACATTAACCTAATCAATAATTAGGATATTTGCCCATACCTCCCAAGAATTTTGGAGGAATAAAACGCTTGTTAAAAAATTGCTTTGTAGGGATCCCTGGGTGACACAGTGGTTTGGCACCTGCCTTTGGCCCAGGGCGCAATCCTGGAGACCCAGGATCGAATCCCACATCGGGCTCCCGGTGCATGGAGCCTGCTTCTCCCTCTGCCTGTGTCTCTGCGCCTCTCTCTCTCTGTGACTATCATAAATAAATAAAAATTTAAAAAAAAATTAAAAAGAAGAAAAATTGCTTTGTAGGGTGCCTGAGTGGATCAGTTGGTTAAGCGTCAGACTTGATTTCAGCTCAGGTCATGATTTCAGGGTCATGAAATTGAGCCCCACATCAGGCTTTGTGCTGAGCATGGAGCCTACTTGGGATTCTCTTTCCTTGTTCCCCCATCACCCCATCATTGTTCACCCTCTCTCTGTGTGTCTCTCAAAAATGAAAAAAATTTCTTTTTTTCTTTGAACATTTGATAACTCTAGCCACTCTCTCCAATAGCTTATAAAGGAATTTTTCTAAAAAGTCAATGCAGGGGCACCTGGCTGGATCAGTTGGTAGAGAATGCATCTCTTAATCTCAGGGTTATGAGTTTGAGCCCCACATTTGGTGTAGAGATTACTTAAAAAATAAAATATTTATAAATAAATAATCAGAGCTGTGGGGTATCTACCTCAGTTGATTGAGCATGTGACTCTTGATCTTAAGGTCATGAGTTCAAGCCTGCTGGGAATAGAGCTTACTATAAATAAGTAAATATATATGTACACGCACATACAGTTCATAAAAACTCAAAGATCTTACATGGTTTTTCAGTTTCCTCCTCCTCCTCCTCCTCGTCTTCCTTGTTACCACTCTAGGTGTTATCTGAAATTTTTTTTTTTAAGATTTTATTTATTCATGAGAGACACAGAGCGAGGCAGAGACGTAGGTAGAAGGAGAAGCAGGCTCCACGCAAGGGAGTCTGATGTGGGACTCAATCCTGGGACCGCGGGATCATGACCTGAGCCAAAGGCAGACACTCACCACTGAGCTATCCAGGTGCCCCTCTTTTTGGAGCTCTTATTCCAATGAGGAACCTTCTGGATTTATCCTTTTTTCTTATTTTCCATTTCTTTGTTATTTTATTCTACTTCTAAGGATATTTACTCAACTTTTCATCATCTGGTTCTAGTGAATTTTTTTATTTTGGCTGTATTTTCATTTCTAAGATCTCTTTCTTGTTCTTTGAGGTTATTAATTTAGATTTCTTTGACATTTTCTTGTATATACTGCAATGCCTCTTCCCTCTGAGTTTAAAAAAAAATTTTTTTTAAGATTTTATTTGTTTATTCATGAGAGACACAGAGAGAGAGAGAGAGATAGGCAGAGAGAAAGAGAGAGGCAGAGACACAGGCAGGCTCCATGCAGGAAGCCCAACGTGGGACTCGATCCCAGGTTTCCAGGATCCAGGATCATGCCCTGGGCTGAAGGTGGCACTAAACCTCTGAGCCACCTGGGCTGCCCTAAAATTTTTTTAATTTTTAAGAATTTTTTTTACAATTTTAAGTAGGCTCCATGTCCTGTGTGGGGCTTGAACTCACAACCCTGAAATCAAGAATCACCTGATCTAGCAACTGAACCAGCCAAGCACCCCTTTAAGATTTTATTTTTAAATAATCTCTTCTACCCAGCATGGGGCTCGAACTTACAACCCCAAGGTCAAGAGTTGGATGCTCTGCCAACTAAGCCAGCCAAGCGCCCTTTTTTTCTGTTTTAATCTTTGTCTTTTAGTTGGAGGATTTCCTCATTTGTTGGATTATTCTTAGATATACCTTATGGTGACTAAGCAGTTTGCTTCAAAGTTTTATAGGCAAGAGTAGGAATGTAAGTCTTGTGCGACCATGTAATATTAGGGACCCTCAACTATTGGTGTCTTTAAGGTTCTTCTGAAATATTTCAGTTTCTGTAGAGAAGTATCTGCTAATCTCTTACCTAAATGTTGGTGTTGTGGATCAGAGCAAGGAAGGGAAACTTGGTTTCACAATGCAATCTGTAGACTTTCACCTAAAACCAGTCTCTTATGCTTGATGTTCTCAAGCTCTGAGCCTCCCAAGAGTTCAGTCTTAGAATAATTCTCCAGGTCCCTGTTGGGATAGACTAGAAGCCTATCATCTAACTCATTAGAGTGGGGATTAGATAGAGTAATTCTAAATACTACAGACTTTCAGATCATCCATTCATGTCAGCCCCTGCCTAATCCCTACTTTCCATTCCATCTGTTCCCCCAGTTGCTGTGTTTTTCCTAGGTTGCATGGAGCAAATTCGTTAATTCCAAATGTCACTCTTCAGGCCCTTGTTTAACCATCCCACTTTCTACTAAGTAACTTGTCATGTATTGTAGTTTGCAGTTATAGCCGACTTCTCATTTTATCCAAGTTAGTTTCTGTTTCTTATTCTTTTTGTTGATTTGGAATGATACTTGAAAGGATGGCGGGACACCTGAGTGGCTCAGTGGTTGAGCGTCTTCCTTTGGCTCAGAGTGTGATCCAGGGATTGAGTGGGTCCAGGGATTGAGTCCCACATTGGGCCTCCTGCGAGGAGCCTGCTTCTCCCTCTACATATGTCTCTGCCTCTCTCTCTTTGTCTCTCATGAATAAATAAAATCTTAAAAGAAAGAATTATGGTGACACACTTTATAGAACTGAAAACTTATGTTAAATCTTTTCTTTTAAAAAAAATATTTACTTTAAAAAACATGTGCTTATTTATTTATTTATTTATTTGAGAGCGAGAGCGCACACACAGAAGGAGAGGGAGCCTGATGCAGGGCTTAATCCCAGGACCCTGGGATCATGACCTGAAGGCAGACAGTTAACTGACTGAGCCACCCAGGCACCCCAAATCTTTTTTTTTTTTTCTTAAGATTTATTTATTTTTAGAGAGCGCCCATGAGCAGGGGGTAAGGATAGGGGGTGGGAGGAGCAGAGGGAGAGGGAAGGAGATGATTGCAAGCCGACTACCGACTGAGCATAGAGCCCAACTCAGGATTTGATCTCAGGACTCTCAGATCATGACCTGAGCCGAAGCCAAAAGTAGTATGCTGAACATACTGAGCCACCCAGGCACCCAAGCTTATGTTAAATCTTAAACTCAGTGGTAAACAGGACTTTTATCTTCTTAATAAAATACTTCTCTGGGGACACCTGGGTGGTTCAGCAGTTAAGCTCCTGCCTTTGGCCCAGGGCGTGATCCTAGAGTCCCAGGATCGAATCCTGCATCGGGCTCCCTGCATGGAGCCTGCTTCTCTCTCTGCCTCTGTCTCTCTCTGTGTGTCTCTCATGAATAAATAAAATCTTTAAACGAAAAGACTTCTCTGAACTTTTTAGTCTTAGCTGTGATATTATAATATCTTTGATTTTAGTGTTTAACAAATCTGTATGTTGATAAGATAGTTGTGATAAAACTGGTATTTAAACAAATGGAACCCAAAAAAAAGGAACTAATCCTAATGCTTCCTCTTGGTGGGAATATTAACTATTTTATTATTTCAAAGCTGATTGTTGTATATGCCTCATTTAATTATAAGATCTACCATTAAGCAAAATTATATATGTTATAAGAAAACTATCAGTTTGAGAACTCAAATTTTTATCTTTGATAATCTGGTGTAATATAATACACAGATTATTTTATCTTGTTTCTATACTCATCTTTATAAAATGGCAAAGGCTGAAATTGCTGAGAAATACTAAACTATGGTTTTTCTGTTCTCCAAGGTTCTTTTAGAGCAGGATATATTTCATCGTTCCTTGATGGCTTGTTGTTTGGAAATTGTGCTCTTTGCCTATAGCTCACCTCGTACTTTCCCCTGGATTATTGAAGTTCTCAATTTACGACCATTTTATTTTTATAAGGTGAGATGAGAGTTACAATAACATTTAATGTTACCTAGTGTCTGAATTTAGACCGATGCCAATATTATACTTATTGGCATGATTTAGTTAATATTTTGTCATCTGTGCTACTTTCAAGGTAGTGATAGAAAAGTTAGTTTGAAGAGTTAAATCTTTATACCTAAAATATGCCTTAAGTTACGAAAAATGTAGATCATTGGAAAGCTTATCCATATGAATTGCTGACTGAGTGGGGTTTGAATTTTTTTTTCATGACTTAAGGAAAATTGCTTCTGTATATTTACTTGAATGTTGCTGTGTGTTTTCAGATTTTCTCTTAAGAAATATAGGTAATTTTATTCAAGGACAGTGTTGTTTTTGGCCTTATCTGATAGCAGTTCATTTTTATTTGTAACATGCTTTTTTCATTCAAGAAGTTAAATGCCTTTGTTTTTTTAGCCACATAAATAATATATTCTCCTTGAAGAAAGACAAGTAATACATATAAATGTAAATATTAAAATTATACATTATAATCCTAATTATAAATAATAATCACTTAATACTTTTGTGCATATACTTTCAGACTTTGTTGTAGGATTTACTCTTATTTAAATGGAATTATGTAATATAAGCAGAATTCCTTTTAAATACATTATTTTTTCTGTTCTT
Organism: Canis aureus; assembly: GCF_053574225.1. Taxonomy (NCBI): domain Eukaryota; kingdom Metazoa; phylum Chordata; class Mammalia; order Carnivora; family Canidae; genus Canis; species Canis aureus. The sequence continues at coordinate 31,247,170 of NC_135636.1, read as the reverse complement.
TTTGAGCTACTGGAAAGAATAGTCTGAGAAGGGACAGTAAATTCAAAATAGCTCTGGACTTGGAACCCATGACCTAAGTTTTACCACTGTTGGGCTTCTGGCCAGTTTCCACGTATCATTTCCTCATTTTTCTGTGTATACAAAAACCAGAAATGTATGTGAACGTATTATGAAGATCTTAAAAACTCCTTCATAAAATATATTAATAAGACATTGAAACATGGTTCAAGAATATCATTGGTTCTGTGTCATCATAAGACCAAAGGTAGTCATACATGCAAGCCTAGTACAGAAATGATTATTTGATACTACATAAGCTTTTCAATTTTCTTTTTATCAGGTTATTGAGGTGGTGATCCGCTCAGAGGAAGGGCTTTCCAGGGACATGGTGAAACACCTGAACAGCATTGAAGAACAAATTTTAGAGAGTTTAGCGTGGAGTCACGATTCTGCATTGTGGGAGGCTCTCCAGGCTTCAGCAAACAAAGTTCCTACTTGTGAAGAAGTGAGTATATTTTCTTTGGAGTAATATCTGTATATTTGCTGAACATACTGAGCCACCCAGGCACCCCAGCCTGGAGTAATATTTTCTTTGGAGTAATATCTGTTCTAATCCATTGCCCATTTTTTAATCAGGTTGTTTTTTTATTATTGAATTATAGGAGTTCTTTATATATTGTAGATACAACTCTGTTATCCAATATGATTTGCAAAACTTTCCTTCCATTCTTTGGGTTGTCGTTTTACTTTTTTTTTTTTTTTTAACATTTTATTTTTAAGTAATCTTTACACCCAAGCTGGGGCTCAAACTTAAAATCCTGAGATCAAGAGCAGCATGCTCCCCCAACTGAGCCAGCTAGGTGCCCCCTTGATAAAGTCTTTTGGAACATAGAGTTTTTAATTTTGATGATGTCCTATTTATCTGTTTTTTTCTTTTATTATTTGTCCTTTTGAAGTTTTATCTTAGAAGCCCATTAATTTTATTTATCTTTTTTTAAAGATTTTATTTATTTATTCATGAGAGACAGAGAGAGAGAGGCAGAGACACAGGCAGAGGGAGTAGTAGCAGGCTCCATGCTGGGAGCCCGATGTGGGACTCCATCCCGGGTCTCCAGGATGACGCCCTGGGCTGAAGGTGGCGCTAAACCGCTGAGCCACCCGGGGATCCCCCCCCCAGAAGCCCATTAATTTTAGCATTTTTAGTTTTCAAATGTCTATGTAAAAAATTAAATATTTTTCGTTAATGGTAGTAAAAATTGAAAAAAATCAGAGAAGTTTGTGCCTAATACAAGTGACACATTTCACAGTTTAGTATCAGGTAAGAAGTTGAGTTTTTTCCCCTTTACCTCTGTATTGTTCTTTTGTAACTCCTGTCTTTTCATCCTTATTTGCTTTTCTCCTTACACTTCATGAAACCTGATGAATTTTTCTGTAATCCCAAACTACTGGAAAGACTATCCAAGACCAGAAAGAACTAAAAAGATGATTTCTTGAAATCTCTCTTCCATGCATCTTTGGACTTTTTTTTTTTTTTTTAAGATTTTATTTATTTATTCACGATAAGCAGAGACCTAGGCAGAGGGAGAAGCAAGCTTCCTGCAGGGAGCCTAATGTAGGACTCGATCCCAGGATCCTAGGATCACTCAACCACTGAGCCACCCAGGTGCCCCGCATCTTTGGAATTCTGCCGCAAACTGTGATTAACTAGACAATCTTTAGTATTCATCAATATTTCCATTGTAGAATCCCTTGAGAAAGAAAAAAAGCTATGGACTTGAATAAGAGGATTTGGGGGGAAGCCCTTGCTGTATCACTTACTTGTACGTCCTTGGGCAAATTTCATATTTTGAGCCTCTATTTTCTCATCCTTAAGAGGAAATAGATAGTGCCTACCTAATCAGTTTATTTCTAAAAGTAGTCAATAAACTTAAGGAGATAAATTATAAGATTAAGTGAGATATATTTAACAATATTGACTATTGAGCACTTTATACAAGTTTTATTTTGTGAACAAGAAAGAGGGAAAGAGGGCAGCCCGGGTGGCTCAGCGGTTTGGCATCTGCCTTAGATCCTGGAGACCCAGGATCGAGTCCCACGTCGGAGTCCCTGCATGGAGCCTGCTTCTCCCTCTGCCTCTCTCTCTCTCTCTGTGTCTCTCTCATGAATAAATAAAGAAAATCTTAAAAAAAAAAAAAAAGAAAGAAAGAAAGAGGGAAAGAGAAAACATTTAAAGTAGTTAAAAAAAAAACTTTTTTCTCAATTTTCGGTTACAAGTGTTCATTAGTGGGTTTATCTATATGTAAAGCAAAAGGTTTTTGTATTTTACAGGTTATATTCCCAAATAACTTTGAAACAGGAAATGGGGGAAATGTACAGGGACATCTTCCCATGATGCCGATGTCTCCTCTAATGCATCCAAGGGTCAAAGAAGTTCGGACTGACAGTGGGAGTCTTCGAAGGGGTAGGTTCAACATGGGTAAAACAATGAACAAAATAACAAAGATAATTTTCTCAAAGAAAATACCAACTCTTGCTAATACAGTATTATGAAATCTAATTTCTTCATCAGGATTTAAAAGGGGGCTTATAAAAAATAATAGAAATGTAAAGGGGCAGTTAGGTGGCTCAGTCAGTTGAGCATCCAATTCTTGGTTTCAGCTCAGGTCTTTTTTTTTTTTTTTTAAGGTTTTATTTATTCATGAGAGGCACAGAGAGAGGGGCAGAGACACAGGCAGAGAGAGAAGCAGGTTTCCTACAGGGAATCAAATGCGGTACTGGATCTTAGGACTCCAGGATCACACCCTGTGCCAAAGGCAGATACTCAACCACTGAGATACCCAGGCGTCCCTCAGCTCAGGTCTTGATCTTGGGGTCCTGGGATTGAGCCCTGCATTGGGCTCCATGCTCAGGGCACAGTCTGCTTGTTCTTTTCCCTCTGCTCTTCCCCCCCACTCATGCTCTCTCTTCTCTCTCAAATAAATAAAGAAATCCTCAAAAAAAATTTTTTTAATTAAAAAATGAAGAGGGGCTTATACCAATACCTTTATGTAGCCCATTGTATAGTTTCTTTACCAAAGTAATAAGATTTTTGCTCTGATTTTTTTTTCATTTTTTAGAGAAAGAGTGGGGGAGGGGAGAGGAAAAAAATCTTAAGCAGGCTCCACACCCAGTGCAGAGCCAAATTGGGGGGCTCCATCTCACAGACCTGTTGCTCTGATTTTTAATATCTCTTTTTTAAATTGCCATGTCAGTTGTAGAAAGAGTATTTTAGCATTTTAATAAACCCACAACTTTTCTAAGATTTTATTTATTTAAAGAGCACAGGGTGAGGGGCAGAGGGAGAGAGAGAATCTCAAGCAGACTCCACACTAAGCATGGAGCCCAATATGAGACTTGATTTCATGATATTGAGATCATGACCTGAGCTGAAATCAAGAGTGGGATGCTCAACCAACTGAGCTACCTAGGTGCCCCAACATACAGCTTTTCTAAATGCTAATGGAAAACTCTGTGAATAAGCAAAATACCTACTTTTCAGATGTGACAAAAGTTATGTTCTTTTTCCATGTATGTCTCTGTAGAAAGATAAATATTTGAAGCAGAGGGGCACCTGAGTGGCTCAGTTGGTTGAGCATCCACCTCTTTTTTTTTTTAAGATTTTTTTTTTTAAGATTTTATTTACTTATTCATAAGAGACACAGAGAGAGAAAGGCAGAGATAAAAGATATAGGCAGAGAGAGAAGCAGGCTCCATGCAGGGAGCCCAATGTGGGACTCAGTCCCGGGACTCCAGGATCACACCCTGGGCTGAAGGCAGGTGCTAAACTGCTGAGCCACCCTGGCACCCCTAATCTTTTGATCACATATCCCTGAACTAACTTTAGATGAACAAGTATTCATTTTTCACATAGCTCTTGATCCTTTTTTGGACCATAATTGTGTGTGCGTGCAGGCACATGCATAGTCTTTGCTTTACATCTAGTGCTAGATTATAAAAATGTGCAAGCTCTGCATACAAAACAATCTTCATAAGCAATGGAAATGATTAGGATTATTTTATGATCTTTAAGAAATTTTACTGGGTGCCTGGGTGGCTCAAGTTGAGTGTCTGCCTTTGGAGAGGTTCATGATCCCAGGGTCCTAAGATCAAGCCCCACATTGGGCTCCCTGCTCAGCAGGGAGTCTGCTTCTTCTTCTCCCTTTGCGCCTCTGCCCTGTTTTTGCTCTCTCTTGCACACGCTTTCTCTCTCTTCCTCAAATAAATAAGTTAAATCTCAGGGCACCTATGTGGCTTAGTGGTTGAGCTTGTGCCTTTGGCTCAGGTTGTGATCCTGGGGTCCTGGGCTCAAGTCCCACATCTGGCTCCCTGTAGGGAGCCTGCTTTTCCCTCAACTTATGTCTCTGCCTCTTTATGTGTCTCATGAATACATAAAGTCTTTAACAAAAAAATAAGTAAGTAAAAAAAAAAAAAAAAAAAAAAAGTAAGTAAATACGTAAATGTAAAGTGTTTTTTTTGTTTTTTTGTTTTTTAAGATTTTATTTATTCATGAGAGGCAGAGACACAGGGAGAAGCAGGCTCCATGCTGGGAGCCTGACCTGGGACTCAATCTGGTTCTCCAGGATCACGCCCCGGGCTGAAGGTGGCGCTAAACCGCTAAGCCCCTGGGGCTGCCCCTAAAGCCTTAGAAAACAATTAATATTGAGCCTTGACTCTGGGCAGAAGAAGACAATTAATTAATTTGTATATTTATTAGTTGTTCACTGTAGCTTTTCCACAACTGGGCTAGGAAAAGATAATTTGAAGGAGTTTACAGCTAACTTCATGGCTATAATGTGAATCCTCTATTGAAATGTCAGCTTTTAACATTTCTAGTCAGATTCAACAGCTGCCTTAGATTTCTTGTGTGTAAGGATCCAGGTTGGGACGCCTGGGTGGCTCAGCCGTTGAGTGTCTGCCTTTGGCTCAGGGCTTGATCCCAGTCCGGGGGTCAAGTCCCACATCGGGCTCCCACTTGGGAGCCTGCTTCTCCCTCTGCCTGTGCCTCTGCCTCTCTCTGTGTGTCTCTCATGAATAAATAAATGAAATCTTTAAAAAGAATAAGAAAAAGGATCCAGATAGACTCCCATTAGTAATGGGAGCTACAATAAAACTTAATACTTTCTACTGAGGTTGGGAAATCAGAGCCGCTTTCATAAGCCCCAGAATTACAGAGAGATTTTTGTTAAACCATGACTATTTGTCCACTTACCTCATTAATACAGAGAGCTGTCAAATCATTGCCAGAAGTAATCTTTATACCTCGTAAGCATGTTTTGAAAATATATTATATGGCTGTCTAGTTATCTAGTGAATGTAAAAATAAATAGTGAAATGTTTTTTATTTTCTTTAACATTTACTTATTTAAGTGATCTCTTCCATTCTGGGGCTCAAACCCAAGACTCCCAAGATCAAGAGGCCCATGTACCACCGACTGAGCCAGCGAGGTGCCCTGAAATGCTTTCATTTAAAAAGCATAGTATATGAGTGCCTGGCTGGCTCAGTCAGTGGTTTGGGGATCTCTTGATCTCGATTGTGAGTTTGAGCCTCATGATGGGTATAAAAATTACTTTTAAAAAGTTTTAAAATAGGGACGCCTGAGTGACTCAGTGGTTGAGCATCTGCCTTCAGCTCGGCGTGATCCTGGGATCCTGGGATTGGGGTCCTGGATTGGACTCCCTGCAAGGAACCTGATTCTCCCTCTGCCTGCCTGTGTGTGTCTCATGAATGAATGAATGAATGAATGAATGAATGAATGAATAAAATCCTTTTAAAAATTAAAAAAATAAAAAGTTTTAAAATAGGGAGGCTCAGTGGCTCATTTGGTTGAGCATCTGCCTTGGGCTCAGGTCATCATCCCGGAGTCCAGGATGGAGCCCAGTGGCATTGGGTTCCCTTCTCAGTGGGGAGTCTGCTTCTCTGTCTGCCCCTCCCCCCACTTGTGTACTCTCTTTTTCTCTCTCAAATAAGTAAAATCTTTTCCAAAATAAAAAGTAGGGGCGCTCAGGTGGCTCAGTGGTTGAGTGTCTGCCTTTGGCTCAGGTCGTGGTCCCAGAGTCCTGGGATGGAGTCCCACATCAGGTACCCCCCGGGGAGCCTGCTTCTTCCTCTGCCAATGTCACTGCCCCTCTCTCTGCGTCTTTCATGAATAAATAAATAAAATTTTTTTTAATAAAAATAAAGAATAAAGGGGCGTCTGGAGGGCTCAGTTGGTTAAGCATCTGACTCTTGATTTTGGCCCAGCTCATGATCTCAGGATCATGAGATTGAGCCCTGCTTCTGCTCTGCACTGGACTTAGAGCCTGCTTAGGGTTCTTATTCTCCCTCTCCTGCTCCTCCTCCTGCCCCACGTGTGCGTGCATGCGCGCTCAAATAAATCAATCAATAAATAAATAAAACTTAAAGAATAAAAAAAAATTTAAAGAATAAAGCATATCATATTCCTGTAAAGAAACAATGGATTGGGGAAGGTAAGGAAGGATTAAAGATGTAGGATTGTAAGGGGCTAGGGGAACCTTTGCATTTGGTAGAGAGGGAAAGCTGCTCCTATGGAAGGATAGCATTGAAAATAGATATAATCTATAACCTAACTTTATTTTTGATCAACACACTGCCAACCCTCAGATTAAGGCAAGTTAATCATATCACCTTTATGTATCTTTATCTTCTAATGGGCTTATAAAAGATGATTCTGTACCTACTAAGTGAGAAAGCCATAGTACCTTAAACTGCTTATGTGTGGGCATATTGGAAGAAGCAAAACTGTGAACCAAATCACTGATTTTCCTTATTTACTAGATAAAATTGAGGGACAGAAGCTAATTGGACTACTTCAATTTAGTGGTCACTTCATTCTACCTCTCAACCTCTACTTTACCCTTAATGTTTTGCTCCTTTTTTCCTTTTTAAAGATTTTATGTGGGCAGCCCCGGTGGCGCAGCAGTTTAGCACTGCCTGCAGCCCGGGGTGTAATCCTGGGGACCCGGGATTGAGTCCCACATTGGGCTCCCTGAGTGGAGCCTGCTTCTCCCTCTGCCTGTGTCTCTGCCTCTCTCTCTCTCTGTGTCTCTCATGGATAAATAAATAAAATCTTTAAAAAAAAATAAAGATTTTATATATTTATCCATGAGAGACACAGAGAAAAGGCAGAGACATAGGCAGAGGGAGAAGCAAACTCCTCGCAGGAGCCCAATGTGGGACTCGATCCCGGAACTCCAGGATCATGCCCTGAGCCACCCAGGTGTCCCTTGTTTTGCTCCTTTCGTAGTAGGCAGGAGTTTGGGAAACCAAGAAGATGAGTTATCATAATTTTCACATGTAATGACTTTTCATTCTTTCACTAGATTTTCTTATATTTCATGAAGACAGATGCCATGTTATTTACTGCTAAATCCCTAGTGCTTAACATAGTAGCTCAATATCTATTTTTTGAATGAATGAGTATGATGCATTATTTGGGAATATGATCAAACTGTTTTAAATTTATTTTTCTGGGATCCCTGGGTGGCACAGCGGTTTGGCGCCTGCCTTTGGCCCAGGGCGTGATCCTGGAGACCCGGGATCAAATCCCACATCGGGCTCCCGGTGCATGGAGCCTGCTTCTCCCTCTGCCTGTGTCTCTGCCTCTCTCTCTCTCTCTCTCTCTCTGTGACTATCATAAATAAATAAAAATTAAAAATAAATAAATAAATAAATAAATAAATTTATTTTTCTTTCTATTAGATATGCAACCATTGTCTCCAATTTCTGTCCATGAACGCTACAGTTCTCCTACTGCAGGGAGTGCTAAGAGAAGACTTTTTGGGGAAGACCCCCCAAAGGAAATGCTTGTGGACAGGATCATAACAGAAGGAACAAAATTGAAAATTGCCCCTTCTTCAAGCATTACTGCTGAAAATATATCAATTTCACCTGGGCAGAGTCTTCTAACTATGGCCACAGCCATAGTCACAGGGACAACAGGACATAAAGTTACAATCCCATTGCACGGTAACATTTTAATGCCTTTATCTTATATTTTTTCTGAATTGGTTAATTAAGATTTGTCTTGCTGGATTGGATCACGTGGCCTTTTTAACCCAGTTTCTTTTGAACCTATACTATTTTTTTTTTAATTTATTATTTTAGAGCAGTTTTGGGTTCACAGCAAATTGAGTAGAAGGTACAGGGGTTTCCCATATACCCACTGCCACACATACACAGCTTCCATCACCATCAGCATCCTGCACCAGAATAGCATATTTGTTAACAATGGATGAACCTACATTGACACATCATTATTATCCCAAGTCTATAGTTTACATTAGGGTTCACTCTTGGTATTGTACATTGTATAGATTTTGACTAAAGTTTAATGACACATATCCACCATTATAGTATTATACAGAATAGTGTCATTGCCATAAAAATCCTGTTTCCATCTTTTGTTTTTGTTTTGTTTTGAACTTACACGGTTTTTTGAATTTTCACATTTTAAAAATTTACCATTCTTTTTGTTAAGACTATTTTACTTTTTTATCTGAGCTTTATGAATGAGTTGCAAAAATCTTGTTTCTTGATTAAAAACATCTCCTTTAGAGTTCAAAAGAAAACAGTATTTTTTCAGAGCAGAAATAGAAAACAAGGGTGTTATAACCTAGAATTAAAAAAAAAATCTAGAATTAATATTTTTGTGGATTTCTTCTCCTTTTCTCACCTATTCCTATGTTTATACATAGATAGTTAAAGATAATTGACAACCTTTCTGGAACACATGCAGCTTATTTCTAAAACTGAAAACTCTTGTTTATATGTTTAGGTATTGCAAATGATGCTGGAGAAATCACACTGATACCAATTTCCATGAACACAGCTCAGGAGTCCAAAGTCGAGAGTCCTATATCACTTACTGCTCAGTCATTAATTGGTGCTTCTCCGAAACAGACTCATCTGACTAAAGCGCAAGAGGCACATCCAACTGGAATAAGCAAACCAAAGAGAACTGGTTCTTTAGCACTGTTTTATAGAAAGGTATGTGATTTTATGGCATCCAAAAGATCTCATTTGGGGTGCCTGGCTGGCTCAGTCAGTAGAGCATGTGACTCTTAATCATAGGGTTGTAAGTTCGAGCCCTATATTGGGTATAGAGATTATTTAAAAATAAAATGATCTCATTTAATCAGTGCATCTATTGAGTAATAGAGCACCTTTAGCATTCTCTTTTGTGTGTATGGTAAAATATACATAATATAAAATTTATCATTTTAACCATTTTTAAGTGTACAGTAAAGTTTCATTAAGTACATTCACATTGATACACAGTTTTCACCATCATCCATCCCAGAACATTGTCATCTTCCTAAACTGAAACTCTGTTCCAATTACAATAATTCCCCATTCCTCTTCCCACCACCAGCTCCCGGCAGCCACCATTCTTCTTTCTGTCTCTATGCATTTAACTATTCCAGGTACCTCATATAAGTACAAATATGCATCCTTTTGTAACAGGGTTTGTTTCACTTAACATAAGTCTTCAAGATTCATCCATATTATAGCATCATTCAGAATTTCCTTTTTAAGTCTGAATAATATCCCACTGTATTTATATATCACATTTTGTTTTTCAATTCATCCATACATGAACATTTAGGTTGTTTCTACCATTTGGTTATTGTGAATAATGCTGCTATGAACATTAGTGTACAAATATCTACTCAAGTCTCTGTTTTCAGTTTTCTTGTATATATACCCAGAAGTGGAATAGTAATTCTGAATTTAATTTTTTGAGGAACTGTCATACCATTTTCCACAGTGTCAGCCCCATTTTATATTGCTGCTATAGAGACGCCTGGGTGGCTCAGGGGTTGAGTGTCTCTGCCATCAGCTCAGGGCATGATCCTGGAGTCCCGTGATGGAGTCCTGCATTGGGCTCCCTGCATGGAGTCTGCTTCTGAATCTGCCTGTGTCTTTGCCCCCCTCCTTCTCATGAATAAATAAATTCTTTTAAAAAAACAGTTTTATATTTCTGCTACCATACATGAGGTTCCAAGTTCTCCACATTCTTGTCAACTCTGTTTTCTGTTATTTTTTAAGATTTTATTTATTTATTGATGAGAGACACAGAGAGAGAGGCAGAGACATAAGGCAGAGGGAGAAGCAGGCTCCATGCAGGAAGCCTGATGTAGGACTCCATCCCAGGACCCCAGGATCACACCCTGAATCAAAGGAATACAGATGCTCAACCACTGAGCAACCCACATGTCCCATGTTATTTTTGATAGTAGCCATTTTAATGAGACTGAAGGGTGGGGAGGGCACGTTCGTGGCTCAGTCGGTTAAGTCTCTGCCAGATCATGATGGCAGGGTCCTGGCATTGAGCCCCGCATCAGGCTCCCTGCTTAGCAAGGAGTCTGCTTCTCCCTCTCTCTCTTCCCTCCCTGCTCATGCTCGCTCTCGCTTGCTCTTTCTCAAATAAATAAAATCTTAAAAAAAAAAAAAAGAAAAACAGAATGAAGTGGTATCTCATAGTTTTGATTTGCATTTCCCTAATTATTAGTGGTGTTGAGCATCCATCATGTGTTTATTGGCCATCTGTTTTCCTTGGAGAAATATTTATTAAAGTCTTTTGCCCATTTTGTATTTGAGTTTTGTCATTGAGCTGTAGTTCTTTATATATTCAGGATAAGAATCCTTATCAGGTTTATAATCTGCAAGTATTTTCTCCCATTCCAGGAGTTTCCTTTTCTCTGTGTTGATAGTCATTTTGACTTTGAAGAAGTTCAGTTTGTCTATGTTTTATTTTACTGTCTTTTCCTTTTTGTGTCATATCCAAGAAATCATGGAGCATTCCAATGTCATGAAGCTTTTCCCCCTGTTTTTTTGTAGGAGTTTTATATTTTCAGCAATTGTGTTTAATTCTTTGATTCACTTTGAGTTAATTTTGTATATGGTAGAAGATGAGGATCTATCCTCATTCTTTTGCATCTGTTTTCTCAACACTATTTGTTGAAAAGACTCTTTCCCCTTGAATGGTCTTGGCACCATTTTCCAAAGCCATTGAACCATATGTGTGACAGCTTATTTCTGGGCTCTTTTCTAAGCATTGTCCTCGTAATTTCTTTTTTTTCTTTTTAGGATTTTATTTATTTATCCATGAGAGAGACACGGGGCAGGGGTGGGGTACAGAGACACAGGTGGAGGGAGAAACAGGTTCCATGCAGGGAGCCCAATGTGTGGGACTCAACCCTGGGACCCCAGGGCTCACGCTCTGAGCCAAGGCAGACACTCACCACTGAGCCACCCAGGCATCCCTGTCCTCTTAATCTCTGTGTTTATGGTAGTCCTATACTGTTTTGATTACTAGAACTTTGTAGTGTGTTTTAAAATTGGGAAATGTGAGCCTTCCAACTTTGTTCTTCTTTTTCGAGATTATTTTGGCAATCCAGAGCCCCTTGAGATTCCACATGAGTTTTAGGATGGATTTTTCTTAAGATGGATTTTTCTATTTCTGTAAAAAAACATCATGGGGATTTTGATAGGGATTGCACTGAATCTAAATTGCTTTGACTAGTATTGACATCTTATTACTGTTATTAAGCCTTCAAGTCCACAAATATGGGATATCTTTCCATTTATTTGTGTTTTGGGTATTTTGTTTTTTAGTTAACATACAGTGTTTTATTATTTTAGTTTCTTTCAGCAGCATTTTGCAGTTTTCAGTATATACTCTTTTACCTCCTTGGTTGATTCCTAACTATTATTCATGATATTATAAATGCATTTGCTTTCTTTATTTTATTTTGGGGTTATTAATTATTGGTGGTATAGGAAAAGAGATATTTTATTTTATTTTATTTTAAGATTTTATGTATTTACTCATGAGAGACACAGGCAGAGGGAGAAACAGGCTCCACACAAGGAGCCCAACATGGGACTCGATCCCAGGTCTCCAGGATCACACCCTGGGCTGAAGGCAGTGCTAAACCGCTGCGCCACCGGGGCTGCCCTTCATCATTAATTCTTGAAAGACTTGCCCTTTTCTCTACTCCCATTGCCTCCTCTACTCTGACTCCCCAAATCCTACCTCCACTTTGTGCCTTTCTAGGCTTGTTTTATTTATTTTTTTTTATTTTTATTTTTATTTATGATAGTCACACACACACACACACAGAAAGAGAGGCAGAGACACAGGCAGAGGGAGAAGCAGGCTCCATGCACCGGGAGTCTGACGTGGGATTCGATCCCGGGTCTCCAGGATCGCGCCCTGGGCCAAAGGCAGGCACCAAACCGCTGTGCCACCCAGGGATCCCTCTAGGCTTGTTTTAAAAACAGAGATTGAAAATGCAGCTTTTCCAAAAAAAAAAAAAAAAAAAAAAAAGGAAAATGCAGCTTTTCCCCCATTCCCTATTTTTAATTTTCAAAATGGCAGATTTCTGCCTTTGATAATGAATCTAAGATTGACAGAAATAAAACTTTAGTTTTGAATTTTTAATTCTGAATCTATTTCAGAATCTGGTTTTTTTAGCATATTGATATAGATTAGGAGATAGAAAAATTTATCCTCAAAGAGAATAGTATGTCTTTATCTATAAGGAGCATAAGTGTCCAGGTCTATAGTGAATTCAAAATAACCATTCCTTGAATAAATTACAGCTATTAATTATGTTGAACTCCATGTGATACTGGTGTTCTGTGCCTGAATGGAATTTTCTATGAATTTTTTGTTAAAATCAGAAGACTTTCAGAATATGTTTCTGTAATGCATTGGATCAACTCTGTAAAAGATACTTAACAAGTATTATTTAATTACATATTTCTTGTAATCTTTTAAGTTAGGACTGTATCTTTTATTTTCTATCACAAATACAAAGTTTTAGCATCTTTCCCACTTGTCTGACCGAAATGGATTCCGTTTATCTCTTGGCCATCTCAACCAGAAATAAGGTGATAGGATGCAGAAAATTAGTTTGCTATAAAATGAATCACTTGTGAAAAAAAAAATGAATCACTTGTGGCTTTGGAGTCAACCACCTCTCTTTTTTTCAGATTAGTGTGTTGGATAGGTTACATTTGTTTTTAAACTCTAATTTGTGGATTATTTTCCTGCCAAAGATACTTTTATATAAGGGATATTTGACTCTTTTTCATTATTTTTCCCTGAACATTTAAATTTAAAGGCTTAAAACAGTAAAACATAATGCTTCTTGGATGACTGGAAACCATTTTAGACTCTTGTATGGACCTTCTGGTCATTTGCATTACTATCAGTTCATACAAAGATTATAAAAATGAGGGACACCTGGGTGGCTCAGCAGTTGAGCATCTGCCTTTGGTTCAGGGCGTGATCCTATAGTCCCAGGATCGAGTCCCACATCAGGCTTTCTGCATGGAGCCTGCCTCTCCCTCTGCCTATGTCTCTGCCTCTCTCTCTGTGTGTGTCTCTCATGAATAAATAAACAAATTAAATATTTTTAAAATAATAGTAAATAATTTTAAAAATAAAAAAATTACAAAAATGAAAGGCTTCAAGGCATTGAACTGAATTTAATATTCCATTTATGTGCTTGTGGAAACAATGTAGAACATAGGGGAAGCCTTTTATTTATTTTTTTTATTTTTATTTATTTATTTATTTTTATTTATGATAGAGAGAGAGAGAGAGAGAGAGGCAGAGACATAGGCAGAGGGAGAAGCAGGCTCCATGCACCGGGAGCCCAACATGGGATTCGGTCCCGGGTTTCCAGGATCGTGCCCTGGGCCAAAGGCAGGCGCCAAACCGCTGCGCCAACCAGGGATCCCAGGGGAAGCCTTTTAAATTGTTTAGCTTTCTGACTTATTCTTGAAGTCAAACATTTTAGCTCTTTATTATATGACTTTTCTTTTTGAGATTTTATTTTTAAGTAATCTCTACATGCAACCTGGAGCTTGAACCCACAACCCCGAGATCAAGAATTGTATGCTCCACCAACTCAGTCAGCCAGGCACCCCTACTATCTGACATTTTAGACTTTGTGGCAGTTTTATCTGAACAAAAAAAATGGTGGGAATTTCTGAACACTTGAAAAATTATGTATTCATAATGGTTATGATGCAAGTAAATCCTGCAGTTAGTGTTTCTTTATTTACATAGGTGACAGCACAGAGGACATCTTTTTCAAAATAATTTTTTAAGATATTTATTTACTTATTTGTTTATTAGAGCATATGACAGAGATCACGGGCAGGGGGGAGGAGTAGAGGGAGGAGCAGATTCACCACTAAACAGGGAGCCCAACACGGGGCTGAATCCTTGGAATCTAGATCATGACCTGAGCCCAAGGCAGATGCTCAACCAACTTAGCCACCTAGGTACCTCTTTAAGATGGTTTTCTAAAGAGAATTTTGCTTCAATCTGTGGTCTCCTGCTGTAGGACAGAAATTTTATGTAATTTTACATAATATTTATCAACAGCCTAGGTGTTTGTCAGTCTTGGCCCAAATCCCATGTTCATGGTAAGAGGTAAATTAGAGAAATTACTTGTTTTTTTTGTTGTTGTTTTTTGTTTTGTTTTTGTCTTAATGTACTACCTTCCATCTTAGGTCTATCATTTGGCAAGTGTCCGCTTACGTGATTTATGTTTAAAACTGGATGTTTCAAATGAGTTACGAAGGAAGATATGGACATGTTTTGAATTTACTTTAGTTCACTGCCCTGATCTTATGAAAGACAGACATTTGGATCAGCTGCTCCTTTGTGCCTTTTACATCATGGCAAAGGTAATATATAAACTAGGGGAAGCTCTTGGTCCTAGTTTCCCATTCTTTTATTCTTCACAGGAAGAAAAAGCTCAGATATTTGAAGTTGCTTTTATTTGAAGCACGAAGTGAAGAGAAAAATCTGTTGCACTTACTAGTTTGCCTTAAATGCTATTTGCTGGGCAGCTCAGGTGGCTTAGTGGTTTAGTGCCACCTTCAGCCCAGGGCCTGATCCTGGAGACCCAGGATGGAGTCCCATGTCAGACTTCCTGCATGGAGCCTGCTTCTCCCTCTGCCTGTGTCTCTGCTTCTGTGTGTGTGTGTGTGTGTGTGTGTGTGTCTCATGAATAAATAAACAAAATCTTTTTTTTTAATAAACAAAACCTTTAAAAAAAATGCTGTTTGCCAGCACCGCCCACCACTGTTAATTAAGTTAAATTCCAGCTACTGTATCTATTCTCTAGACTCCATTTCTTTAGCTTTCCCATATCATAAGACTACATTGGTTGTAAAGAAATTGGAATAGATCTTAGAGACCATTTGTAGTATATGGCTCTCCATATTATTAATGTGAACGGCACCATTGCCACCCCCATCCCTGTGACACCTCTCATCTGATACTTCACAGTAAAATGATCATTATGTTGTAGGCTGATAACTAAGGCCCAGAGCTGCAAGTAACTTGTCAAAGTTATACAATTAATAAATGGCAACCTAGGATTTCCTATTTCATAATTTAATGAATTCATAATTCATAAAATAGCTTGTATAACATTGCTCTCTAGTGATTTGTTGCACCACCTTACAAGAGCATTTTATTTTGTAGTTGCTACAACATTGTATGTTTTTATCATAAAATAATATCTTACTTGTTTTTTAAAATTCTGATATATCTGAGACAATCACCTATAACTTTGGTCTGAACCATATGACCACACTGGCAGTCCTAGTAAGTGTACATAGTTATCTAAATTTTAAGCTTTTTGAGACAGAGAACATGTTTTTAGACTTATTTTTGATTATCCTCTCACAGGGCTTTTTTTAAATCTCTGTACAAAATAAATACTAATAAATGTTATTAACTAATCATTTGTGTTTTCCAGAGAACTATCAGAGTTCAGGCTTTGCCATTTCTAGCTCATCATTATAGAGAAAAGGTTTAGTGGTAATGGACTTTGATTGAAGTAGACGGAAGGAGTAAATTAAGTAAACTTTATAATAAATAAGCCAGAAAAGATACCTTTATAGATGAAAATCCATTTTCTTCCTTTTGGCCACCACTGTAAATTTTCTGGCTAAGCATTAGAAACCCTATAATCAAAAAAAAAAAGAAAGAAAGAAAGAAAGAAACCCTATAATCTGTCCTAAAATATTAAAAGCTTCATCGTGGGCAGCCCGGTGGCTCAGCGGTTTAGTGCTGCCTTCAGTCCAGGGCGTGATCCTGGAGACTGGGGATTGAGTCCCATGTCGGGCTCCCTGAATAGAGCCTGCTTCTCCTTCTGCCTGTGTCTCTGTCTGTTTCTCTCTCTCTCTCTGTCTCTCTCTCTCTCATGAATAAATAAATAAAATCTTTAAAAATAAATAAAATAAATAAAAGTTTCATTGTATAGTAACTGCTCAATTTTCTTGTGAATCACAAGAAATTTTCTGTCCTTTAGTATGTGGTTAATTTACTTTTAAATAAGTACTTCAAAAGCTAATAAAATCAGAGACTGCAGGGGATGCACAGATCTGAGTTTTCTTGTATCATTCTTTTTATAAAAAAATACATTTTCAGTAGAGTTATACCATAGCAATATCAGTGCTTTTGATTAATGAAACTATTAGCTGAGTTCCCAGAGGCCACAAAGCCTGAACTTTAAAGGTAGTAAATATCATAAATGGTAATGGTTTTTAGTCATGGACTGGCCTGGGGTTAATGGCTTTCTGCAAGACTGCTCTCAATGACAACTTATAATTGAAGTTTTGTTCAGAGCCTTTTTCTTTTAAGAGTAATTGATAAATACAGTTTTTATTTTCCTTAGGTAACAAAAGAAGAAAGAACTTTTCAAGAAATAATGAAAAGTTACAGGAATCAGCCCCAGGCTAATAGTCATGTGAGTTGCATTATTTTTCCTCCTGTCCAAAAATAGGTTTGTACTGTTTCTCTGTTGACAAGTCATATAGAAGGTAAATTTCTTTTACAGTTTTACTCTACTTTAGAGGGTTTTTGTTTGTTTGTTTTTAAGATTTTATTCATTTACTCATGTGAGACACACAGAGAGAGAGAGAGGTAGAGACACAGGCAGAGGGAGGAGCAGGCTCCACGCAGGGAGCCCGATGTGGGACTCAATCCCAGGACTCCAGGATCACACCCTGGGCCAAAGGCAGGTGCTAAACCGCTGAGCCACCCAGGGATCTCCCTAGAGTTTTTGGTTTAATGCATACTATTAAACTTTAAAGACAGTTTCAGAAAAGCCAGGAAGTTGGCTGCTTCTCACTCATCCATATATTTGCATATACTTGTTAACATATTCTCCTATTTCATTTGTTCATTTGTTGAATGGGGACATCTGTCACAAAAAATATGGGGCACCTGGCTAGTTCAATCAGTAGAGCACGTGAGTCACAGGGTCATGAGTTCAAACCCCACCATAGGGCATGGAGCCTACTTTATAAAAAAATCAAATGAAAAATATGTATGATAATAATATTCTTTAACTGTATGAGACTTGATTCTCTAATGATATTTGAATCCAGTGAAATTTGAGGATTTATTAACTTAAGTCAAGCTTCTTTTGCCATCTATTTTCTTTTTTTTTTTTAATATTTTATTTATTTGCTCATGAGAGACACAGAGAGAGAGAGAGAGAGAGAGGTAGAGACACAGGCAGAGGGACAAGCAGGCCCCACCCACGCAGGAAACCCGACACGGGGCTCGATCCTGGGTCTCCAGGATCACGCCCTGGGGTAAAGGCAGGCACTAGACGCTGAGCCACCCGGGCTGCCCTGCCATCTATTTTCTATTAAGAATCTTAATGTTTGCATCTTTAAATAGATATCAAGCATTTTTGATAATGTTGTTTTATAGTAGTGATGGTGAGAATCCTACAATCCTATACAACTTTTCAGCTATGGAAATATAAAATATTAACCTAGTGATGGCCTGGCACATAGTAAGTATTTAATGACTGTTGCCTCCATAATATTACTATTACTGTAGCTGAAGAACACAAGATTAAGCTACCTTAAAGCTTTGACCACTAAAGAGCCTGGTTGCTGTGCTCTAGGGAGCATAATAGCCTCCTTTTTGACCTTTGTGATCTGCCATCTCAGGAACAGATAACTGCTCAGATATCCCATGTTCAAGTACTGGTAGTCACACCCCCTTCTAAGAGAGCCCTACATATAATTTTACTTCCTTATCTAAGCTTCAAAACACAGTGATAGTAATACAGACATTAGAAGAGCCAAGTACAGGCATTTGTTATATCCTATGACAGGCTAAGAGTTTCTGGACCCTTCAGAAAAATCCCTCAGGAACAGAGCCTAGAGAGGTCCAGATTATCCCCAAAGATCATTAAGGTGAAGTTAGTGTGGTCTAAAATGGACCAACCCAGAGCTTCCTAAAAATCCTCTCAACACCAATACTCATAGGATGACAGGGAATCAGTCATGCTTTTCAGCTATATTGGAGGTAGGAAAGAATTTAGGGCAAAGAAGGGAAACAGATTTTCCTGTGCCACCTGAAAGGAGGTGGAAGTGAGATGGGAGCAGGAAAACAAGCCTTCATGAGATCAAATAATTCTCATGTAAGGAATTAAAAAAGGAAGAATAATAAGCTCAGATATTTGAAGTTGCTTTTATTTGACAAAACCTGCTCATTACTGTTTAGTTGCTATCTGCTACCTCAAGTCTTCTGTTTTGTAAACTCCTACAATGGTATGGTTTAGGTGATAGGCTCTGCTTCCATATGCCATCTACTAAGATGTTTGCCGTAATCTGCATTTGCCAGGCTAACAACCCCTTGCCCTTGATTATCACCCATACAGACAAATACCCTTTCACTGGTAACCTATTTTGTTCTTATTTTGGTTTTGCTTAACTTGTGCCTCTCTGACATAGCAGTCCTTTTTTTCTACTCTGACCTATAGGTCTATAGAAGTGTACTATTGAAAAGTATTCCAAGAGAAGTTGTGGCATACAATAAAAACATAAATGGTGATTTTGAAATGACAGATTGTGGTAAGTTGCCCAATTTAATAATCTATATATAGCATAACTTTGATTACATTGTACATAACACAGTGGGTGTCAGACAACATGGAGGCAATGATGTAGGTGGGATGGGTAATGCATATGTGAATGCATTAGGGAAAAAACAAGTTTGAGATAAATATGGGTCAGGTGCTTCCCTCCCCAGAGATGGTATAAATTGAAACCATTAACGTGTTCACCTGTTGTGTTTTAGAAGCTATTCCACATTTAAGTTACATATGTTAGTAAAACACATAAAAGGCTTCCCAGAACTTTTAAATAAATAGGTAAATACTCCTAATTTCCCCAACATGTGCCTATTTTAAGCATTAGGCATTTATAATAAATGATTTTCATCAATAAAAACTCATTTCTGACATTGACTATGTTAATTAGCAGAGCATTGGCCTTTGATTGAGATATGCCTAACAGAAACCCTTATAGTAGCCATCTATTGGGAATGAGCTTCCTGATTAAAACAGTGATTTACTCATGGACTATGCATTCTTCATTATTATGTTAATGGACTACGCAGACTGGTATTATTGATTAGAAAATGTCAGGGGCTCCTACGTGGTTCAGTTGATTGAGTGGCCAATTCTTGATTTAGGCTCAGGTCATGATGTCAGGGTCTTGGAGTTGTGGGGTTGAGCCCACATGGGGCTCCTTGATTAGTGTGGAGTCTGCTTATCCTCCCCCTCCCTTTTTGCCCCTCCCCTACATAGTTTGCGCTCGCTCTCTCTGATAAATAAAATCTTAAACCAAGAGAGAAAGAAAATTTAAGAGACCC
Organism: Canis aureus; assembly: GCF_053574225.1. Taxonomy (NCBI): domain Eukaryota; kingdom Metazoa; phylum Chordata; class Mammalia; order Carnivora; family Canidae; genus Canis; species Canis aureus. Next base: position 31,227,395 of record NC_135636.1, on the reverse strand, counting down.
AGATTATAGGTTAATCTAAGTAACACAAATGTAATACACCAGTGTATTATATCAGCATGTTGAAAACTACAATACTTCTTCCTCAGTGCCTTGTTTTAAGGATTACAAAGAATGATATGTGTGTGCTGTTTAACACAGATCTGTTTAAAGTAAGGCCTTAGTAACAGCTATTATTTATTATTTTTTAAGCAATATAAAATTTATTGTATCTTATTAGTATTTCATTTTAAATGTCTTTTTTCTTTTTTTTTTTCTTCAGAAGCTAATTTCTCTAAGGCCTTTTTTTTTTTTTTTTTTTTTTAAGAATTTATGTATTTACTCATGAGACACAGAGAGAGAGGCAGAGACAGAAGCAGGCTCCATGCAGGAGCCCGACATGGGACTCGACACCCGGTCCTCAGGATCACGCCCTGGGCTGAAGGTGGCGCTAAACCGCTGAGCCACCAGGGCTGCCCCATATTCTTTTTTTAAAAGTACTTTGTAGGGCAGCCCCGGTGGCGCAGCGGTTTAGCGCCGCCTGCAGCCCAGGGCATGATCTTGGAGACCGTGGATCAAGTCCCACGTCAGGCTCTCTGCATGGAGCCTGCTTCTCCCTCTGCCTGTGTCTCTCTCTCTCTCTCTCTCTGTCTCTATGAATAAATAAATAATCTTTTAAAAAAAAATAAAAGTACTTTGTTAAAAAAAAAAAAAAGTACTTTGTAGGGGGCACCAAAGTGGCCCAGTCAGTTAAGCAGTTAAACATCCAACTCTTGATTTCAGCTCACGTCATGATCTCGGGATTCTGAGATTGAGCCCTACCTCAGGCTCCACACTGAGTATGGAACCTGCTAAAGATTTTCTCTCCCTCTGCCCCTCCCCACCTTTCTCTCTCTCTCTCTCTCTCTACCTCTCTCAAAAATAAATAAATACTTTAGGGGTGCCTCGCTGGCTCAGTTGGAGGAATGTGTGACTCTTAAGGTTGTAAGTTTGAGCTCCATGTTGGGTGTAGAGATTAGTTAAATAAAACTTTCAGGGGTGCCTGGGTGGCTCAGTCAGGCCTGTGCATTCAGCTCAGTTCATGATCCCAGGGTCCTGGGATTGAGCCCCCACATCAGGCTCTCTGCTCAGAAGGGAGACTGCTTCTGCCTCTGCCTGCTACTTTCCCTACATGTGCTGTCTCTGTCAAACAAATAAAATCTTAAAAAATAAAATTGAAAAATAAAATACTTGAAATGTTGAAGACTAGGTCATACATTAAAAAAAAAAAAAAAAAAAACCTGAAAAGTAGATTCTCTCATGAGACAAAAATTCTGTTTTCTTTTTTTTTTTTTAATATTTATTTATTTATTTTATGATAGACATAGAGAGAGAGAAGCAGAGACACAGGAGGAGGGAGAAGCAGGCTCCATGCCGGGAGCCCGACGTGGGGCTCGATCCCAGGACTCCAGGATCAGGCCCTGGGCCAAAGGCAGGCGCCAAACTGCCAAGCCACCCAGGGATCCCCAAAATTCTGTTTTCCTATGAAATATATAACATTGGTAAATGCAAATTGATAATCAGGTGATTTTATTTCACATTATATACCCATTTAACAATCACCAGACAATAAAGATATAAATAGAGCATGTTTTTACTTGTTTTTGGGAGTATATTGATACCTTTTAGAAATCCCAGCAAACTGCCAAAATATCACTGACGTGGATAAAACAACTAAAGTTTTAAATTGGCTCATGATCAGTAGCTTTTGCATAACTGGAGCTAAACAGCAATGCTCTCTCAGTCAGAAAGCCAGTCATAAATATTTATTGCCCACTGTTATTCCTGGCAATAAAAAAGGATGAATGGGGATATGGTAGGAGAAATATAAAACAAATATTAAATGCTTATTCCAGGGAAGTGCTGCTGTGCTGGTCAAGCCCATCATATCACCCTTTGATTTATAAATAAATTCTGATCTTCTTTCTTATTTTTATCTTAAAATAATTTTACTTCTTTCTCCATTTTTAAGTGTTAAGAATCACAATATATGCCTCTTCTCAATCTGAAGACTCATAACAGTATGTGCAAAGAAACCATCATCAGTCAATTGAGCAGCTCCTTTAGGGGTGATGGATGAGGGTTTCATCACTGTGTGCTTCCCAAATAATTTGGATATGTATGCCCAAGCTCTGAAACCAGTTCCCTGAGAAATGAATATCTACTGTTTTCTTAGTGTCGTTTTCCTTAGATGAAATGTGTTATCCTGGGATATAAAACCACATGCATGATGGTTGTAATTGGTGGCCACCTGCAACTCTGGGATAATTACCTTCTTCCATTCTACTTTCACTTTACATCTTTAGAAAATTCTGAAGCCAAAGATCCAGGCTGAACAATTTAGCATGTCTCTCCAGAGCTCTGCAGATAATTACTCTATTCTCCTAAAGATTTGTCTCATTCACTGATAATTTATGTAAATATGGTTATAAAATCACATTTTAATTGCTTTTTAATTACATTTAATTGACAGTGATTATATGATAATCCAAAAGACATTCTTCTTATTCATGAGAGCAGTAGGGAAAATTATAAGACCATAATAGTTCACTGATTCATTTAAAAAATATTTATCAGGGTCAGGGCACCCAGGTGACTCAGTTGGTTGAGCCTCTGACTCTTGGTTTCAGCTCAGGTTGTGATCTCAGGTTGTGAGATCGAGCCCTGTGCCAAGCTCCACGCTTGGTGTAGAGTCTACATGAGATTCTTTTTCTCTCTGTTCCTCCCTCAGCTCACAGGGGAGCTCACTGGCTCTCTCTCACACGCAAAATAAATTTTAAAAATCTTTTAAAATTTATTTATTTATTTATTTATTTATTTATTTATTTATTTATTTATCAGGGTCACCTAGCTGGCTCAGAAGAACATGCAACTCTTGATCTCACAGTCATGAGTTCAAGCCCCATGATGAGTATGGAGATTACTTAAATAAATTTTAAAACTTTTAAAAATTTTTAAAAATACTTGTCAAACATGTACCTCAAATTATATCAGATAGAGATCCCTTCTACCCTCTGGAGAAAACATATTTTTAACAGTTATAGCGGCAGGCAAGCAAAACTTTGATCCCCATCTCTCTTGCAGTCTTTCATAAGTTCCATCTCCTAATTAAGACTTTAATTTAAGGGTACCCGGGTGGCTCAGCCATTGAGCATCTGCCTTTGGCTCAGGGCGTGATCCTAGGGTCCTGGGATCGAGTCCTGTATCAGACTCCCTTCAGGGAGCTTGCATCTCTCTCTGTGTCTCTCATAAATAAATAAAATCTTTAAAAAAAATGATTTTAGAGATGCCTGAGTGGCTCAGCGTTTGAGCATCTGACTTTGGCTCAGGGCATAATCCCAGGGTCCAGATCGAGTCCCACATTGGGTTCCTTACAGGGGACCTGCTTCTGTCTCTGCCTATGTCTCTCTGCCTCTCTCTGTGTGTCTCTAATGAAGAAATAAATTTAAAATCTTTAAAAATAAATGGTTTTTCCAGCTGCAAGACTTCTCAGAGCCTTTAATATTCTAACATGGATTCTGAATTTCCAAGAGGAGGATATAATATGCAACATTTCCTGAACTTATTTGACCATATAGCCCTTTCCCAGCTATTGAGATCCTTCAAAATAGCAAGAGGGGCACCTAGCTGGCTTAGTTGGTAGAGCATGTGATTCTTAATCTTGGGGTCATGAGTTCAAGCCCTATGTTGGACATAGAGCTTACTTTAAAAATAATAATAATAAAATTTGAATTTTAAAAAATAGCAAAAGGGCTGCCTGACTGGTTCAGTAGAAGAGCATGTGAGTCTTGGTCTCAGAGTTGTGAGTTCCAGCCCCACACTGGGCATAGAGATTGCTAAAAATAAATAAACTTAAAAAAAAAAGTCAAGGGGTGCCCAGGTGGCTTGGTCAGTTAAGCATCTAATTTCTGATTTCAGCTTAGGTTGTGATCTTAGGTTACAGGATCAAGCCCCATGTTGGGTTCCTCAGCAGAGGGTTTGCTTGAGATTGTCTCCCTCTCCTGCGGCTCGTGCATGTGTCCTCTGTCTCTCAAATAAATCTTTTTAAAAATTAATTTAAAAAAATACAAGAGTGAAAAAGGTATCCAAATTGTGACTGCGATTTCTGATTCCATGGGGCTGCTTGGCCCTTGGACCATGCTTGAGTTTTCTAGTTTTCCTAAGATGCCTTTGGCTCTTTGGCTTTTTTAAAAGTACTTTGTAGTGCTTTTATCTATGTCTGCAGTGTTTGCAGTCTAGTGTATTGAGAATAAAAATTTACTCGCTTCGGCAGCACATATACTAAAATGAGAATGAAAACTTTTCTTCAGGGAATCCTGGGTGGCTCAGGAGTTCAGCATCTGCTTTTGGTTCAGGGCCTGATCCCGGAGTCCCAGGATCAAGTCCAGCATCAGGCTGGGCTCCCTGCATGAAGCCTGCTTCTCCCTCTGCCTATGTCTCTGCGCGCCTCCCTCTCTCTCTCTCTCTCTCTCTCTGTCTCTCATTAATAAATAAAGTCTTAAAAAAAAAGAAAAAAAAACTTTTCTTCATATACTCAATTATTTTTATTTTTTTAGTCTTTATTTATTTGAGACAGAGCACAAGTAGGGAGGGAGAGGATATAGGGGAGGCAGACTCCCGGCTTAGCAAGGAGCCCTAAGCTGCTGATCCCAGGACTCTGAGATCATGACCTGAGCCAAAGGCGGACACTCAACTGACTGAGCCACCCAGGTGTCCCTTTGCTGAATTATTTTCAATTTTCAGTGGTTTTCTTAGCTCCCATAAGCAGATGATTCTTACATGTTCAAGTAGAATGATTTGTAATTGTCTTGTAATGGTTTGTAATACTCTTGCAAAGAAAGAGTAGGGTAAATTTCTGCATGGTATCATAAGCTGTCCCAGAGTTACACAATAAATAGTAAAGCACCGGGATCCCTGGGTGGCGCAGCGGTTTGGCGCCTGCCTTTGGCCCGGGGCGCGATCCTGGAGACCCGGGATCGAATCCCACATCAGGCTCCCGGTGCATGGAGCCTGCTTCTCCCTCTGCCTGTGTCTCTGCCTCTCTCTCTCTCTCTGTGACGATCATAAATAAATAAAGATTAAAAAAAAAAATAGTAAAGCACCTCAAGATAAGCTATCATTTTATAACCTAGGAAACTAACTATAAACTGAGCACCAAGGTTCCTGTTGTGCTTGGGGAAAATAAGGCTCTTAGAACACTTCTTACCTGCCATGTATTACAGAAAAATAAATACAGGCAATTCATCTTGCTTCTTTCTTCATCTATAAGGATATGCTTTACCTTTTAGTCTTTCCACCTTTCTCAAAGAGCCATTATGACTATCTGCAGGCCTTTTGTTACCCAGAGCTCATGATTTGCCACTGCCACCCATACGTTGGAGCTCAATTTAGCTAAACCCTCACCCAGGGCTGGTGCCCTCTGGCAACCAGTGACCATGAGCTCAAAAGGTATGGTTGTAAAAACATTCTTGCTGAAGTAATATTTATAGAAAAAGAGTAGTAGCCTAAGTTTACATACTTGCATTTCTCAAGATTCCAATTTAATTTATACATAATATAGATAGATTTCTGAACCCTTTCTAAAAACATTAATTGGGCAGCCCGGGTGGATAGCAGTATAGCACCGCCTTCAGCCCAGGGCGTGATCCTGGAGACCCGGGATCGAGTCCCACATCGGGCTCCCTACATGGAGCCTGCTTCTCCCTCTGCCTGTCTCTCTGCGCCTCTCTCTCTCTCTCTCTGTGTGTGTGTGTGTGTGTCTTTCATGAATAAATAAATAAAATATTTAAAAAAATAAAAACATGAATTGCTTTACATAGAGATTTGTGTTTACTTTTTTGTTGTAGAGAGAGTTGTAATTCAGATCTATATACATATTAAAGTGCATCTGTTTGAACTGGAGGGTATTATGCTGAGTGAAATAAATCAATCGGAGAAGGACAAACATTATATGATCTCATTCATTTGGGAAATATAAAAAATAGTGAAAGGAAATAAAGGGGAAAGGAGAAAAAAATGAGTGGGAAATATCAGAGAGGGAGACAGAACATGAGAGACTCCTAACTCTGGGAAACGAACAAGGGATGGTGGAAAGGGAGGTGGGCGGGGGGTGGGGGTGACTGGGTGACAGGCACTGAGGGGGGCACTTGATGGGATGAGCACTGGGTGTTATGCTATATGTTGGCAAATTGAACTCCAACAAAAAAAAAAAATAAATAAAGTGCATCTGTTCTAACACTGAATTCTTTTAACAGACTTGGAAGATGCTACAAAAACACCTGACTGTTCCAGTGGACCAGTGAAAGAGGAAAGAGGTGATCTTATCAAATTTTACAATACAATATATGTAGCAAGAGTGAAGTCATTTGCACTGAAATACGATTTGTCAAATCAGGACCATGTGGTACGTTCTATATTTTACTACTATATGAATATTTGTAGTCATAGTTGGATTACTGTGAGTTTACTAGATAAGCATTTCCACTGATATATAGGAGGGAAAAAAATGCTAGTAATTAATCAAAGAGTGATTAAGACAGTGATACAATACAGACCAGAGGAAATCATGGAAATTTTATCCATACTATGATTATGTTGCTGGGAATTACGTTAACATACAGGCAAGTACTAGATGAGAATATGGAAAAATGAAAACAATTCTGGTAATTTTTTTCTCTTGTTTTTGATTTCTGTTGTTATATTTATATACGAGATAACTATTTTGCTCAAGATAAAGAGAAAAGGACATAAATAGGCCTGAATCATTAATAGAGGCAACACTAAGATATTTTTGTGCAGATTTGGAAGTACAAGAATGCCTGTAAAAGTATTACCAATGTTGGGACGCCTGGGTATCTCAGCAGTTGAGCATCTGCCTTGGGCTCAGGGAGTAATCCTAGGGTCCCAGGATCGAGTCCCACATTGGGCTCCCTGCGTGGAGCCTGCTTCTCCCTCTGCCTGTGTCTCTGCCTCTCTCTGTGTCTCTCATGAATAAATAAATCTTTAAAAAACAAAAAAACTTTCTCCCTCTGCCTGTGTCTCTGCCTCTCTCTCTCTCTCTCTGTGACTATCATAAAAATTTAAAAATAAAAATAAAAAATAAAAAACTATTACCAGCATATAAGCTGAGGTTGTTTCCCAAGAGAGTGGACATTAGTTGTAGAGGGACGTAGTCGAAACTGCATCTAGCCAGTAGCCATATATGTGTATTTGTATCTCTCTTTACATTTCTGTCTTTGTCCCTTTTAAGGAATGTGGCCTGTGACTATTCTCAGAGGCTATGACTGTTCATTCAGTTCCATCAGTTTCACCTCCCCCTATCATGAGTATGTCTGTCACTAGTCAATTGAAACTAGTTTTATTAGGGGTGCCTGGGTGGCTCATTTAAGTGTCTGACTCCTAATTTCAACTCAGATCTTGATCTCAGGGTTGTGAGTCCAAGTCCCATGTTGGACTCAACACTGCGCATGGGGCCTACTTTAAAAAAATTAGTTTATTAGCTTCAAGTGAAGATGATGAACGAAATTATTAATTAAGGAGCCATCTCCAGGGTCACCTGGGTGGCTCAGTGATTGAGTGTCTGCCTTTGCTCAGGCTATGATCCCAGGGTCTTGGGATCGAGTCCCACATCAGGCTCAAGGAGCCTGCTTCTCCCTCTGCCTATGTCTTTGCCTCTCTGTGTGTGTCTCATGAATGAATGAATAAAATCTTAAAAAAAAAAAAAAAAAGTGTAGTACCTGCTCCCCTAATTCTATTTCTAAGTCATTCACATTTCAATATAAAATCTTAACCAGGGCAGCCCTGGTGGCCCAGTGGTTTAGCACCGGCCTTCAGCCCGGGGCGTGATCCTGGAGTCCCAGGATCAAGTCCCGCATCGGGCTCCCTGCATGGAGCCTGCTTCTCCCTCGGCCTGTGTCTCTGCCTCTCTCTCTCTCTCTGTGTCTCTCATGAATAAACAAATAAAATTTTAAAAAATAAAATAAAATAAAATCTTAACCGTTTCAGTAACAGATTTGTTCCATGTTGGACTTATCCTGCTGGTTCATAGATTGCTGTCTCTTTTTTTTACCCCTCTGCTACTGCTTTGGTTATAGGGTGTGTATGTCTGTGTGTATGTGTGTGTATGTGTGTGTAGAGACAGAGGGAGATTGTTATTGTGTTAGGACATTGATTACTTTGCTTCTACTTTCTTTGCATGGACAAGAGGTTCCTATGCTGCTGACTTACCACTTCTGGGTGTCTCAGAATTCTTCAGGAGTTCCTAAAAGAGGGATCCCTGGGTGGCGCAGCGGTTTAGCGCCTGCCTTTGGCCCAGGGCGCGATCCTGGAGACCCGGGATCGAATCCCACGTCGGGCTCCCGGTGCATGGAGCCTGCTTCTCCCTCTCCCTGTGTCTCTGCCTCTCTCTCTCTTTCTCTTGTGACTATCATAAATAAATAAAAATAAAAAAAAAAAAGGAGTTCCTAAAAGATACGTGGAAATAAACGTTAGTTTATTTGTTAGTAATTGTTGAAAAACAAAGAAGTAATTGACCATGTCTTTACTTTTTTCAGCCATAAACTCTTATAGTATAGCTGACACCTAACTAAGAAATGTCAATAAGAATAAAACTATGAGAGTGCTTGGCTGGCTCATTTGGTAGAGGATGCAAGTCTTGATTTTGGGTTTGTGAGTTCAAGCCCCATGTTGGGAATGAAGCCTACTTATAAAAAATAAAAAAAAGAATAAAAATATGGTGGGATTCACAAAAAGAAACTTAAACTTACAAAAATTTACTTTTGATTATTTCAGATGGAAGCTCCACCTCTCTCTCCTTTTCCACATATTAAGCAACAACCAGGCTCACCACGCCGCATTTCCCAGCAACACTCCATTTATGTTTCCCCACATAAGAATGGGTCAGGCCTTACACCAAGGAGTGCTCTGCTATATAAGTTCAATGGCAGCCCTTCTAAGGTAAGGTGCACACAAACTTACTCCAAAACAACCTATGTGCATGTGTTAAAAACTGGATTTCAGATTAATAGTTAGTAATCTTTAATCTTGGGCAGCCCCCGTAGCTCAGTGGTTTAGCACCGCCTTCAGTCCAGGGCATGATCTTGGAGACCCAGGATCAAGTCCCAAGTCAGGCTCCCTTCCCTGCATGGAGCCTGCTTCTTCCTCTGCCTGTGTCTCTGCCTCTCTCTGTGTCTCTCATGAATAAATAAATAAAATCTTAAAAAAAAAAAAAAAAAAGTAATCTTTTATCTTGCTCTTTGCCTGCAAAGTTACTACCAATAAATATGAACTGTTACTGTGGCAGGTTTCCTGTGATCAAGAGCAGTATGTTCAATTGAGATAGTTTGATACATTACTATCGATATACTGGAGAAGTCACTGCAAGACTCCAGTGTCTTAAGCATGATCTGCTTAAGCATGATCTTGAGAAAGGACATATAAGGCAGCAGTTGTAACTGGTCAGACACAAGGAATATTAACTTTAAAGAAAGGCTTTGGAAGTAAAAGTTCATTTGATGAATGGGATAGCGAAAAGTCTGAAAATAGAGGCCTTCTCATATTTATACAGACAGTTCTGTGGTTATTCCCATCTTAACTTCCATGCAGTGATGAAGATGTCATAGTTACATGATTGTTGTTTTCAGACATTTGAAAAGCTATCAAGCAGATATGTTTAGTATGTCTCCAGAAGCCAACCTGACTAAAATACAATACTTCACAGACCTGCATTTCCTCTTCATAGAAGTTGGTTTTCCTGAAAGGATTTTTAGAAGAGATTCTTGCATGAAATCAAAGATGGGACCAATTGACTTCTCAGGCAGTGATATCAGTACCATAGATCAGAATCACCAGGGGTGCTTCTTGAACACAGCTGTCTGATAGACCTGCTGAAACCCAAAGCTCTGGCAGGATGGTTCACTTGACAGTTATGATCCACAGCATTCAGGAACCACTTCTCTAAGACCTTGCTCTCAGAATGTAGTTTATAGATCAACAACATCAACATCTCCTGGGAGCATGTTTAAAAAAAAGGCAGGAACCCAGGGGTGCGTAGGTGGCTCATTCGTCCTCTGCCTTTGGCTCTATGATTAAGCCCTGTGTCATACTTCCTGCTAAGCAGGGAACCTGCTTTTCCCTCTCCCTTTGCTGCTCCCTCTGCTTATGCTCTTTATCTCTCTGTCAAATAAATAAATAAAATCTTTAAAAAAAACAAAAACAAAAACAGGATCTCAAGCTTCAAGCCACCCCTACTGATTCTGAATCTGCATTTTAAACAGGATCCACAGATGATTAATAAGCACATTAAAGCTTAAAAAGCATTGCTCTAGGAGGAGGATTTCAAACTTTAAGGGAGTTTAGAATCACCTGAAGGGCTTGATTAAACATAGATTCCTGGAACCTGTCCCCAGAGTATCTGATTCAGTAGGTTTTAGGGTAAGGCTTGAGAGTTGCATTCCTAATAGGGTAAATCCAGTTTTTAAAGCCACTAGATGTGTTCTAATCATCCTTTTTAGGTTGGCCTAGATTAAAAAAAATAATCTCTGGGGAGCCTGCCTGGCTGGCTCAGTCAGTGGAGCATGCAACTCTTACTAATCTCAAGTTGTGAGTTCAAGTTCCATGTTGGGTGTAGAGATTACTTAAAAATTTTTTAAAAATAAATCTCGGGGTACCGGGGTGGCTCAGTCAGTTAAGTGGCTGACTTCGACTCAGGTCATGATCCTGGAGTCCAGGGATCGAGCCCCACATTGGGCTCCCTGCTCAGCGGGAGCCTGCTTTTCCCTTCCCTCTGCTCTTCTCCCTCAGCTCCTCCCCCACTCATGCTCACATGCTCAGTCTCTCTCAAATAAATAAAAATCTTAAAAAAATAAATTCTCTACCCTACTGTTTAGCTTTGGATAAAGTGCAGGAAGAAACAGCTTAGTGCTTTGCTGCTGTTTCCTCTTTTTTCCCCTTTTACTCACATGTGTCCTCTATTTTTGCAGAGTTTGAAAGATATCAACAATATGATACGGCAGGGTGAACAAAGAACCAAGAAGCGAGCAATAACCATCGATGGTGATGCGGAATCACCTGCCAAACGCCTCTGTCAAGAAAATGATGATGTTTTGCTTAAACGACTACAGGATGTTGTCAGTGAGAGAGCAAATCATTGAATGCCCTTCCTGTTTCTATGATAAAAAGCACTTTGAGATGGCAGAAAGTTGGGGCTCTGTCCTTCAAAACTTTCAGCCCTGTAGATGGAAAGTATCACTGAGTTAAAAGAAAAATTGCACCAAAATTATGTGCTTATTTTTTTTTTTTTTTACAATTTTCCAAAATGTAGTTGACAGTGTATTTTGAGTTGGATTGGAAAGCAATTATTTCAAGTGCCTTTTAAACATTTTAATAGTTATAGAATTTTTTAAATATCTATTTCTTGGCTTAGTTTTTAAGATGAAGTAAGGAGATACCTCATAATTTTTTAGCTCACTTTTGAAAATAATCACATGTTTCCTCCTGTGCTTTGTAACATGAAGGTAAATCATCTGTTTTTGGTAAACATGCTTTGAGATATCTCTGTTCTCGATTTAATACTGAGTAGGGGAGCACCTGGCTGATAGAATGTGAGACTCTTGATCTCAAAGTCATGAGTTCGAGCCCCGTGTTGGGCATAGAAATTACTTAAAAAATAATATACGTATATTGAATAGGGATTGGCTCCCTTAACACCTGGGCCAAAGGATGATACGCTAGCTTGTCTCTGACCCATTTGGGCAACCTCACATACAGGTGCTGTTACCATTCTGGCTTGTCTAGCTCCCTTCTCATGCCCTTTCTCCTTGAGCATAAGCAGATTTGTACCTCAGCCCATGCATTACTAAACTCCTTGCTTTCCAACCATAAGCACTCTTAGCTGATGTCACAATCTAATAAAAGGGGTACTTGGGTGCAGCTTTCCAAAGAATCAGCTGTTCAATATTCACTTTTTCTAATGTGTTTCCAGAATCTGGAAGGACATGGATAAACCATTCTTAATTAATTTTGAGAAAGCTATGAAATGTATGTTTTTTAAACTACAAACCTTATTTTTTTTTAATACAAAATGTTTAACTTATGTTTAACCCTGGCTAATTCGATTTAGTCTAAGATTTGGCTGTAAATTTGTAATTGTCAGGAATTTTATTTTTAAATTTTAAGAAAAGTGATTTTGGTCACATTTTACTTTTCTGAAAATTACATCCTCATTTTTTTGTGTAGTATCTACACATGTTGTAAACCAAATAACATCAAACTTGTCTGAAGTCCTTGTATATATTTTTATGTAGCTCTAACTATTGTGTCATTTTCATCTTCGTTATTAATGTGGAAAACATACATGAGCAGTTATACATTGACTATATAAGAAGCTCTGCATATGTTTTTTCAGCTTTTAAGACATGATATCAGTGTACATAAAATAGCTAATAAAACATTAGAGTTTTTGAGATATTGAAAGAAACTGTATTTGTGCTCTTTTCTGCATTACTATAAGCAATTGTGCAGCCACCTAGAACCTATACCTTCTCAAATACCTGCTTTTTTTATTTTAAGATTTTATTTATTTATTCGTGAGAGACACAGAGAGAGAGGCAGAGACATAGGCAGAGGGAAAAGCAGGTTCCATGCAGGGAGCCTGTTGTGAGAGACTCTATCCAGCACTCCTGGATCATGCCCTGAGCTAAAGGCAGACGCTCAACCACTGAGCCATCCAGGCATCCCTCAAATACCTGCTTCTTATATTTAAAATACTTAGTGTAACTTAAAAGCTAGGAAGAGAATGGGGAATGACCAACTGCTTGAATAGTGTTTTCTTTTGAGTTGATGAAAACATTTTAGAACTTGATCTAGGGATCCCTGGGTGGCGCAGCGGTTTGGCGCCTGACTCTGGCCCGGGGCGCGATCCTGGAGACCCGGGATCAAATCCCACGTCGGGCTCCCTGCATGGAGCCTGCTTCTCCCTCTGCCTGTGTCTCTGCCTCTCTGTCTCTCTCTGTGTGACTATCATGAATAAATAAATAAAAATCTTTAAAAAAAAAAAAAGAACTTGATCTAGATGGTGGTTGTAGCGCCTGCCTTTGGCAGGGGGCGTGATCCTGGAGTCCCAGGATTGAGTCTCACATCAGGCTCCCTGCGTGGAGCCTGCCTCTCCCTCTCCCTCTGCCTGTCTCTCTCTCTCTCTCTCTCTGTGTCTTTCATGAATAAATAAATAAAATCTTTAAAAAATTAAAATAAAAAATATTTTTTTTTATATTTGAAGAGTTTCACCTCAATTCAAAAAATGCCTTAGACACATTAAAGACACAGGATGACTTCAAGGTTTTTGAATGAATTTGTGAAGCAAACTATGATACTGAATTAAGGAAAGGGCTTATTTCTCTTAGGGGGCAGCCCGGGTGGCTCAGCGGTTTAGCACCTGCCTTCATCCCAGGGCGTGACCCTGGAGACCCTGGATCGAGTCCCACATCAGGCTCCCTGCATGGAGCCCTGCTTCCCCCTCCTCCTGTGCCTCTGCCTCTCTGTCTCCTCTCTGTGTATTCTCAGGAATAAATAATAAAAATAAATAAATAAAGGAAAGGACTTATTTCTCTCTTAGGAGTGCTTTCAGGCATATTTCTCCAGATGAGACTCACAGCTTAAAGTTCTTTCCTGGGCGGCCCCGGTGGCGCAGCGGTTTAGTGCCGCCTGCAGCCTAGGGCATGATCCTGGAGACCCTGGATTGAGTCCCACATCAGGCTCTCTGTATGATGCCTGCTTCTCCCTGTGCTTCTGTCTCTATGAATAAATAAATAAAATCTTTAAAAAATAAATAAAAATAAAGTTCTTTCCTAATTAAGATTTTTATGTAGGGACACGTGGGTGGCCCAGTTAAGTGTCTGCCTTCGGCTCAGGTTATGATCCCAGCATCCTGGGATTGAGCCCCACTCAGGCTCCCTGCTCAGTAGGGAGTCTGCTTCTCCCTCTGCCCTTCCCTCTGCTTGTGTGCTGTCTCATATGCTCTCTCTCTCTCTCAAATAAATAAATTCTTAAAAAAAAAAAAAAAAAGGTTTTGGGATGCCTGGGTGGCTCAGTGTTTGAGCATCTGCCTTTGGCACAGGGCATGATCCTGGGGTCCAGGGATCAAGTCCCTGTGAGGAGGCTGCTTCTCTCTCTGCCTCTGTCTCTGCCTCTCTCTCTGTCTATCATGAATAAATCAATCAATCAATCAATCTTTTTTTTTAAAAAAAGGTTATATTAAATCAGATTTTTTTAAGATGGTAATATGCTTGTTTTTTTTTTCTTTTTATTTTCTTCTTTTATAGTACTTTTACTAAGTCAAAAACATTACTAGCTGCCTACTATATTCTCCTGGCCCTTAGCTAAGTGCTAGGGCTATAAAAATAAACCAGCCATAGTTCCTATCCTCAAGATATGATAATTATAGCCCATTACTATAGTTGTTCCTTGAACACCAGGGATTAGGGACACCAGCATCTCCACACACATACCTCACACCCCGCTGTCAAGCCATGTATAATTTTTAACTCCGCCAAAAACTTAATTACTAATAGCCTCCTATTGACTAGAACCCTTACCAATACCCTAAACAGTTAACACATACTTTGTATATGTATTATACACTACGTTCTTACAATTAAGTTAATCTTTTTAAAATGTTAAAATCATGGGCAGCCCTGGTGGCCTAGGGGTTTAGTGCCGCCTTCAGCCCAGGGTGTGATTCTGGAGTCCCAGGGTCGAGTCCCACGTTGGGCTCCCTGCATGGGGCCTGCTTCTCCCTCTGCCTGTGTCTCTGCCTCTCTCTCTCTGTGTCTCTCATGAATAAATAAATAAAATCTTAAAAAAAAAAAACATTTAAATAAAAAATAAATAAAATAAAATGTTAAAATCATAAGGAATATATATTTACAGTTAGTGTACTGTATCAAAAAAAATCTGCTTTACGTGGACCCACACAGTCCCAAACCTATGTTGTTCAAGAATCAACTGTAGAAAAAAAAAAAAAAAAAAAGAATCAACTGTAGAATACTTATAGAGCTCTACGCAGAAGGATGGTGTTGGGGCACCTGGGTAGCTCATTTGGTTAAGTGTCGGATTCTTCATTTCTGTTCAGGTCATGATCTTGGAGTCATGAGATCCAGTCCCACATAGGGCTCCGTGCTAAGGGGGGAGTCTCCTTGAGAGTTTCCATCCCCCTCTGGCGTGCACGCACTCTCTCACTCTTTCTCTCAAAGCTTCAAAGAGGAATGATGTTAGCATACAGAAGGGAATGAGCAAGTCAGGGAAATCTAAAATCACTTTTTTTTTTTTTAGGATTTTATTCATTCATGAGATTGAGAAAGGCAGAAACATAGGCGGAGGGAGGATCAGGCTCCATGCAGGGAGCCTGATGCTGGACTCCATCCAGGACTCCAGGATCACAGACCTGAGCCAAAGTCAGATGCTTAACTGCTGAGCCACCCAGGCATCCCTAAAATCACTCTAAAGGGGAAGCTAAGTGGTAATTTAGTCCTTAGGGATGAATAACTATTTGCCATTCAGAGAGCACAGCCTGTAGAAAGGCCCAGAGGCATGAGTGTATCACAGATTTGGGATTTGCAGTGAAGGATTAGTGAGGCTGGAGTATAGTGTACATATGCAAAAATACAACACAAAGTAAGCTTAGGAAGCAGGGCTTTTAATAGTTGGGTTTTCTAGTCCAGGTTAAGATCAGGCTTGATCATTCCCAGAGGTTCTCAACATTAGCCATAACTGGGGAGCTTTGAAAAACTCCAATAGATGGGTCCCTCTCCTAGAGTTTTTAATGGGTTTGGGGAACAGTCTAGCATCAAGATTTCTAAATACTTGCTAGGAAAGCACCTAAGGTTGAGAATCACTACTATAGACCATGAAGAGTCCTCAAAGAGATTTTAATTTTAGGTGGACAATGGCAAAATCTGATGTTTTTGGGTTTTTTTTAAGATTTTATTTATTCATGAGAGTCAGAGAGAGAGAGGCAAAGACACAGGCAGAGGGAGAAGCAGGCTCCACGCAAGAAGCCCGATACGGGACTTGATTCCCGGACCCCAGGATCATGCCCTGGGCCAAAGGCAGGCACTAAACCACTGAGCCACCCAGGGATCCCTGATGTTTATTTCAGAGTTGCAGTTCCCAAGCTTGCCCAAGGATAAGGATTACCCGAGACATACGTTAACAATACAGATTCCTAGGTCCTGCCCTTGACCATGGAATAATAATCTCTCCAGGGGAGAGACCTAGGGATTTTGTTTACCTCTGTTCCAAGTGATATTTACCCTCAAGCAAATTAGAGACCCGGTAGTGCTTCTCAAAAATTTTTTTTTAAGATTTTATTTATGTATTCATGAGAGATACAGAGAGAGAGGCAGAGACACAGGCAGAGACACAGGCAGAGGGAGAAGCAGGCTCCATGCAGGGAGCCTAACGTGGAACTCTATCCCGGTCTCCAAGATCATGCCCTGGGCTGAGCCACCGGGCTGCCCAGTGCTTTTCAAATTTAATGAGCATAGGAATCACCAAGGATTGTTAATCCTGTTAAAACTCAGATTCTAATTCAGTAAATCTGAGATTGGACCTAACAATTTGCTTTTGTAACAAGCTGCCTTAATGTCATGTTGCTAGTCCAAGGACTATACTTGGAATAGCAAGGTTTAGAAATTTGGAAGCTGTGCAAAGGATGGATTAGAGGATGGTTAGACTGGTCTGAGAGACAATTAGGTTAGTAGTTTTAAAGTTGGAGTAATTTTGTCACCTTAAGTGACATTTGGCAATGACTGGAGGCATTTTTGTTTTCATTTTTGGTTGTCATAATTTGGGGACAGGCATGCTACCTAGTATGTAGTGAGTAGAATGGGAATGCTACTAAACATCCTGCAGTGCACAGGACAGCTCCCCATAACAATGATCCAGCCCAAAATGTCACTAGTGCCAATCCCTGAATTAAGTAAACACTTAAGAAGAGCTGTACACTTTAAGATACTGGTGGTGGGGATAGAAGAGGAACCACCGAGAGTCACATAACTCGGTATGTATGGGGTCTCAGTCAGGGATGACTTTCTTTTTTTTTTTTTTTTTTAATTTATGATAGTCACAGAGAGAGAAAGAGTGAGAGGCAGAGACATGGGCAGAGGGAGAAGCAGGCTCCATACACCGGGAGCCTGATGTGGGATTCGATCCCGGGTCTCCAGGATCGCGCCCCGGGCCAAAGGCAGGCGCCAAACCGCTGCGCCACCCAGGGATCCCTTTTTTTTTTTTTTTTTTAGGGATGACTTTCCAGAAAGGATTAATGATAATAGATTCAAGGTGGGGTAGCTCATACATCTGTGAGGTTATTTGGCATCAGTGACAGACTCTTAATATATTAAGAAAATGGGGACGCCTGGGTGGCTCAGTGGATGAGCATCTGCCTTTGACTCATGGCGTGATCCTGGAGTCCCGGGATTGAGTCCCACATTGGGCTTCCTCCATGGAGCCTGATTCTCCCTCTGCCTATGTCTCTCTGCCTCTCTGTGTGTGTATCTCTCATGAATAAATAAATAGAATCTTAAAAAAAAAAAAAAAAAAAAAGAGGAATGCCTGTGTGCCTCCAGAGTTAAGCACTTCTGCTTTCAGCCCGGGGCATGATCCTGGAGACCCAGGATCAGGTCCCATGTTGGCCTCCCTGCATGGAGCCTGCTTCTCCCTCTGCCTGTGCCTCTGCCTTTCTCTCTCTGTGTCTCTCATGAATAAGTAAATAAAATCTCAAAAAAAAAAAAAAAAAAGAATCACTGTTGAGGATTTATTAACTATACAGATTCAATACTGTGGTGCACAGTTTTGTGAAGCTTCCCAGACCGTTCTTAACCAAAGAGGTTCAGGCCCGCAGAAGAGGATAAAGGCCAAGAGTATGGAGTTCCGGGTTCAAATAACTTCCCTGACACTGTGCCACTAAACCAAATTGAACTTCACTGTTTACTGACTTCATCATCACTTCAGGAAATAATTATAGAAAATAACATTGTGCAGAAATTAGAAGATACATAAATGAAACAAAAGCAAAAAGAGGGATCCCTGGGTGGCGCAGCGGTTTGGCGCCTGCCTTTGGCCCAGGGCGCGATCCTGGAGACCCGGGATCGAATCCCACATCGGGCTCCCTGCATGGAGCCTGCTTCTCCCTCTGCCTGTGTCTCTGCCTCTCTCTCTCTCTCTGTGACTATCATAAATAAATTTTAAAAAAATAAAAAATTAAAAAAAAAAAGCAAAAAGACAAAAACACTACAGTTCCACCACTCAGAAGTCTTCTTTTTTTTAAAGATTTTATTTGAGAGAGAGAGTGCACACAAGCTGGGGTGGGGGGGTGCGGCAGAGAGAGAGGCAGAGGGAGAAGCAGACTCCCTGCTGAGCAGAGACCCTGACCCTGGGCTGGATCCAGGACACCAGGATCATGACCTGTGCCAAAGGCAGTCAGATGTCTTTTTAAAGATTTTATTTTTTTCTTTTTAAAGATTTTATTTATTTATTTATGAGAGACACAGAGAGAGAGAGGCAGAGACATAGGCAGAGAGAGAAGCAGGCTCCATGCAGGGAGCCCGACGTGGGACTCAATCACAGGACTCCAGGATCACACCCTAGGCCAAAGGCAGACACTCAACCGCTGAGCCACCCAGGCATCCCTTAAAAGATTTTATTTTATTTTTTTAAATTTATGATAGTCACACAGAGAGAGAGAGAGAGAGAGAGGCAGAGACATAGGCAGAGGGAGAAGCAGGCTCCATGCACCGGGAGCCTGATGTGGGATTCGATCTCAGGTCTCCAGGATCATGCCCTGGGCCAAAGGCAGGCACTAAACTGCTGCGCCACCCAGGGATCCCAAAAGATTTTATTTTTAAGTAAACTCTATGCCCCACATGGGGCTCAAACTCACAACCCTGAGACCAACAGTTGCACATTCCACCAACTGAGCCAGCTAGTGACTATTGATCTGAAGGTTGTGAGTTCCAGTCCCATGTTGAGTGTAGAGATTATTTAAAAATAAAATCTTTAAAAAAAAAATTTATTAGTTATTTTTCACATGAAGGAAAATGTTTAAGTCTTAAGTTATATATGTTATGATGAATTTTTCCAGCTTTACTGAAGTATAACTTACATAGAGTAAGATGTACCCATTTTCAATATACAATTTGATGAATTTTAGTACTTGTATATAGTTGTATAACTACCACTATAATCCATATATAGAACATTTCCACCACTTCAAAACAACTTCTTGTGCTCTCTGATCTCTGCCCTCCCCACATCCTCCCCACCACACACTCTCATCAGTCAGTTTCTGATCTTTTTGTCACTGTACTTTTGCCTTTTCTAGAATTTCATATAAAATGTATGTGTGCACAGTATATAACCTTTAATATTTGAGTTCTGTCAGCATAATGTTTCTGAGATTCATTCATGTTGTGTGTGTAAAGAATTTCTATTGCTGAGCAATTTGTTGTACTATGGATTGTTTTAAAAAAAGAAAGAAAGAAAGAAAAAAAAAAGAAAGAAAGAAAGAAAAAGGAAACACAGGCCCCAAATGATGTTACTTAGATTGAGTTCCCAAACCAGTGCTTAATTAATACATAATCTAACTGCAGTTTCAACCTCCCCTAGAAATGTAGTCTTAACTGGTCAGGAGGGACGTCCGGGTGGCTCAGCGGTTGGGCAGCTTACCTTTGGCTCAGGTCGTGATCCTGGGATCCTGGGATCCAGGATCAAGTCCCGCATCAGGCTCCCGTGAGGAGCCTGCTTCTCCTTCTGCCTGTGTCTCTGCCTCTCTCTGGGTCTCTCTTGAATAAATAAATCTTTTTTTTTTTTAAGATTTTATTTATTTATTCATGAGAGACCCAGAAAGAGAGAGAGGCAGAGACACAGGCAGAGGGAGAAGCAGGCTCCATGCAGGGAACCTGACGTGGGACTTGATCCCGGGGCTCCAGGATCACGCCCTGGGCCGAAGGCGGCACTAAACCACTGAGCCACCCGGGCCGCCCTAAATAAATCTTTTAAAAAAGAAAATAACTGGTCAGGAAATTTTCAATTTTTCAATTTCCACCAGTGAGCCTGCCACCTGTGTCCTCTCTGCCCCCAAAGAGAAATAAGGTAATCCGCATAAGACACTTTCCTCTTTCTCCTAAAAAGCAGCCTTGCCAGGAACAATCCTTTTCTTCTACTAATAACTTTCTTCCCCCCACCCTCCTATAAAAACTTTTGATTTTGAAGCAAAAAAAAACCTTTCCATTTTGTACTAATCCTTGGAACACCTCTCTACTTGCTAGATAGAGTATGCCTGATACATGAATCATTTAATAAAGCCAGTTAGATCTTCAAATTTACTTGGTTGATTTTGTCATTTAACAGATTATACCACAATTTGTTTATCTATTCACCTGTTGATGGACATTTGGGTGTTTTCCAGTTTTGTGCTCTTAATAATTATGAATATCTGCACGCAAGTCTTTTTACAGAAATATTTTTATGTCTTTTTTTTAATTTCTCATTTATTCTTTTATGAGTTGGATTGCTGAGCCAAATGGCAAGTATATGTTTAACTTCATAAGACAATGCCATGTACTTTTTAAAAGGGGACCATTTTGGAATCCCACCAGCAGCATATAGGAGTTCCTTTTGTGGGGTGCTTGGCTGGCTCAGTCTGCAAAGTATGCAACTCTTGATCTTGGGGTTGTGGGTTTGAGCCCACATAGGGTATAGAGATTACTTTGAAGAAGAAAAAGAACCTTAAAAAAAAAGTTACATTTGCCCCACATTGTGGCCACCTCTTGCTGTAAATCTTGCTAGACATTTTCAGTGCATATATCATGTATTTTCAAGTAAAAAATGGATCATATATATCACTATATCAGATTTATCATTGTAGTGTCTAAATTATACTTCTATGACTATTCTAATGGTTGTGTTCCAATATATGAATGTGTCATTATGTTATTTTATCACCAAAGAAGGAAAGATTAAATAGGGCGTTTTGTGGGTTTTTTTGGTTGAATGTGTTTCAGATATTAGAATTTGGTATAAATTTTGCAGAGTTAGTCTAATGTTTGCAAAATTAATCAAGCATTATTTATAACATTATGATAAAAGGTGGTTAAAAATACTAAAAATACCACAGTACCACATAGTGCCCCTTGTTTCATTTGGGTCTCTTTTCAAGTGTCAGGTCACAGCACTTCCTAGACCAACCAGTCTTTCCTATACTCTTAGTTTGTTTTATTTTTCTTCTCAGAACTTATGATCTACTTGTGTATTATCTGAATCAACAATGAATAATTTACTAAATGTATATATTCAAATATATACTTGAAGTATATATAAGCTCCATATAGGTAGTACTTTTTTTTTCCCTGTGGTTTTTCCCAGAGTGTAGAATGATGCATTAAAGAAGATAGAGGGGGATCTCTGGGTGGCTCAGTGGTTTAGCACCTGCCTTCGGCCCGGGGCGTGATCCTGGAGTCCCAGGATGGAGTCCCACATAGGGGTCCCTGCATGGAGCCTGCTTCTCCCTCTGCCTGTGTCTCTGCCTCTCTCTCTCTTTCTCTCTCTCTCTCTCCCTCTCTCTCTCTGTCTCTCATGAATAAATAAATAAAATATTTTTTAAAAAATATTTTAAAGAAGATAGAAAATTGACATTTGTTAAATTAATGAAGAAAGAGGCTTAGAGATGCTTTTTATAATAATTATACCTCATATGTATGGAGCATTTTCTACGTGCCAGATTCAAGTCTCATGAAACCCTGTAATAAAACTGTTATATATAAAAAATAAAAAATAAAAATAAATAAATAAGTAATAAAAAATAAAAAATAAATAATAAATAAATAAAATAAATAAAATTAAAAATAAAAATTAAAAATTAAAAAATAAAAAATAAAAATAAAATAAAATAAATAAATAATAAATAAATAAATAAATAAATAAATAAAATAAAAATAAAACTGTTATAGAGGGATGCCTGGGTAGCTCAGCAGTTATCTGTCTTTGGCTCAGGTTGTGATCCTTGGTCTTGGGATAGAGTCCTGCATCGGGCTCCCCACGGGGATCCTGCTTCTCAGTCTGTCTCTGCCTCTTTCTCTCTCTGTCTCTCATGAATAAATAAAATCTTAAAAAAAAAAAACTTATACTAAATTGGAAATTTCTTTTTTTTAAGGTTTTATTTATTCATGAAAGACACAGAGAGAGGCAGAGGGCAAAGCAGGTTCCATGCAGGAAGCCAGATGTGGGAGTCGATTCCAGGACTCCTGGGATCACACCCTGAGCCAAAGGCAGATGCTCAACCGCTGAGCCACCCAGACGTCCCTAAATTGGAAATTAAAGAGTGGCTAGTTGGCTCAATCAAGAGAGCTTGTGACTCTTGATCTCTGGGTTATGTGTTTAAGCCCCATGTTGGATGTAGAGTTTACTTTAAAAAAACAGAAATACATTCCCATTGTTGTGCAATCTTCAAAATGTTTTTCATCTTGCAAAACTGAAACTCTCTACCCATTAAATAACTTTCCTTTTCTCCTTCCGCCCTATTCCTAGCAACCACCACTCTAATTTTTGAGTTAGACTACTCTAGACACCTCACATAAATAGAATCATAAAATATTTGTCTTTTTGTGACTGGATTATTTCACTTGACATAATGTCCTCAAGGTTCATTCATGTTGTTTCATGTCAGAATTTACTTTTGTTTTTTTAAACAGGCAGTGGTAAATCAGTTTATTCTTTTTTTTTTTAAGATTTTATTTATTGGGGATCCCTGGGTGGCTCAGTGGTTTGGCGCCTGCCCAGGGTGTGATCCTAGAGTCCCGGGATCGGGTTCCGCATCGAGCTCCCTGCATGGAGCCTGCTTCTCCCTCTGCCTGTGTCTCTGCCTCTGTGTGTGTGTGTGTCTCTCATGAATAAATAAATAAAATCTTTTTACAAAATAAAGATTTTATTTATTTAGGGGCGCCTGGGTGATCGGTTTGTTAAGTGTCTGCCTTTGGCTCAGGTCATGATCTCAGGGTCCTGGCTGGGATCATGTCCCACATCAGGCTCCCTGCTTGATCTGCTTGATGGGGAGTCTGATTCCCTCTCTGCCCCTCTCCCCACTCACACTCTTTCTCTCTCTCAAATAAATAAAAATATTTTATTTCTTTATTTTAGAGAGAGCATAAGCCGAGGCTCAGTGCTAGACTGGATCCTAGTGTTGTGCCCAAGATTGCGAATCCGAGAAACCACCAAGGAGACGACACCGATGCAAACACACGAGGGTTTATTTACAAGCTCGAGCTTGGGTCCAAGTGTACCCGACACAGCGGAGCAGGGACTTGGACCCCGAGACCAAGAGGCGTAGCAGCTTTATAGGGGCCAGTGGCCAATGGGATACACAGAATGTTGCACAGTCATGTCGGTCCACACGCAGGTGGCCAGTTGAATTACACCTTACCCTATAGTATCCATTTGAGGCCTATTACTTTGGTCAGAATTGGTGTGCAGTTTTGGTGGGCACAAAGCAGGGTTACATTGTTATGAGCCGATTTCCGATTAGGGTGTGGCCAGTGGCTTGACTAGGGTGGGGCAGCGCCTTAAGCAATAAGCAGGTTATGTGGGGTTCATACAGGAGGTGGCTGGTGTAGCACAAAATGGAGTTAGTCCTGCTCTGCTTGTCCAGGGGTAGGGGATTTTTGTTAAATTTCCTGGGTCCCACACGAGGGCCCTGAGATCATGACCTGAGCCAAAGTCAGCCACTTAATGAACTGAACTACCCAGGCACCCCCAAATTTCCTTCTTTTTAAGGTTCAGTAATATTCCATTCTTTGTGTATACATTTTCTTTATCCATTCATCTGTCCTTGGACTGTAGTCTAATTTTTTTAAAGATTTTATTCATTTATTTGAAAGAGAGAGAGCAAGAGCAGGGGGGAGTAGCAGAGAGAGAAGGAGAAGCAGGCTCCACAATGAACGGGGAGCCCAAAGCAGGGCTTGATCCCAGGACCCTGAGATCATACCTGAGCCGAAGACAGATGCTTAACTGACTGAGTCACCCAGGTGCCCCTGCAGCCCAAGTTTTAATCTGTAAAATATACCATATCTTTCGATACTAGTCTTGACACATTTATTTGAATAACCCTGTATTCCGGGAAGTCCCTACCAATAATCCTTCTTAAGTTTTGTTTTCTTTGGTTGCCTTGGGAAAGCATCATTAGTTTCTATTTTGAAGCAGATCCTCCCACCACCATTTCCCACAGAAGGAACTCAGACTGTGGGAAAATTTCCAAACAAATGTGGTGAGGGTGGGGGAGGTGTTAATGTGTTCCAATGACAATCTTCTTTTCTTAATCATCTTCTAAACCTTCCCTCCCAGTTGCCTCCTTCAAACCCCAAATGCCTCCCCTTTACTGTGCCTTCCTTACCTTTGAAGCCTTAGCACCACCACCAGCTTCCACCAACACCCTGAAGCCTCAGTGCCACCCTAACTACTTTCCTAAGGAAAAGGGTCTTTTTCCCAAGGAACACTGCTCTCCTCAGAATCTGGCACCAGTTCTCCTCCCCTGCTCCCCAGACACACACACCAGACTCAGCACTAGGAAAGTTCACTTTCCTGCAGCCACTTGATGGGGAAACAGAGGACTAGCTGAGGACAAAGCTCCAATGTGGGGACAGCACATTGACAAGTCCTTGAAACAGGCAAAGGGACATTCCTCTATAAACCCAACTGCCTCGATGTTCATACTTTGCAAAGGGCAATCTTAGCCCGCCCCCTAGGATCCTGTAAGTCTACTTTAACATATAAAAATTCCTTTAGAAATTTCCCTGTATCTCTAACCGCCCCCCCCCCCCACAAGATACGTGCTGGCAATCATCCCCCAAGCACCTGGCCCACCGATATACATCCAAAAGATCTCATTAACTCCGGGTTTATTAACAGTAACAAGTGACCTTTTCCCAACCATAGCTAGCCCCCTCAAGGTCCTGGGAATCTGCCTTCCAAAATTCCTTACAGAGTATGCTATCCTCAAACCCCTCCAACTCCCAGGTATGGAATCAGCCTCCCCTCACAAGCCCAGGGCAGCAGCTCTTCCAGCCCACAGGTCCTGTCCCCATGCTTTAATAAAACCACCATTTTGCAGCAAAGACGTCTCAAGAATTCTTTGTTGGTCGTCGGCTCCGGACCTCACCCCACCAAAACTTATATTCCAAAAGTTCATCAACTTCACTTTTTTAAAGTAGGCGCCATGCCCAATATGCAGTTTGAACTCATTACCTGAGATCA
Source organism: Canis aureus (assembly GCF_053574225.1). Classification (NCBI taxonomy): domain Eukaryota; kingdom Metazoa; phylum Chordata; class Mammalia; order Carnivora; family Canidae; genus Canis; species Canis aureus. The sequence continues at coordinate 31,202,087 of NC_135636.1, read as the reverse complement.
AGAGTTGCACACTCTGTCCAGCCAGGTGCCCCTCCCGCAGCTACTTCAAATATAAAGGGTACTTATCTTTCCTAGGGATAGAGGTTTTTCTCGGTCCTGTAAAGAAATGAGTAAGAGCATCTTACACACTGTTTAGTGGTCTACTTTAACTCACAATATAGGTAAATTCGATGTTTGTCATGCAGATGTAACTCCAAAGACAAAACCTCCAATCTCATGCCAGTTACAAGCTTCAGCCCTACCTTAGTAGAGATCCTAAAACTCCTCCTTATTAATAACAGTGGTTAACAAGTTCCAAGCATATGTGCACCTTCTGACACTCTCTTTGAGATAAGGGTCAAGTTTTTGTTTTTTTAAAAGATTTTATTTATTCATGAGAGACAGAGAGGCAGAGACACACGCAGAGAGAGAAGCAGGCTCCATGCAGGGACCCGGGTGTGGGACTCGATCCCTTGATCCTGGGATCATGACCTGAGCCAAAGGCAGACGCTCAACTGCTGAGCCACTCAGGTGTCCCAAAACTGTGGTTTTATTTAAGCATGAGGACAAGACCCCAATGCAGGAAAAGCTGCTGCCCTAGACTTGTGAGAGGAGGCTATTATATACTTGGAGTTGGGGGAGGTAAGAAAAAGGAGGTTTCAAAAAGATTTTCATATGCTAAAGAGGACTCAGAGGATACTGGAGACCTTGCCTTAGTCAAGTTAAGGTTGTTTTTCCCTCTAGGAAGGCATTAACATTAAGACAGATGGGAACTTCCTGGAGGAATGAATGTCCCACTTATCCTACCCACTGAGGGGAAGGGGTTTGCAGCGTGTGAGCTTGTGCTTTGTCCTCAGCTAGCCTTCTGTTCCCTCATCACCAAGCACAATTGGTTTCTGGTAAGACCTCTCCTCCTGGCTTCCAGATAGCCACATTCTTGCTGTGCTCTCATATGGCCTTTCTGCCCTGTGTGCACAGGGAAGGACATGGCCCCTTTTAGGCAGCAGGCTTGAGTCATAGAATGTAGAAAGGGCCCACAGCCACCCTCTGGCTGAATATAGGCAGACCCATTGGGTGACCCACCTCAAAAAATTCGTAGGCTTTAATTAACCAATAAGCCAAGTTACCAAAAAAGGGAAAATTTCATACGTTGCCATACCTCTTTATCTTCCCCCTTTAAAAATAGCCCGCACCCACTGTCTCATTACAGACAGTCTCTCCTTTGCTACCCTGCCACCAGATCATTGCCCCAAGTCTGGGGGCCCCCGAACAATGGAGAGAGAGATACCACAGTTTTAAAGCAAAGACAACCTTTATTATCAGAAGAGCAGCCAAACAAATAGTAGGTTCTTCCCAAAGCTGCCTTGCTTAGTTGAGCCTAAGAACAGTGTGTTTATGGGGAAGGAGGCCAATACAAGTGATGAGGTTTTGGAATATAGGTGAGGTTTGGGGGGGATGAGGTCCGGAGCCAATGACCAACAAAGAATTCTTGAGACGTCTTTGCTGCAAAATGGTGGTTTTATTAAAGCATGGGGACAGGACCTGTGGGCTGGAAGAGCTGCTGCCCTGGGCTTGTGAGGGGAGGCTGATTCCATACCTGGGAGTTGGAGGGGTTTGAGGATAGCATACTCTGTAAGGAATTTTGGAAGGCAGATTCCCAGGACCTTGAGGGGGCTAGCTATTGTTGGGAAAAGGTCACTTGTTACCGTTAATAAACCCGGAGTTAATGAGATCTTTTGGATGTATATCGGTGGGCCAGGTGCTTGGGGGATGATTACCAGCACGTATCTTGGCGAGGGGGGGGGGGGTTAAGGGAAATTTCTAAAGGAATTTTTATATGTTAAATATATGTTAAAGTAGACTTAGAGGATCCTAGGGGTTAAGCTAAGATTGCCCTTTGCCCTTAGCAAAGTATGAACATCGAGGCAGTTGGGTCTATAGAGGAATGTCCCTTTGCCTATTTCAAGGACTTGTCAATGTGCTTTGTCCTGAGCTAGTCCTGCGTTCCCCCTCAAAAGAACAAGATAGGGGGATCCCTGGGTGGCGCAGCAGTTTAGCGCCTGCCTTTGGCCCAGGGCGCGATCCTGGAGACCCGGGATCGAATCCCACGTCGGGCTCCCGGTGCATGGAGCCTGCTTCTCCCTCTGCCTGTGTCTCTGCCTCTCTCTCTCTCTGTGACTATCATAAATTAAAAAAATAAAAAATAAATAAAATAAAATAAAATAAAGAACAAGATAGGGAAATGGAAGGGAGTCCATTTTAGAAAGGCTCCATTTCTGCTGTTTCTCTGCTAATTGCCATTTACTCATGCTCTATATTGTGCATCTGAGTAAACCAAATGTCCAGGGGATCCCTGGGTGGCTCAGTAGTTTAGCGCCGCCTTCAGCCCAGGGCACGATCCTGGAGTCCCGGGATTGAGTCCCACGTCGGGCTCCCTGCATGGAGCCTGCTTCTCCCTCTGCCTCTCTCTGTGTCTCTCATGAATAAATTAAAAAATATATTTTTTAAAAAGAAATAAATAAACCAAATGTCCAACCATAGGCCAAACCAAAGAAGCCACTCGAGAAAAAGAATAGAAAGTTAATCATTCTCTAAGTCTCCTCCTAGGCTTCCAAACATCTGATAAAATTTAAGAAGACTGGATCCCAAATGTGTTCTAGGATGATAGCTTCGAACAAACCTCCATCAACACTGTGATCAGTACCCCTACCTTTGGTGATTTATGGAATAACACATATTGTTTATCTGACACTCACCTTTGATGGGAACCTACCTTGATTTCTGAAGGAACAGGTACTCTAGACCCCTTTCCAATATAAACCTCTAACCCCAAGCAACAGAGAGGCTCACTTTTTCAAGTCTCTCCAACAATGCATATGCTATACCCTATTACTTATACTATTCAATAAACTCTGTTCTCATTTCCTCCTGGCTTGCATTTGGTTTCCATCTTGCACAAAGCCAAGGACCTTCTTGTCTAGTCCTGAAGGGGCCACCTCTGGGTCCTCAGACCAGGCCTGCCTACATCAGTATGTTGATGGGTTTCTTGAAATCTCAGCCAGGAAGTCTTGAAACAATCTGAATTAAAAAAAAAGAAAAGAAACAATCTGAATCTATGCATTCTTCTGGACAGTAAGACACCACCCAGGATGTGGTACAAGGATACATCAGATATTTTCAAAACAAATGTCATCATCTGCTTACCATCAGGTTTCTATAATCAATGTGCAAATAGGGAGCAAGGAGTGAAAAAGGCTCAGTTAATGATTAATTGTCCATGAGAGGAACATAAAACACAATTAAGTGAGGAACAGAACAACAACAAAAACAGAATGTAAAGCTAAATTAATATAACTAATATAATGCTGCTTATGCTTCCAAAATAGGTCCAGAAACCACGCATCCAACCTCAGAGGTCTCTGGTACCACTTCCTCTTCTTATAAGGACATTAGTTCTGTTGGATTAGGACCCTACTTATATGACTGCTTTTAACCCTAATTACTTCCTTAAAAAGGACAGGGGTACCTGGCTGTTTCAGTCAGTAGAGCATTCAACGTTTGATTTTGGGTTCAAGCTGCACATTAAGAGTAGAGCTTACTAAAATCAGTCAATCAATCCCTGTCACACTGGGATTGACAGTGTGGGGCGGGGGGGGACAATTCAGTTCTAACAAGTGGGCCCAATTCAATGAGTGACAAGAAATTTCTTTTTTTTTTAAATAATAAATTTATTTTTTATTGGTGTTCAATTTGCCAACATACAGAATGACAAGAAATTTCTTAAAGGCAAAGATCTTTGTGGGTTTTTTGTTTGTTTTTAAAGATTTTATTTATTTATTCATGAGAGACCAGAGAGAGAGACCAGACGTAGGCAGAGGGAGAAGCAAGCCCCTTGGCGGGGAGTCCGATGCAGGACTGGATCCCGGACTTCGGGATCATGACCTGAGCCAAAGGCAAATGCTCAACCTCTGAGCCACCCAGGCATCCCGAGGCAAAGATCTGGGCAGCCTGGTGGCTCAGTGGTTTAGCGCCGCCATCAGCCTGGGGCATGATCCTGGAGACCCGGGTTTGAGTCCCATATCAGGCTCCCTGCATGGAGCCTGCTTCTCCCTCAGCCTGTGTCTCTGCCTCTCTCTCTTCTGTCGCTCATGAATAAATAAATAAAATATATTTTTTTAAAATCTTTGTGAACTTGGCTAACAGACATGATATTCACTGGGGATCATAGGACATGAGTGATGAAGAATCAGACTAAATTAGCCTAGGTACAAATGTCACAACAAAGAAAAACATCAGCCCTGTCAGATGTTAAAGCTATGAAGTATATCATGGATGCGTTCAGCTACAAATGAGAGAACATCCAAAAATTCAAATCACACACACACACACACACACACACACAAAAGAGAAAATCCAACTTACACTTGTCTAAGAACTAAGGAAGTTTAGTGGCTCATGAAGTTGGAAGTACAAAAATAGTGATTAAATGGCTGAGTATTCTTATCAAAGATCCAAGATCTGGGTGGCCTGGCTGACTCATTTGGTAGAGTGTGAAACTCTTGATCTTAGGATTGTGGGTTCAAGCCCTGGGTTGGGTGTGGAGATTATTTTATTATTTTATTTTATTTTTAAACTTTTTTTTTTAAGACTTTATTTATTCATGAGAGGCAGAGAGAGAAAGAGAGAGGCAGAGACACAGGCAGGGGGAGAAGCAGGCTCCATGCAGGGAGCCTGATGTGGGGACTCGATCCTGGGTCTCCAGGATCACGCCCTGGGCCAAAGGCGGGCACTAAACTGCTGGGCCACTGGGGCTGCCCCATGGAGATTATTTTAAAAAATAAAATCTTAAAAAGAGAAAAGAAAAAACTTTAAAAAATAAAAATAAATAAATAAAAGGATACATGAGATGAGTGGGGGCACCTAGCTGTCTCAGTCAATAGAGCATGTGACTCATGATCTTGGAGTCATGAGTTTGAGCCCCACATTAGACATAGAATTTACTTTTATTTTATTTTATTTTAAGATTTTATTTATTTATTCATGAGAGGCACAAAGAGAGAGAGAGAGAGGCAGAGACACAGGCAGAGGGAGAAGCAGGCTCCCTACAGGGAGCCTGATGTGGGACTCGATCCCGGGACTCCAGGATCACACCCTGGGCCAAAGGCAGGCACTTAACCACTGAGCCACCCAGGGATCCCCAGAATTTACTTTAAAGAAAAAAAAAAGGATCCATGGGTTGTTTACCCCAGTCCCTGAAGTCTGGCCACTCCTTTAGGTGTTTGAGCATCCCAACCACCACATACATGTTCATATCACCCCAAACATTGAGTTAGTTACAGGGAGTCACAATAAGCTAAACTCTAGAATGGGATGGCCCATTTCTGTCAATGCCTAAAAGCAATAGAACTTGTACCCAGCTCAAGTTACAGAAAAGAACAATATTGTTTTTGTTTTAAGATTTATTTATTTATTTGAGGCAGGGAGAGGCAGATGGAGAGGGAGAGGTAGAGAGAGTCTCAAGCAGACTCCAAGCTGAGTGCAGAACCTGATGCAGGGCTCGATCTCATGACCCTGAAAACCAGACCTGAGCAGAAACCAAGAATTGCCTGATCAACTGACCTTGCCACCCAGGTACCCCAAGAATAATGGTTCTTAAGGCAGAATTGAGTTCAAATCCCAAAGCATTTAATACCTATGCGTGACCCTGGGCAAGTCATTTCACCCCTCTGACCTTCAATTCCTTCCATATTAAATGAGTACAACAACACCTAGGGTCTTTGTTCAGAACCAATTCTCTTCTTCCTAGACCTTGACTTCTCACCCACAGGGTAACATGTGACCTGACTGGGTCAATTATTTTAAAACATAGCAATTGCTCCAGAAATGAACATAATCCAGGCTTGTTGAAGTCATTCTGTTGGAACTGGAGAAGCAGAAGCTTTCTTTCATCTCTAGATGTGGAGCTGTAAAGACAGAATCTCAGATCTGCTTACAGCTTGCAGCCCTTCCTATCTTCCCACATGGCTTAATTCATCTTTTAATAATTCCCCGTTTTCACTTTTCCCATCCACACTGGCCTCCTTGCTGTTTCTCAACTCCAGACATGATTTTGCTTCAAAGCTTTTGCAACTATTGCTCTTTTTGTCTGAAATGATTTTACTCAGATGCCTGCATGGCTGACTCCTTCATCTCTTTCAAGTCTCTGCTTAAATGGCATTTTCCAAAATTGTGAATTTGTCCCTCTTCACTCCTCTTAAAATTTTTTCCATATCACTAACTTCTAACATATGTTTACTATTTTTTTTAATTTATTTATTCATGAGAAACACAGAGAGAGAGAGAGAGAGAGAGAGAGAGAGGCAGAGACACAGGCAGAGGGAGAAGCAGGCTCCATGCAAGGAGCCCAATGTGGGACTCGATCCCCGGTCTCCAGGACCACACCCTGGGCTGCAGGTGGCACCAGACCGCTGCGCCACCGGGGCTGCCCTGTTTACTATTTTTTAACACGATGTATTTATTTATTTAATTGAGAGAGAGAGAGAGAGAGAATGAGCTTGGGGGGAGGGGCAGAGGGAGACGGAGAAGAGACTCCCTACTGACCAGGGAGCCCCCTGTGAGACTCCATCCCAGGACCCTGAGATTATGACCTGAGCCAAAGGCAGATACTTAATGACTGAGCCACCCAGGCACCCTTGTTTACTATTGTTAATTATATTATTATTCACTGCCAGTCTCTCCCCAATAGAATATAGGTTTCACTAGGGCAGGGATTTCTGTTTCTTTTGTTCACTGATATGTCTGAGGTGCAAGGCAAATTCGTAAGTACCCAGTAAATATTAATATTTCTTCGAGTAACTGGGTGGCTCAGTTAGTTAGGCATCCAACTCTTGATTTTGGCTCAGGTCATGAACTCAGGGCCCTGGGATGCTCAGTGGGGAATCTGCTTGAGGATTCTCTCTCCCTCTCTCTCTGGCCTCTCCTCTGCTCTCTCACTCTCTCTCTTTCTCAAATAAATAAATCTTAAAAAATATATATTTCTTGAATGAATGGATGAATGTATTTATAACCAAATAAATCTAACTAGTCTAATATGTATCGACTGAGGTTGTTATAAGGATTAGAAGTTATAGAGGGAACCCTGGGTGGCTCAGTGGTTGAACATCTGCTCAGGGCGTGATCCCGGGTCTGGGGATCGAGTCCCATATTGGGCTCCCCATGGGGAGCCTGCTTCTCCCTCTGCCTATGTCTTTGCACCCCCCCCTCATGAATAAATAAATAAAATCTTTTAAAAAGTAAAAGAAATTATGAATAGAAAGTAAAGCACAAGTAGGATGTCTGACTTATAGCAGGTACTCTAATATGGTGACTATTGACCTTATGCAAGGTCTCTTTTTTCAATGAACTCCCAGATCCGGAGATAAGTTTCTTTAAAAAGAAAGAAAAAAGGGCAGCCTGGGTGGCTCAGTGGTTTAGCGCCTGCCTTCAGCCCAGGGTGTGATCCTGGAGACCCAGGATCGAGTCCCACATCAGCCTCCCTGCATGGAGCCTGCTTCTCTCTCTGCCTGTGTCTCTGCCTCTCTCTCTCTCTCTCTCTTGTGTCTCCCATGAATAAATAAATAAAATCTTTAAAAAAAAAAGAAAGAAAAACGATGTTATTTATTTGAGAGAGAGAGAGAGAGAGGGAGAGAAAGAGAGAGAAAACAAGGTGGGGCAGAGGGAGAAGCAGATTCCCCTGTTTAGCAGGGAACTTGATTCAGAGCTTGATCCCAGGACCCTGGGAGCATAATGTGAGCCAAAGGCAGACACTTATTTTTTTAATATTTTATTCATTTATTCATGAGAGACACACACAGAGAGAGAGAGAGAGAGAAAGAGAGGCAGAGACACAGGCAGAGGGAGAAGTGGGCTCCATGCTAGAAGCCCGATGTGGGACTCGATCCCAGGACTCTGAGATCATGCCCTGAGCCAAAGGCAGATGCTTAACTGCTGAGCCACCCAGGTGTCCCTAAAGGCAGACACTTAATCAACTGAGCCACCCAGGTGCCCCCTGGAGATAAGTTTCTACATTTATGAACAGAAAAAGACTTACGGAGCACCTACTAGTGATCTTAGTATCTGTAGGTGCATATATACACATTTTGCCTCTAAGTTTTCCTCCTTGAGCATCATTTTTATCAGATGAGAAAATCAACTATTATTGTTGTTGTTGTTTTTAAGAATTTTGGCTTGGAGGAGTTTGGCTGGCTGGCTCAGTCAGTAGAGTGATCTTGGGGTTGTGAGTTCAAGCCCCACAGCATGCTTACTGAGAAATAAAAAAATTTTAAAATATTTTATTTATTTATTCATGAGAGACACAAACTGAGAGAGAGAGAGGCAGAGACACAGGCAGAGGGAGAAGCAGGCTCCACGCAGGGAGCCTGATTCGGGACTCGATTCCGGGACTCCAGGATCACACCCTGGATCGAAGGCAGGCACTAAACCGCTGAGCCACCCAGGGATCCCCACTGAGAAATAAAATCTTAAAAAAAATTTTTTTGGCTTGGCTTTGGGACTTGGGGCAGATATTTAAAAAAAAAGAGAAAAGAATGTCTTGAGGAGGCTAGGTTCAGTGAAGGGTGAAGGGGAAGTGAAAGAGAGTGATGACAGCTGGCATTGAGAAGCAGCAGCACTGGTTGAAGAGGAAGCTGTGGAGAGATATAAAACCACAAGGTTAGTGCTGATGGAAATAAAATTGCCGAGCTCAGCTGGGTGGGTGAAAGGGTAGCTAGATAAGGGTAGGTAAAAAAAAAAATTGCTGGGTATATTCAAGATTATTAAGCAATGGGCTTTAAAATAATTGAAATTAGTTTTTTTTTTTTTTTCTAGTCTGAACGATGGCAAGTTTGACATCAAAGGAGAGGCTGAGCAGTCATTTCCCTCAACATGACCAGAGCACAGGGCCAAAGTTAAGTAGGTAACTCTTCCAATGTTGTGGAAAGACTAAATGGAGCAAGATCACCAGGACTATAACTGAACTGGCAAACTGGAAAGCTGGAAGTGGTGGAGTCAGCTTTGAATCTCCATTCTGTCACTTACCAGCCATGTGATCTTGAGCAAGTAACCAACCACCTTGTGCAAGATCTAGGGCCCCTAGAAAGTAGGGGGTTAGGAGGAAAATAATAAATATGGCATTAAGTGACACTCTTTAACACAAACAAATAGAAAATTAAAGTTCTCAAAAGCAACTGCTTCGAACAAACCAATCTGATTAAATTTAAAACCTTGCTTTTATCACCTACTGCCAAAGAAATCTTGCAGCCAGGGCAGCTTTTCCCACAATACTGAAAAATATGTTTTCAAGCCAACTATTTCCAAATTGAAATAAGCTTTCATTCATATGCTATTGATTGTCTCTTTTACCCCTTTGTTTGGGCTTCCTGAGTCTTGGAAACTCTGTTCTTTTCTCAAATTATTCTGAAGCTTAAGGGCATGTTTTGCTGAACCTGGCCCTTCTGTGCAGATGAAAGGCAAGTGGGTCTATGGGACAAGGGAGCAATTGAAAATTTTTAGTAAACTAATATAAAATAATTTTTTTTTAATTTTTTTATTTTTTTATGATAGTCACAGAGAGAGAGAGAGAGGAGAGAGAGGCAGAGACACAGGCAGAGGGAGAAGCAGGCTCCATGCACCGGGAGCCCGATGTGGGACTCGATCCCGGGTCTCCAGGATCGTGCCCTGGGCCAAAGGCAGGCACCAAACCGCTGCGCCACCCAGGGATCCCATATAAAATAATTTTATATCAAAATTTCCATAACAAGCAATAGTTAGAAAGTGATTAAGAGCATGGACTTTGAAGCCATGCTAGATTGTTGTGTTTTGTTTTTTTTTTTTAAGATTTTATTTATTTATTTGAGAGAGAGAGCAGGAGCCAGGGAAGGGCAGAGGAAGAAAGAGAAGCAGTCTCCCTGCTGATCAGGGAGCCCAAAAAGGCGCTCTATCTCAGGATCCCAATACCATGACCTAAGCTGAAGGAAGACACCTTACTGACTGAGCCACTCAGGCACCCCAAGATTGTCTGGGTTTGAATCTAGGCTTCATCATTTACTAGCTGTGTGACCAGGAGAAAATGATTTACTTATTTCTTTGTATCTCAGTTCCTTATATCCTAGGGTTATTGTGATACATTAATTAATATTTGTAAAACCCTTAGAACAGTGCCTGGCATCAGAGTAAAGCTCTAAGTGTATGCTAAGAATATTTTATGGAGGACCCAGCTGCCTTAGCTAGTAGAGCATGCAACTCTTGATCTCGGGGTTTTAAGTTTGAACACCACATTGGGTGGAGAGATTGCTTAAAAAAGAAAAAAAAGGATATTTTGCTCTCCACAAGATCAGTAATGTTCATATGCACAATGATAATCTGCCTTATTCATCCTTTTTTTCAATTACTTATTATTTTGTTTTGCTTTTTAAAGTAATCTCTATGCCCAACGTGGGCCTCAAACTCATGATATCTCCAGGATCAAATGTCACTTCCTCTACTAACTGAGCCAGCTAGGTGCCCCTGTCTTACTCATCCTTTATCCCTAGATGGATCTATGGCTGAGTTGATGGGACAGTGTATTGGCTGTAGTGGTGGTAGCAGTAGTCCTATTACCAGTTAATCGCACACACTAATATCTTTTTTTTTTTAAGATTTTATTTATTTATTCATGAGAGACACAGAGAGAGAGAGAGGGAGGCAGAGACACAGGCAGAGGGAGAAGCAGGCTCCACACAGGGAGCCCGACGTGGGACTCAATCCCAGGTCTCCAGGATCACACCCTGGGCTGAAGGCAGCGCTAAACCGCTGAGCCACCTGGGCTGCCCCACACACTAACATCTATAGGGAAATTTGGTTCTGCCTCTGAGTGATTAACATGATGGGGGACATGCCTCCCATTTTTAAAAATTTATTTATTCATGAGAAACACACACACATACACATGGAGACAGAGAGGCAGAGGGAGAAGCAGGCTCCATGTAGGGAGCCTGACATGGGACTTGATCCTGGGTCTCCAGGATCAGGCCCTAGGCTGAAGGCCGCGCTAAACTGCTGGGCCACTAGGGCTGCCCCTATGCCTCCCATTTTTTTTTTTTTTTTTTTTTTTTTATTTATGATAGTCACAGAGAGAGAGAGAGAGAGAGAGAGAGAGAGAGAGAGAGGCAGAGACACAGGCAGAGGGAGAAGCAGGCTCCATGCACCAGGAGCCTGATGTGGGATTCGATCCTGGGTCTCCAGGATCACGCCCTGGGCCAAAGGCAGGCGCCAAACTGCTGCGCCACCCAGGGATCCCCTGCCTCCCATTTTTATAGGCTGTTACCACCAGGCGGTAAAAGCCCTTGAGGATAAGTTTTTAAGTAATGTTGAAAAAAAAAAAAAAAAAAAACAGGCCGCAAATGAAGTCACCTGCTAAGCTCCGCATCAGCAAACCAATACTTAATATCTAATCTAACCGCAATTTCAGCCTTTCCCAGGACTGTGACCTTTAACCACTCAGTCTGGAATATCCTGGCCTGCACTGGCAAGCCAGAAGCCTGGTGACCCCTGTCTTTCAAAGTTGGGTGATGCCTAAAATAATCCTTTCTTTTGCTATGACTTTCTTGTCTTACCTCCTGCCTTTAAAAGCCTTCCATTTTGTACAGCTCCTTTCTCTTCAGTAGATAGGATGCTGCCCTATTCGTGAATCATTGAATAGAGCCAATTAGATCTTTAAATCTACTCAGGTGAGTTTTGGTTAACAGTAATCAGATTGGCTGCTTCCTTTCCTCTGGGTAAAGAGTTAGGATGGGGGGCGGGGGGTTGAGGATTCTTTTTTTTTTTTTTTATTTATGATAGTCACACAGAGAGAGAGGCAGAGACACAGGGAGAAGCAGGCTCCATGCACCGGGAGCCCGACGTGGGATTCGATCCCGGGTCTCCAGGATCATGCCCTGGGCCAAAGGCAGGCGAACCCCGCTGCGCCACCCAGGGATCCCGTTGAGGATTCTTTTTGAGAGAAGTTTGAAGTGTACTTCTTCTTTCTTCTTCTTCTTCTTTCTTCTTCTTCTTTCTTCTTCTTTTTTTTTTTTTTTAAGATTTTTATTTATTTATTCATGGGACGCAGAGAGAGAGGTAGAGACAGGCAGAGAAGCAGGCTCCATGCAGGGAGCCTGACATGGGACTCGATCCCTGGTCTCCAGGATCACACCCTGGGCTGCAGGCGGCGCCAAACCGCTGAGTCACCCGGGCTGCCCGAAGTGTGCTTCTGTTTGGAAACCTGAAGATAACAGTTCATGGACAGGCATCCCCAGGGCCCTCTAACTGCCTGGCAACACTGTAGAACTTGAGAAATGCAAGATTACCTTCATATCAGATTTGACATCATTCCAGGGTCTTCCAGATCAGCTTCTTTCCCATTTTTCTCTAATTGGGAAGCTGCTGGCAGCCTGGTGGCCTTTTAGGTTTCTTCTAAGTTTGGGGGGCATCTACGGAGCACCTGGGTGGCTCAGTGGTTGAGTGTCTGCCTTGATCTCCTGTCCTGATCCCGGGGTGCTGGCACGGAGCCTGCCTCTCCCTCTGCCTATGCCTCTGCCTCTCTGTGTCTCTCTCATGAATAAATAAAACCTTTAAAAAAAAAAAAAGTTTGGGGCATCTAAAACACAGCCAAAGGTATATCCAGGATGCTCATTTGGAGGAAGGCACTCTCAATTCACCCGAAGAGCCCCTGCTCGGGACTGTGACGGGACTTCTCCGGGTCCTAGGTACAGTCTTGCCACGTCGCGCTTATTAGCACGGCCTTGTCTCCGCTTCTGCTCGCTCGCTCCCAGTAAACTCTCGGGCGGGTGGAGGGCCATTGGGCTGCCATTGCGCCTGCGCACGGGGTCGCGGTGGCTGAAGTGGCTGGGCTGCCGGCCCCAAGGGCTGAGCCGTCAGTGCGCCTGCGCGGGAGGCCAGTAGGCAGGCAGCGCGGAGCGGACTCGTCCTTGCGGCCGGCCGACCGCCTGTGCGCCTGCGCGCGGTCCAAGCGCCGCGGTTCTTGACTGTGCTGTGCCGGGCGCGGGTTGTAGCCATGCAGGGAGCTGACTCGGACCAGCCCTTCAAGCGGCCCCGGTGCGATGGCAGTCCGAGAACCCCGCCAAACACCCGTTCCGCGGCGGCGGGGAGGTCCTCGGGCCGCGAACTCCGCCCCGACCACCAGAGCTGGGGCCCGGAGCAGGTGTGCTGCTTCCTAAAGCGCAGCGGCTTCGGTGATCCCCGACTACTGGAACGCTTCCGAGGTAGCAGGGCTAGAGGGCTGAGGGGCCGGGACGCGGCCACCGAGGCGGGGACCGCGGGCCTGAGGACAGGGCGCCCCGGGGCAGTGACCTGGCGGCCTCCGAGAGGACCCGGAGCGGGGAAGCAAGACCTGCTCGGGGAGGTACCAAAGGTCCGGACCGGAGGCGGAGAGCGCTCCCGAGCCGGGGCCCCGAGGCGGGGAGGGGAGACTCGCGCGGGAGGCACCAGCAGGGGTGGCCTGAGGCGGGGGGCGCCGCGGGCGGAGTGACCTGCGGCGGGGAGGGGAGCGGAGGCGCGCGGAGGTGCCAGAAGGGGCGCGGGCGGGAGCGGGGATGGAGAGAGGAGGAACGAGGCGTCTGGGGTGGGGGACATGGGGGACTGTGAGCCTGGGCGGGGCCCTTGGGCTGACGCTGGTGGGTTTCTTCTGGAACTTCCCACAGCAGCGCCGGACTGGTGAGACCCGGTTCCTTTTTTTTTTTTTTTTTTTTTAAAGTTAGAAGAATATTTTTCCCAGACCTGTCATTCAGGCGCACTGGGCTCGGAAACCCTCTGTGCTACTACTGCAGCTGCTTGCACCCTTGTGTTCCTGCTTTTAAGTTTCTGTTATCACCCCCCCCCCCCCATCATTGCTCTACTCGGGGTTTTCCTAAGGGAGGAGGAACATGTTTTGTCGACCCCTGAATCCCCATTGCATCCCAGTAGAGCTCAATGTGTTTGCTGACTGCATTTGTAGAGCTTGGTAATGATTATGTTTTGCTTTCTAAAATCAGTTTCCTTAGCTAAATCTGAACCCAGATTGTTCACCTGACCACTGAACTCCCAGCAGTCCACAACTTGGCCACATCACAGGGGGAGATGTGCGGGTCGTGAGTTGTAAGCAACTGGCTCAAGTCCAAGCATCCATCCGCATGAAATCTTCTCAACTTCCCCTAATGGGTGTAAAGCTTACCCTTTCTCTGTCTTATCCTCTGAAGTGTTCTATAGGAAGGTAGTGCCATTTACAAATATAGTAAACTTTTTTGCAATTATGGGTGGACTCTTGTTTGTCTAGGGTGGGAAGAACTTTAACTGTTTCAGGACTTAAAAAATAGCTTGACGGTGTCAGAAACCGTACTTCTCTCTTGTCTCCGCCTGTGGTTTTCCTCCAGGCTGAATGGAAGTTTTCTCTGAATAGCAATAGATGGGGATGAAGTAGTTTTATATTTTCTATCTCCAAAATATGATTGTGTTGTTGGCCCTCTGTTCAGTGGTGTTCTAAAGATTAATTCATCAACCTGCAGAGTTATCTGTTCTCTTGAACCCACAGTCTCATGCTATCAGAACTCACTACATGTGAAGATTTTATTTGGGCAGCCCAGGTGGCTCAGTGGTTTAGCGCCACCTTCAGTCCAGGGTGTGATCCCGGAGAGCCGGGACGAGTCCCATGTCAGGCTCCCTGCATGGAGCCTGCTTCTCCCTCTGCCTGTGTCTCTGCCCGCCCCCCCCCCCCGCCTCCCCCCCTCTCTCTGTGTCTCTCATAAATAAATAAATAAATAAATAATCTTTTAAAAAAAGATTTTATTTAATGGGACACCTGGGTGGCTCAGTGGTTGAGCATCTGATCCCAGGGCCCTGGGGTTGAGTCTCACATCAGACTCCCCGCAGGAAGCCTGCTTCTCCTCCTCCTGCTTATGTCTCTGCCTCTCTGTGTGTCTCTCATGAATAAATAAATAAAATTTTCTTTAAAAATTTATTTTTATTTTATTTTTAAAAATATTTTATTTATTCATGAGAGACAGAGTGTGTGTGTGTGTGAGTGTGTGTGTGAGAGAGAGAGAGAGAGAGAGAGAGCGAGCGCGTGTGCCAAGTGCATGAGCATGAGCAGGGGGAAAGGGTAGAGGAAGAAGCTGACTCCTTTCTGAACAGAGCCCGATAGGGAACTCCGTCCCAGGACCCAGAGATCTTGACCTGAGCTGAAGGCAGATGCTTAGTGTAGCTGACTGAGTCACCCAGGGGGCTCAGACTTTTTTTTATCTGTCTGTCTGCCTATCTATCTATCTATCTATCTATCTATCTATCTATGAGAGCATGAGTGGGAAAGAGAGAGTATGAGCTAGGGGGTGGGGGGAGGGGATTCCTCTGCTGAGCAGGGACTCAGACCTGGGGCTCCATTCCAGGACCCTGGGATCATGACTTGAGCTGAAGGCAGATGCTTAGACTAGACGACTGAGCCACCCAGGTGCCTCTTACTACATGCTTTTAATTGGTAAAAACTGACCACGTGGTTAGAATTGGTCATTTCTTTCTTCTCTTTTTTTTTTTTAATTTTTTAATTTATTCATGATAGTCACAGAGAGAGAGAGAGAGAGAGAGAGAGGGGCAGAGACACAGGCAGAGGGAGAAGCAGGCTCCATGCACTGGGAGCCCGATGTGGGATTCGATCCCAGGTCTCCAGGATTGCGCCCTGGGCCAAAGGCAGGCGCCAAACCGCTGCACCACCCAGGGATCCCCATTTCTTTCTTCTCTTAAAGATCTTTATTTTTATATTTTAATTTTTAAAAGATGTATTGATTTGTAGAGAGAAAGCACATGAGTGCATGTAGGGCTGGGACAGGAAGAGGGAGAGAATGAATCCTATGCAGACTCCCCATCAAGGTTAGAGCCCAACTTGGGGCTGGATCTCACTATCTTGACCAGAGAAATCAAAAGCTGGACTCTCAACTGACTGTGCCATCTAGGTACCCCAAGATTTTTTATTTTTAAGTCATCTGTGCACCAGCAGGGGGCTCAAAAGTCCCATTTTCCACTGGCTGAGACAGCCAGATACCCCTACAACTGCTCATTTCTTAACTGTTTGGTCTTTTTTTTTTTTTTTTTTTTTTGTTTGTTTTTAAGATTTTATTTATTTATTCATGAGAGACACAGAGGCAGAGTCATAGATAGAGGGAGAAGCAGGCTTCTCACAGGGAGCCTGATGTGGGACTCCATCTCCGGACCCAGGATCATGCCCTGAGCTGAAGACAGCCACTCAACCGCTGAGCCAAACAAACCGTCCCTGTTTGTTTGGTCTTGACTAAACTTTAGTCAGGCTTCTCTCTCCTAGAGGGTCCTAAACTGGAGCAAGAACTAAAAAGTGGAATGCTCCATGATCAGCTTTTCTTGGAACTGGCTGAGCATAGCAGGATACTGTCCTGTCAGACCCTAGTGGGGTCACTTCCCTCCTAAAGAGTCTGCTAACCCTTCTCTTACCTTATGAAAAACAACTACACCTTTTTGTTTGATTTTGGAGATTTCTGAGATCACAACATTCTCCCTATTGAAATAGTCTTTCTAATCCTTATCTTAGTCTGGATTTGTTTTTATTTGACAAAACGAAGTATAAGGTGTTGGAGCCCTTTCCTCATTATGGAACACAATCTCACAAGAACCCTGAAATTTAGAGGCTGTAATTCATAATATATATAATAATTATAATAATATATATAATATATAATTTATTATACATATAATATTTTAATATTATATATAATATATATATTTTTTACAGATGATTTTTTTTAAAGATTTTATTTATTTATTCATGAGAGAGACACAGGCAGAGGGAGAAGCAGGCTTCATGCAGGAAACCCGACATGGGACTCGATTCCCAGTCTCCAGGATCATGCCCTGAGCTGAAGGCGGCACTAAACCGCTGAGCCACCCAGGCTGCCCAAACAAACCAATTTTAAAAAAATCATTGGAGAACATAACCAAAGTTATAAAACTAATAAAGAGCAGGGAGAAAAAGTAGAACAATGAGCAGAACACAAGAATAGATTATTGACAACCAGCCAGCAAACATAGAAAAAGACATTCAATCTCTGCAGTAATTTTTAAAATAATCAAATTTTTATTTAGATAGGAAAATATTTAAAGATCAACAATAGGAGAAATGGCTGATCCAGTAAAGTTGATGGAAGTGTCTATTGGCTCAACCATGGACAGTTTGTTAATTCTTTTTTACTTAGGAAATTTCATTTGTAGGAATTTACAGATAGAATTGTACAGGTGTCCAAAGAAACATATTCAAGATCAATCTTTCAACCGTTGGTTATAAATAGCAAGAAAGTATAGAAATAATCTATCCATTGATAATAGTTGTACCTAACAGTGAGAGCTAATGTTAGCATTTACTTTGTGTGAAGTACTATTCTCTGCACTTCTCATACTTTGTCTTGTAAAATCTTCATAATTATCACATCGGTTTAGTATACTCATGTTAAGGCATACTTATTTGGATATAATTTCTTAGCTTAAGGATCAGAAAAAATTAATTAAATAGGGTTGCTGGGTGGCTCAGTCAGTTAAGCATGTGCCTTTGGCTTAAGTCATGATCTCACGTGGGGCTCCCTGCTCAGTGAGGAGACTGCTTCTCACTCTCCTGCTCTTTCTGTCAGATAAATAAATAAAATCTTTTTTTTTAATTGGTTAAATATACTATGGTGCATCTATATTGTGGAATGTAAGACAGCCATTAAAAATGATGTAGTTTGGGCAGCGTGGGTGGCTCAGTGGTTTAGTGCTGCCTTCAGCCCAGGGCATGATTCTGGAAACCTGGGATCGAGTTTGGCTCCTGCATGGAGCCTGCTTATCCCTCTGCCTGTGTCTCTGCCTCTCTCTGTCTCTCTCTATGTCTCTCATGAGTAAATAAAATCTTTTAAAAAATTAAAAATAAATTTAAAAAATGATGTAGTTTAATAAAATTGACAAAAGTGATATCTTGGGTGTGAAAAATAAATTATAAACAATATAATTCCATTTGTCTAAAATTACATAATAGCATAACTCAGTATCTATTAAAAATGTCAAGTGTACTAGTATTTTTTTATTTTATTTTATTATTATTTTTTAATTATTTTTTATTTTTTTATTTTTTTAAGTTTAAAAATTAAAAAAAATTTTTTGTTTTAAGTAGGCTCCATTTCCATCATGGAACCCACCCAACATGATCTTGAATTCACAACCCCAAGATCAAAACCCGAGCTGAGGGAAGCCTGGATGGCTCAGTGGTTTAGTGCTGCCTTCAGCCCAGGGCCTGATCCTGGAGTTCCAGGATTGAGTCCCACCTCGGGCTCCCTGCGTGGAGCCTGCTTCTCCCTTTGCCTGTGTCTCTGCCTCTCTCTCTCTCTGTGTCACTCATGAATAAATAAATCTTTAAGAAAAAAAAAAAAAAGAGTCGTATGTTTTACTGAGTCAGCCAGGCACTTCAGGTATGTCTTAGAGTTTATTGAGAGTATTTTCAGAAAACTAGGTTAACGCTAAAGTAAAAGTACAAAATGAAATTTACTGAACTTGAAATTGTTCTTTTTTTGTTTTTCTGTGAGTTTTAAGTAGGCTACTTGCCCAGCACATAGCCCATCACTGGGCTCGAACTCAGGACTATGAGATCAAGACCTGAGCCAAGATCAAGAGTCTGAAGCTCAACCTGCTGAGCCACCCAGGTGCCCCCAGGCTATGGCTTTGACTTGACTGTTCTAAGAACAATAGATTTATACTCCCCCCCACCCACCTCAAATCTCACCTGTTTTAGAAGGAAGTTGTTGATTTTGCAGCTTGGACTGCCTCGCAAATAATTTACTCCTATTTTATTAATTTTTTTTTAGGATTCTATTTATTTGACAGAGAGAGAGAGAGCACGCGAGCACAAGCAGGAGGAATGGCAGGCAGAGGGAGAGGGAGAAGCAGGCTCCTTGCTGAGCAGGAATTCCATAGTGGGGCTTGATCCCCCCAACTGAAAGCAGATACTTCACTGATTGAGCCACCAAGTTGCCCCTAATCAAATAATTTTTTAAATTTCACTTGAGGGTCACCTGGGTAGCGCAGTTCTTTAAGCAGCTGACTCTCAGCTTTAGCTCAGGTCTTGATCTCAGGGTTGTGGCATCATCGAGCCCTATGTCAGGCAGGCTCTGTGCTGAACGTGGAGTCAGCTTGACTCTCTTTCTGCCCCTCCCCACTGCACACTTATTTGCACTCTCTCAAATAAATCTTAAAAATTTTTTTCACTTGATTTATCAAAAAAAAGCCTGTGAGTATAGTTATCTAATTAAAATGAAGACTTTCCAAGTGGCAGGGGTGCCTGGCTGGCTCAGTCTATAGAGTATGTGGCTTTTGAACCTGGGGTTTTGAGTTTGAGCCCCATGTTGGGAAAAAAGGACTTTCTATTTTTTTTTAAAAGATTTATTTATTTATTCAGAGAGAGAGAGAGAGAGAGAGAGAGGCAGAGACACAGGCAGAGGAAGAAGCAGGCTCCATGCAGGAAGCCCGATTTGGGACTCGATTCCAGGTCTCCAGGATCACACCCCAGGCTGCAGGCGGCGCTAAACCGCTGCGCCACCAGGGCTGCCCAAAAAAGGACTTTCTAAGTGACAAATGAAAAAGTGCTACTTAGGTACTCAATGCCTGGTGTAGGTGGTTAGTAAATGTTGAGCTGAGTAAATTCTGGCGAATCCAAATTGAAAGAAATTAAAAAAGCATATGCTGTAAATATTGAAACCATTTTATCTTTTTTTTTCTCCCTTTTCTTCTAAAGAAAATAAAATCACAGGTCTAACATTGCTCCACCTTAATGAGGCTGATCTTGAAAGACTTGGAATAAGGTAAGAATGATGAAATGCACCTTGTATCCAAGCATAGTTCTGACCTTGTTATTCACTTCAGAGGGACAAAGCCCATGATCACTGATATTAACTGTCTTCATTTTAAATCTGCAAAAGTCCTTAAAAACAGAATCCCCTACTTGCTGGTTAACACAGTTGTTTTTGTTTTTGCCATGCAAATCCTGTGTTTAATATTGCTAATGATTCTTCTTTTAAAAAATTTTGCTGACAAGCCTTCATGAAGTTTGTGGTGGCCAAGTTTTTACTCTCAGGTTCAGAATAATTGGATTATACACATCAAAAAATATATAAGAACTGTTAGAGAAATGTTGACAAGAAAAATCAAGGCTACCACCTTATTTTGTACATATTTCTAGATCTTCCTAAAGTCATCTCAAGACTGAAATGCATATTTGGTATTAGGTTTTTTTTTAAAGACACAATCCAAAGTATTTTGGTCCTTTTTTGATTGTATGATTTGAGACGAGTAATTTAACCCTTCAGTTTCTGCATCTGTCAAATGGAAAATAATAATGAGACAATGTACATGAAGTGATTAGCACATTGGCCCTTAATAAAGTTAGAAATTCCTATATAAGGCTGGAGGTTGTAAGGTCTAGGTTAGTGTGGATCCACTTTAAAGATCACGGTTGAGGTGCAAAAATTTAAATATTCCTTAAAATGGAGAGTTTGTATTTTTTTTGGGGGGGGTTGTGTTTTTTTTTTTTTTTTTTTTAAGATTTTATTTATTTATTCATGAGAGACAGAGAGAGAGGGAGAGAGAGAGAGGCAGAGACACAGGCAGAGGGAGATGCAGGCTCCATGCAGGAGCCTGATGTGGGACTTGATCCCGGGACTCCAGGATCATGCCTTGGGCCGAAGGCAGGCGCTAAACTGAGCTGAGCCACCCAGGGATCCGCCCCCCCCCCCCCCCCTTTTTTTTTTTTGGTTTGTATTTTTTTAGAGAATTGGCAACAGTGGTGAAATAAGGTTTTTTCCTTCTGGAAGTCCACTTAGCTAAATGTTTTTGTGGTAACAGTAACCAAAGTATCAAAACAAAGGATTAGTACTTCATGTACTATTGTTTAGTAGTTGATAATAGAAGCAAATTGTGAGGAAAAAAAATCACCTTTAAGACATTTACTTGAGTTTTAGTAAATGTTCTTTAGATCAGAATCTTCAAGACCTTACCTTGCCTCTTTCATAATCACATTTCAGCCCTCTTAGTCCCCTCAAAATTCCCCTTACTACTTATTTCTTAGGTTTAATAGTTGCTTACTTTTTTTTTTTTTTTAATTTATTTATGATAGTCACAGAGAGAGAGAGAGAGGCAGAGACACAGGCAGAGGGAGAAGCAGGCTCCATGCACCGGGAGCCTGATGTGGGATTCGATCCCGGGTCTCCAGGATCGCGCCCCGGGCCAAAGGCAGGCGCCAAACCGCTGCGCCACCCAGGGATCCCTAGTTGCTTACTATTTTAATTGAATTTGTTCCAGTAGAGCTTGCTTTCAAAGAGAACCATTTACTTTGTGGACTCAAATACTACTGATTTATTCAACAAATAATTATGGAGGGCCCACTGTGTGTGAGAAATTTTTCTAGGAACTTGGGAGACATGAGTGAACAAAATAGAATTTCATACGAATATTATGTGGCATACCTTGTACCCATCTTATAACTCTGAGGTGGATTCTGCAGGACTTTTCAAGGCTGTGTTTTCTTATACAGAAGCCACTAGCTACATGTTTAAATTAATTAAAATTAAAGTTTCCATTCCTCTCTTAGCCATATTCCACTTATGGCTAGCGGCTACCATGTTGGATAGGGCAGATATAGAACATTTCCATTATGGCAAAATTCTGACTGGAGCTGCCTTTGGAGATCCCATTGAGATCAAAGTTGTTAACAGTAGTACAAATGTAACCAAGTTATTAATATAGCCTTGTGCTGTTTTCCTCTCCTTTCCTGTTTTACCTTTCCTAGGATTTATATCCTAAAATAAATGACCTATATGTAATCTCTTGTCCTAGATTCTGCTTTCTAGGGAAAATGCAATTTAGACAAAGTACTTAAATTTTCTCAAGTTTATAATCAACTGTTGATTTATTTATTTTTTTTTTAATTTTTTTTTTTATTTATTTATGACAGTCACACAGAGAGAGAGAGAGAGGCAGAGACACAGGCAGAGGGAGAAGCAGGCTCCATGCACCGGGAGCCCGATGTGGGATTCGATCCCGGGTCTCCAGGATCGCGCCCTGGGCCAAAGGCAGGCGCCAAACCGCTGCGCCACCCAGGGATCCCCCTCAACTGTTGATTTAAAAGAGTTTTCTAAGAAATAAGAAATATTGGTACATTAAATGTACATATCAGTTGTGAGAAATTTTAGATTTCAGAAATGATGAAATACAGAAATAAAATCTTACTGTAGTCTAACAATGACCTATGACTACTTTATTTATTTATTCATGAGAGACACAGAGAAAGGCAGAGACATAGGCAGAGGGAGAAGCAGGCCTCATGCAGGGAGCCTAATGCAGGACTTGATCCTGGACCCCGGGATCATGCCCTGAGACAAAGGCAGACACTCAACCGCCAAGCCATCCGGATGTCCCGAACCAGTTCTGATTTCTTCTCTCTCTTTTTTTTTTTTTTTTTAAGATTTTTATTTATTTATTTGAGGGAGAGTGGGTTAGAGGAATCACAGAGTTAGAGGAAGAAGCAGACCCACCACTGATCAGGGAGCTGGATGCAGGGCTCGATCCCAGGACCCTGAGATCACGACGCAAGACAAAAGCAGACACTCAATGGACTGAGCCACCCAGGCGCCCCCAGTTCTGATTTCAAAGTCCTTTCTTATTCTTACTGTGCTCTACTTCAGAGTGCTACCTTGAGTCATGCAAATTCAGGGTTGTGAGGGAAGATGACAACTTCAGTTAGGTTAACGTAGGTTTGTTAAGGAGGGCATGTAATGTAGTAAGCACTGGGTGTTATATGCTGTGGATGAGTAACTGAACTCTACAGCTAAAGCTAATGATACACTATATGTTAACTAATTGAGTTTAAATGTAGTAAGTTAAACTTTTTAAAAAAACATTTATTTACTTATTATTTATGATAGACATAGAGAGAGAGAGAGAGACAGAGAGGCAGAGACACAGGAGGAGGGAGAAGCAGGCTCCATGCCAGGAGCCTGACGCAGGACTCGATCCCGGGACTCCAGGATCACGCCCTGGGCCAAAGGCAGGTGCTATACCGCTGAGCCACCCAGGGATCCCCCCCCCCCAAAAAAAAACTTAAGTATCAATTGAGCATTCAGGGGGATCCTGGAGTTCCAGGATCGAGTCCCGCATCGGGCTCCCTGCATGGAGCCTGCTTCTTCCTCTGCCTGTGTCTCTGCCTCTCTCTCTGTGTGTCTCTCATGAATAAATAAATAAAATCTTTTTAAAAAAATTTTGAGCATTCAGTAGAGACATAGGAGATGTTGAAGTCTGAGTTACCACGGAAAGAGGACCAAGCCTGGGGAAGAGTTCTTAGCAGGGGTATGTGTTTGAATTATTAATTTTTTTTCTTTCTTTCTTTCTTTCTTTCTTTCTTTCTTTCTTTCTTTCTTTCTTTCTTTCTTTCTTTCTTTTTCTTTCTATTTATTTATTTAAAAGATTTTATTTATTCATTCATGATAGAGAGAGAGAGAGAGAGGCAGAGAGAGGCAGAGACAGAGACAGAGGCAGAGGGAGAAGCAGGCTCCATTCAGGGAGCCTGACGTGGGACTCGATCCTGGGACTCCAGGATCATGCCCTGGGCCGAAGGCAGGCACCCATACCGCCAAGCCACCCAGGCTTCCCCTAATTTTTCCTTTTAATCTGACTTCCTATTATGTTAGTGTAGATAATTTAGAGTTGATTATATACTATTATATACTCTAGGGATTATTATTAAGCAAATAATGATAGATTTGCTTATCCTATTATAATTTTAGTACCTTGGGTGACAGAAAGAAGCTCCAAGCTTGTATCCAACAACTGAGTGAAATTCATGTTGATGCAATGAAGGTAAGAGGAATAGAGTTTATCATGTTTTTTTAAATTTATCATGCTTTTTTTATATAAAGTTCTATAACTTAGAATGAACACATGTAGAATGCATTTTATTTATTATTTTAAAATATTATTTTTAGAGAGAGCACATGTGTGTGCATGCAAGCTGTGGGGAGGGGCAGATGGGAAGAGTAAATCTCAAGCAGACTCCCTGCTGAGGGCAGAGTCAGGCACAAGGGTCTATCCCAGGACCCTTATATCACGACCCTAGCCAAAATCAAGAGTTAAATGCTCAACTGACTGAGCCACCTAGATGCCCCTGTAGAATTCATATTAAAAGGGGAAAAAAATTTTCATTTTAAAAAGAATGGAAGGAAGTCTACTTCTCTGATTGATTTTGATGCTTCTAAACTGCATTTTCTTTTTTTTCTTTTTATTATTATTATTTAAGATTTTACTTATTTCAGAGAGAGCATGAGCCAAGGTGGAGGAGAGGAGCAGAGGGAGAGGGAGGAGCCAACTCCCCGATAAGCAGGGAGCCCCCCAATGCGGGGCTGGATCCCAGGACCTTGGGATCATGACCCAAGCTGAAGGGAGATGCTTAATTAACCTACTTAGCCACCCAGGCACACCACAAACTGCATTTTCTAAATTTTTTATTTATTTTTATTTTTTATTATTTTTTAAAGATTTTATTTATTCATGGGAGACACAGAGAGAGAGAGAGAGAGAGGCAGACACAGGCAGAGGGAGAAGCAGGCTCCACGCAGGGAGCCCGACATGTGACTTGATCCCGGGTCTTCAAGATCACGCCCTGGGCTGAAGGCGGCGCTAAACCGCTGAGCAATCCGGGCTGCCCTCTAAATTTTTTATTAAAGATTTTATTTATTTATTCATGAAAGAGAGAGAGCGAGAGAGGCAAAGACACAGGCAGAGGAAGAAGCAGGCTCCATGCAGGGAGCCTGATGCAGAACTCAATCCTGGGACTCCAGGATCACGCCCTGGGCCGAAGGCAGGCACTAAACTGCTGAGCCACCCAGGGATTCCTGCATTTTCTAAATTAAGCACAGAATACTTAAATCAAAAGAAAAATTAAAATATATTAAGCATTATAGAAAAGTACAAGTAGAATACTACCCAGCTTGTTAAATCTTAACATTTTGCCTAATTTCTTTAGATCTGTTGTTTGTTTGTTTATTTTTAAGACAGTTTATTTATTTATTCATGAGAGACACAGAGGCAGAGACACAGGCAGAGGGAGAAGCAGGCTCCATGCAGGAAGCCCGACGTGGGACCCGATCCCGGGTCTCCAGGATCACACGCTGGCTGCAGACGGCGCTAAACCGCTGTGCCACCGGGGCTGCCCTGAAAAAATATTTTTTTTTAAGAGCTTATATTAAGTAATGTCTACCCCCAAGGTAGGGCTCAGACTTACAACCCCGAGATCAAAAAGTAACATGCTTGGGGTTTGTGGGTGGCTTAGTCGACTAAGCATCTGACTCATGATTTCAAAGATTTTTATTTATTTATTCATGAGAGACACACAGAGAGAGAGGCAGAGACACAGGCAGAGGGAGAAGGTAGGCTCCACACAGGGAGCCCGTTGTGGGACTCGATCCTGGGACTCCAGGATCACACCCTGGGCCGAAGGCATGCGCTAAACTGCTGAACCATCTAAGTGTCCCTGACTCATGATTTCAGTTCAGGTCATATTCTCAGGGTGGTGCGATTGAGCTCCACTGCTGGGTGTGGAGCCTGCCTAAAATTTTCTCTCTCCCTCTATTCCCCCTGCCCCCACCTCCACACTTGCATATGCTCGAGTATGCACACATACATTCTCTCTCTCTCTCTCAAAAGAAAGTCGCATGCCCTACTGACTCAGTCAGCCAGGTGCGGCCCCCTTTAATTATTTATTTAGGTTTAATTTATTTATTTGAGAAAGGGTAGGGGAGAGAGCACATGAGCTGGAGGGAGAGGGAAAGAGAATCTAAAGCAGACTGCTCTGAGCATAGAGCCTGAGACAGCTTGATCCCATTACTATGAGATCATGACCTAAGCTGATACCAAGAGTCAGCTGCTCAACTGACTGAACCACCCAGGTGCCCCCCCTACCTTATTTTTTTAAGATTTTGTTTTTAAGTAATCTCTACACCCAAAATGGGGCTCAAATTAAAGAATTCCAAGATCAAGAGTTACATGCTCCACCAACAGAGCCAGCTAGGTGCCCTATGTTTTAAAATATTTAATGAATGTGTTTGGTTCAGTCCTACAATAATTTTTTTTTATAGACCAAGTAGTGGTTCTTACAGCAAGTATTTTATTTGAAAACTAATCATATTTTAGCCCTTTCTGAAAGTTTCCTAATGTTAAAATGCCTCATTCTTTTCATGAAGAATTAAATGGAATGATCATTTATTTAAGATGATCTTTAACAATTTTGTCCTATAGTTAGAAGAAAGTTGCTATCCTGTAATCTATTTTGTCCTTCATGAAAAGGGCAGCATTGAGTGTTCTTCCCATTTTCACAATTAAAATTTACAACAAAATATTTTTTTTAAAGATTTTATTTATTTGTTTGAGACAGAGAGAGAGAGAGGGAGAAGCGGGCTCCATGTAGGGAGCTGATGTGGGACTCGATCCTGGGTCTCCAGGATCAGGCCCTGGGCTGAAGGCGGCGCTAAACCCCTGAGCCACCCGGGCTGCCCACAACAAAATATTTTTGAGATAATATTCAAGACAATCAGCAGTTTCATTTGCTCACTTTTATTCTTTCTGTTTTTCATCAGAAACAGAAAATTGTCTAACTACATGTATGTAAGAGTTATAATTTACAGTTTTTGAGAATAGATTTTAAAGTTACTAAGTACTTTAGTCAGTGAGTCACAGTATAGAAATGAAATTGATAGCTTAGATGATTTTAGTTTCAGCAGCTGTACAGCTGAATGAATGATTGTACCTACTCTAATTTGGTATCCAGCTTTTATTTTCTTTTTGTTTTTTTTTTTTTAAGTATTTATTCATGAGAGACAAGCAGAGACATAGACAGAGGGAGAAGCAGGCTCCCTTTAGGGAGCCTGATGCAGAACTCTATCCCAGGACTCTGGGATCATGACCTGAGCCAAAGGCAGATGCTCAACCACTGAGCCACCCAGGTGTTCCTGTTCTTTTCTTTTAAAGAACAGCTTTAGGGATCCCTGGGTCGCTCAGCGGTTGAGCGCCTGCCTTTGGCCCAGGGTGCGATCCTGGAGTCCCGGGATCGAGTCCCACGTCAGGCTCCCTGCATGGAGCCTGCTTCACCCTCTGCCTGTGTCTCTGCCTCTCTCCCTCTCTGTGTCTTTCATGAATAAATAAATTAAAAATTTAAAAAATAAAATAAAAAAGAACAGCTTTAGTGAGATATAATTCACATAGCTCACAATTCAGTCATTTGAAGTCTACAAGTTGGGGCTCCTGGGTGGCTCAGTCAGTAGAACATGAAGCTCTTGATCTTAGGGTCATGAGTTTGAGCCCCACATTGGGCATAGAGATTACATTAAAAAAAAAAAAAGATTATGTATTCTGGATATAAGCCCCATGTCAGATATATGATATTCAAGTATTTTCTCCCATTCTCTGGATCATCTTTACTTTCTTAGAGGTGCTGTTCTTTACAGCACAAAAGCTTTTCATTTTGATGTAGTCCAGTTTATTTTTTGTTCTTTTTGCCTCTCGTGCTTTCATCATATCTAATAAACCATTGCTTGCCTAACCCAAGGTCACAACCTTTCATTCTTGATTGTTTTCTTCATGCTAAATTTAGTTGGCCTCTGAAGCTTAGAATTGTGTAACAGTAGGACGAATTAGTGTTCAACCTAACAGGTGCTAATTTGTCCAATGAATCTCGAGTGAAATGCCTTCTTAATGTACTCCTTAATGTACCATCTCTTAATATGTATTATAGAATTACCAGCTCTATTTTTCCCTAGTGGTTCTCTCTCTTCAGGGTAGAACTGACCACTCCTTTTTGTTTCTTATTCTGCATTCTCTTTCGCCACTACTCTGGACATATATTCTGTTATCTCCTGCAGAACGCAGGAATGATACCTTATTCATCTCATCCTCCATGTTTTGTGTATATAGGAGACACTTTGTAGACAATAGGATTGTTTAATCCTTCTTGGCTAGTAACACAATAGAGAATCATATAATCTTGTTTTAATTTAATTTAATTTTTTTTATTTAGTTTTTTTTTTTTTTTAATTTTTATTTATTTACGATAGTCACACACAGAGAGAGAGAGAGAGAGAGGCAGAGACACAGGCAGAGGGAGAAGCAGGCTCCATGCACCGGGAGCCCGACGTGGGATTCGATCCCGGGTCTCCAGGATCGCGCCCTGGGCCAAAGGCAGGCGCCAAACCGCTGCGCCACCCAGGGATCCCTTTTATTTAGTTTTTAAAAAATGTTATTTATTTATTTATTCATGAGAGACTTATAGAGAGGGAGGCAGAGACACAGGCAGAGGGAGAAGCAGGCTCCATGCAGGGAGCCTGATGTAGGACTCGATCCCTGATCGCGGAATCACGCCCTGAGCTGAAGGCAGACGTCCAACCGCTGAGCCACCCAGGCGTCCCAGAGAATCATATAATCTTTAAAAGTGACAAGTATAAGGAGTAGTTTATATTAAATAATGGGAGAATAAAAACAACAGATTATAAATATTGATTGAGACACTTTAATATATTCACAATCATTAAGAGTTGGGAAGGAAATATGAAATAATATACCTTGAATTACCAACAGCTAGTTGCCCTACATCAGGGGAATGATTTAAAAATGTTAGTTCTGGGCACTTTGGTGGCTCAGTCCATTAAGTGCCTGCTTTCGGCTCAGGTCATGATCCCAGGGTCCTGGGATTGAGCCCTCCATTGGACTCCCTCTCCCTCTACCTGCCACTCCCCCTGATTGTGCACTCGTGTGTGCTCTCTCTTTCTCTCTCTCTCTGTCAAAAAAAAAAAAAAAAAAAAAAGTTCATCATGAGGCACCTAGGTGGCTCAGCCAGTTAAGTGTCCAACTCTCGATTTTAGCTCAGGTCATGATCTCTGGATCATGAGATTGAGCTCCCTGTGGGTTTCATACTCAGCAGCGTAGAGTCTGGTTGAGATCATCTCTGTCCCTCTGCCCCACTTACTCTCATGCACGCATTTGCACAAGAACTCTCTGTCTGTCAAATAAATTAAAAAATCGTTTTTTTTGTTAAAGATTTTATTTATATATTTGACAGAGAGGGGGGTACAAACAGAGGGACCTGGAGTGGGAAAGGGAGAAGTAGATAACCTGCTGAGCAGGGAGTCTGATGCGGGGCTCTATGCCAGGACTCTGAGATCGGGTTGTGAGTCGAAGGCAGTTGGTTAACCGACTGAGCCACTCAGGCACTCCTTAATAAAAAAAAAGAATCTTAAAAAAAAAAGTTTATCAATGAAATGGAACCGTTATAAGGATAATTATTGAGGTGTCTGGCTCAGTCTATCAGTGTGGAGAGCATGCAACTCTTTTTTTCTTAGCATGCAATTCTTGATCTCAGGTTGTGAGATCAAGCTCCATGTTGGGCGAGCTTACTTTAAAAAAAAAAAAAAAAAGATAGAGCACCTGGGTGGCTCAGTCAGTTTAGCCTCCAGCTCTTGATTTCAGTTCAGGCGGTGATCTCCAGGTTGTGGGATCAAGCCCCTTGTTGGGCTTAGGCTCAGCATGGAGTCTGTTTGAGTTTCTCTCTTTCCCTCTGCCCCTCCCCCTGCTCTTGTTCATACGCTTGCATGCTCTCTGTCTAAAATAAATCTTTTTCTTCTAAATGGATAATTATTAAGATTTGCAAAATATAAAAGTGCTCATGATGCATTTTGACATGAAAAGTATGTATATTATGATACTATGCTAAAATGATTTTGAGTTCTTGATTTTTTTTGTTTTTATTTTTTAAAAAAATTTTATCCATTTGAGAGAGAAAGAGAAAGAGTGCATGGGGGAAGGAGTGGAGGGAGAGAGGGGGAAGGAGA
This sequence comes from Canis aureus, assembly GCF_053574225.1. Lineage (NCBI taxonomy): Eukaryota > Metazoa > Chordata > Mammalia > Carnivora > Canidae > Canis > Canis aureus. The sequence goes on along the minus strand of NC_135636.1, from coordinate 31,172,157 downwards.
GAGAATCTCAAGCTGAGTATGTGGAACCCTGCACAGAGCTCGATCTCACAACCCTGAGATCATGACCTGAGCCGAAACCAAGAGCTGGTTGCTTAACCAACGGAGCCACCCAGGTGCCCCTCTTTTTTTTTTTTTAATAAAGCTACTTAAATGTTCTTTGTTTTAACCAGTTATTACACCTGAAAAATTGACAGTGAAGACTTTTAGACCCTTAAATGGACTAAAAATAGATTATAGAATTTTTTTTTATAACTTTTAATAATGAAATAGATTCTAGGGACACCTGGGTGGCTCAGTTAAACCTATGCCTTCAGCTCAGGTTATGATCTAAGGTCCTGGGATTGAGCCCATGTTCCTGGCTCAGCAGTGAATCTGCTTCTTTCTCTCCCTCTGCTACTCCTCCTGCTTCTGCTCTTTCTCAAATAAATAAAATATTTTTAAAAAATAGATTCTCTTATGGAACTGGAGGGTATTATGCTGAGTGAAATAAGTCAATCGGAGAAAGACAAACATTATATGTTCTCATTCATTTGGGGAATCTAAATAATAGTGAAAAGGAATAGAAGGGAAGGGAGAAGAAATGAGTAGGAAATATCAGAAAGGGAGACAGAACATAAAGATTCCTAACTCTGGGAAACGAACTAGGGGTGGTGGAAGGGGAGGAGGGCGGGGGGTGGGGGTGAATGGGTGACGGGCACTGAGGGGGGCACTTGACGGGATGAACACTGGGTGTTATTCTGTATGTTGGCAAATTGAACACCAATAAAAAATAAATTTATTATTAAAAAAAATAGATTCTTTTAAAAAAATAGATTCTCTTTGTGGTGGTTACATTAATCTTATATATAAGGGGAAAGGAAAAGACCAATATATGATTTTCTTTTATTTTTCTTTTACTTTTTTTTTTTTGGAAGATTTATTTATTTGAGAGAGAGAGAGAGCATGTGTGAGAGAGCACAAGTGGTGTAGAGGGAGGAGCAGGCTGCCCATTGAGGCAGGAGCCCGATGCAGGGTTCGAACCCAGGACACAGGACAGGGATCATGACCTGAATTGATTTTTTTTTTTAATTTATTCACAGAGATAGAGAAAGAGAGGCAGAGACACAGGTAGAGGGAGAAGCAGGCATCATACAGAGAGCCTGATGTGGGACTCGATCCAGGGTCTCCAGGATCACGCCCTGGACTGCAGGCGGTGCTAAACCGCTGCGCCACCAGGGCTGCCCTCATGACCTGAATTGAAGGCAGCCACTTAACCAACTGAGCCACCCAAGCACCACTTACTTTATTTTTTTTTAAGATTTTATTTTATTTTATTTTAAGATTTTATTTATTTATTCATGAGAGAGAGAGAGAGAGGCAGAGACACAGGCAGAGGGAGAAGCAGCCTCCGTGCAGACAGCCTGACGTGGGACTCGATCCCGGGTCTCCAGGATCACGCCCTGGGCTGCAGGCGGCACTAAACCACTGTGCCACTGGGGCTGCCTAGTATGGCTTTTAAGATGTTTTTTTTTTTTAAGATTTTATTTTTTTAGCCTGCGGTAAAAAAAAAATATATATATATATATATTTTTTAATTAATTAATTAATTTATTTATTCATGAGAGACAGAGAGAGAGAGAGAGAGAGGCAGAGACATAGGCAGAGGGAGAAGCAGGCTTCCAGCAGGGAGCCTGGTATGGGATTCGATCCCAGGACCCTGGGATCACTCCCTGAGACGAAGGCAACGCTTAACCACTGAGCCACCCAGGCATCCCTGGCTTTTATAATCTAAAGGAGTATGTTAAATAACATACTTGTATTTAAGTTGAATACAAGACTAATTTATCAAAGGCTAATCAAATCATAATAAAATGATTGGAATTCTTATCATTCTATTCTTAGCATCCATTAAGAAGAAGTAAAATATACCCAGATCCAACATACTTGATCTATCTGATAGTAAGGTAATATTATATTAATATCTTGTTATTTCCCATAGTCGTGTTCTTACCTGAGAACAATTGAATAGCTTTGACTGTGCACTGTAGATAGGAATGACTGTACAAAAATTTTAGATGGAGTTACATATTGTTACTGATACCAATTTAAACATAATTTTCTAGGTAATTAATGATCCTATCCATGGCCACATTGAACTCCACCCTCTCCTCATCCGAATCATCGACACACCTCAATTTCAGCGGCTTCGATATATCAAACAGTTGGGAGGCAGTTACTACATTTTTCCAGGTGCTTCGCACAATCGATTTGAGCACAGTCTAGGGTAAGAAGTCCATTGATGGGGAATTAACAGTTATTAAATACCTTCTTTATCTTATGAAATGACTGTCTCATCTTACCTTTTAGAGTATTTGACAAAATGGTAATAATATCCATATTTTGTTGATGAGAAAACTGAGGTTTTGATTTACCTTGATATATTTTATTTATTTTATATATTCTTATAAGCCAATTCAGATCCTTCCTGGAAAGATAAAGTGTCTATTGATAGGTAATTTGGATGATGTATTTGTGTTTAAGTACTTCAAACCTAACATGTTTGGTTACTGGTATAACTAATTTTGTAAGTTTGATTATTTAGTTTTCCTGTTTAGTCTTGTACAGAAGTGCCATTTGAAACCAGATGGTTTTATTCACCTATCAGGAAATTTGTAGATCAGAAAAATATTCACAAGCCTTAGAGAAGGTGACACCTCTGTTACATACAACCAAGTTGAGAATTTGGTCTGCTTTTCCGTTATAAAATTTGGAGCTAGTAGAACATGGGCTGGGTAGAACTGGACAGTTTTCTAGGTTTTGTGAAATACTTATACTGTTTTACTTTGTTTTGAAGTGTTTTTTGGTTTCTATGGGGCTTTTTTTGGAAGCGTTTTTAATAGCCAGAATACAAGTGTCTACTCAAATGTGCATTCATTCATCAACACATTTATTGAATACTTATGAGGCTTTACCAAACCAACAGGGTAGCAATTGTCTCTAACTTCCTGGAGTTCAGAGCTAAATGGGAAAAGAAAGATATTGTATTCATTCAGGAATTACTTTCAGGGAATATGCTAAAAGTGCATTTAACATTTGTCAGGCACTTTATCTTCAATCTATGTTGTAAACGTTACAAAGCCAGAAGTCTTGCTTCTTTGAAAAATACTTGTAGTAAAATACATAGAATAATAAACTTACCATCTTAAAACCATTTTTATTTTTTATTTTTTAAAAAACATTTTTTAAAAAAGATTTTAGTTATTTATTCATGAGAGACACACAGAGGGAGGCAGAGACCTAGGCAGAGGGAGAAACAGGCTCCCTGCGGGGAATGTGATGCAGGATTCCATCCCAAGACCCGGGATCATGCCCTGAGCCAAACGCAGATGCTCAGTCACTGCATGTATGTTCAATAGTGTTAAATATATCCATATTATTGTGCAACCAAACTCTAGAACATTTTCATCTTGCAAAACTAAAATCTATACCCATTAAATAACAATTCCCCATTCTCCTCTCCCTCTAGCTTCTGGTCATCACCATTCTATGTTCTGTTTCTATGAATTTAACTACTCTAGGTACCTCATATAAGTAATATCTTACAGTATTTCTCTTTTTGGACTGGTTCAATTCACTTGGCATAATTTTCCCAAAGTTCATCTATGTTGGAGCATATGTGAGAATGTCCTTTTTTAAGACTAGATATTATTCAATTATATGTTTATACCACATTTTGTTTATTCCTTTATTCATGAGTGGACACTTGGGTTGCTTCCACCTCTGGCTATTGTGAATAGTGTTGCTACGATTCATATATTTCTCTGAGACTCTGCTTTCAGTGTTTTGGGTACATACCCACAGGGCACTGCGGGCTTGTATGGTAATTCTATTTTTAATTTTTTGAGGAAACGTATTGTTTTTCATAGTGGCTGCACAAGTTTATATTCCCAACAACAGTATGTAAGGGGTCTAGTTTCTCTACATCCAAGCCAACATTTGTTACTTTGTTTATTGGGTTTTGTTTTGTTTCATAATAACCTTTCTAATGAGTGTAAGGGTGGTATTTCATTGCGGTTTTAATGTTGCATTTCCCTAATGATTCCTGGTTGTGAGCCAAGAGGTCCTACTTTGGGGATTCTGTTTGTATGTTTGGGCCTGTAGTAGTAGTTCTGAAACAGACTACTCTTTAACTTTTTGTAGAGATATATGAGAACATTTAAGAAACATATTAAAGTTCTTTAGGTCCAGAAGTATCATCTTTCAAAAGGAAGAGTGACTTTATGTTATTTTTTGTTTTGTTTACTCTGCAGTGTAGGGTATCTAGCAGGATGTCTGGTTCGTGCACTGCGTGAGAAGCAACCAGAGCTGCAGATAAGTGGACGAGATGTGCTCTGTGTTCAGATTGCTGGCCTTTGTCATGATCTCGGTATGCTATACAAAGAACCAAAGTTGTTAACATAAAACCATAACATGGAGTTGTGTGTCCCCTTTTTGTGACATAGATTGTTAATATCTGTTCATTTTCAAGTTAAGCTAGAAAGATAAAAAATAGATTCATATTTTGCCAATCTACAAGCAGTTTCCTTGTTCTAAGGCTGCTTTTGTTTTTAAGGTCATGGGCCATTTTCTCATATGTTTGATGGAAGATTTATTCCACTTGCTCGCCCAAATGTGAAATGGACGGTATGTATTCATATATACATAGTTAGTAAAGACTATTAAGCAACCATTGTTGTGTTATAGTATACTTCTCCATTATAGTGTTCAGGATGTTTGTCTGTGTATGTTTCATTTGGTGTCCTAATAGTCTTCTTCTTCTTCTTCTTCTTCTTCTTTTTTTTTTTTTTTTTTTTTAAGATTTTATTTATTTACTCACGGGAGACACACAGAGAGAGGCAGAGACATAGGCAGAGGGAGAAGCAGGCTCCATGCAGGGAGCCGGTTGCGGGACTCAATCCCAGGACCCTGGGATCATGACCTGAGCCAAAGACAGATGCTCAACCACTGAGCCACCCAGTTGCCTTCCTTTAAGGAAGGAATCGTTATCTTCAGTTTTATAAGTGTAATTATATAGAGGTATAGAAGCTCACAGAAGTATGCCTATACACAAAATCACAAAGTTGGCTTAGTTAAGTGACCAGTTCTTGGTTTCAGCTCAGGTCATGATCTCGGGGTTGTGAGATTGAGCCTTGTTTTGCTGAGTGTGGAGTCTGCTTAAGATTCACTGTCTCTTTGCCCCTCTCCCCTGCACACATGTGCACATGCACTCTCTCAAAAAATAAATCTTTTTTTTTTTTTTAATCACAAAGCTGTTAAATGGTAGAGCCAGCACTAGAAAACCAGGTTTTCTAACTGCTAATTTTTTAAAAAGATCTTTTAAAAATTTTTTTGAGAAAGAGCATGAGCTAGGGGGGAGAGGAGGGACAGATGGAGAGGGAGAAGCAGTGTCCTGCTGAGCAAGGAGCCCATCACAGGGCTCAATCCTGGGACCCTGAGATCATGACCCAAGCTGAACAGATGCTTAATTGACTGAGCTACCCAAGTGTCCCTCTATCTGCTAATTTAAAGCTCTTACTATTCTATCATACTATTGAAAAAAAATAAATAAATAAAAGACCAACTCTATTTTAACTCATTTGTTTTGATCATGAAGTAGCCAATACCAGTCAAGTTTGATCATTTATATTAAATGAACTATTTTATAAATAGGGATATGCAGGTCACTGCCCTCTATTTTTTTTTTTTTAAGATTTTATTTATTTATTCATGAGAGACACACAGAGAGAGAGGCAGAGACACTGGCAGAGAGAGAAACAGGCTCCATGCAGGGAGCCTGATGTGGGACTCGATCCCGGGTCTCCAGGATCACACCCCAGGCTGAAGGCGGCATTAAACCGCTGAGCCACCCGGGCTGCCCTGACCCCTGTTTTTGGAATCAGTTTTTGAAACAGGAAGTTAGGCTGGCTTCCATTTTTTACCACGTTGTCTTTCTGGAACCTGGAGTTGAAAAGGATATTAGTACCTACCGACGGGTTCTTCTATGTCAACCTCTATTTTCTTTCTTTTTTCTTTTCTTTTCTTTTCTTTTTTCTTTTCTTTTCTTTTCTTTTCTTTTCTTTTCTTTTCTTTTCTTTTTTCTTTTCTTTTCTTTTTCTTTTTCTTTTTCTTTCTTTCTTTTTCTCTTTTCTTTTCTTTTCTTTTCTTTTCTTTTTCTTTTCTTTCTTTTCTTTCCCCCTCCCCTCCCCTCTCCTCTCCTCTCCTTTCCTTTCTTTTTAAAAAATATTTACTTTTTGAAAGTAACATCTACACCGAGTGTAAGACTCGAACCTATGATGCCGAGATCAAAAGTCACACACCATCAACTGAGCCAGCCAGATGCTGGCTTTTCTTTTTTTTTTTTTTTTTTCCTTGTAAAGGAGTAATTGACATCTAGTAAGTTGTATGGATCTTAAGTGTACAGTTCAGTGAATATTTTTTTTTTTTAAGATTTTATTTTATTTACTCATGAGAGATACAGAGCGGGAGAGAGAGAGGCAGAGACACAGGCAGAGGGAGAAGCAGGCTCCATGCAGGGAGCCCGACGTGGGACTTGATCCCAGATCTCCAGGATCACGCCCTGGGCTGCAGGCGGCGCTAAACCGCTATGCCACCGGGGCTGCCCTCAGTGAATATTTTTTAAATTTATTGTTTATTTTTAGTAATCTCTGTACCCAACATATGGGGCTCACACTCATGACCCCCCAAGATCAAGAGTCACACGCCCCACTGACTGAGCCAGCCTTGGTGCTCCTGGTTCAGTGAATTTTTGATAGTTGTTCATGTCACTGCTACGCAAGTCAGGATATGGTATGTCTTCATCTTCTTGAGAATTCTCTTAGGCCTTTCTCAGTCAATGCCTGCTTCTCTCTCATCACCTAGGTTTATAACCTAGGTTTTATAAACCTAGTTTTATAAACCTAGGTTTGTTTTTCCTATTCTCAGGTTTAATATGAGTAGAATCCTATCATAGATACTCATTTGTGTCTTGCTTTTATTCACATAACATGATGATTGTGAGACTCATTCATGTTGTGTGCATCACCTGTTGATCCCTGCTTACTGCTTAGGTAGTATTCCATTGCAGGATAAATTGTGATTTGATTATCCTTTTTCCCTTTGATAGAATTTGAGTTGTTTTCGCTTCTTGATTATTACAAATAAGGTTTCTATACACATCACTGTACATGATTTTTGTGGAAAATGTCTTCATTTCTTTTAGTTAAAATGCCTAAGAGTAAAAATGCCAGATCATGTTTACTTTATAAGAAACTCCTAGACCTTTCCCATATTATACCATTTTTCACTTCATCGCCAGTGTGGGAGATTTCCTGTTCCTCAGCCTTGTCAACATTTGGTTTTTTTTTTTTTTTTTTTTTTTTCATTTGGGTTTTTTTAGATTATCCTTTCTAATGAGTGTCAAGTGGTGTTTTGGATGTGTGTTTGTTTTTTTTTTTTTGTTTTTTTTAACATTCTTTAATGTTTGTTGAGTACCATTTCCTATATTTTGTTATTGATATATTTTCTTTTGTTTTTATTGTTGTTGTCTTAAAGATTTTTATTAATTCATGAGAGACACAGAGGCAGAGACACAGGCAGAAGGAGAAGCAGGCTCCCTCTAGGGAACCCAATGTGAGACCCGATCCCAGGACCCCAGGATCACGACCCGAACCAAAGGCAGATGCTCAATCCCTGAGCCACCCAGTTGCCCCTGATATATTTTCTTTTGTGAAGAGTTCTTTCAACATTAGCCCATTTTTAAAAAATCTTATTGTTTGGCTTTTAATTTATTTGAGTAATTACATATGATATAACTATATATAAAAAATAGTATATATAGTAACTATATTTATATTATAAATACATGTGTTGTAAAGATTTTTTTTCTCTGACTTGCCAATTCATTTTTTTTAATTTATTTTTTTAAGATTTATTTATTTGTTTATTCATGGAGACAGAGAGAGAGAGAGAGAGAGAGGCAGAGACACAGGCAGAGGGAGAAGCAGGCTCCATGTTGGGAGCCCAACGTGGGATTTGATCCTGGGTCTCCAGGATCATGCCCTGGACCAAAGGCGGCGCTAAACCTCTGAGCCACCCGGGCTGCCCGCCAATTCATTTTTTTAGTGGTGCCTTTGAGAAACAAATTTTAAATTCTGATGGAGTATTCTGATTCTTCAACTAAGATGGGTAGTTCTTCTGTAGTTTTGCTGCCTTGGGGCCTCATGCTAACGGCCATAAAAGAACTGGACTATTGCCCAGTGCTTTTTATCTTCCAAGTGTTAACTTCCTTCTAACATCAGCCTGCTTTTGGTGGCCTGCCAGTACCTTTAGGAAGTTGTCCAGACTTAATAGTTGTTTTCTTCAGCAAGGCTGATCTAAATAGGATCTACTCAGCTATTTGCAAGTCTTTGTATTTGTTTTTTTAAAGTAGGCTCCATGCTCAACACAGGGCTTGAACTCGTAACCCTGAGATTCAAAGTCAGATTCTGTACCAACTGGGCCACCAGGTGCCCCAATTTTCAAGTCTTTATATGTAAAATTTTGACCATTTAGGGGTACCTGGTTGGTGTAGTCATTTAGGTTTCTAACTCTTGGTTTCAGGTCGTGATCTCAGGGTCATGGGAACAAGCCTTGAGTGAGTCTCTGTGGGCTGCACTGAGTCAGCTTGAGATTCTCTCTTCCTCTGCCCTTCCTTTCTCTCTCTCTCTCAAGTAAATAAATAAATCTCTGCTCCCCCCCCCCCAAATTTGGCCTTTTAGGGGTGCCTGGCTGGCTCAATTGCTAGAGCATGTGGCTCTTGATCTCAAGGTTACAATTTCAAGCCCCACATTGGGTGTGGAGATTACTTAAATGAATAAACTTTTAAAAATAAAAAAAAATTGGCCTTTCACCATCTTTTTTATTTTATTTTATTTATTTTTATTTTTTTCACCATCTTTTTTTAATTTTTATTTATTTATGATAGTCACACAGACAGAGAGAGAGAGAGAGGCAAAGACATAGGCAGAGGGAGAAGCAGGCTCCATGCACCGGGAGTCCGACGTGGGACTCCATCCCGGGTCTCCAGGATCCCGCCCTGGGCCAAAGGCAGGCGCCAAACCGCTGCGCCACCCAGGGATCCCTCACCATCTTTTTTTAAAGATTTTATTTTTATTTCTTTTTTTTAAATCATTCTTTTTTTTTTTTTATTCATCCATTCATGAAAGACACACACACACAGAGAGAGAGAGGCAGAGACACAGGCAGAGGGAGAAGCAGGCCCCATGCAGGGAACCTGACGTGGGACCCAATCCTGGGTCTCCAGGATCATGCCCTGGGCCGAAGGCAAACGCTAAACCACTGAGCCACCCGGGCTGCCCTTATTTTTATTTCTTATGGTTTTTTTAAAAAAGATTTATTTATCTATTTTTGAGAGAGAAAGAGAGTGTGCGAGTAGAGGGAGGGGCAGAGGGAGAGAATCCCCAAACAGATCCCCTGCTGAAAGCAGAGCCTGATGCAGGGTTTGATCCCACAACCCATGAGATAATGACCCAAACCAAAACTAAGAGATGTCTGACTGAGCCCCCCAGGAGCCCCTATTTATTTATTTTTATTCTTTTAAAGATTTATTTTTTTGAGAGAGAAGGCATGTAAGTGGGGGGAAGAACAGAGGGAGAGGGAGAGAAGTAGACTTCCTGCTGAGCATAGAGCCCAACCTGGGACTTAGGATTTTGAGCCCCATGTTGGGTGTAGAGATTACTTAAAATAAAAATCTTAAAAAAAAAAGAAACCAATAGTTTTTTTTTCTAAACTGTTTGGAAGTGTGCTCACTTCAGCAGCACATATACTAAACTGGAAGTAAGTTGTAGACCTACTTCTTTATTCCTAAATACTTTAATGAGTATTTCCTAAAAATGAAAATACTCTTTTACATAACTTGATACTTATACATAAGTATTAAGTATCAAAATCAGAAAATTAATATTGATGCTGTACTAGTATCTAATTTATACTTTCTTTCAAATTGCACCAAGTGTCCATATAGAAAAGGAGGAAGAAAACTTTTTTCCCTCCCTGACCCATACATACTACTTAGTTGCAGTTTCTCTTTACTCTTCTGTGATCTGGAACAAGTCTTCATCTTTTATGACCTTGTTATTTTTTTTTAAGATTTTATTTATTCATGAAAGATACAGAGAGAGAGAGAGAGAGGCAGGCTCAATGCAGGGAGCCTGACATGGGACTCGATCCTGGGTCTCCAGGATCAGGCCCTGGGCTGAAGGCGGCACTAAACTGCTGAGCCACCTGGGCTGCCCTGACCTTATTTTTGAAGAGTACAGGTGAGTTGTTTCTGGAATGCCCCTCAATTTGTCTGATATTTGCAGTGTTCTGATACACAGTGTCAGACTGTATTTTTGGTAGAACGCCACATTGTATCTTCTTAGTATATCACGTTAGAGGCACATAAAATCTGTTTAACACATTACTGGTGATAATAACTTTGATCACTTGATTGAGGCATTGTTTACCAGATTTCTCCACTATAAACTTTTTTTTTTTTTTTTTTTAAGATTTTATTTATTGGGGCAGCCCAGGTGGCTCAGCGGTTTATTGCCTCCTTCGGCCCAGGGCCTGGTCCGGGGGACCCAGGATTGGGTCCCACATCAGGCTCCCTGCATGGTTCCTGCTTCTCCTCTGCCTGTGTCTGTGCCTCTCTCTTCTCTCTCTCTCTCTCTGTGTCTCTTATGAATAAATAATAATTTTTTAAAAGGATTTTATTTATTCATTGGACAGAGAGCACAAGCACACACTATTTGGGGGAGCCGCAGAGGGAGACTGAGAAGCAACCTCCCCACTGAGTAGGGAGCCTGATGCAGGGCTCCATCCCAGGATCCCGGGATCATGACCTGAGCCAAAAGCAGTCGCCCAATTGACTGAACCACCAAGGTGCCCCTCCACTATAAACGTCAACTGTTTTTCCTCTTTGTAATTTATATGCATCTTGATTCAATTTAATTTTTTTTTTTTAATTTTTTTTTTATTTATTTATGATAGTCACACAGAAAGAGAGAGAGGCAGAGACATAGGCAGAGGGAGAAGCAGGCTCCATGCACCGGGAGTCCGACGTGGGATTCGATCCCGGGTCTCCAGGATCGCGCCCTGGGCCAAAGGCAGGCGCCAAACCGCTGCGCCACCCAGGGATCCCCTACATCTTGATTCAATTTAAAAAATAGTTATAGGATGACCATCCAGGTTTTATTTTCATTTTCAGTTTTTGGTAAAACCTGTGAGGGCACCGATGTCTTCAGGGGATCATATCGTCTTTACACTTGTGAATGAGCAAACATAGATTAGTAAAAAAAGGCCAATTTACGATTCTTACTTAAATGTTGATCTCAGAGCTCTAAAACACTTTTGTTTTTACTGGCAAATTTGCAGTCACCTCTTTTCACCACTAGATGGAATTGCTTAAGAATTTTTTAACCTTACATGTTTCAAGGCTGATGAAACAATAGAACTGATTTTGTTTTTTGAATTTTACAAAAATTTTAAGTAGGCTTCACACTACTTCAAGTGCAGGGCTTGAACTCATGACCCAAGATTAAGAGTCTTGTGCTCTACCAACTGAGTTAGCCAGGCACCCCAATAGAACTGAATTTCATAGTGATATTCATTAAAGCAGGATTGCACCTGTGTAACTGGGTAATATTCTGTACTGTACTGTGTAGTACCTCTGTACTGTAAAGGATTATATCTCATTAAATATGATATAATGATGAACATAACATGTAAAATGTTTATAGGCTAGTAAAATACAGATTTGGCAGGAATTTTTTTGTTTTGTTTTTTTAAGATTTATTTATTTATTTATTCATGAGACACAGAGAGATGCCACATTTATCTTCTTAGTATATCACATCAGAGGCACATAAAATCTGTTTAACACATTGCTGGTGATAATAACTTTGATCAATTGATTCAGGTATTGTTTACAGATTTCTCCACTATAAACTTTTTTTTAGGCAGAGACCTAGACAGAGGGAGAAGCAGGCTCCTCACAAGGGAGTCTGATGCAGCACTCGATCCCCGGACCCAGGATCATGCTCTGAGCTGAAGGCAGATGCTCAACTGCTCAGCCACCTAGGCATACCAATTTGGCAGGTTTTTAAAAATATCTGCAAGGGGCACCTGGGTGGCTCAGTCAATTAGACATCTGACTCCTGATCTCAGCTCAGGTCTTGATCTCAGAGTTTTGAGTTCAAGCCCTGTGTTGGGCTTCACGCTGGAGGTAAGTCTACCTTAAAAAAAAAAAAAACACATATATATATATATATATATATATATCTGCAAAGAGTAGTTGGAAACTAGATAATTAACATGCAGTGGAAACTTATCTTTGAATTACCTGTAATCAAGAATAATTTGGGGATGCCTAGGTGGCTCAGCGGTTGAGCATCTGCCTTCAGCTCAGGGTGTGATCCTGGATCCACGTATTGAGTCCCATATCAGGCTCCTTGCATGGAGCCTGCTTCTCCCTCTGCCTCTGCCTCTGTCTCTGCTTCTCTCTCTCTCTCTCTCTCTCTCTGTATGTGTGTGTCTCATGAATAAGTAAATAAAATCTTTAAAAAAAATGTATTATCTGGGGCCCCTAATGAACTAGAGTCTGTAACAGACCACATTGTATTGATTTTTCCTAGCATGAACAGGGCTCAGTGATGATGTTTGAGCACCTGGTTAATTCTAATGGACTAAAAGCGGTCATGGAACAGTATGGTCTCATCCCTGAAGAAGATATTTGCTTTATCAAGGAACAAATTACAGGACCACTTGAAACACCAATCAAAGATTCTTTGGTAAGTTTGTGTATAACTTAATTTGAATTGACTGTTTCCCATCTTCTCTTTTCTACTTTCCTTCAAAGCTATTTGAAGAGAGATATTTGGTTATCTTAAGGAGACTAAGTGACAAAAATATGTTGTATGTTTCTATTGTTTAATGCAAAAAAATGAAAGTCTTATCTATTTTTTAATCTCTTGAGTTCTTTAGAAGTTATGCCTCAAAATACATATGTAAATTTTTTTGATAAATATATATGCAGTACATTCTGTATAGAAGCCTGAAGTACTGTTGTCTAGAAAAAAAAGTTGAATAACTTAAAGGAAAATCTGTTTTTTGTTTTTTTTTTTAGTTGAAAAAAAGTTGAGGAGCACCTGGGTAGCTCAGTAGGTTAAGTGTCTGACTTGATTTCAGCTCAGGTCATGATCTCAGGGTTGTGAGATTGAGCCCCATGCTGGGCTTTGCACTGGGCATGGAGCCTGCTTGGGATTCTCTCTCTCCTCCCTCTGCCTCTCCCCCCCATCCCCCAAATAAAGAAGTAAATCTGAATGTCTGTGTGTGTATATACATATATATGGGGCACCTGGGTGGCTTAGTTGGCTAAGTAAGCATCTGCCTTTGGCTCAGGTCATGATCCCACGGTTCTGAGATCAAGCCCTGAGTGGGGTACCCTGCTCAGTGAGGAGTCTCTGCTTCTCCTTCTGCTTCTCGCCCTGCTTGTGCTCACTCTCTATCTTTCTCAAATAAGTAAAATCTTTAAAAATAATCATAATGAAAAAAAAGTTGAAAAATAATTTCCCTCTGAGTTTTTTGGTCTTTTCCTTGAATATATACAAATCTACTTATATAACGAGCTGTATTTTTTTATTTTTCTTTTTAAGATTTTATTTATTTAAGAGAGAGAGTGTGTGAGTAGGGTGAGGGGCAGAGGGAGAAGCAGACTCCCAGCTGAGCAGGGAGCCTGATGTGGGACTCTATCTGGGGGCTCTGGGATCATGACCTGAGGCTGATGCTTAACTGACTGAGCTACTCAGGTGCCCCAAAGAGCTGAGGGTTTTGTTTTGTTTTGTTTTGTTTTAAGATTTTATTTATTTATTTATGAGAGACACAGAGAGAGAGAGGCAGAGATACAGGCAGAGGGGAGAGGAGAGGGCTCCATGCAGAGCCCGATGTGGGACTTGATTCCAGGTCTCCAGGATCAGGCCCTGGGCGAAAGGTGGCGCTAAACCGCTGAGCCACCTGGTCAGCCCCAGAGCTGAGTTTTGAACCAAATATTCTATTTCTAAAATATGGGAGTTTCAAAAATTATGTAAACATTACATTTCATTTAGACTAGATGTATAACTACTTTGAAGGATAATACTATTTTCATGCATGAATTCAAGCATTAGCATACTAGGGACGTTCTTACCAATTCATAATTAGATATTACATCTGAAAGAGACTTTTAAGCCAAGAAAAGAAGACAACTTGTTGATTATGAGAAATGTAACCAGTTAGGATCCTTTTGATGGCACAAGGTTTAGTATTAACAGGATATCACATACCTTAGCATTTCTTTTCCTTTTTCTACTAGTTTAGGAATTAAGTGAAAGAAGGAAAGAGTAGAACCTTCTAAGTTATCTCACATTCCCATTCAAGTATCTGTTTATAATTTTAATTTTAATTTAATTTAATTTAATTTTTTTGTTTATAATTTTTAGATTAACACAGTTGCTTTGCTTTGCTTGTAAATAGGTTTGGTTTGTATCCTAAAACTTTTGGTGAGTTTTCTTGTCTTCCAGTGGCCTTATAAAGGACGTCCCAAAGAGAAAAGCTTCCTTTATGAAATAGTGGCCAATAAAAGAAATGGCATTGATGTGGACAAATGGGATTATTTTGCCAGGTATGCACTGAACACTTCAGAAAAATTGGTTAAAATCCTATATCCTTTAAGTATATATAATTTTTATTTAAATAAATTAAAAAATGAAATCCTAATATATATTTAGTGTTAATATTTAAGGTACAGTTTCCTTGCTGAAAAATTTCATCTCTCTGTTTTGGAATCTTTCTAGGGACTGCCATCATCTTGGAATACAAAATAATTTTGATTACCAGCGCTTTCTTAAATTTGCTCGTGTCTGTGAAGTAGATAATAGGAAGCGTATTTGCACTAGAGATAAGGTGAGCTATGTCAGAGGAACAACACAGAAGGTATAGTTCCTAGTTTGAAGTCTAGAAGTAATCATTTGATAATTTGGAAAACAGAACCTGGTAAATTGTCAATCTTTTTACTTTATGCTTAGCATTTGTAAGTATCTTAAAGTTCTGAAAACTTTTGCTTTGTTAAATAATAAAATTACAACAGACATTTATTGAGTATTGTGTTAGGCATTGTTCTAAGTGTTGTAGAGAGATGAACTCCACCCTCACAACCCTATGAAATAGATACTATTCTTATCCCACTTAACAGGTGAGCAAATAGAAGCACAGAAAAGACATAAATGGCAGAACTGGAGTTTCAGCCCAGAACATTTCACTCAAGTCTCATCCTTAACCATAGTTAGTGATATATCTTAGTGTTTCAAAATAGGTAAAATACTAAACCAGTAGCTGCCTGCTAGATTAGAGTCATTTAACTAAAGAGTAATATGGGACTGTACTATAGAATTCTTTTTTTTGAGACTAAAGAATATAAGAATAATGCCTGATTTCTAGACTTGTTGAGAAAATTAAAAAATACAGTAAAGATGCCTAAAACAGAATACCCTACAGTTAAAACAACAGATTTTGATTTACTGAGAAGAAAACTTGCAAACCAAGAAATGGTTTTTACTAATCTGCCTAGTAGTTTTTTAATGCTTTCAGGGATTTTAATGAGTTAGCTCCTGGATATACTCTTTTTTTTTTTTTTTTAAGATTTTATTTATTTATTCATGATAGACACAGAGAGAGAGAGGGAGGCAGAGACACAGGCAGAGGGAGAAGCAGACTCCATACAGGCAGCCCGACGTGGGACTCAATCCAGGGACTCCAGGATCACGCCCTGGGTGCTTAAACCGCTGAGCCACCCAGGCTGCCCAGGACATACTCTTCTTATCTGTCAGTCACCATCCCTTTTCCTTGTCCTATGTACTTGTCTGCTAACAAGGGTAACATAACCTGATCCTACATTAGTATTTATTTCATGTTTTCCTGCAGGAGGTTGGGAATCTGTATGACATGTTCCATACTCGCAACACTTTGCACCGCAGAGCTTATCAACACAAAGTTGGCAACATCATTGATACAATGTAAGAAATTCAACTGCTATTTCCCTATAAATTTTTCATGATGGTTTGTTAGAGTATTATTCTTGGGTCAGCTTGAGATTTCTAGATTAACTGAAGTGAATTTTAAATGAATCAATTTAAAATGGGTACCATAAACACAACAAAAACTAGAGTAAATTAAACAACTTAGTTGGAGGAAATGAAAGAGAATCGATAGAAGGGATAGATGAAGGGTGGAAGAGTTGGCTTCAGCTAGACATGAAGAGGCAATGCTGGCATGACTTAGACCTTCCTGTAGGTAATTATTTATTGCCAGATATTAGTAGCAAGGTGAGAAATAGGACGTGAATAATTGACATTCTGAAACTAACGACAAAAATTAGTTTTAATAATTAAGATTAATTATAAGGATTAAGATTAATGTCTGTCCTCACCCTGTTAATTGTTTGTCAAAATTAGTAGAAAAGAGTAAAACCAACAGGAATTTCCCTTTTCTCCAACCCGTGAGAACTATAGCAGAAAAGTTTAGCCAAGTACAGATATAAGTATAGCTGTACGTCTGTATGACTCATTGACCCATAAAGGGTTCTCAAAAATAAAAAAAGAGTCATTTAATTCCATGTCTCAAAATAGTTGGGTGGTTTTTTTTTTAAGATTTTATTTACTTATTTATTCATGAGAGACACAGAGAGAGAGGCAGAGACATAGGCAGAGGGAGAAACAGGATCCCTGCAGGGAGCCCAGTTTGGGACTCAATCCCCAGACCTCGGGATCGTGACCTTAGCTGAAGGCAGATGCTTAACTGAGGAGCCATTCAGGCATCCCTCAAAATAGTTTTAAATTGAGATGAGCAGACTAGTTAGAATACATTCACCCATTGGTATGAATTCCTTTGATAATAAGTTTTGTTTGTTTTTAATTCAGAGAGCCAGAGACATCTAGGTTCAAAGGCTGGTACTGCTTCTTCCTAACTTGGTTAAATGAAAAGTACTTCATTTCTGCATCTGTAAAATTGAGGCTGATTAGTCTATCTTGTTGGAAAAATTAAATAAGATAATGTATCTAAAGCCCTGCATAATGCCTAGATCACAGTAAACATTGACATGGTAGCTCACAAATCACCATGCACTTATTTATGCACTTATGTATGTTCCCAAAACAGTTGTTTAGATTATCATGTCTCGGGATTTCGCTTCTCTAATGTAGAAAGAAAGATTTCCTTAACTTTAAGTAAGGCATTAAGCAAATACTCAGATTTTCTCAGAAGCATAAGTTTTTATGAAATTATCTTTAGGATTACAGATGCTTTCCTCAAAGCAGACCCCTACATAGAGATTACAGGGGCTGAAGGAAAGAAGTATCACATTTCTACAGCAATTGATGACATGGAAGCCTTCACAAAGCTAACAGGTAAGAGCTAGAAGATAACATAGATGGTCCCTCTCAGATAAAGTGTAAACTATCCCTGGATTGCAGATGGGTTATTTTCCAAACATTCCAATATATTCAGCTTCTCGAGTGATTATAATATACTTTTGGATTTTAGTTTTATCTCTTCTCTGTATTAACAATATAACCTTGATAAAGTTATATTACCTCTCTGACCCTTCGTTTCCTCATTTGTAAAATGGGAGTATTGATATGTCGCCTATAGTTTTGTTGTAGTATTTTTTTTTTTTTTTTAGATTTTTAAAATGTATTTATCCATGAGAGACACAGAGAAAGAGGCAGAGACATAGGTAGAGGGAGAAGCAGGCTCCACGCAGGGAGCCCGATGCAGGACTCGGTCCTGGGTCCCCAGGATCAGGCCCTAGACTGAAGGCGGCACTAAACTGCTGAGCCACCTAGGCTGCCCTTGTTGTAGTATTTAAATGAGACATAACACCTAGTCTAGTACTTGGCACATAAGTAGCCAATATTTACTATTATTTAACTTACAATACAGCTGGACAAATAGGAGACTCGCCCTTTTAACATTTTTGTTGTAAAACACAGGGTACCAGGAACATTTTGTCATACTTCAGCAGAAATGAAACCTGCAGTTTAGGGTAGGAAGGGAGAGATGAAGGTGTTTCTGCTGGTTCTTTCATGTGGGAAAGTGCAGACTGAGCAATAAAGATCGGCAAAGCAAAAGAAGTAGATAAGAAAGTATGTACCAGCTGCAGTTCTTAGTTGCATATCACAAAACTGACTCTGTTTAAAGAAATAGAAAGCAGTCATATAGCTCATAAAATCAGTGGAAAGGTTGGAGATTCTTAAAATGAGCAAAAATAACACAAGCTCAGTGGCTTAATACAGATAAGATCACTTTCCATGAGCTTCCTGTGAAAGGTAGTACTGATGTCCTATCACTGCTTGATTCCGTTGGCAGCACGCTGCCAGAATGAGACCCACAACAGTTCCCTGAAACTGCCTTTGAAGAATCAGTATTTCTCATTTCCAACCATTCGCAAATTGATACTTTTGTAAAACACTAAAAAATGAATTACCAGGAAAATGAAATGAAGTGGGAGAGGGCAGGACATACAAAATACAAGCCCAAATATTTAGTATTGAATTTGATAGACTTAACATATATTTCAACAAATATAATCAAAATAAAAATTTATTTTTTTATTTTTTTATTTTTTTAATTTTTATTTATTTATGATAGGCACACAGTGAGAGAGAGAGAGGCAGAGACATAGGCAGAGGGGAGAAGCAGGCTCCATGCACCGGGAGCCCGAAGTGGGATTCGATCCCGGGTCTCCAGGATCGCGCCCTGGGCCAAAGGCAGGCACCAAACCGCTGCGCCACCCAGGGATCCCTCAAAATAAAAATTTAAATAACAAAAACTGTATGTATTATTCTTTAAAAATATACACGTAGGTAATATAGAATCTCTATTATGCTTGTAACTTTTTAGTCATTTTCCAATCACAAGTAAATAAAAAATTAGAAGTGAAATCGTGAGGGCAGCCCCAGTGGCGCAGTGGTTTAGCGCCGCCTGTGGCCCGGGGCGTGATCCTGGAGACCCAGGATCAAATCCCACGTCGGGCTCCCTGCATGGAACCCGCTTCTCCTTCCGCCTGTGTCTCTGCCTCTCTCTCTGTGAATAAATAAATAAATAATATCTTTAAAAAAAATTAAACGTAACAAAATCTCTTCCTTCTTGTTAATTAATCTAGATTGGATTGAGGACACAGTCACTCACAGGGGATAATGTATATCTAAATTGTTTCTGTGTTTTGTTTTAATAACATCATAATACATACTAGTCTTTCATTGTGTTGATAGGAATGGAAGAAGAGGTTAGT
Source organism: Canis aureus (assembly GCF_053574225.1). NCBI lineage: Eukaryota > Metazoa > Chordata > Mammalia > Carnivora > Canidae > Canis > Canis aureus. The sequence continues at coordinate 31,152,776 of NC_135636.1, read as the reverse complement.
AACAATTTGAGCAAACTGGGGCTATTTTAACTTTTGTTAATAATGAAGCAGGTGATGCTGTGTTTAAAAAGTGATCTTAGGGCAGCCCCGGTGGCGCAGCGGTTTGGCGCCACCTGCAGCCTGGGGTGTGATCCTGGAGACCTGGGATCGAGTCCCACATCGGGCTCCCTGCATGGAGTCTGCTTCTCCCTCTCCCTGTGTCTATGAATAAATAAATAAAATCTTAAAAAAAAAATAAAAATAAAAAATAAAAAAATAAAGATTTTTTTAAAAATTAAAAAATAAAAAGTGATCTTAAAAAAAAATCATCCTCAGTCTTCATCAGAAGCCAGTTCTAACAATTTATCCTGTAACATTATATTACATTTCAACTATCTTATGGTGAAAGGAAATGAATTTGGGATCTTATGCACTTTTGGGTTAACTGACAAACCATAAACTATATAGTTTAATATGGTCTTACTAATATGATTACATATAGCTCTTAGTTACCTTGAAGGTTCTATAATGCCCAAACTGGCTTTTACCCTGTTCAATGAGATGAGTCCACTGATAATGCACTTGGATATTAATGTCAAAAATCCCATACAAAATATTAGGTCACATTTTTGTGCTTTATCTGCCAGAGTATGGGAGAACAAGCATATGGACTTTCCAGCTGTCATCATTTGACACAGGGATAATCTTATCTTTCTTGCATACAATTTAGAAAGGTTCTGTGATCCTTACTGGCAGTAACTACATGATCTAGAAGGATTATGGCCATGTGAGCCTTCATTACGTTTGCTGCTTTTCCAAAAGTCAACTTACTTTATCTGAAAGTCTCCAGTTCTTGTATTTTAATTTTTTAGAATGTTTTTTCCACTTACTAGGTGTTGAAAACCTACAATAATGTTGAAAGAATTTTACAGTGAACACTATACTCTTACCACCTAAATTCTAGCATTTATTGAACTTGCTTTATTACTTATCTATCACTTACAATCCTTCTATTTTACTAATCCATCTTAATTTTGATGTGCATGAGCAGGTGAGTGGGGGAGGAAGAGGGAGAGAATCTCCAGCAGATTCCCCACTGGGTGTGGAGCCCATTGTGGGGCTTGGTCCCAGGACCCTGAGATCATGACCTGAGATGAAACCAAGAGTTGGACACTTAACTGAGTGAGTCACCCAGGTGCCCCAATTTTGATGCATTTTAAAGTAAATTGTGGATACCAATACACTTTACCCTAACTCCCTTAGCATGCAGATTAACTAAAGTTCAACAGTTGTTCATAGATATTTTCTTCTGATGTAAAATTCACATACAACTTGTATAGGTGTACAAATTTTATGTAAATTTGCTACCATTTTGACAAATTCAAGACACAACATTATCTTCTCAGAAAGTTCTGTCATGCTTCTTCCCAGTCAACTTCTACCCCCACCTCACCCCTAGAAAGAACCACAATTTGCCGATTCTAGACTTTTTTTTTTTTTAAGTTTATTTATTTTGGGATCCCTGGGTGGCGCAGTGGTTTGGCGCCTGCCTTTGGCCCAGGGCGTGATCCCGGAGAGCCGGGATCGAATCCCACATTGGGCTCCCGGTGCATGAAGCCTGCTTCTCCCTCTGCCTATGTCTCTGCCTGCCTCTCTCTCTCTCTTTTTTAAAAATAAATAAATAAAGTTTATTATTTTTTTTAGTAATCTCTACACCCAACATGGGGCTCAAACTCAAACTTGATCTTGAAAGCGCCGAATCCTAGCCACTAGACCACCAGGGAGACGGTGCCAGTTCCCTCTCAAACTTGATCTTGAGATCAAGAGTCATATACTCTTCCAACTGAGCCAACCAGGTGCCTTTGTTCTAGACTTTTATATAAATGGAATCATACAGTGCGTACTCCTCTCTGTAGGGCTCCTTTTTACTCAATGTTATGTATTTGAGATTCATCCAGATTGCATGCATCAGTAGTTTATTCCTTTTTATTGCTAAATAGTAGTTTATCATATGAATATGCCGTGGTTTATCTGTCCTCTCTGCTTCCCAAATTCCTACTTATAAATTTTCCTATAAATATTTCAGCTTATGTGGAAATTGGCTATCTTAAGCATTGCAAATGTTACGACCACTGTCTTAGGTAACCATTTTCTTACATTAGTCTTTATCCCTCAGCGTTCCTAGGCAATAGGTGAAACTTACCCTTTCCTTTCCTTCCTTTTCCAGCCCTCTTATCCCCAAATCCCTTAATTAAATTTGAATCATAGAATGTTAAATTTAAAAGGACCTTAGAGATCACCTACTTAAAACTTCTCAAATGAGGAAACAGAGACCAAGTGAGGAAAAGCAACTTATCCTAATAAATGGCAAAGGTTTTCTGACTCCAAAGTTGAGTGTTGTTTATACTATTTTAGAATGATACATAGTTATTTAATTTAATATATGAACAATTGGCTTAACTTTTATATTTTTTAAAGATTCATTCATTCATTCATTCATTCATTCATGAGAGACACAGAGAGAGACAGGTACAGACATAGGCAGAGGGAGAAGCAGGCTCCACACAGGGAGCCCGACGTGGGACTCGATCCCGGGTACCTAGGACCACACCCTGGGCGAAAGGCGGCACTAAACCGCTGAGCCATCCAGGCTGCCCTTGGCTTAACTTTTATACATAATCCTTTTCTGAACACAAATATATGGAACAAATAGAGCTTTCACACATGGCTGGTGGCAATGCAAATTGTACAGCCACTTTGAAAAAGTTTAGCATTTTCATATAAATATATATCCTATGATCCAATAATGCCTCTTCTACCTACTTACCTAATAGAAATGAAAATAAGTCCACCTAAAAGTCTGTACCTTACAGAATAAAGTAAAAGGCATAAGAAAAGTATCAGTAAGATTCTATGGGGCTCAAAGGAGGGAGGAATTATATCTCTAGTTGGTAGATTAAGGAAGGTTTCATAGTGAGGTGCCTTTTGAGATGAATTTCAGGGTTTAGGTAGGCTTTCAAGAAGTGCCAAGATTTTGGGTCACCTGGCTCGCTTACTCAGTAGAGCATGTGACTCTTGATCTTGGGGTTGTGAGCTCAAGCCCTGAGTCAGGTGCAGAGATCACTTTATTTTTTTATTTAATTTTTAAAGATTATTTATTTATTTATTCATGAGAGGCACACAGAGAGAGGAGGCAGAGACATAGGCAGAGGGAGAAGCAGGCTCCCTGCAAAAAACCTGATGCAGGACTCAATCCCAGACCCTGGGATCACCCCTGAGCCAAAGGCAAACACTCAACCGCTGAGCCACTCAGGTGTCCCTAGAGATTACTTTTAAAAAAATGAAATAAAAAAATGAAGTGAGGGATGCCTGGCTGGCTTGGTTGGTAGACCAGGTGACTCTTGATCATAGGGCTGTGAGTTTGAGCCCCACATTGGGTATAGAGAATACTTTAAAAAATGAGAAGTGAGATCCTATGATGGGAGAAGCATTCTATTAATTCACCTGGGAATAGGGTAGCTAAAGACATGGATTAGAAAAGTGTGATCTTATGTTAAAGTAAAATTGCTATTTTTCGGGATGCCTGGGTGGCTCAGCAGTTGTGTCTGCCTTCGTTGCAGGGCATGATTCTGGGATCTAGGATCAAGTTCCACATCAGGCTCCTTGTGGGAGGCAAGGAGTCATAACTGTGGTTATGTAGAAGAATGTTCTTGTTCTTGGGAGATACATGCAGAAGTATTGAAGAGTAAAGGGGCTTGATGGCTATAATTTTCAAATATTTCATCAAAAATTTGTATGTGTGCAAAAATACTTGTGTACACATACACAGCATATGCATATGTAGAAAAATGTTGATGGATTTAGGTGAAAGGTATTTTATTTTGAATTTTTTTCAAAATAAGAGTTGAAGAGAAAAAGAAAAAGAACTACTTTCTCGGGCACCTGACTGACTCAGTAGGGCATGAGGCTCTTGATCTTGGGGTTGTAAGTTTGAGTCCTACATTAGGTGTTGTAGAGAATACTTTAAAGTAAAAAAAAATTTTTTTAAGACTTATTTTAGAATGAGAGAGTTCGTGTGCGCACGTGCAAGTCGGGGGAAGGACAGAGGGAGAGAAGCAGATTTCCTGCTTCCAGGATCCTGAGATCAAGAGTCAAAGTCAGATATTTAACTGAGCCACCCAGGCATCCCCAAAATAAAATCTTAAAAAATAAAATATAATCTTAAAAGGAAAAAAGAACTATCTCTGCTTTTTTAAAAAAGATTATTTATTCATTTGACAGAGACAGAGAGAGAGAAAGAGAACAAGCAGAGGGAGAGGCAGAGAGAAAAGCAGACTGCTTGGGCAGCCTGGGTGGCTCAGCAGTTTAGTGTTGCCTTCAGTCCAGGGCCTGATCCTGGAGACCCGGGATTGAGTCCCGTGTCAGGCTCCCAGCATGGAGCCTGCTTCTCCCTCTGCCTGTGTCTCTGCCTCTCTCTCTCTTCCTCTGTGTGTCTCTCATGAATGAATGAATGAATCAATCAATCAATCAATTAATTAATTAAAAAAAAAACAAAGGAAAAATTTAAGAAAAGCAGACTGCTGAGCAGGGAGCCCAAAGTGGTGCTCAATTCCAGGACCTCAGAATCATGACCTGAGCTGAAGGCAGGTGCTTAGCCAAGTGTGTCTGTCACCCAGGCATCCCCATCCTTCTGCTTTTATCATGGAATAGAACTTTATAAAACTTCTTATTATGAAATTTACAAATTCCACATACCCATCACTTAGCTGCAACAATGATCAACATGGCAGTTTTGCTTCATCTACTCCATCCACCCACTTCCATAAGACACTCGGCTATTTTGAAGCAGATCTCAGATGTAATTTTATAATTACTTAAATATCATTCTCTTTAAGAAAACAAAACATAACAAATGTATACGCCCCTATTTACCCGACACCCAGCTATAAGCCATCAACTTCAGTACAGTCTTGCTTCATCTCTACCCTCTCCCATTCTCTAGATTATCTTGAAGCAAATCCAAGACATTGAATGTTCTACTGTGCCTATATTTATAAATGTCCACTTGAAATCCTTTCAGAAGTACAGTAGCATAGGAGTCTTTTTAAATCTCTTTTTCCGGGCAGCCCCGGTGGCACAGCGGTTTGGCGCCCCCTGCAGCCCAGGGCATGATCCTGGAGACCCGGGATGGAGTCCCACATGGGGCTCCCTGCATGGAGCCTGCTTCTCCCTCTGCCTGTGTCTCTGCCTCTCTCTCTCTCTCTCTCTCTCTCTCTCTCTCTCTCTCTCTCTGTGTCGCTCATGAATAAATAAATAAAATCTTTAAAAAAATCTTTTTCAATATTAATATAACTGAAATTTTATCAAATTGGCAGATAACATTTTTCTGGAGATTTTATATTCTTCTGATCCCAACCTGAATGAAGCACGAGAGATTTTAAAAAAAATCGAATACCGTGATCTATACAAGTATGTGGGTGAGACTAAGCCAAAGGGAAAAATAAGAATTGAAAGGGTAAGTTGTGTTGTCAAATGCATTTCCATTAGTAAAAGGTCTCTCTCTCATTTGTCCTCCAAGAGGACTCCATTAACCCACCATAATACCACAACTCTGTTCTAAGCCCTTTACATTCATTTTTACCTAATCTTCTCATCAGTAACGTGTCCTTTGGTCTGTCCTGTAGATAAAGGAACTGAGGCTTAGAAGAGATTACATAACTTCCCTATGGAAACACAGTTAGTGAGCCAGTATTCAAAACCAAGTCTCACTTCATCCAAACCTTTAGTCTCTCATCCCAGAAGTGGGAGGGGGGCCCCAAATTTTGGCTAGATCCAAAGGCAAGAAAATGGAGCTTCAAAATAAGGTATCTGCATGAGCTTCACTGAGACTCTAAGCACCTGCTGTTCACTAATTTCTTCTTTCACACTATATCAGGTTCTCCCAGATGGTGCATGCCAAATATTTGTATGTTTTCCTCTCTTGTATGTAGAAAGTTTTTCTCTTTGGCAGAAAGCCAGTAACAGGAGCCATACTGATAACCACACCCTTCCTTGTAACACTTCCCTCTCATTTTAGTAATGGGTCAATGCCACATTTTCTTTCAATGTGAAAATTTTGTTCAGAGAATCACTCTATTGTGGTTTGTGTGAAGGATGGCATAAACAGAAGCCATGTATTTGTTAGGGATATCTCAACCCACTTTTCCTAGTGAAGTGTCATTTTCAGAGAGGGAACTTTTTGGGGCATAAATGCTTAATGATGAAAAACTGAGGTTCTAACATGAGTCTTGTCTTTTCTAGGAAAACTATAAAAGCCTTCCAGAGGAAATTGCCAGGGCTAAACCTAGTGACATACCACTAGAAGCTGAACTGAAGGCTGAAGATTTAATAGTGGATGTAAGTAGTTAGCCTAAAAAGATACTAAGTAAAGAATTTTTTTTAAGATAATGCCATCCTCCTTCCCTTGTAAAAGTGGTACATGTTCATTAAAGAAAATTGGAAAATACAGAAAACTAGAAAGAAGAGAATCACCTGTGACCTCAAAGAATCAACATTAACCAATTTTTAAATTTTTCTTTGACATTGATATTTTTAATGTAATTGTGATCACGTGGTTAGCAGAACATTGCATATATTGATTTTTGAGTGTTTTTTAATCACAAAAGTAATATATGCCAATTATTTTTCTTTAATTGTCTACACAAAGGAAAAAGACTTTTTAACTCCTTCATAGCAGCTATAGTGTCTTGTATCCTATCAAGAATGCCAAATGGCTTTCTCACATTTTCTTTTGTTTATTATAGGAACTGCTTTTCAGAGTTCTACTCCTCTGAAATCTTGGGACAGAGTGTTCCCCATGTATTCTTTTTCCATAAGCCTCTCATTTGCTGTTTTCTTGTTGATGCACTTTTGATAAAGGGTGATCTCTCCATAACTACTCTTTGCCAAGGGATACACAAGTGAATTGTCCTTGGGCTCAGTCTATTCACTTGGCTGAGGGTTGAAGTGTCTCACACTTGCAGATCAGGTTACAGTTTCCTGTCCGTTAGATGAAATTATACTAGAATAAAGGGACTTTCTGAAGTTTTGAGTTTCTGAGATTCTGAAAGAACTTACTCTTCAGAATGTTTTCCCTGAGTTGTCCACATGTCTACCCTTGCCCTCAGTACTTTACTGGGGAAGCTTAGGATGAGTGAAGCCTTTTTATATTCTGACAAAGCAATTAAAATCTAATTAAGTATCTTATCATGTATTAGCCTCTCAATTCTAGTTTGACGGTGGAATATATTTATGTGGTGCATATTACTACATGTGCCTCCTTTTAGGACTGTGTGTAATAACTTTTATGATTACTTAATAGGCTATAAAACTTTTTTTAAGATTTTATTTATTTACTCATGAGACACAGAGAGAGAGGCAGAGACACAGGCAGAGGGAGAAGCAGGCTTCATGCAGGGAGCCTGATGTAGGACTCAATCCCAGGTCTCCAGGATCACAACCTGGGCCAAAGGCAGTGCTATACCTCAGAGCCACCCAGGCTGCCCAAGGCTATAAAACTTAATATTACTATTTAGAATTAAAAATTCACCATTGTTGATCAATAGCTACTTTTTTGCTCTTGAGTCCTTAGTTAACAAAAAGGGAACTCCAATAATTATAGTCTTGCCCTTCTGGAAAAATAACTGTTTCATCAAATTTGCTTTAAGAAGGAATTTCTAGTTATATACATTTTGGAGAAACTAGGAATTGCATTTTATTTCTAGTCTAAAACCAAGGAAATAAATACCAAAGAGCTTGTGGCACTTCTGAAAGTTTCTGAAAATTTGATTAGTGTTCATGCCTTACCGTGTATAAAAATGTTGAAGCTACATCGAGTCCCTCCCCCATGAAACAACACCGAGGAGAGAAGCCTATGATAGCTCCAGCCTTGGAATCATGGGGAGAACCCAGCAGTTGCTCTCTCCCAGGTAGATGTAGAACAGGTATCTCCCAGGGATGTAGAACACTCACTGCAGCTCTCAAAGCCAGTAGAACACACACACTGGGAGATACACCCCTGGTCTCACTTCTGGACCATAGCTGAATCTCAGATGTCTCCTTTTCTCTCTCAGGTACAGTGGGGAAATGTCTGTCTTCTTCTCAAAGGCTAAGGATAATCCTTCTATTGTGTTCTAGACCAGGACTGTCCACTAGAACTTTCTGTGATATTGGAAATGCTTTATAATTGTGCTGTCCGTTTTGTTAGCCACCAACCACATGTGGTTGTTGAGCACTTGAAACGTGGCTACTACAACTGGGTAACTAAATTTTTTATTGAATTTTGGGATGCCTGGGTGGCTTAGCGATTAAGCGTCTGCCTTTGGCTCTGGGTGTGATCCCGGGGTCCGGGATTAAGTCCCACATCAGGCTCCCTGCATGGAGCCTGCTTCTCCCTCTGCCTGTATCTCTGCCCCTCAATCTCTCGCTCTCTCACTCTTGCTCTCTGTCTCTGATGAATAAATAAAATCTTAAAAAAAAAAAAAAAAGAACTATTCTTCCAAGTTCACCAGTGACTTCAGTGTTACTTAACCCAGTGGACCATGTCAGTCTTGTCCACTAGAATTCTGCCTAGAATTCTTTTTTTTTGTTGTTGTTGTTAAGATTTTATTTATTTATTCATGAGAGACACAGAGAGAGGCAGAGACATGGGCAGAGGTGAAGCAGGCTCCAAGCAGGGAGCCTGATATGGGACTCGATCCCGGGACTCCAGGATCATGCCCTGAGCCGAAGGCAGATGCTCAACCATCGAGCCACCCAGGCGTCCCATAGAATTATTTTTCTTCCTGCATAGATAGACCTGGTTAATTCCTACTCGCTTTCCCAGGAAAACATTCTCAGTCATTCCCAGGAGCCCTAGCTCCCTGGTTAAAAGTTTCACAGCACCCTTTGCTTCTTGGTAGCTCTTAGAATAAAAGTAGTTAGATAATTACTTTTATAATTATTTGTTCAACCTCAGTCTAGGCTACACTGTGGGGGTTGGGATTGTATCATGTTTCCTTGTATCTATAGTACCTATCACAGTGGCTGTCACATAGGCATAGACTTTATACCCTACTTATGTTGAAAGCATAAATCCCTCCCTTACCCACCCAGATTTCAAGACCAAATCCCTATGGCACATGCACCACAGTTATTTTTATTCTATTATGAGCTACCTTATTAATGCTCTTACTTCTGAACCTCCAGAGAGCTCTGGTCCATTTCTTGTGATGCTCCTACAACCCTGAATTCAATTCTCACTGTTATGTGAGTGATCACTAATTTATTGCTTTTATTAAGGTTATCAACATGGATTATGGGATGGAAGACAAGAATCCAATTGATCATGTTCGCTTCTATTGTAAGAGTGACCTCAGCAAAGCAGTCATGATTACTAAAGATCAGGTAACTACTTAGGTAAAACAAATATACTGTAGTGGCATTTGGCAAACCTATGATAAATCTGCATTTTTATTTTTTATTTATTTATTTTTTAAAGATTATTTATTTATTTATTCTTAGAGACACAGAGAGAGAGAGAGAGAGAGGCAGAGACACAGGCAGAGGGAGAAGCAGGCTCCATGCAGAGAGCCTGATGTGGGACTCCATCCACGGTCTCCAGGATCACACCCTAGGCTGCAGGTGGCGCTAAACTGCTGCACCACCAGGGCTGCCCTAAATCTGCATTTTTACATGCAAGTTAGGTTCTAAGGTCAATGTGAACAGTGGCGGGGTCGGGGGGAGGTATTATTTTTAAAATTAAAATATATCTGGGGGTACCTGGGTGGCTCAGTCAGGTGGAGCATCTGACTGGGTTTCGGCTCAGTTCATGGTCTCAGGGTAATGAGATTGAGCCCCACATTGGGTTCAGACAGAATCTGCTTGAGTTTCTCTGCCTCTCCCTTTCCCCCTCTCTGGACCCTCTATCTGCTCATGCATGCCCTCTCTCCCTTAAATATTTTTTAAAAATTGAAGTATACCTGATTTTTGTGTAGACCGGACCATCTTTTAACAGCCAGTTTTTCCTGTTTGCTGAACATAGAAGAAAGCACTGTTTTTGGTTTAGAGGCTAGGTTATAAATCTGATGGGAAAGTAATGTTGTAAAGGTGAAGTCATGAAAGTTAAATATTCTTATCTGCATATCTTCTAACGAGAGTCTGGTTTACAAATAATTTTATAATACAAACTTTTAGTCTTTTATTAATTGACATAACGTTTTGGGGCATTTTTGTAATATGAGAACTACCTTGAATTCTTTTCCTTGGGTGATAATTGGGATAAAACGGCAAAATAATGTGATGGGGTTTTTTTTTGTTTTTTTTTTTTTTAAAGATTTATTTATTTATTTATGTATTCATTTATTTATTTATTTACTTATGATAGACATAGAGAGAAGCAGAGACACAGGCAGAGGGAGAAGCAGGCTCCATGCGGGGAGCCCGATGTGGGACTCGATCCCGGGACTCCAGGATCGCGCCCTGGGCCAAAGGCAGGCGCTAAACCGCTGAGCCACCCAGGGATCCCCAATAATGTGATGTTTTTAATATAACATCAAGAATGGAACTGGGGCACCTGAGTGGCTCTGTTAAGCATCTGACTTTGCCTCAGATCATGATCTTAGGGTCCTAGGATCAAGCATGTGTTGGACTCTGCACACAGCAGGGAGTCTGCTTGTCCTTACCCCTCCCCCTGCTCCCTTGAGCACGTACTCACTCTCTCAAATAAATAAATAAGATCTTTTTAAAAAAATGGAGGGCAGCCCAGGTGGCTCAGGGGTTTAGCGCCACCTTCAGCCCATGGTGTGATCCTGGAGACCCGGGATCAAGTCCCACATTGGGCTTCCTGCATGGAGCCTGCTTCTCCCTCTGCCCGTGTCTCTGCCTCTCTCTCTCTCTCTGTGTCTCTCATGAATAAATAAATAAAATCTTTAAAGTAAATAAAATAAAAAATAAATAAAATAAAAATAAATGGAGCTTAAGAAAGCTGACCTCTCTTCAATGTATGAATTCAAGATGACAGTAAATCTTTTCTTCTTTGAAAAGGTTTCAGAATTTTTGCCAGAGAGATTTGCAGAGCAGCTAATTCGTGTATACTGTAAGAAGACTGATGCAGACACATTGTTTGCTGTGAAACAACATTTCGTTCATTGGTGCTTAATCAGAGACTTCACCAAGCCTCAGGTAGGTGGTTTATTAATCACTTGCTTTGCACGTTTTTTTATTTTTAAGTAAAACCAAAGGCATCTTTACTTCCCTCTGAAAAGTTCTCAAATTACAGTCATTTGGTTATTTTGGGGAAAAAAAATGTTTTCCACTTTAAGCTTTCCTTTTTTTTTTTTTTTTTTTTTAGCTTTCCTTTTAAAATGCTTGACTCTATGTCAACTAGCAATGTCTTCCTACACCAATTGTGAGTGGGTACCCTGTTTATCATTATTATCCTAATACTAAAAGTTCACAATGGTGAACATGTGATAGTACTTTATAATGTTCTCACCAGTTGTCTGCACTCTTCCCAGCGAGCTAGGAAATGAGTCATAGTTTCCTTATCTTTCAGAGAAGGTTACCAAAGCTGAGTAGTTAAATTGTTTAAGGCCACATACAAGTGATAATAAGTTTTCTAATTTATTTCACACTCAGCATTCCTAAAACTGTAAACTATTTAAATTGTCTAACATAGGGATGTCTGGGTGGCTCAGCAGTTGAGCATCTGCCTTCGTCTCAGGGCATGATCCTGGGTCCAGGGATTGAGTTCCACATCGGACTCCCTGTGAAAAGCCTGCTTCTCCCTCTGTCTGTGTCTCTGCCTCTCTGTGAATAAATAAAATCTTTATAATAAATACATAAATAGCCTAGAATAAGACAATGGAGAGGAAGAGGAGCCAAACTGTAGTTGAGAATCCTATAGTGAATGTTGTTAAAGTTGTCCCTTACTGGCCTAGATATGGCAGGTGCCTAGCACAGAGAAAGTGGCTAGTTGATATTTGTTGACTGTCTGAATAAAATAATTGACAGGCAAGTGGGAAGCTGTGCTCTACTTCCTAGCCCAGTACTCTCTCCCACAACACCATATCTGCCTTCCCCCCCTCCATCCATGCATTGTGTGCTGAAGGAAACAAAAATGAAGGAGCAGCCCAGTAGTTGGTACTTTATCAAGTGCCAGAAAGAATGATCAGATGAGTTGTGTTAGGATTCTAAGAGTTAAGAGAGCTGTCAGAAAGCCTTTCAAAGAAGAAGGGATTCTACTGGATCCATTAGGCTGGATTGTGTTTGGTTGAGCAGCAGGGAAAGAGGTGGACATAATTGGCAATGGGAGTGACCTGGTAGTATGAAACTGGAACAAGTGGAATGTGTTTGGGGGCCATGAAGAGACCTGGTGCATGGACAGAGAATTCTTACTATTGAGTGGGGAGAGGTTAAATGGGAAGAATAGACTAGATTATGGAGAACTTTGGATAATTGGCTAAGAAAGAAGACTTCTTATGAACAGTGGGGAAGGAATACCTTGTGTGCTATAATTACTTCTGTATTCATTATCTCCAACTAGGAAGAAACCCATGGGCACGAGGAAGTGTGTCTTTGTCTTAGGTACTGTAGCACCCAAGGAAACTAAACCACTGATTAAGAAAGAAAACTCTAACTGCAAATGGATTGGAACTTGGAGAGGCTAGAAGTAGAATGACAAGAGGCTGTTGAAGTTCAGCCATCTGGCAGTAACTCCTTTAAAACTAGATACACAAAAATAAATAAATAAATAAATAAATAAATAAATAAATAAATAAAATAAAACTAGATACATTCTCTCATTGAATAAGGATTTTTGCCAGGTCCTATGTTAGGTACCAGAGATGGAACAGTACCTAAGACAGACATAGTTCCCAAGGATCACACTCTGGTTGGGGATAACAGACACATAAGTAAATAACAATTATTGTGGTGTGGTAAGTGCTTTGGGGTAGGGGGCAGTGTGCAGAGTCTTAGAGGAGCCAAAACGGGAAGGATTTAAGCCATACTTGGTTGGTTGGGAAAAGCTTATTTTAAGAAAGACTTAGAAGCTGAGACCTGAAGGATGGTTGAGAAGAAGTCAGCTGGGTAAAGGTGGAGGCAGGAGGCCAGAAGATGAGTGAGAACATGGTGCCTTTAGGGGAGAGGTCCAGGAGATTTTGCATAGTCCTCTAGGCCTAGGGCAATGGAAGCCATTGAAGTGTTTTAAGCAGGAGAGTGACATTCAAGTTTGTATTTATGAAATTCGCTAGAGTTGAAATTAGAATGGGTAGAAATAAGTGTGCTCGATAGAAATAGAGAGGAGTTTAAAGGCAAATGATGTCTTTGAACTAGAAGGGTCTTCCAAATATGAGTCCCTCTCTCTGTGTCTATTATGAATAAATAAATTTGTCAAAAAAATAATTGGTATTTTCAAAAATAGAAAAATAGAGTTGTGTTTTCTGAAAGTGTATGAAGGGAGAGGGTCAGAACTGAGCAGTGAGCGTGCTACTTCTGGCCATCTTTGAAAAGAGTAGATCTGGGATCCCTGGGTGGCTCAGCGGTTTAGCGCTGGCCTTCAGCCCAGGTCGTGATCCTGGAGTCCCGGGATCGAGTCCTGCATCGGGCTCCCTGCATGGAGCCTGCTTCTCCCTCTGCCTGTGTCTCTGCCTCTCTCTCTCTCTTCCTGTATCTCTCATGAATGAATGAATAAATAAATAAATAAATAAATAAATAAATAAATAAATAAATAAATAAAATCTTAAAAAAAAAAAAAAAAGAGTAGGTCTGATAGCTTTTCCTATGTAGAACTGTGGTGTTCCTAATTTGATCCAAGCACAGAGCATATATATAATTTGGGGTTTCCCAAGAGTCTAGAAGCAATCTAGAAGCAATCTGTCTGCAAGACAAGGATTTGTGCACCTGAGGATTTCATTCAGAATTATGAAAACTGGCTTTTCTTTGTTCCTGGTTTTTCTTTTCTTAACAGGATGGTGATGTGGTGGCCCCACTTATAACACCTCGAAAAGCGGAGTGGAATAACATGGATTCAGCCCAGAGCCCAGATCACTTCCGAGAAAGGTCCAAATTTAAACTCCGGCTTTTTCAGGATGACTCAATGTGAATGTTTGCAACCATTTGTTTACATAAAGCTCTCTTCCCTGTCCCCCAACAGTATTAACTAGTGTAGGGAATTTGGTCGTGGAGTTCTACAAATTTTAGTGATAACTAGTGCTTTTTGTATTTTGAATGTAACACATATGCTCAAGTATTTTTATCCAAAGAAATGAAAGGCATTAGACAAATCTTGCTATACATGCTATGGAAAGTGTTACCCATTTTAACCGTAACTAAAGTCTTTCTCTTCTAGTAGTCTTATTTTCTTACAATAACAAAAAAAGTTTTTTTATGTACTCTGAACTCTTATGACATATGATTGTTGTGTTTTTTTTTTTTTAAGTTTGGAAATGAGAGAAGGTGCACATTGGAATTTAAAATTGGGACTATCATAAACAGCTATGGTTAAGAACAAAACATAAAATCTTAGCCTCTTGAGGGACGTAGCCATCACTTCAAATTTGAGGACAATTCTTCCTTTTTTTTTTTAATTTTTTTTTTTTTTTTTTTTGAGGACAATTCTTCTTAAGTGATCGAAATGTTAGTGAAAGGCCTTTTCTTACCCTTTTAGCTAGTTGGACTAAATGGTAGGAAATGAGGACCTTCAACTCCTGAATGAGAGGCCTAATTAATTTATTGAAAAGATCTGAGGGCTCTGGTCTCCCCTGAAGTGGGACATAAGTCTGCCTCTGAAGGGACCTCTACCCTCTGTGGCAAAGGAATCCCCCAAGCCAGGCTGTTCTCTGGGTCAGTTGCAGCCCCAGACCTGGGCAGTTTCTTTCTCCTGAATACTTGCTTCCCATATCCTGAGGTCTTTGTCACTATCACTGGTTTGGCCTGGAGAAGGCCCCCTTCCAACCTTCTGTCTGAATTTCCCTTGTAAATTGATCAGAGGTTGTCACAGAAGCCATTCTTGGGGCTATTCAGAGCTGGGATTTTGTTTTTGCTTGTTCAGTGTGCATTTTATGGGTTTTAGCGCAAAGATGGAGCTTGCTGAGATGAAATGAGTGATTATCCCTACAATTCTGAGTCACCCTTTGTAGCCCAGTATTCCCCCACGCTTGTTCTTTACCTTGCAGTGGAGTAGGCACCACTGTGGTTGAGCAATTCGGTGCAAAGGGCACCCACCCCCACCTCCATATACCTACAATTAATTGCCTGTTCTATAGAACTTTACCAAGAATAAAGTCTGGAGTTAGAGCCAAAGCTGGTGGCAGCCAAAGGATCCTGTAGATGCAGGGCAGTGGAGAATGGGAGTCATAAGCCCTTTACATCCTAAGCTTTGATACTCCCTTACAAAAGCCTCCATGGCAGGCCAGGATTGGGGACCCAGCCCTGACTCTGGGCAAGAGCAATTGGGAGGAAGGAAGGAACTCAGACCACAGCAGCAGTTATCCAGTCTTAGGAGTGCTGCTACCTTCCACTATGTAACCAGGTTCTGTTCTGTTGATACTAGGCTGAAAAGTATTAGGAGTGTCTGCCATTCTGTATTACCACCATCACCCTCCTCCATCCCCCAGTAGATGATCAGGAGTTGACCCTAATTCATAGGAGGATAATTAAAACCCGTCCCACTTCCACTATAATTCTATGTGGGTGAGATGTGTCCACATGTGCTCCTAGAAGCACGAATGAAGTCAGCCATGGTACAGGTCATATCTGTGTTGGCCAAGCTTCCTCTAAAACATTCAGTGGGGGGAGCTAGAGGGCTAAGACTTAGTGTACCCAGACCCAAGGTCAAGAATGTAATGTTTTTCTGCTAATACTGTTTTTATTTCTGTAACTCCTATCTTTAAATCATTGTGGTTTACTCTGGAATTTTATGATTTCAATATTGTGTCATTGTGCTAAGAAAGAACTTGAATCTACTTTGTTTGCATCCTTTACATATAAGTCAGCTGCACTTTATGCTCTTTGCAACTGTTTTAATGATCAGAAACATGTACCATTTACAAGGTTAAATTTTTCTTAAGAAACACCTTCGCTATTTGTATAAAAACTGAGATTTTTAACAACTTAACCTCTAGAGTTACTGAACTATTTTCACCTTGAGAATGTAAGTAGAACTGCGAGTTTAAATGGTTGGTTACTTCATTTGGGCGAGGGAAACAGCTGCAATAAAGCTTCATGAATGTATCTCCATCTTGAAACCAAAAGTCTTTTCCTTATTGATGTCCTCTCACACTTGTGTGCCTAATCAGGACCCTTTTGTGCAAAGGAAATGTTTCTAGGAATCTACCAGATGTTTCTGACTATGTCCACTCTATATTCAGTTTGCAGGAGAGGAGATGATATTTAGCAGGACTTACTTGGTTTTCTGGCAGGAGGCAAGCATTGTCACAGGAAGGGATATGGATGTTTATTCATTTCCTGAGCTCTTGTGTCAGGAAACATCTCTTTCCTCCTTTTTAACCTGCCCTGGGTCCGACCCCACCTACAGAGATTCAACTTCTTTATCAAAATAGGCATATTGTTCATTTGCTGCTTTCATATCTTCCTTGTGAAATTAGAAATTTGTAAGCACCCAGCACACTGGTGGCAGACAAGAAGTGTTCAATGTACTAGAAAAGAAAAGATGCTACTGAAGTCTATTAGTTTCACCAGTTGAGTCCAGGTGTCTGTGGTTTGATAGTATTAAGTTAAAATGATTTCTAAAACATACAGAATAGGGATCCCTGGGTGGCACAGCGGTTTAGCGCCTGCCTTTGGCCCAGGGCGCGATCCTGGAGACCGGGGATCGAATCCCACGTCGGGCTCCCGCTGCATGGAGCCTGCTTCTCCCTCTGCCTATGTCTCTGCCTCTCTCTCTCTCTCTCTCTGTGACTATCATAAATAAATAAAAATTAAAAAAATAAATAAAACATACAGAATAGAATCCCATTTTTATAAGATACACACACACATCTCCGTGGAAAATTATCTGGAAAGGTATATATGAAAATGAAAATGTTAATGTTTTGGGGGTGGTTGAATTTTAGGCAATTTTAATTTTTTTTAAGTCTTTTGTTTTTTCTACAATAAACATGTATTAGTTGTATAATTCCTAAAAAGAAGTTTCAGGGGGTGCCTGGCTTGCTCAGTGAAGCATGTGACTCTTGATCTCAGGGTCCTTTGTTCAAAATCCTATGCTGGCATGAAGCTTACTTTAAAAAATAAATAAATAAAAAGAAATTTCATCAGGGACTTTGTGCTGCTCAGATGAGGTGTGAATACCTTTCACTCCTTCAGAGTCACCTCTCCAGGAGAACATTATTTGCTTCCATGCCCGTCTTGGGTCCCCAGGCCACAGAGAGGTATGGTCACAGCCAGTCTTCTAGATTTTGGAGAAAATGGGCAGCGCTCTCTAAAGAGGGTCTAGATGGCATTCATGAGCAGGTCTGAGCATTTGTTGCTTTAGGAAGCTGCCCACCATGGGGACATCAGCTCAGGATCCAGGCCTCCAGCTCCTTGATGCAGAACTGCTCCTGCCGGGCCAGCACCTCATTGTTGAAAGTTGCACAGGGGTGGCTTCCCCCATGATACAAGTCTTCATCCAACCACAGCCCAAATTGGCCACTAAAGAGAAGAGGAAAATCTTGGCATGACTGAACTCCTGGATGTTGACCTTCCAGGTCTACACCACCAGCCTTTGGCTTCACCATAACCACAGCTCAGTTTTGTCTGTTTAATCTTCCTTTAAACCAATTTATCCAGATTATTGGGAACTCCACATGTTGTTCCCCCATAGGATTTGGAGCACTTTTTTTTATAGTTAAGTGATTTCAATAAATATATACATTGGTGCAACCATCACCACAATCCAGTTTTAGAACATGTGGAACATTTTAAAGATGGCAATGCTTAACCGAAGGAGTGAATCTTCAGGCATGGACTCAGCCCAAAAACTACTTCAGAAAGCATCCACTCTAATCCCCTCATTTGATGGCAAACCAGGCTCGGGCTGGGAAGTGGGTTACTGCAAATCAGCAATGGCTGGTGTGTTCTGTGCCACACTGACTCAGTAGAGGCTCTTCAGACAGCTGGGAGGGCAAGGAACTTGCCTGGTACTGCTTTCATCTTTGCCTTCAAGATAAGATTTATTCTGCCTGAATGTGGAGGTTTCACCAGGAGTAAGGCTAACTTTTTCTTCCTAACACACAGGCGCGCGTGCGCGCACACACTTGCACCAGGTTCCTGGGCAGATGCCTGGCCTTCCTCCAGTGAGCGGTTTCCTGATCTAGCCTCCCATCCCTTGACTTGCCTCAGACAACCATGTGGAGGAATGCTGTTCTCCAAATCACATACATTCAGACAAAGCTGTCATCAACCTAAACACTTTGGAGGATAACCCCCCGCCCCCCTCCCTCACCCCCACCCCTCACTCCACCCCCCTCCTGTCGCTGCTGATGTTGAAGGGAGAAGCCTGGAAGTTTACCACCAGCCTCATCTGGGGCAGCCTAGCCCAGCATTTCCGGATGGGAGAGAGACCAGACACAGACTACCCCGACTCCAGACTTGGGGAGGGCGGAGCCACGCACCTGCCACTGCCCATCATCAGTGAATCCAAGTCTCCTTTCACAAAGAAAGAATTGCTTCCTGTCCACTTAAAGACCTGGGATGACAGAAAAAGCTGGGTTACCGGGTGTGTCATGCCCTTGCAGCCTGACTCCACACCACTGGGTGGCAGTGTGGTGGAGGGAAGGAAACATCCAGCTCCAAGCCCCACTATCAGGAAGTACCCTGGCTCCTGATTCTGGAAATTTCTTCTGTCCTCCCCGAGTTTACCTCCTCTTGCTTTCTAGTCTGAATTCCCACAACCCCAAAGCCCCCCATGTTCTAGAAGTAGACCAGAACTCTCCGCAGCATCCTGCTTCCAAAGCTGGAGAGCGGAGAAGGTCCAGGTCAGGAGCTGGACCCTGATTCTGCCACAAGCTGTTTCCTCATCTCTCGCTGGAGCATGCCCATTTCCCTGTGCTGCCTCATACTCTGGTCCTTAGCAAATCTTGTGGCTCCACCCCAAAGAGACTCTCAGACTACCTTCATTCCTGCCCTGTCCATCTCCACTTGTGCTCACCCAGTCCCCACCACACTCACTCCTCGCTTGCTCACAGCCTCCTTATGCATTCCTGCTTCCCCTGTCACCTACCTGCCCACAGCCCCTCCTCACACTGCAGTGTGACCTGCTCTGACCCCTGCTTTCCTCTGACCTCTTCTCTCCCTCCTTGACCACTTCGCTACACTGGCCTTGTTATGCTTGGGACACCCAAAGCTAGTTCCACTTTAGGACCTTCACAGTAGCTGATCCCTCTACTGAGAATACCCTTCCCCGCAGATCCGGAAATGGCCCACTTCTCATCTTTCAGCCTGAATGTCATCCCAGAGAAGCGTCCTGGATCACCCTGTTTAAAGTAGCCCTTCCTCCTAGGCCTTGTTTCTTTTCCTCAGCATTTCCACTCTTTGAGAACTGTGTTCATATGCCAGCACTTCACTGCCTGTGCCTCTAACATGTAAGCTCTGGGGGCTGTGTTGGTTCCCAGCAATATTCCCAAGACATAATATAGATGTCTGTTGAATGAATAAATTATTCAAGAGTCATTCAGCTAATAAAAAATATTTTTAGAGGGCTACAAGAGTATAGCATAATTGCATTATTTTAGAGGGCTACAAGAGTATAGCATTATTGCCCATAATTAGTTGTTTAAAAAAAATGCTATGGGGACACCTGGGTGCTCAGTGATTGGGCATCTGCATTTGGCTCAGGTCATGATCCCAGGGTCCGGGGACTGAGTCCCGCATTGGGTCCCTGCGAGGAGCTTGCTTCTCCCTCTGCCTATGTCTCTGCCTCTCTCTTTGTGTCCCTCGTGAATAAATAAATAAAATCTTAAAAAAAAAAAAATGCTGTGAGCAACCATGTTTTTTTTTTTTTTTTTTTTAAGATTTTATCCATTTATTCATGAGAGACATACAGAGAGAGGCAGAGACACAGGCAGAGGGAGAAGCAGGCTCCACTCAGGGAGCCCGATGCGGGACTCAATCCCAGGACCCCAGGATCACACCCTGAGCCAAAGGCAGGCGCCAAACCGCTGAGCCACCCAGGCGTCCCAACCATGGGGTTTTTAGCAAGAAAATAGACTAATACAAAATTAGTCCTGGGCTCAGAAGAGATGAGATAATATTAACAAGTGACCATGAAAAGACAGAGCCATTCAATTCCTTCTCTACTTTCCTTGAAGAATGTGACCTTCAAACTTGAGGGAGTAAGATAAACGTTGCTGCTACAGAGACTCTGTTCATAGCACTGTTTGGAATCGCCCTCAAGGAGAAATTGGTAATTTCTGAAGAACACAAGACGTGCCAAGAGACCAAAGATAGGCAAAGATCACTCAATTAAAAAAAAAAAAAAAAAAAAAAAAAGATTCCATAACAGGAAGTTGGGAAGACAGCCCCTGTAAAAATAATTCATTTCATTCAACTTTTTTTTTTTTTTTTTTTTTTTAGCATTTAGTACCAGTCACTGTTTTATGTACTGGGTAGAATGGTGAATTTAACAGACAAAAATTCCTGCCTTCATGGGATTCCCATTCTAGAAGGTGGAGGTGGATAAGTTAAATAGTATGTTAGGAGGTGATAAGTGCTAAGTATAAAAAAGTAGAGAAGGACAAAAAGGATTCCCAAAGAATGGAATGTTGTCAATGTAAATTAGTTGGTCACAGATGGCCTCTCTGAGATGATGACATTTGAATAG
Organism: Canis aureus; assembly: GCF_053574225.1. Lineage (NCBI taxonomy): Eukaryota > Metazoa > Chordata > Mammalia > Carnivora > Canidae > Canis > Canis aureus. The sequence goes on along the minus strand of NC_135636.1, from coordinate 31,131,958 downwards.
AATCGGTGGCCCAGCGGTAGCACCGCCTTTAGCCCAGGGCCTGATCCTGGGGACCCAGAATCAAGTCCCATGTCAGGCTCCCTGCATGGAGCCTGCTTCTCCCTCTGCCTGTGTCTCTGTCTCTGTCTCTCTCTCTGTGTCTCTCATGAATAAATAAATAAAATCTTTAAAAAAGAATCCTAAAGGAGGTGAGACCTGAGCCATGGGATCCAGTGGAAGGCATTTGAGGCAGAACAGTATATGCAAAGGCCCTGAGGCAGACGCAGGCCTGCATGTTTCAGGACTGGCTCAGAGCTCATTGTAGCTAGAGGAGAGTGAGGGAAAGGAAAAATATCAAGAAACAACATAAGAGAGATTCGGAAGATGTAGGGCCTTGTAGATTATTATATTTTTTAAAAGATTTTTTTTATCAGAGATGGCATCAGCTGGGAGGCGGAGGCGGGCAGGAGTGGGTGAAGAGAGGGTGAAGCAAGCTCCCTTCTGAACTGGGAGCCCGACATGGGGCAGGATCTCAGGACCCCAAGATCATGACTGGAGCCCAAGGCAAATCCTTAACCAACTGAGCCACAGAGGTACCCTGGGCCTTGTAGGTTATTATAAAGACTGCCTGGGGCGGCCTAGGTGGCTCAGCGGTTTAGCACCTGTCTTCGGCTCAGGTCCTGATCCTGGAGTCAAGGGATTGAGTCCCACGTCAGGCTCCCTGCATGGAGCCTGCTTCTCCCTCTGCCTGTGTCTCTGCCTCTCTCTCTCTCTCTCTCATTAATAATAAATTTTTTTTTGATTAAAAAAAAATAAAGACTGGCCTAGTGCCTAGGTGGCTTAGCAGCAGTTGGATATCTGCCTTTGACTCAGGTCATGATATAGGGTCCTGGAATGGAGTCCCATGTGGGGCTCCTTGCTCAGTGGGGTGTCTGCTTCTGTCTCTCCTTGCTTGTGCTCTCTCTCAAATAAATAAAATCTTAAAAAAAAAAAAAAAATACTGGCTTTTCTCCAAGAAAGGAAGCCATTGGCAGCTTGGAGCCAAGAAGTGACATGCTCTGACTTACCTTTTATTTATTTATTTATTTTTAAAGATTTTGTTTATTTATTCATTTATTTATGAGAGACACACACAGAGAGAAAGGCAGAGACACAGGCAGAGGGAGAGGCAGGCTCCATGCAGGGAGCCCGATGCGGGACTGGATCCCAGGACTCCAGGATCATGCCCTGAGCCAAAGGCAGATGCTCAATCGCTGAGCCACCCAGGCATCCCTGACTTACCTTTTAAGAGGAACACCTGCTATTGTGATGACTGAGTGTAAGCAGGGAGACCTATTAGGCGGTTACAGCAGGAACAAGGACAAGTAGCAATGGTGGCTTGAACCAAGTGACAGCAAAGGACATGGTGAGAAGTGGTGACTTCTGGATATAGACAAAGGGCAGAGTCATCGGGGCTCATTGACAACTCAGGTGTGGGGTGTGATGGAGAGGAGTTAAAGACCCCAACATTGGGATCCCTGGGTGGCGCAGCGGTTTAGCGCCTGCCTTTGGCCCAGGGCGCGATCCTGGAGACCCGGGATCGAATCCCACGTCGGGCTCCCAGTGCATGGAGCCTGCTTCTCCCTCTGCCTATGTCTCTGCCTCTCTCTCTCTCTCTGTGACTATCATAAATAAATAAAAATTAAAAAAAAAAAAAAGACCCCAACATTTTTTGGTCTCAGTGGTAGGAAAGTTGGAGGTGCCATTAACTTCATTGCAGAAAATGGCAGGACGGGCAGATTTTGTGGGGGAAAGTCAGGAGCTCAGGTTGGGACCTGGGAGGCTTAAAATGCCATGCTTGCAGTCCAAGTGGAAACAGGGTAGTAGTTGGATATATGTCTCTTGGGTTCCTGAATGGGCATTGTCTTCTTTTCAATTACTCCACCTTTGCACACGCCCCAAGAAGACTGCTCCCTACGCCCTTCATCACCTGGTGATCTTGTTTGTCCATCAAGACCCAACTCAACAAGCTCCTCCTCTAGGAAGTCTCCTTTGATCATCTCACCCCTTTTCATATAGGTGCTCCTCCTTGGGGTTGCTTCCACAGCACTTATAGCTCTATACTGTGATCATCTCTCTTCTGGGAGCCCAAGAGCATCTCCATCTGTCATTTAGAGAGGTAGTGTAGTGCTGCGGCCAAGTTCAAGCGCCGGGGCCTGTTTCTGCATCTCATCCTCCCCGCTGACTAGCTGTGTGAGGTTAAGCAAGTTACTTAACTTCTCTGTGCTTCCGCCTCCTCAACTGTAAGATGGGGCTGATAATAGTATGTACCTCATAGGAATGTTGTCATGATTAAATGCGCTAATTTGTGGAAGTCTCAGAATAGTGCCTGGCGGGTGGTCAACTAGTACAGTTAGCTGCTACTATTTTTATGAGTCGTAAAAGTAGTGTGCTTCGTGCCAAGTGCTCGGTCGTTTTATTCAATAAATAGCTCTGAGATGGAAAAGCTTTAGATGAGAGATGCTGGGGACTATTCCCCTCCCTCCTTCAAAAGCCCTGCTCTCTGGCAGCAAGCACCATCTGACTCCCCCACTGTCTTGTCTCTGTCACCCACCCATCTCCCTGTCACCAATCACCATGCATTAGAGTGTTGAGCTCTGGCTCACCATCCTTCCCTCCTTCCTAATTCCTGCCACTGTCCTTGGTGAATTTTGCCACCCACACGGACCCATCCCCTGCCTGCCATCATCTTTTCCTTTTCCTTTTTTTTTTTTTTAAAGATTTTACTTATTTATTTATGAGAGACACACAGAGAGAGGGAGAGACACAGGCAGAGGGAGAAGCAGGCTCCATGCAGGGAGGATGATGAGGAACTCGATCCCAGGACCCTGGGATCATGACCTGAGCAAAAGGCAGATGCTCAACCACTGAGCCACCCAGGTGCCCCCCATCCTTTCCTTTTCCAATCCAGGGGTGTTCTTACCCCCACCCCAGCCACTGTCTCCTGTGTTCACACCCAGGAATCTGTCTTTACCAGTCTGTTTCCAATGTCCCTGTCTCATATCTTATAATCCAACACATTGCTCAATGGGTGTCGTTATTGCAAGTCTCTGACCTCAAAGCCACCTCTCAACTGTTGTTATCATCTTCATTTCATTGTCCTCCAGCCTCCCCAGCTCCCCTTCCCTACCGATGCAGACGTCAACCTCCGCTCCCCTCTGTCCCTCTGTCCAACCAGCTTGGCAAAAGCCCCAGTCACTCTCTCCCATGCCTGAACTCAAGGAGCCAAATGTAGCTGGAGGGACACGCGTGCCCAGGGGACTGGCTTGCCTTTAGACAGACCTCCAGGTGACCCTGTCCTTCTGTTTCTCTGATAGGCCTACCTCTCCACTCCCATGATGATTTGATACCTTCTCTCTGCTCAACCCTTAACATTGTCTGCTCTGACCTCACTCTTAGCTGATGACCTCAGCCCATACTTCATAAGGCTGAAGTCACTGGATGTGTCTGTCTTTATTTTCCTACCTGTACACCCACAGATCTATTGGCACTTGGACAGACTTCTTGTCTGTACAGCCTGCATCAGGTGAGCCATACCCCTCTTCCTTTACAAGCCAGTCTGTAGTTGCCAGGAACCTACTGAGCATTTTAAGAAATGAAGATGGGGGCGCCGGGGTGGCTCAGTGGTTGAGTGTCTGCTTTTGGCTCAGGTTGTGATCATGGGGTCCTGGGATCGAGTCCCACATCGGGTTCCCCACGAGGAGTCTGCTTCTCCCTCTCCCTATGTCTCTGTCTCTCTCTCTCTGTGTCCCTCATGAATAAATAAATAAAATCCTAAAAAAAAAAAAAAAGAAATGAAGATGGGCCGGCCAACGGGGATGTGCTGCCCACCACTGCCCTGACATATTCCCTCTGTGGAAAGATGGAGGGATATGAGGCACCCCAACATGGGGAATAGAGCTAGGGGCCACTGGGACCTCAGGATCTTTGGTATAGCCCTCCTCCCCCCTCCCTAGAAGGTTGGGAATATCACCTTTAGCTGTGGGGCGAAGGAGAAGAGGAAGGTCTCTCCAGTACCATAGAAGCTTTTGCTGAGTCGAATAGCTGAAGAGGAGAAGGCCCCGAACATCTGGAAATAGAAGAACTTGCTGTTGTAGCTGGAAGGGAGTGGATATCCTCTGGCAAACCTGCTCTCCAGGCTTAGTAATACAGACTCACCTAGAGGGGCACCCCGGGGGGTCTGGGACAGACCTGGGGCATAGGGAGGGCTGCATAGGCCCATCAATGTGTGTCCTTTCCCTTGACACTCCCCAAGGAAGAACTCTTGCTGGTGTCCTCCTACTTTTTCTTAAATATACTTCTTTTGTAAAAGTAATCCTTGTAGAAAGGTATTAGAAGTTATAGACAAGAAGAAAGAAACACTAAACCCTTTGCAATTCCCCCTCTGTTCCCCAGGGTAACTCTTCTTAACATATTTGTGCATTTCTTTCCAGCATCTTTAATGCCAGTGTATATATTCTTACACAGAAAACCAGATCCTATAGTACACCTGGGTTTGTGGGTTTTTTTTTTTCTTCAAGTTTTACTTATTTAAGTAATCTCTACACCCAAGATGGGGCTCAAACTCACGACCCTGAGATCAAGAGTTGCATGCTCTTCCAACTGAGCCAGCCAGGTGCCCTGTACATCTGTTTTGTAAGCTGCTTCCTCCCTTCACTTTTCTTTTTAAAAGTTCAAACATACAGAAAAGTAAAAGCATGGTACAGATAACCTCCGTGTAGACTCAAAACTGTAAATGTGTTCACCATATTTACTTTCTCTCTTCTTCTATTTTTTGCTGTTCTGTTGGAAAATAATTTGCAGATATTACAACCCTTTTACCCCTAAATAGTTCAACTCCTAAGAATGGGGATTTTCTCACGTACTATCACAATTCGACCATCTCACCTCAGAAAATTAACAGCAATTCCATAATATCTAATATCCAGTTCTTTTTTTCTTTAAGATTTTATTTATTTATTTATTCATGACAGACACAGAGAGAGAGAGAGGCAGAGACAGGCAGAGGGAGAAGCAGGCTCCATGCAGGGAGCCTGACATGGGACTTGATCCCAGGTTTCTAGGATCGTGCCCTGGGCTGAAGGTGGCATTAAACTGCTGGGCCACCAAGACTGCCCTAATATCCAGTTCTTAAAACATTTTCTCCATTGGCCCAAGAGTACCATTCATATCTTACTCTAAAAACAAGAGCTGGGGCACCTGGCTCGCTCAATCAGTGGAACTTGCAACTCTTGATCTTGGGTTGTGAGCTCAAGCCCCAAGCTGGGTATAGAGATTACTTAAGAAAATAAAAATAGGAATCCCTGGGTGGTGCAGCGGTTTGGCGCCTGCCTTTGGCCCAGGGCGCGATCCTGGAGACCTGGGATTGAAACCCATATCGGGCTCCCCGTGCTTGGAGCCTGCTTCTCCCTCTACCTGTGTCTCTGCCTCTCTCTCTCTCCGTGTGACTATCATGAATAAATAAATTAAAAAAAAAAAAGAAGAAAAGAAAAATAAAGTCTTAAATAAATAAAAACAAAAACTTAACACTTTTAATAGCTGTGGCTCTACATCATTTTTCTTAGCAGCCTTTGGCAATATTTCACTATGTAGCAGAACCATATTTCCCTCAGCCATTCTCTCGCTGTGGGGTAGTTGGTGGCTGCAGGTTTTCCCTCTTTTACAGAGTGTGGTGGGGCAGAGGCAGGATCACTGGGAGGCAGCCCTGGGGAGTAGGTTTTGGCCTAATATAAAGAGTAACATCCTTATAGTCAGCAACACTCTGCCAAGGAAGGGACTCCATCCTGAAGAAGTGAGCTCCCCGACCTTGAGGAGGACGGTCCTTGATCAGCATCTTGAAGATGGAGGGAGCTCCTGTCCACATGAGGGTCCTCAGGGACCCTTGAGATCTCTCCCAGCTCTAACACATTCCTCTCATGGAAGAGCAGTTGAAGCTAGCTGGCCCCTGTCCAGAGAGCCTGGGCCCCATTGGCGAGACCACATGGATTTGAGACAGCGCTCTCCCAAGGTCCCTGCTGTAAAAGGTGGGCGCTTCCCGGGGCTGCCTCCTCACTGGCTGGCTTTCACTCTTAGTCTCTCAGATCCATCCGTTCTCCCACCAGCAGGGGGATTTCAAAGCACAAATGGATCATTAAGGTGTAGTTGCCCCACATAAATTGTCTTCCCAGTTGACTATTTGCTTCCCCTCAGGCCCCACCTCCCTATTAGGCCTCTAGCTCCCAGAGGGCTGGAACCCCTTCTGTCTGACCTGGCTCTTGTCCACATCGAAGCTGGCACATGGAAGATGCATAGTATGTATACAAGTGTCGAATGGATGAATTAGGGAAGGAAGGAAGGAATGACTCTGAGGGGGGATGGTTTCAATGTCATCCTCAGCATCCATTATAAGTGACAGGCTATGGCCTCTGCCTCTTGTCCCTGAGGCTGCCCTGGGGCAGGGCCCGCTGCTGCGTGGTCAGGCACCCCCAGAGCCTCAGGTTGGGGCTGTGGCCCAGCTCACCTGACCATCCTGGTCCTTTAGCACCAGCAGCACCGGCCCGCTGCGGCCTTCCATCTGCCTGTACAAGCTCCGCAGGCTGAAGCCATCTCTCGATGTTCGGAAGGCCAGGCTCCAGAGATGTCCAGTGACTCTTGGGGGGAGGTGGAGGCTGAGCTAGGAATAGGGCTGGAGGTGAGCGAATGATCCTTGTCCCCCCACCCCATCCCTTGTTCCTTCCACTCTGACCTCAGGGTGCCACAAAGAATGAGGTTGAATAGGCCGCACTCACCCAGGCATGGTGCTTTATGGGTGGCAGAGGAGTTTACTGTTTCCAAGGGCCAGTTAGGAGCCCTCAGAGAGAGGGATTGTTAGTCCCATTTTACAGTTGAGGAAAACAAGGCTCAGGGAGGTGAAGCAACTTGTCTAGAGTCCACACCAGGAGTAAGCAGCAGAGCCAGGATTTGAATCAAGGTCAGGTCTCCCTCAGGACTCTTTCCCCTTGATAACCTTGGTCCCTAGAGGCTGGAGAATAGATGAGGTGCTGAATCCCTACCCCTATTCCTCCCTACTTCATCCTTCCACTGCCACCATAGGTTTGGGATGTAGGAGGAATGAGCCTAGGGTGTCCCTGGACCTGGCTGGGGTAGGGAAGGAGCGGGGGACCCTTAGGCTCCTGGCACTGCTCCAACCTGCCTAATCTCCGAGGGTCCGAGAACCTGGCTGGCTTCTGCCAGCTGGGGCTCCACAGGATCTTCAGGAGCAGGAGCTGAGACTGAGGCTGGAGCTGGGGCTGTCTTCTCTTCCTCTTCCTCTTCCTTTTCCTCATCCTCACCCTTCTCTACAGATAAAGCATCTTCCACCTGACTGGGCTATGAAGATACAAAGAGGCCTGGTGAGTCGAGGCTCAAGGAGACACCAGTTCCCATGTCTCCAGAGCACAAGAGCCTGGGCTGCCTCATCACCCCCACTCAGACCCCTGCAACCACCAGTCCAGCCAGGGGAGGCTGGTGCCCTGACCAACAAGACCACCCTGGCCCCTGCCAGCTGGAAGTCACAGGTACCCATGCCCATCAGATGTGGCCATGGACTCTGTGGTTTGTCTGCCTGCCTGCTATAGATCCAGAGTGGGTGCCAAGGATCAAGTTCTAAGCTCAGGGGCAGAAGAGAAGGGCAGGTGGCAGCCTGGCCCAGCCCTGAGAGATGCAACTGTGTGCATCTGTACTTGAAACAATGATAATAATATCAATAATCATAACAATACCAACACCCATAGTGGCCAATGCTGATCAGCACACTCTTAACCAGGCCTGGCTGAGCGCTTGCTGTGCATGACCTCCCTGAATTTTCCCAAGAATCCTAAGAACATGCTCCTTACTATCCTTATTTTACAAAGAAAGAAAATGAGGGCCAGAGGCTTCTGTCAGTCAAGGGAGACAAGTGTGAAGCAGCTGAGAAGGCACATGCAGGTTTGTGTTAGATGTGTGATCGTCCATGTGAAGGTGTGTGTCAGCTTCAAATAGACTTGTGTTGGCAAAATCAATGTGAGAAGGTGGTGAGTAACTTTGTGTGTTTGCCTGTCAACGTGTTTATGAATGTGATTTGGGATTGTATAAATATGTGTGTGTGTGTGTGTGTGTGTCAGGTGGATGTGTGTTGGTTTATGCCTTCATTCAGTTGAGCTTCCAGTCTGTACCAGAATGTATGATTGAGGGTGTGTATGTGTGTGTACACGTGCCTGTACACAATGACTTGGAGACTTTTCATAAGGAGAGGCCTCCTAGAGAATGAGAAATGATGAGGACATTTCTTTCCTATTCTCCAGGTTCAAGCCTAAGAAGGGGGTTCTAGCTGAGTGGGGCTTCTGGATGGAGCTCCATCTGGCTGGAGACAGGCATCTGTGCTCCACAGGGTCTCAGGACCAAGGGGTAAGGGGGCAAGGCCCCAGGTTCCTGAACTCTTGAACTCCAGGTCAGCTGGAGAGGGACTTGGAAGGGGAACAAATCACCCATCTATGTCCAATCCTAGCCCCCCCCCCCCCACCAGAGATCTAGCCTACTCCACCTTTGCTGGCTTGTCCCCCAGCCCAAGTTGGGCCCCTTACCAGCCGAGTGTAACGCCAACGGAGACCTTTCATTCTGTCTGAGCCCGGCGGCTGTCAGTGAGAGTCCTCAGCCCTCCCAGGGGAGGAAGCACTGCTGGTGAGGCCTAGAGATGACAGGGAGAGGCCTGGGGCACACCCTGCTAGTGCCAGGCCACCCAGCTGCCCTTTGCTCTCTCTCCTGTCACTCCCAAGACTAATCATCCCTGGGTAGGTCTGTGAGGTCAGCTACCCTCAGCATTCAAGGCCTCACCTGGAGTTAGCAACTAACACATATTATTCATACATAGTAAATTCTAGCTGTGATTCCTTTCCATCTCCCTGCCCTTCTGGCAGCTTGGCCTAGGGATTCTGGCCCTTTGGGCAGATGCCTGAGCTCCAGGCTGGGGATCTGGAGCCTCTGGTTCTCTCTCTGACCTTGGATAAGTCCCTTGTACCCTTGGGCTTCAGTTTTTCCACATGAAACATGTTAGACCAGATCATCTCAGAGTCTCAGAGGCCCTCACAGTACTCACTGCCGGCAATTCAGTTCCCTCTCAAAGCCAGCAAGTGTATTATAACAGAATTTTGAAAGGAGCCAAGACTAAACCAAAAGAACAACAAATAAACAACAGCTCCATTTAAAAAAAATAATCTTCCTTTTTTTAATTTAAAAAGGCATGTATATGATAGAAATTTTGAGAAATCAAAAAAAATTTTTTGAGAAATCTAGAAAAGAATAAAGATACAAAAATATTCATAATTTCATCCCTCAGAGATAAACTCTCAACCCTTAAGTATATTTTTCCAGTTTTTTTCATTTATCATATATATATACACACATATACTTTTATGTATAGTTTTAAAAAGTACCTTTCCACTTAAAAATGAGAATTCTCCAGTGACATTCAGCACCCTTTGAACATGTTATTTCTAATGGCTACATATTGTTTTCCTCATAGGATGTATCATTTATTCCTCAACTGTTGGACATTTTGTGTGTTCCTAATTCTCTGTGATTATAAGCAAAATTGTAATGAAATTCCCTGTTCGTAAATCTGATTATATCCTTTATGATAAATTTCAAAAGTTGAATGCTGGATCAAATGTCATACACAGGGTGCCTGGGTGGCTCAGCCAGGTAAGTATCTGCCTTCAGCTCAATGAGGAGCCTGTTTCTCTCTCCCTCTGCCCCTCCCCCCAGCTCCTGCTCTCTCTAGCTCTGCCTTTCTTTCAAATAAATAAATAAAATCTTTAAAAAGGTGGGGCCATACACATAGTTCTTTTTTTTTTTTTAAGTAATATTTATACCCAACATGGGGCTCTATCTCATGATTCCAAAATCAAGTGTTGCATGTTCCACTGACTGAGCCAGGCAATCACCCCCTCATAGTTCGTTTTCTTTCTTTCTTTCTTTCTTTCTTTCTTTCTTTCTTTCTTTCTTTCTTTCTTTCTTTCTTTCTTTCTTTCTTTCTTTTTCTTCCTTCCTTCCTTCCTTCCTTCCTTCCTTTCTTTCTCTTTTTTAAGATTTTATCTATTTATTTGAGAGAGAGAGAGAGAGAGAGAGAGCACAAGGAGGGGAAGGAGAGAGACAGCAGATTTCCCCGAGTGGGGAGCCTGACATGAGGCTCAATCCCAGGACCCTGAGACCATGACCTGAGCCAAAGTCAGATGCTTAACCGACTGAGCCACACAGGTGCCCCCATAATTCTTGATAATGTTTCCAACAAGGCTTCCCAGGGCTTAAAGCTGACCCATCTCAATTTATCTTTAGGGAATCTTTGGGTAATATATTTCTGAGCACCAAGTTTTATGACCTTAAATTACAGATAAGGAAATTACCATTCTGAGAGTGGAAGAAACTTATCACAGCCACACTAGTATAACACAGTGGTTACAAGCACAGGCTCTGGGTTTCCTAGGTGGCTCAGTTGGTTGTGTGTCTGCCTTCAGCTCAGATCACAATCTGGAGTCCCCGGATCAAGTCCTAAGTCTTGCTTAGCCCAGAATCTGCTTCTCTCTCTGCCCCTGCCCTGCTTGTGTGCATGCCCTCTCTTTCTCTCTCAAATAAATAAATAAAATCTTAAAAATAAAAAATAAGTACAAGCTCTGGAGTCAGGGAGTTCAAATCCTGATTATACCACTTCCTTGCTATGTGACACTGGGCAAGTTACTTAACATCTCTGTGCTTCAGCCTCCTCTTCTGTAAAATACTAACAACCACCTAATAGGGCTGTTGTAAGAGTGAAAGAAGAGAATGCCTGGGATGCCTGGATGGCTCAGTCAGTTAGGCGTCCAGCTCTTGGTTTCAGCTCAGGTCATGATTTCATGGCTCGTGGATGGAACCCCACATTGGGCTCCCCACTCAGCTGGGAATCTGCCTGAAGATTCTTACCCTCTGCCCCTCCCCCTATTTGTGCACATGCTCTCTCTCAAATAAATAAATCTTTTTTTTTTTAAAAAAAGGATAATGCCTGAAGAACTAGGATGCTAAGTCCAGCCTCCATTCTTCTGCTATCAATTCGATGAGATAACCCACAGTGCCTGGTGTTCAGTGAGTGTTGGGGAAATGATAGTGCTTATTGCTATTCTCCCAATACCACCTCTGAGAAATTCAGGACTTAAATACCTGACACTTAAATACCCACTCAGTCTCCACCTGGGCTCCTCTGGACAGATGGTCTCTTGGTCACTTAGTAGGGAGAAGAAGTAGCTCAATGGGGAAGAAAAAGGCAGGAATGGGAAAAATGTTCTTGCATTGCACAGCTTTGGCTTCTGGCAACCTCCCCCAGCCTGTCCAGCCAGATGGTTCCTTACCGTATCTCCCAGGCTCTCCAGAGACAGCCACTTCCAGAACCAACTCTTCCACCTGGCAGTCTGTCCGAAGCAGCTTTAGCTTTGCACCCTGGTCCCCTGGCAGTGGCTGGCACCTCTGCCCCAGCCAGGCTCCAGGCGCTCCTCCCCAGCTCTTATACCTGCCCAGAGGGCGTCTGGCCTTGGCCTTATGCCCACTCCCGTTCCAGCTGGGAAGCCTGGCAGGGATTATTGTCCATCAGAAACTCAAATCCCATAAATATACACAAACAAGACCTTGTTACCCTCTGACCTCCAGCTCGGCCCCCACCAGTCCAAAGAAATGGAGGACACTGAACTTCTTGGCTCTTGGACTACTCTCACCACAGCTACCAGGTACCACCTGGAGCCTGGAGCCCACCATTAGGAACCTTTCTTTATCGGGTACAGATGCTACAGGAAAAGGCAATGCCGTGGGATTCTCCATCAATCACTCCATTCTACAGGGGAAGCCCGAGGCTGGGAGGCAGAGAGAAGACATCCTTTTCTGCCCTGGCTTGTTTCCCCTCTCTCAGATGGGGTGATGACTCTCTCCTCACTGGCCTGTTGTGACAGTATGTGAGATCACGCACGGGAAGTCCAGTGTTTGGCACACAGTAGGCACTTCGTCCACGGGGGTGTGTTGGGAGGATACTTTTCTGTCCCTGACTCAAAACAAAGTAGGATTCAGTGAATGCTGTGTTGTCAAATCACAGATCCTCAAGTTGGAAGGGGCTTCAGCTAATCCCAGAACAAGCAGTCTCCACCTAGGCCAGTGCCCGCTGGAGAATACATCCACCAAGTGGTCTCCTGGCCTCTGCTGGGTGGGTGGACCCCTTGTCTCTGGAGGCCTGCCTCATTCTCACACAGCTGAAAGACACCCTCTCTGCTGAGCTTTGTGTTGAGGACCTGAGTCCCAGATATTCTAAGTCCAGGTCTCTTAGGGCGATGCCCCCTCCAGGAAGGGTGGGATGCAGAAAAGCCTTGTATTATGGGGAAAACAGGCAAATAAATGGCCCTGTTGCCACCTCAAACAGGGCTGTTGCAATATGTGTTTGAACTGTAAACGGTTCAGGGGTCATACATACCTGGCCCTTTTTCCAAACTTATTTCCCTCAGGCTCAAGACCTGAACCACTGGGCACTTTAAGAAGCCAGTGAGATTTGCTTTGCTGTCTCATTCTTTGTTCTTGTGTCCAGGAAAACCCAGAATATGACCTGTCAGGAACACCAATCCAATAATAGGGCCCCTAAAAGCTCCCATGATGGGATTCTAGGCGCCAGAGTGCCAGACATCCCAGCTCTGGCTCAAAGCTCGCCTTCTCCTTTCTTTTCCAGACCACACGCCGCCTCTCTCAGAACTCCCAATATTATTGCCAGGAAACAATTTGAATGTCCAATAAAAAGGGGAAAGGTTAAGTGATTCTTGGAACATCCATTCCGTGGATTATTTCTAAGTATTAAAAGTGATGCTTGCAAAGAGTTTATAAATGCATGGGAAATGTTTCTGCCCCTCTGGTAGATGGAAAGAGGACATAAAATCCTAGGCACCTCACAGTTTCAGCTGTATGAAATACACTTGACTAGAGTCCTTTCTAGAAAACACCCCATGCCTACTGGGTGGACTGGCTTCACCTCCCCCCATGTCCTGGGAAATCTAAGTTCTGTTCTCTGAGATTTGAAGTCTTTGCCCTCCTTGGTCTCCTCACTCTCACCTGAGAAAACAGAAGCCATCAGCAGCAGCCCCCTCACCCTCCAGACAGAAGCCCCTACATCTCCTCCATGGCTCCCCCTCTCCCCCACCTTTTTTTTAAAGATTGTATTTATTCATGAGAGACACACAGAGACAGAGGCAGAGACATAAGCAGAGGGAGGAGCAGGTTCCCTGCAGGGAGCCCGATGTGGGACTTGATCCCAGGACCCCGGGATCACACCCTGAGCTGAAGGCAGAAGCTCAACCACTGAGCCACCCAGGTACCCCCTCCTCCATGCCTTCCATCCTTCCTCCAGGATGATGGAGGTAAGTCCCCTGCTCCCTTCAAAAGCCAAGCCCTCATCTCTTGATCCCTCTTTGTCTCCTTCTCTGTCTCTCTCCCTCTCTCTCCACAGGATGGTCCCCATCCCAACTGCTCCATTTCTCTTTTTTCTGCACTCCACCTCCACAGCCTGCTCACTCTTCAGTGCACTCCCTTTGACTTCTGTCCTCACCACCCCAGTCTCCTAGTGGTGCTAGGCAGGGGGCACTTCTCTGCCCTCCTCTTCCTGCAGCGTCTCCACTGCCAGACCCCTGACCCAGGGATGCCTCCCACTTCATTCAGCCTCCTGACCTCCCTGTAACACATCGCTGTGTATTCTCTCCTACCTTACTGGGTGCTCTCTCTCAGTCTCCTGTTGGTAGCTTTTCCTCTTTAAGTCACTTTCCAGAATCAGGACTTCTTAACTTCCTGCTTGTGGACCAGTTTCTCTTTTCTCTATAGATGCTCTCCCAATAAGACCTCACCTGGTCGCGAGGATTTAAATATGCTTGAATGCTGATGACTCTTCAGGACTCCAGACCAAATAGAGTGATCTGTTTAAAATACAAATTAAAAAAAAAACCCAAAACCCACTCACAAATTAGATTATGTCATGCCCCTGCTTGGAGGCTCCAATTGCTTGTTGCTGCATCAAGAATAAAGCCCCTGCCCAGGGCATGCCTTGGCTTCACTCCAGCTTTAACTTGTCCTTTAACTTTCCATCACTCATCGAGTCCCAGTCACACCGACCTTCTCACTTCCTTCAACATCTATCAAGCTTATTCTGCCTCAGAGATTTGCCCTCGCTGTTCCCTCTGCCTGAAATTCTCTTACTCTTTTTTTTTTTTTTAAGATTTTATTTATATTTATTCATGAGAGATACACAGAAAGAGGCAGAAGGAGAAGCAGGCTCCCCATGGGGAGCCCGATGCGGAACTCGATCCCAGGACCCTGGGACCATGACCTGAGCCAAAGGCAGACGCTCAATCACTGAGCCACGCAGGTATCTCTACTTTGGGTCTTTGAATAACTCAATTTGTATGTATACATATTAAAAAAATATTTAAAACATTTTAATTTTTAAGTGGGCTCCATGCTCAATGTGGGACTTGAACTCACAAAACCCTGAGATTACATGTTGCATGCTTTACTGACTGAGGCAACCGGGTGCCCCTGAATAACTCAGTTTATTTATTTTAATTTTATAGGGCTTTAAAAAAACCCTCAGTTTATTTATTTTTAATAACTCAGTTTAAATGCCACCTCCTCAGTGAGGCCTCCCTGACTATACTATTTAAAGCAGGGTCCCGGGATCCCTGGGTGGCGCAGCGGTTTGGCGCCTGCCTTTGGCCCAGGGCGTGATCCTGGAGACCCGGGATCGAATCCCACGTCGGGCTCCCGGTGCATGGAGCCTGCTTCTCCCTCTGCCTGTGTCTCTGCCTCTCTCTCTCTCTCTCTGTGACTATCATAAATAAATTAAAAAAAAATTAAAAAAAATAAAATAAAATAAAGCAGGGTCCCCTACTAATTCCTCTAATTCTCCCTCAGCCAGTGGTTTGTTTCTTTCATGATTTGTATAATGAAAAAAGAAAAAACA
Source organism: Canis aureus (assembly GCF_053574225.1). Lineage (NCBI taxonomy): Eukaryota > Metazoa > Chordata > Mammalia > Carnivora > Canidae > Canis > Canis aureus. Next base: position 31,116,942 of record NC_135636.1, on the reverse strand, counting down.
CCCTTTAGTTTAAAAAAAAATCACCTCCTCTTTGAAGCTTTCCAGGATTTAGTCTTCATTCAGTTTTCATCATGGTGGTCAATTTAGCAGCTTGAATGGGAGGAAATTACCTGTTTTTCCACTGAGTAATTGGCATCATTTCTTACAATCTGATATAAAATTCTTATAATCATTGTATGCTTCATTCCTTCTTGAGTAGAGCTTTATATTTTTGTAATTTTTTAAAAAAAGATTTTATTTAATTATTCATGAAAGACACAGAGAGAATGGTAGAGGCATAGGCAGAGGGAGAAGCAGGCTTCTCGCAGGGAGCCCCATGCAGGACTTGATCCCTGATATCACATCCTAAGTGAAAGGCAGATGCTCAATTGCTGAGCCACCCAGGTGTTCCTTGAGTGGAGCTTTAGATAGCATACACTGCTATACACTGTGTGTGTGAGCTGAACATCGCCCATCAGTGCAGCACAACAGACTTTGAAACTGGATGTCCCTGGGTTCCAATCAGTCTCAGCTCTGTCGCTTCCAAGCTGTGTGACCTTGGACAAGCATTCCAGTTATCCATTGCTGTGTAACAAACTAACCCAAAACTTAGTGGCTTAAAACAACAATATTTATTTTGCAGTTTGGGACAGCTCATTTCTGCTCTACTTGGCATCATCTGGGACAGTGCCAAAGCTGGGGGCTGAATCATCTGAAGGTCCACTCTCTCACATGTCCGGTGGTTAGCAGGGACCAGAGCTGGAGTTGTTGACTGGAATACCTTTACTAACCTCTCTGTGAGGCCTGGGCTTCCTCCCAACATGGGGCCTGGGTTCCAAGGTGAGTGGATTAAGAGAGAAAGAGAGTGTGAGCTCAGGAGAGCACTGAGTAGCTTTTTATGGGCTAACCTTAGAAGTTACAGCATCACTTTTGCCACTCTCTATTGGTTGAGGCAGTCACAAAGGCCTACTCAGGTTCAAGGGGAGGGGATATAGATCCCCTTGCTCAACTGGAAGAGTGTCAATGCCACACCGTAAAAAGGGTGATTGGGGTGGGCTGTATGTTGCTGTGCCTCTCTTTGGAAAATGCAGTCAGCCACAAGAAACTGAAACACAGAGAAGGCAAACCATTTCTGAGAACTCTATAGCATCTCTGTGCCACAAAAGGACCACCCTACAAGAAATGGAGGCATCAGAGCTGGAAGGACTCTGTCATCTGTTGCATCAGACTAGACCAAATGGGGACTCTGAGGTCCAGGAGCTGGGAAGGCCTGCTCTGGCCCTTGCCCTGTGCTATACACCACCAGCTTGTTTGTGATGAATCTACAGTGGCCCATCTCCCCCCTATACTGCGTGCTCCATGAGGTCAGGAATGCACCAATGACAAGTCCACTTATTGTCCTACCTGGTGCCTATGGACTAGGTGAGGGGACCGTCAGGGCAAACAGGGGAGGTGGTGCCTTGCCCGGGAGTGGTGGGAATGTCTAAAGAAGCCTTTGTGGAGAACTTGCTAAGTGGCCCTGCTCCATGTGGCTCTGTGGAACCACCTGGAGGAAACACCTGAGGGTGGAGGGGGCACTCACACACCTGGACACACCTGGATCAGGGTGAAGCCACGTCTCAGGTGAGAAGGCATACCGCGGTATTCCCCACCGTGAAGGAGGTGGGATAGAAATTAAGAAGCAGACCTGGTGTCAACTGAGTGTCAAGAGCAGGAGGAGGCGGAGAAACAGGATGGGGGGGGGGGTTTGGATGCGGGGGTGGGGGGAAGAGGAAGGAGAAATCGGCTGGTGGAGGAAAAGGAGGGGAGGCAGGAACCGGGAAAAGAAGAGACTGCAGGGGGTAAACATAACCCTGCCCCCTCCCCAGGTGGCAAGGAGGTGCCACCCGGAGAATGGGTGCCCACCCGTGGGGCAGCCCAGGGCTTAAAACGGGCTCTGCCCAGCGGTGGCTCGGTGAGGGAGAGTAGCTTCAAGGAGCAGGGGAGGGGACCGAGGCGGGAAGGTGCGGCAGACACGGGAAAACCCACAACAGAGCCAGAAGCACGGCCCTGGAAGGAAGGAGCGGAAACCACCAGAGCCAGGGCTCGGGGGTTGTCTGGGGCTGCCCCGGGGAGGGAACGTGCGGGGATCAGGACGATTGCCTCAGTCTGAGCCAGCCCCCGCCGGGGCCGGAACCTACTCCCAGAGCATCGCCGGGCTCATAATGGGACGCCTCCATTTTAGCCATGCGGAGCCAGAGACCGGGTCGGGGTTGGAGCAGGAGTGCCCGAGATTCCGGCAGGTTAAGGTGCGCAGAGTTGGGCACGTCCGCAGGCCCGTGGGAGGGAGGCCGAGGCAGAAGAGCCAGAGCGCGTCACGGGCCCCATCCGCGCTCGGCCCGACTCTGGGCTAACGGCGCGTGCTCCCTCGCTTCAGTCTACGCATCTGTACTATGGGATGGTCGGTCTCGCCCGGCGAGGTTAAGGGGGGCGGAGTTCGCGCACGCTCCGCACGGCCGCGAGGGGCGAGGCGCCGGCGGTGTCTATGGATGCTGGCTCCTGCGGTCTGAGGGCGGCTCGGCCTCCGCCGGGGAGTCCCCTCGCTCGCCGCTCCCGGGGCCCCTGCGCGGGCGCTGGGCGCAGGGGCGCGTCGGCCGGGTTCGTCCCCCGGGCGGGCGGGGGCGGCGGCGCGGCGGCGGCGGCGGCGGCGGGAGCCCGGGCCGCGGCAGCCCCGGCCCGCCTGACCCTCGAGGGGGTCGCTGTTGCCTCGCAGATCCCTCCCTCGCTCGCAGCCTGCGTCCCTCCCTGCCGCTCCCGCCGCGTCCGCCTTTTGTTCGCGGAGCCGCGCGCCCCCGAGCCGAGGCGGCGGGGCGGGGAGCTGGCGGGGCTGCGCGGGGGGCGGGCCGCGCCGGGCGGAGCCGGGGCCGGGGCCGGGGCCGGGGCCGGGGCCCGGGCCGCAGCCGGACTCGGAGCCCGAGGGAGCGAGCGGCGCGCGGGCAGCCGGGGCCCCGGCGCACTCCGGGGGCGCGGCGAGGCCGAGGGGGCGGGCGCCGGGCGGAGCCGGAGCCGCAGCCGGGGCGCCTGGAGGCGGGCGGGCCGCTCTCTCCGAGCGCAGGGCGGCGGGGAGCCGGCGCGGCGGGGGTCGGGGTCGGGGTCGGGGTCGGGGCCGGAGCCCAGCCCCGCGGCGGAGCTGGGCCGAGAGGAGCCGCGGCCCGGGCGGTCGGAGCGGCGCCGGGACCCTCCCCAGGGGCGCGGAGGCCGGGCGGGCCCGGGCCATGCGCGCCGCTCGCTGAGGCCGAGGGAGGCCGCGATGGAGGTGCCGGCGGGGGAGCCCCCGGCCCGGGGCTGCGGCCCCCCGCCCGCGCCCGCGCCCGCGCCCGCCCCGGAGAGGAAGAAGAGCCACCGCGCGCCGTCGCCGGCCCGGCCCAAGGACGTGGCCGGCTGGTCTCTGGCCAAGGGCCGCCGCGGCCCAGGCCCGGGCGCCGCCGCCGCCTGCAGCGCCGCGTCCTCCGCGCGGCCAGACAAGAAGGGGCGCGCAGCGGCGCCCGGGGCGCGGAGCGCGGGGACGCGGGTGGCCGGGGTCCGCTCCGGGGTGCGCGCCAAGGGCCGCCCGCGCCCCGGCACCGGGCCGCGCCCGCCGCCCCCGCCGCCCAGCCTCACCGACAGCAGCTCGGAGGTGTCGGACTGCGCGTCGGAGGAGGCGCGCCTGCTGGGCCTGGAGCTGGCGCTGAGCAGCGACGCCGAGTCGGCGGCCGGGGGCCCGGCGGGGGCTCGCCCCGGGCAGCCGCCCCAGCCCGCGCCGCCCGCGCAGCAGCCCCCGCGGCCGCCCGCCTCCCCGGAGGAGCCGTCGGTGGCCGCGTCGTCGGTGGGCAGCAGCCGCCTGCCCCTCAGCGCCTCGCTAGCCTTCTCCGACCTCACCGAGGAGATGCTGGACTGCGGGCCCGGCGGCTTCGTGCGGGAGCTGGAGGAGCTGCGCTCGGAGAACGACTATCTCAAGGTGGGGGCGCCGAGGGCGGTAAGGGAGGCGCCGAGGCGCCCGACTGGAGGAGCGCGGAAAGGGGGCCGCAGCCCCCGGGGACCGCCCGAGGTCGGCGTGGGGCTCCCACACATCCTGCCTCCGTTTTTATTTGGGAAACCGCCTCCCGGGGAGGAACTGGCCAAAGGGCCCTAATTCTGGAGGGAGGGAGTCTTGGGAAGACTGCTTGGGAAGGTGCCAGGATGCATTACTTGGGATGGGGTGGGGGTGGGCAGTGAGGGCTGCACCCCCTGTCCTTCACCTTCCTAGAACCCCCACCCCCAGGCCCGAGGCCAGGCCTCTGGTTGCTGTCTTTTCCCGAACCGGTGTCCGTGTGCACTTGTGCCAGGGAAACCCAGCGGCCCCTGCCCAGGGGAGGCCACGACACTATCCTGAGTGCTTCGCCTGGTGCAGGCCTGTCCCTGCCTGCCTTTCAGGGCGGGTCCTGTTTGAAAGCATGACATCTGGGAACATCCCCTTGGCTAGAGTCCGACTTCCGTCCAGTCTAACGGTCCCACAGCCTGGGAGGATGATGTCGTGGGAGAACTGGTTCAGAGGCAGCTTCCGAAATCCCAGGATGTCGTCTTCTGCCCTGTACACACAGCAGTCCCTCCGGCCCCTCCTGGCCCGTTGCCTTGTCCTTCCCATGTTCCCGGTGAGAGGAGGGAAGCCGTCCGTCTGAAAGGGGCATTGCGTCTGGGCATCTTGGGGCCCTGAGAGCTTCCCAGGAGAGCACACGAGCCTTGCCTTCACCCTCTCAGCGGACATGAGCACCTACTGGGTACCGGCCAGTCTCTGCCCGTGGTCTGTCAGTGTTTGGGTGCTGGCCTTGGCTGGGGACACGGAAAGAAAGCCTCACGGGCTCCACCACCCCTGGCTGGGCATGGTTTTCGAAGAGGCCGAAATGTTACCTATTACTCTCGTCAGTTGATGGCCTGGCACACCCAGAGTACCCTGGCCAGGAGCCACAGAATTCACATCACTGTGCTGATTTATGTCTGCCCGGCAACACTTAGCTTCGCACTGTAGCTCTTCTGGCTAGATAGGTTTCTCTCTCTTTAGACTTTTGGGGTCTTGCTCAACAGTGTCTCTCCCTCCTGATTTTCCCCCCAGGATTTCCCATCCAGCATGTGTTCAGTAAATGCTTCTAGAATAAAAGGACAAAGTCCGTCTGAAATCAGCATAATCCACTCCTTCAGCCTCTAATCTTTCCCCAAGCCAGGTCCCCTGCTTCCTCCTCTGTTAGATGGGTGGGTGAGTCTTCCCAAAGGCCCCTGTTCACTGTTGATAGCTGAAGGCTCCGTCAGCGCTCACAGTCTTCAGAAGGCGACGGTGAGGAGAGGACAAGCGAAGGGTGGGTAGAAGGACGGAGACAAACCAGAAAGAGGCCTGGCCCTGCCCCCTGACTGTTTCTGGCCCTGCCCACCTGAGCTGTGCTGAACTCAGACCTCCTGGCCAGCACTGTTTGTGCCATGGGCACATGGAGCTTTGCTTCAAGGTCTCCTCATGCATCAGCAACCCCCGTGGGCTCCTGTCCACTCCAGGAAGTCATCAGGACCAGCTGTGGCTGTTAAGATGGATAGCAATCCCAGAAGGCAAGGGAGCGAGAGATTGAGCCCAAGGTCTCCCAGGGGCCAAGGCATGTCTGGGTACATCCCACTGCCTGGGCTGGGCCTGGACCACATTTCCACTCTCATTCAGCACCTCAGGCTTCACATGCAGGCCTCTGGCCACGAGTGGATCTGGGGTCTGGCTTCCTGGCTATGTGGCCTTGGGAAAGTGACTTACTGTCTACAGGCCTCAGTTTCCTCTTTATAAAGAGGCACACCACACTTCCTCCAGCCTTATGGGTTAAAGATGATGTGTGTAAACACCACAAGAGTGCCTGGCATAGAGTGTGCCTTAGAAGAGATGAGGATGGTTGCAATCACCGCTGCTTTCCAGCGGTATGGAGAGCATCCATCATGTTCTTTGTGGGTTCTGTGGGCGGCACGATATCCTCCTCCCCCCTGAAGCAGGCCTGACTCTTTCTTCTGGCCTCTCATTCATTCTTTTACCATTTATTTAGTACCTACTGTGTACCAGGCATTAGTGCAGATCCGAGATACAACTGTGGACAAGGATGAAGTGTCTGTTCATGAAGCTCTGAGTCTAGTGGGGGAGACTGGGATTTAACAATAGTGGTATAGTAAATCACAGCACAGATCAGGTTAAGGGTGGAGAAGGATATAGTGTGCCAAGAGTGCATGAAGGTGGGGCAGTGGGTGTTTAGGGAGGCCATGGCCCAAAGGATGAGATGTAGCCAGCTGAATAGAAGCTGGGGTAAGAACATTCCAGGCTGAGGGAAATGGGAAAAAGCTTGTTCATGTAGAGGGACAGCATGGAGACTGGAGAGAGGAAGGAGGTTGGATAGAGAGGTGAGTAGGGCCGGACTGTGCAGTCCTCGCTGTGTACACACAGGTCGCTCCCTGAATTTCTCTAGAGCTTTGTTTGACCCAGCCACCAATCTCCCAGAGGTGAGGTGAAAATCCAGAGATTGGGGATGTGGACTGTAAAGTATAGGGTCTGTTACAGGAGGTGATTTGTCCATTCTACAGATGGGTAAGCTGCGCCCAGAGAGAGGAAGGGACTTGCTCTGGGTCCCTGAGCCGGTTCTCCAGACAGCCAGGGCTTGGAGTAAGAATGTCATACACTCTTGACGTGTTTCCTGCCCCTCTGGGCCTCTTTGCTTCCAAGAAGCAGTAACTGAGTTACCAGGCGAAGGACTCCAGATCCCCAGGGTGTCCCCTGTAGGTTTCGTGCTACCTGGGTGGAGTCTTAAGTGCGGGGGGCCCTGCTTGGGTTCATCTCCCAGTGGTGGGGGCACTGGGAACTGTCAGCTAGGGAAGGAAGACCTCACAGGTGGTGGCAGGTCTCCTGTTGCATGAGGCCTGTCCCGGGGCCCAAGTAGGGAAAGAACACATGGGGCAGCTGCCTCCTAATCAGAGATAGGAGCTGCTACAGAGAAGGGAGTGAGCTCACTGGCATTGAGTTGTTCAGGCAGAGGGAGGCTGGATGACCTTGCATGTTTGGATGAAGACGAAGGGTTTGTGGAAAGCGGTTTATAAACTGTACAAAATGGTGGTGGTTATGATTAGAAGGAAGATTCAGGGAGAGATTTATGTGGTGGCTACAATTGAGCTGTCTGACCTCAGGATCCCTTCCAGGCAAGGAAGCCTGAAGATTATGAATTTTGGAGGTTCCATGGTTCTAAGGTGCAGCTTTAGCCGCAGAGCAGACACTTGACTGCATTTGACCTTCAAAGCCCTGGTGGTCTCAGGTCTTCCAGCTGCCCATCAACATGACCCATGTGCCATGTAGTGGGGACATGCAGGGAACCTATCGGAGTGTAGATGGAAAATCTGAGAGTTGGAGCCCAAAGACCTGACTCTGCCATTTACTGTGTGGCCATGGGCAAGTCACTTGGCCTCTCTGAGCTACTTTTTTCATCTATATAATGAAGATGATGGAACCTACCTGGGCAGCTTCATAAGATTGTTTTCAGGGATCAGGGAGGTATGAATAGACAAGAAGTTTTTTTTTTATTTTTTTAAGATAAAAAAATATTTTACAAGCAGTGAAATCCCACATCTCTGGGGGAATTGTCATTGGTAGCCAATGAGCAGATAGGATGTCTGTGTCTTCATTCTTGGGGGTGCTGGGAGAAGCCAGGGAGGTGGATCCCTGTAGCTTTAGGATGTTAATAAATCAGGAGCTACTTCAGGGAGGACAGGAAGGTGCGATCACATTCCACAGTGTGAGCTCTGAGGAGCAAGGCAGCCCCACACCCTCCTTACAGGGTCTAGGTGTGAGTGTTTGAAGTCCGGCCAATCTAGATGTCAGCTCAGGAGGGCCCAGAGGAAGCATCTAATCCACTCCCAGTTCACTGCACAGTTGGGCACATGGAGGACCCAGGTCACAGCCAGGATTCCAAAGCTGGTTGGACTACCTCTGGGTCCTGTTCTTTTTCTGTGGCATGATTGGAGCAGTGAGCTTTTGGTTGCTAACAGTGTGTCTAGTCTGGGACACAGGTTGGGGAAAGGAATCCTGTCGTGTGCCAGGCTCTAGGCTAAGACTTGTTGGGAACAAGTGAGGGTGACATACGCTGGGGCTGGAGCCTGGAGCCCGCAGGCAGGGGGAGAGGGACATGTGTGTGCATGCAGGTGCGTGAACATGTACCTCACACTGGTGCAGAATGTGATCGGGGGTTGGGGGGGATGTGAGGTACTAGGAGGAACCATGGGGGTTTGGATCCAGCCTTACGGGTTAGTTAATGGCTAGGCTAGAGCCCAGGGTGCTGGAATGTTAGAGCCAGCCTGGGGACCCCACAGACTGCTGGTCCCTGGACTTCTATGGGTCTTGCCTCATGAGCACCATCCCCTGTTAATCACTCCCAGTGTGTTAGAGTCCAGGCTAAATAAACCCTTACTCCTCACAGCAACACTGAGTCGAGGGTTCTGATGTCAGATCTATTTGGCAGATGAGGAAACCAAGAGGCTCTGTAACGTGCTGGCGATTGCACAGCTGATGTACTTGGGAACCTCTAGAAAACCCTAAGGAGCTCCCCTTGCCCCCTTGCTCTTCCATCCTCTCCCATGCTGGCGGTAGGCTGTGCCTCTGAGTTTCACACAGCGGAGTTCTTGCCTGGACTTGCCAGTTACAAGCTGTGTGATGCTGGGTGAGGTGCTCAGCCTTTCTGAGCCTCTGTTTCTTCTTCCGTAAAGTGAGGGAGAAGCGTGCCTGCCTCAGGGTTGTGCCCTTTCCACTTGATGCACGATAAACGTTAGTGCCTGTCCTTACCTGCTTCTCCAGGCACGCATGTATGCATTCATTCAACCAACCCAGTTTCTTTTTTTCCCCTCAACCCATATTTTCGAGAGCCTCCTGGCTACCAGGCTGTGTGCCAGATGTCTGGCCCAGTAGCAAGTTGTGAAGTTCTTCTCAGCTCCCAGAATGTGTCACTGGGTGGGGGAGGGGGTGGTCTTTATGGTCAGCATAGCTCCTGGCTGGTCCCTGCTGGGAGTCCTGGTCCTCCCTGTGGCAGCTGAGAGGCAGCCTGGAAAAAGCTGCTCTGAGACCTGGGTGTTTAAGAATCCTCAGCGGTTTGCTTGTCTTAGGGGGAGGAGGGCAGCTCCAGCGAGATGGAAAATGTGAGGCAGCCGCCGCTGCTGAGGCCTGGGGGGAACCGTGGAGCTCCCAGGGCTCCCAGCATTCCTCGCAGAGGGGCCAGGCCCATGTCCCTGGGCTTGCTTTCTCTCACACTCAAACACACGTATTCACAGCTCATGCACAGAGATCCACAGCCATTCACACACATGTCACATATACATCCCGTTACACTCGTATGTTGTATTCTTCCAGAAGCCCACCTTGAGACATATTAGAGAGGATACTCCCGCAGAAGGACACAAACCCATGCAGATACAAAATCCCTCTCCCCACACCCACACACTACCAGACACAACAGACTCACAATATCTAGGAGACCCTTGGCTCAGAAGCATACACTTAGATACACACACACACACATCTTACATACCTAGACACACTTGGCTGTGTCCCAGATGGACACACAGCTTTGAGACACCCTCAGACTTATTGGAAGTACACATACATATGCAGGCACACACACAAACCCACGCAGACTCATTACACACAGGCGCTAGCATCCACGGAAATCCATAGATCCACCCCTGCCAGGCAGGCACAGACACAAGCTCATCACCCAGATGCTCGCCCTGTTTCTTCCACAAAGAGAGCAGTGGAGGCCCTTGCATGCTTACCTGGGGCTCAGATACACACCCAGAAAGATGCACACACAGACACAAGACATGCAGCCATGTACACTAAAGCAGGGACATGAGCACAGAGCACTTGAATGCCAGGCCTGTAGCATTTGCCAACGGGAACCAGAGACCCACAAACTGGGGTCCCCAGACACGCACACGCGCGCGTGCACACACACACACAGGCTGTTGACATTTTACCCACACAGAAACACAGGAAATCCTGGTCCTTGTCCAGTAGTGTTCAGCTCTTCCACGAGGCTGCTGGGAATAGTGAGGAGTATGGTGGGGGCTTGTATAACCTCCTGGATCTGGCAGGTCGTGAAGTCAGGAGAAGCTGCCCTCAGGCTTCTGATGCCCAGCACTTGGGCCTGGGCCCAGTGGGCTGAGAGAATTGGAGCAATTGTCAGGCCTGCCCACAGGAGAAACATGGCCAGGGGCAGCTCTCTTCTAATCTCCTTGGAATTTCCGGCTTGCCCTCATCTCCCTCCTCCTCCCCTCTCCCTTTGCTGGGGACTGTGAAGGGCCATGCCACTCCCATCTTTGCAGGGTGCCCATTTCTGTCTGAGAAACCATGAAGGAGGCCAGGATAGAGGAGGTTGGAGGAGACATGGTTACTCAGAAGAAGAGGGACCTGGAAGACTTCCTGGAGGAGGAGGCATTAGAGCTGAGGAATTAGCCTTCAATGGCTGCTTCTGTGTCCAGCTGCTGGAATGGTGCTTGGCACATCCTAGGGACTCAGTATTTGTTATGTGATTGAATGAAAGGCAGGTGGCCTATAGGCCCAATACAGAAGAGTTAGAAGGAATAATGGTGTGGGCAGTGGTGAGGGAGAGGCTGGGAAGGAGGTTGGGCCTGCGTGGGAAGCCAAACTGAGCCGAGGCACTGTGAACACCTTGCGGGGAGGGGGCCATACAGCAAGGCTAGAAGCTTCCCCTCCTAGCAGTCCCCAGCAAAGGCAGAAGGGAGGAGGAGGGAGATGAGGGCAAGCCTGAAATTCCAAGGCACAGGAGCCCAGGGTGCCTTGGAATTCCAGGGGAAGGAAGGCTCTGTGGCCTCATGGGCAAATTCCATATTTGGGGTCAGGTCTAGGGCCAAACCTTGCTTTGTTACCTCTGCCGTGTGCATGATCTCCATGTGAAAAATCCCCTCACCAAGCCTCAGTCTTCCTGTCTGTAAAATGGGAATTAATCCTTTTTTTCAGGGCACTTGGGGGATTGGTGTTCAGATAGGTGGCACATCCAGTAGCATCCTGGGGCCCAGAGGAAGGGGAGGAGCCCTATGTCCTGAGTAGCCTCCAGGGGAGAGGGAGCTCCCCAGGGGAGGGGCTCGGCTAAGTTCCAGGCAGGGCCCAGACCAGCAGCCAAGGTTATTACCAAGGTCATTTCCCTTGTAGCCCATACACATGACCTCATCTGCAGTCCTGGCCATGTTTCTCTGCCCTCTGGTGCCAGAAGGAACTTGGAGCTGCGGTGGGGAAAAAGCCAGAAACTCCAGGGTGTTCTGGGATAGGCTGACCCTGGCCTTCCCTGGAGGCCTGCAGGTGGGCTCCGTGTCTGCACTCTGCACAGGTAGCACTGGCCTCCTTGAAGGAAGGCCAGGAATCAGAGAAGGTGGGAGTAGCAGGCCAGCCTTTTCCTTCTCTGGGGCCCAAGGTGCTTAGAGCACTCTGGCCTAGAGCCAAGCTGACATAGGCTTGAATCCTGGTGACTCTGCCTTTTCCTCTCCGAGCTTCCCCTTCCTCAGGCTCAGTCTCCTCATCTGTAAATTAGGGATGCTAACAGTGGTCACCCTAGAGGGTTGCCATGAGCAGTAATAGGAGGAAGCATGTATATAAGGATTCGTGGAGGCCTGGCTCACACTGCAGGGGCTCAACAGCTGTCCACTCTCCTCACTTATTGGCAGGCTTGGGTCTGACTGCCAGGGAGCCCTGGGTCTTTGATGGCAGAGATTGTGCCAGAATTCGGGTGTGAGTCTTGGCATAGAGCGGGGGCTTGGGAGGTGTACGTGGAGTGGAATTGCATTGTGGGGATCCTCAGGCCCATCTCCCTGTGGTGTCCCCCCTCCCCTCCCACCTCGTCAGTCTTCTCTGAACAGCCAGTGCTGCAGACTCTGTAGTTTGGGGATACCCCTTTGCTGGTGGATGGAGCCTTTGGGTCTTTCATTCTTGTTTTGTTTTCTTTTTAAGATTTTATTTATTTTGAGAGAGAGGGCACAAGCAGGGGGACAGTCGGAGGGAAAGGGAGAAGCAGGCTCTACTGAGCAGGGAGCCCGATGCAGGGCTCGATCCCAGGGCCCTGAGATCATGACCGGAGCTGAAGTCAGATGCTTACCTGACTGAGCCACCCAGGCACCCCTCATTCTAAGACCAAGGTGAATAGTCTATTGCCTGGCCACAAAGAGAAGCGTAGGCTCCAGTGGAAGAATAGTTTGGGAGCCCACAACTAGGCTGGTCCAACCAAACATCTTTATGCTGGTTTGCCCCAGATCTGCTTGGGATCTTCTGGGTCAGTTGCATCAGCCTCTCCCCTCCTTGGCCTTGGCCAAATGCCTGGGCAGCCTGTGTGGTTCTGCCTCCGTCAGGCTTACCTCACCCCTGTTCCGCCCAAGCTCCTTTGTGTTCCTCACCCCCCAGGCCTCTAGTCCTGGTGCTCTTCCCACCTGCAGGGCCTTGGTGCTTGGGGTTCCCTCCCCTGCCCTCCCCCTTTCCTCCTCCACCCTCCTGTATGCAGCCTCAGGCTGGGCTCTGAATTAGACATCCAGGAACTTTCTATAGGCTCCTTGGGGACCTCTACCTGATGGTAATTAGGTTATTTTTTTTTTTAAGATTTTATTTATTTATTAATGAGAGACACACAGAGACAGAGAGAGAGAGGCAGAGACACAGGCAGAGGGAAAAGCAGGCTCCATGCAGGGATCCCGATGTGGGACTCGATCCCCGGTCTTCAGGATCACATCCTGGGCTGAAGGCAGCACTAAACCACTGAGCCACCAGGGCTGCCCGGTAATTAGGTTATTGATTGGGTAATTGCAGGTTGCACCAGGATGGGACCTAGCCCCTTCCTTTTACACAGGTGTAAACTGAGGTTCAGAGAGGTTAAAGGGCTTGACAAGGGTCCCACAGCCTGGAAATGGCAAGAGTTGGAAGGACAGGCAGTCTGCTGGTGCTCTTTCCAGGGTGCCAGGCAGGGGGATGGCACAGGCAGGGGCTCAGAGCTGTGAGATGCAGGGGTGTGCTGGAGCTTCGGGCCACACAGCCCGGAACCACTCCCTTGTCTCTCCCCAAAGACCTCGAAGCCCTGTTCTCTCCATGCTCAGAGATTTGGCTGCAGCCCAGAGGCTGTTTGAGGAGATGTTTTAAACACATCAAGATCCAAGTGCTGTCTTCCTTCCTGTTCACACAAAAAGGAGGAGAGGGACACCGTCAGGCACTCTCACAGTGAGCCACTCCCTCCACCCATACCCTCACCCCCAGAGGCAGTGGGAGCTCCAGACATGTCCCTGTTCTGTTGGGTGAGGCCTGGAATGGGCCAGTGGCAAACCAGGCCTGGCCTTGGTGGGCAGTGCTCTCGTGGTGTTTTCTCACCTCAGACACACACAGATACACACACACACACACACACACACACACACATAGAGAGCCGTGTCTGGTCTCATGCACAGAGCTGTGCCAGATTTGGGAGGCATATTCCAGATTGGCTGTGGAGCCTTTATCTCCTTGAGTCTCTGCTTATTGATTGAGGCTAAAATAATAACACCTGCTTCAAAAGGACTGTTGTTGAGCATGAGATAATGGACATTTGCGCAGACCTTAGCCAGGTGTCTGACACACAGTAAGCACCTGTAAATATTAGCTATGGTCCCATTATAGAGACTGTCTAGTTTGCAAGAGTTCCAACTGGACTTGAATCCTGGCTGTGCCACTTAGTGTGTGTGTGTGACCTTGGACAACACTGTTGATCTTTTTGACCTTGGTTCCCCACCAGTGAGTTGGGGATGGCTGGGAATACAATGAGGCAGCATGTGCTGCCCAGTCTGTGCCTGGCAGAGAGAGAGAGAGAGCTCTTGCCTGTTATTATTCTTTTTTTTAAAAAAAGATTTATTTATTTATTTATTTATTTATTTATTTATTTATTTATTTATTTGAGACAGACAGAGAGAGAGAGGCAGAGACACAGGCAGAGGGAGAAGCAGGCTCCATGCAGGGAGCCCGACGTGGGACTCGATCCTGGGACTCCAGGATCAGGCCCTGGCTGAAGGCAGGCGCTAAACCACTGGGCCACTCAGGGATCCCCCTGTTATTATTTTTTTGTGTTGGAGTGGCGAGTCCAAGACCGTCTTTCCTCATGACTCTGTGGGTCACTGGACCGGCAGCCTCCATGCCAGCTGGAGCAGGGGGATTGTGTAGCATGGCCATAGGTGGCTGGGCATTCTGACCCTCCTCTAGGACCTTTGACCCTCACTGTCCCCACACTAGAGCCCAGCATTCACCCAAGGAGGCTAAGCTGGGTTGAGATCTGGGCTGGGAGGCAGGACCTCAGAGTCTCTCTCTGCTTGACTGGATCTTCTGGGGGCCCATGTGATTGTCCCTAATCCCTCTCTGTGCCTCAGTGTCCCTGTCTGTTCTGCCCCGCACCATACTCAACCGCTTGCTACTCCTGGAGTCTTTGAGTGGGGAGGGAAGTGGAGGTTTGCAGAGCCTCTTTGGGGTCCAACTGTAATGATCTCATCTGGAACCTGCATAGACTTGGGGGATGGACAGAAGGGAAAGCAGATGGCTGCCCTAGCCTCTCAGGGGGCTGGCATGCCGCCTCTGTGGCCACTGTTGGCCTACACTGCAGGTCAGCCCTTCCGGGCTGAGGGGAGCACCCAAGGCCAGAGCCAGGGTGGCAGATGGGCAGGCAGCCTGGACTTTAGCCCGAGGGAGGGACTGTGGTGGCCAGGGTGGTGTGGAAGAAGGCGGGCCAGGCAAAGCCTCCTGTTCCTCCATAGAATGGTTGCTGTCCCACAGAGGGAAAGTTCTGGGTCCTTCAGCTCAGCTCTGTCATTCTTCCTGGGTCTGTCTGCCTATCCCTGGAACCTGGGGAGGAGGAGACATTTGGGAATGCAGCCTGAGAGTTGATAGGCTGGGATTTGAGGCTTAGGATCGATCCACTAGAATCCAAAGCCTCCATGGGCATTAGCTTTGCAGAATCACAGAATTAAATTTAAACACAGCAGCACTGACTGGAAGTGGTTTTCTGCAGGGGAGTGGAGCAGGATGGAAATCTTCCCCTCTTAGGACCCCTTTATTAATTGACTATTTATTGAACTGTTCTTTTGTGTGCCAGGCACTGTGCTAGGCTCTGTCGTCTTGAGGCTCACATCTTGATGGTAGAGATCGACATTCTGTAAACAAACAGATCAATAAGTAAAATAATTAACATCACAGATAAGCCTGTGACGTGTTCCATGAAAGAAACAGGCTTCAGATGGACATAATGGGCGTAGAGGGATCTGGAAGACTTCTCTGAGGAGTGTCATTGGCTTTGAGCATAAGGGGAGCCAGGAGTGCAGAGATGCAAGGATGGACCGGCAGGGCCAGAGGCTTAGTGGTGGGACAGGCCTGGTGATTTCTGGGATAAGAACCAATGCAAGGACATGAAGATGGGGAGGTGGGCAGGGGTCGGGCTTTTGTCTTGCTTTTAGGTCAGATGATTTATATATAGTAAAGTGGGTTTTGGCAGAGGCGTACAATTCTCTAACCACCACCACCACCAATTGAGAGGTGGGACAGCTCTTCTCTGTGGGTCACTGGACTGGCAGCCTCCATGCCAGCTGGAGCAGGGGCATTGTGTGGCATGGCTGTATGTGGCTGGGCATCCTGACCCTCCTCTAGGACCTTTGACCCTGACTGTCCCCACACTAGAGCCCAGCATTCACCCGCCCCCCTCCGCCAAAAAGCTCCTCCTGGGCCCATTTCTAGTCAATTCCCCTCCCCCAGCTTCTGACAACCACTGATCTGCTTTTTGTCTCTACAGTCTTGCTCTTTCCAGAATGTCATATAAAGGGAGTTCTACAGTGGCCTGCTGAGTCTGGCTTCCGTCACCCAGTGGAATGTGCTTGTGCTTCGGCCACAGTGTTGTGGGGCTCAGCACTTCATTCCTTTTTATTGCTGAGTAGTATTCCCTCATGTGGATTCGCCACTGTTTCTCCATCCACCAGCTGAGGGACATTTGGGTCGTTTGCAAATTTTTTTTTTTTTTTGAAGCGGATTTTTTTTTAATTTTTATTTATTTATGATAGTCACAGAGAGAGAGAGAGAGAGAGAGGCAGAGACACAGGCAGAGGGAGAAGCAGGCTTCATGCACCGGGAGCCCGATGTGGGATTCGATCCCGGGTCTCCAGGATCGCGCCCTGGGCCAAAGGCAGGCGCCAAACCGCTGCGCCACCCAGGGATCCCATTTGCAAATTTTTTAAAAAAGATTTTATTTATTTATTCATGAGAGAGAGAGAGGCACAGCCACAGGCAGAGGGAGAAAGCAGGTTCCATGCAGGGAGCCTGACTTGAGACTCTATCCCAGGTCTCCAGGATCACACCTTAGGCCGAAGGCGGGGCTAAACCACTGAGCCACCTGGGCTGCCCTCATTTGCAAATTTTGGTGATCATTGGAGAGTTTCAGACGGGAATAACGTGGTTAAAAAAAACAAAGCAAAACAAAACAGTCCACGTACTAAGTGGAGAACAAATTAGTGGGAAGAAAACTGGCCATCCTGAGGGTTAAATTAAAAGATTTGGTGATGAATCTGGCTCACTATAGCCACTCAGTAATTATTCATACAATAAGGCTGTGCCCTGGGGCAGCCAGGGAGGCTTCTTGGTGGAGGTGGCATTTAAGGTGGAGGGGTAAGGAGGTGGGAGACATACAGAGTGGAAGGAGGCCCAGGCTGTGCAAAGTCCCTCTGGACCCGATTGGGCTGAGACACTGGCTCCCTGTGCCTGACTCAGCCTTGTTTTACTAGGGTGGTCTGCAGGGCCCACAGCAGAGTTCCCTGGGGGTGCTGGGTGAATAGGCCTCCACCCTAGCCTTATGGGGGCTGACTGTCTTGGGTGAGAGGTAGCTGGGGGACCTCTGCTCTGTATCGTTTCTTCCTTGCTGGCTGGTGAGAGGTGACCTCCTCCAGGAAACTTCTATTCCCCTGGTTCCCTCCCTGTTCCCTCAGGCTGGCTGGCAGCTGTTACTGGGGTTCACACCATCCATTGCTACTTGCTGTGTTTCTGTAGAGGGGCCTTGAGTTTGGTCATTTTCATCTCCAGCCCTGCAGGCCAGGAGACCTTCTCACCATCTACTCCTCCAGACCAATTCCATCAGACCTGTGCATCTGGAGTCATTATCACTTGCAAGTGTCCCAGTGGGCTCTAAACCTAAACTCTCCCCTTTCCCCCGTTCTGTCCTCATTGTACAAAGATTCATCATCTTAAATATGTGTAGGTTTCTGGCAGAAAGCATTCTTTCCTGCAACATTTAAAATGTGGTTCTGCTACTCTAGCTTTGTGCCCTGATGGAGAAGAGAGGGTCGGGGGTGGTGACCCAGACCCCACAGAGAAGGCAGCTCCGGAAGGAACATATAGGCTCCCTCTTACTTACTGTTGTAAACATGCTCTTTTTAGAATAAGTCTCGGAATAATGTTTTTATTTTCATTCATTCATTCATTCATTCATTCATTCATGAGAGACACAGAAAAAGAGGTGCAGAGACATAGCCAGAGGGAGAAGCATGCTCCATGCAGGAAGCCTGATGTGTGGGACTTGATCTAAGGACTCCAGGATCATGCCCTGAGGTGAAGGCAGATGCTCAACCACTGAGCCACCCAAGGATCTCTCTCTCTCTTTTTCTTTCTCTCTCTCTCTCTTTCTTTCTTTCTTTCTTTCTTTCTTTCCTTCCTTCCTTCCTTCCTTCCTTCCTTCCTTCCTTCCTTCTTTCCTTCCTTCCTTCTTTCCTTCCTTCCTTCCTTCCTTCCTTCCTTCCTTCCTTCCTTCCCTCCTTTCTTTCCTTCCTTTCTTTCTTTCCTTTCTTTTTTCTTTTCTTTTCTTTTCTTTTCTTTTCTTTTCTTTTCTTTTCTTTTCTTTTCTTTTCTTTTCTTTTCTTTTCTTTCTTTCTTTCTTTCTTTCTTTCTTTCTCTCTCTCTCTCTCTCTCTCTTTCTTCCTTCCTTCCTTCCTTCCTTCCTTCCTTCCTTCCTTCCTTCCTTCCTTCCTTTTTATTTATTCATGAGAGACAGAAAGAGAGGCAGAGAGATAGGCAGAGGAAGAAGCAGGCTCCATGCAGGGATCCTGATGTGGGACTCGATCCCGGGACTCCAGAATCATGCCCTGGGCCAAAAGCCGGCACCAAACCACTGAGCCACCCAGGGATCCCCAATATTTATTTATTTTTAAAGATTTTATTTATTTATTTGAGAGAGAGAGTGCATGAACGAGTAGGGAGAGGGGGAGAGGGAGAGGCAGACTCCCTGCTGAGCAGGGAATCTGATGTGATGTGGGGCTCCAGGCTCTATCCCAGGACCCTGAGATCATGACCCGAGCCAAAGACAGATGCATAACTTCTGAGCCACCCAGGCGCCTGCAGAATAATGTTTTTATTATTTATTTATTTATTTATTTATTTTAGAATAATTTTTTTGAAAGTACTTTGTATCATTTTTAAAAAGACTTTATTTATTTATTCATGGAAGACACAGAGAGAGAGGCAGAGACACAGGCAGAGGGAGAAGCAGGCTCCATGCAGGGAGCCCGACGTGGGACTCGATCCTGGGACTCTAGGATCACGCCCTGGGCCTAAGGTGGTGCTAAACCACTGCGCCACCCAGGCTTCCTAGAATAATGTTTTTAAATGAATAAAATAAAATACAAGGAAAACCAAATATATTGAAATACAGTTATCAAAACATATTTCTAAATTATAATGTAGTAATGTATGTGTTTATTAACTCATCAGATCTGGTGACTAGTATAATTTCAAAGTGCTGGTGAGTGTAAACACTTTGTTGACACTTCTGCAACTGTTACATGGTGTGAGAATATCCGTGGTTTCTCTTAGTGGCAAACTGCTGATACACCTGTGACTTGTCCAGGATAGAAAGAAATGTTAAGGGATCCCTGGGTGGCGCAGCGGTTTGGCGCCTGCCTTTGGCCCAGGGCGCGATCCTGGAGACCCGGGATCGAATCCCACATCAGGCTCCCGGTGCATGGAGCCTGCTTCTCCCTCTGCCTGTGTCTCTGCCTCTCTCTCTCTCTCTCTGTGACTATCATAAATAAATAAAAAAAAAAAAAAGAAAGAAATGTTAATCCTTAGTTAGAGATTAGTGAAAATAAAGGTGTGCTTTTTTTACCATCCTAGTTCATGGGCTCCCTGAATTCTGGTGCGGACAAGAGTCTGAAGTCCTGTGCTACTCTGCAGTTCTTCATCCCTAGAACAGAGGTGGTGATTCTTGTCCTGCCTGTCCATGGGGTTTCTGTGACGACCCATGAGATGATTCAGATGGAATGTCTTTGTAAACTGTGAAGCCCCGTGCTGCCGTGCAAGGTCTCGCTATTATTAGCGGTTGTGTGAACTCATGTTTGGCCCTCTGGCCCAGAATGGACCAAGAGACTCTTCCTGGCCAATTCCTCCAGGATTCCTGAGAACTAATCCGTTTTGGGGAGCAGGTCTGCCTCTGAGAGGCTGCTTCCTGCAGGACCTCATGGATTGTCGGGAGGGTGTGTAGGGGGATAGACAGAGATACACTTTGTGGGCAGGGAGTGGGTGGGTGAGCAGGAGTTCCCTGAGTAGGGAGACCCTGTCCAGGCTCTCCCTGACCCTTTGCAGCTGGCCTAGGGCTGGGATCTGGAGAGCCTGCCCACCCTTGGTCTGTGGAGAGAGAGACTGGATAGGGCAGAAGTCAGCTCATCCTGCTGATCATTAATCCTCCTATAAACAGGGACGAGGGCTGGTCCTGGCAGTGCCGGGGACCAGACATGAGGCTGACCTGTCATCTGCCCTTCTCCCAGCTCTTGGGGAAGACAGACTTGAAAATAGGCAAATGCAACCTAACATTGTCAGCACAGAGAGGAACAGAGTTCAGAGGAGGAGGGGAGGAGAGGGGAGGAGGGAATGCTCTGGAAGGATGACATAAATTAGGAGTTAGTCAAAGGCTATTCCAGCAGAGGGACTAGCCCAAGCAAACCTGATTGTGGAACATGGTTATGGGCCTGTCTGGATTCCAGCTCCACCATTCTCTCTTGCTTGGGCAGCTCTAGGACACTTGTGAGCCTCAGTTTTCTTGTCTGCAAAAAAGGGGACATGGGGCGCCTGAGTGGCTCAGTGGTTGAGCATCTGACTTCGGCTCAGGTCATGATCCCGGGGTCCTTTTTTTTTTTTTTTTTAATTTTTATTTATTTATGATAGTCACACACAGAGAGAGAGGCAGAGACACAGGCAGAGGGAGAAGCAGCTCCATGCACCGGGAGCCCGACGTGGGATTCGATCCCGGGTCTCCAGGATCGCGCCCTGGGCCAAAGGCAGGTGCTAAACCGCTGTGCCACCCAGGGATCCCCCGGGGTCCTTGATTCAAGTCCTATATCGGGCTCCCCACAGGAAGCCTGCTTCTTCCTCTGCCTATATCTATGCCTCTTTTTCTCTGTGTCTTTTATAAATAAATAAATAAAATCCTTAAAAAAAAAAAAAAAAAGACTACTCTGGTAGCAGGTTGCCCCGTTCCTATTCTCAATCCCTCCCTGCACCCCACTTCTCAGTCCATGTTAAACAATCAGGGTAAGCTTCAAGGGGAAGAGACAGTCAGCTTGAAGAAGCAGCCAGAGGTGATGGATGGCCGTTGGGGGGCTGGCAGGCCGTGCCTGGTCTGAACACCGTTCCCCGGCTTCTTTAGGCTGACCCTTCCAACTGTGAGGCTGAGAATCAGGGCCCCCAGCCTCTGAGGTGGGCACTGTTGGCCTTTCCCTATCTGCAGGGGAGAATAAAGTTTGGGGTCCTCCCACCAGTGTTGGCGGCCAACCACCTTTGGCCCATGGAGTCCAGTGGTTTGTTCCCTTCCCTGCTACATGTACATGGTCGGGGGGTCTGGGAGGGAAAGCACTGAGGCCCGTGAACTGTGAAGGAGCAGGGAAGCCTGGGCTCCCCTCCCTCTCTACCAGCTCTGTTAGTTGGGTGACACTGTCACCTGAGGGCTTTTTAGGGCCAGGGGCTGGGACTGGAGGACTGAGCAGCCATGGAAGGCTCTGTGAGGTCTCAGAATCTCTGGAGTGATGCAGGGTCCTGCCCTCCCAGGTCCCCCCACAATGTCCTAGCAGCCCCTTTCCCCGGCCTCACCCCAGGCCTGAAAGCTTGGTGCCCACCTAAATTCTGCATTCACTGGCTTCTGCTGGCCTTAGCGCAGCCAACCCAGCCCGTGCGGGGCCACAAGCCTGCCTTTGTGGACTGGTCCTCCTACGTGGGCCGTGCCAGGAGGGGCTGACCCGCATTCTGCCTGCAGCTGGGACAAGCCCCCATGGGCCTGGGCCCCCCTTTGCCCCATGGAGAGATGGAGCTGGCATGAATGCAACATCCTGCATTTTCAGAAACTGACTGTGGTCCAGGGCAGACCCTGGGGAGACAGCTGCTCATGTGAGAAAGATCATTTATTCATTCACTTATTCAATAGACGCTTATTGAGTCTCTGCTCTGAGTCTCTGCCCTGGTCTTGTGGTACTGCCACAGATGGCTCTTGCCCTTTTAGGAAGAAGTTTTCCTTCCGGAAACCCCTCGACTTAGAGTCACTTGGGTAGCCAACCCCCAGAGTTTCTGATTCAGTGGGTATCGATTGAGGCGGCAAAATTTCTGATAAGTTCCCCAGTGATGGTTGGTTATACGCTGCTGGTCCAGGGACCACGCTTCGAGAGCCAGTGTGACTTAGGACCAGGGGGAGGAATTATGACTGATTTAGGTTTTCTGTATTTTTTTTTAAGGTTTTATTTATTCATGACAGACACAGAGAGAGAGGGGGGCAGAGACACAGGCAGAGGGAGAAGCAGGCTCCATGCAGGGAACCCGACGTGGAACTCAATCCCAGGTCTCTAGGATCACGCGGGCTGAAGGTGGCACTAAACCGCTGGGCCACCGGGGCTGCCCGGTTTTCTGTATTTTCAAAACTGTCTCTATGATCATGATTTACTTTTCTAAATAGAAAAATCAGTTATTTAAAACTAAAGATAAATAAATAAATAAATGTGAGTCCAAATTGACTTTAGTGCTCTGGATACAGTCCTCTGTTGAGAGATATCACCTCTCGTGACTTAAATGTCATACATCTATTAATGTAGCCCAACACTAGGAGCTTGTATGTTCCCTGCCTTTCTCCTTGGATCATCCTGAGCTTCAGGTCCACTCAGACCACCATATCCTCCCTGTCACCTGTCAACGAGACTGCAGTGAGAATAAGTGTGATGCTAGTCCATAGCACTGTGGGGATTTGAACACAGGCGCCTCTGGAGGCTGGCTTAATTTGGGTTTAGCCGACTGGCCCATACTTCCTGCGTGCCCTTTCCTTTATGCTTCCTTAATCCACCAGATGAAATGGTATGTGGACTCTTCACTTCCTCATTTCTTTTGACTGGTGTGATCATTGACTGTCTCACTTCTTCTTTTTCCACTTTTAGTTCTGTCCACTTGGCATGGTGGCCATGAGTCTGTGTGTGTATTGGGATGGAGGTGGAGGCGGGGTCCTGGCAAAGTGACTCTTCTTCAGCAGCTGGTGTAGGCAGTGCCATCCACATTGCTGAAGCCATCCCTAGGGGGGAGCCTGTGGTGGCAAGTGGGGATTAAGTCCTAGGGTTGATGGTGGGAACCAGACGGTATCTGTCGTTGGGAGAATCAGATACCTGTTCCTTCCCTCTTCATCTTCTGTCCATGTGAGAAATAGTCCACAGGAATCAAACAGACAGGTGAGCTTTCACACTGAGAACTGGCCTGTTTCCTAACACGGCTCCTGAATTAAACTGACCCACCCAGTCTCTGGGGGGCTCTGGGCAACCCCAGGCCATGCCCCCAGAGGGAGCCACCCACTTTCTTTGGGGAAAGGAAGGTGCAGAGGCTAGTGAACACACTGTCTGGAAGGTGGCTTCTCCCTGGGACTTGCAGTTGTTTTTTTGCTTCTCCGACCTACCCCTGCCTTGCGCTCATCAGTACTGCCCTTGGCAGCTTTCTCTGGCTCCTCAGGGATGCCTTTGGCAGATCATTCCTCCCCTGTGACTCAGTTTCTCTTTTTAGTGTACAATCTTACTTAAGAGTAGATATTTCTATTTGTGACTCAGTTTCCACATTTGTTATTAGACATCATAATTATCCTGCTGGGTTCCCTCATTCATCCCTTTACATTCTGTCCAATGATGGTTTCAGGTTGGTGTGTCTTTTTTGTGGTTGTTTGCATAACTGGACGTGCATTCATTCATTCAATTAATGTTTGTTGGGAGCCTGTGGGGTGCTAGGCCTGTGCTGGGTGTGGGAGGATGCAGCAGGGAGCAGGGTAGACGTGGGGCAGCCCCCCCAGATACTCACACTAAAGGGAAGACAAACGATTAGATAGAGAATTCAGACGTGCTCGTGGTGACAAAGGGGAAGTGAGGGACATCTGGGAGCTGATGACGGGTGGTCAGAAGCTGCCTTGAGGAAGTGAGATCATCCCCCCAACACCCTCTGCTTAAAACCCAAACTCTTTACTTGGCCCTCCACGGCCTTAGATGACTGACCCCTGTGTGTTTGCCCAGCCTCAACCCACCCTCCTCTTGCTACGCGGGCCACCTTGCTGACTTCTGACACATTGAGCTCTGACCTGTCTCTGAGCCTTTGCACACACTTTAGGCAGACCTTCTGCCTAGAGTCACCTCTCCCTTTCTGTCTGCCTGCATGGCTGTTCCTTCTTCCCTCAGCTCTAATGTCCCTTCTATGGAGCTGGCCACCCTGACCATGTCCTTGGACATGGCCTTTTGTCATCAGTCTAGCATATTACCTCAGTGTGGGGTTTTGTTTCTTGACTCTTATTTGGATTTTTATTTATTTATTTATTTTTAAAGATTTTATTTATTTATTTATTCATGAGAGACACAGAAAGAGGCAGAAACACAGGCAGAGAAGAAGCAGGCTCCCTGCGGGGAGCCCTACAGGATCATGCCTCAGGCTGAAGGCGGCGCTAAACTAAACCACTGAACCACCCAGGCTACCCTTATTTGGATTTTTAATTTGTTGGTTTATCATGTGTCTCACCAGTGTGATCTGGGGTTCCATGCAGAAGGGTCTGTGCTGTCCCTTTCCACTCCTGTGCCTGGCACAGGGTCTGGCACATAGTTGGTACCCATGGATGCTTGTTGAATGAGCCTGTCCTGCTTCCCCAGAGTCGTTAGTTTCCTATTACTGCTGCAACAAATTCCACAGATTGAGTGGCTTAAAACCATCCCAGATTATTATCTGACAGTTCTGGAGGTTGGAAGTCTGAAAATCAAGGTGTTAGCAGAGCTCTGTTGGCCAGGCCACACAGCCAGGCTCCGGGGGAGGATCTAGCCCCTTTTCCAGCAGGCAGCCTGTATTCCCCGCTTTGTGGCCCTTCCTCCATCTCCAGAACGTGTCTCTCTGACCTCTGTCTTTTTTTTTTTTTTTTTTTGACCTCTGTCTTTGTCATCATGTCACCTTTCCCACTTTGCTCTCCTTGCCTGCCCTCATGATTACATTGGGCTGCCCAGATATAATTTAGGAAAATCTCCCCACCTCGAGATCCTTAACTTCATCTCCTTTGCAAAGTCCCTTTTGCCATGTAAGGTAACACATTTACAGGTTCTGAGAATGAGGACCTAGATGTCTTTCGGGGTCCTCCCACACCCAGGCCTCCAAGGGGCCTAGGAGAGTGTTGGGTGTGGTCTGCCTCCAGACCTACAGGCCACTGCCACAGGGCCCAGTGACCTGACCATCCCCATACCCCTGCAGGACGAGATCGAGGAGCTGCGGGCTGAGATGCTGGAGATGCGGGACGTCTACATGGAGGAGGATGTGTACCAGTTGCAGGAGCTGCGGCAGCAGCTAGACCAGGCCAGCAAGACATGCCGCATCCTGCAGTACCGGCTGCGCAAGGCTGAGCGCCGCAGCCTCCGTGCTGCGCAGACTGGCCAGGTGGATGGGGAGCTCATCCGTGGACTGGAGCAGGATGTCAAGGTAAGCTCTGGGCCTTCCCCAAGCCCCGGCCGAGCCTGGGTCAGCCCACACCTCGCTTCTTGTGTGTCCTTGAGCAAGTTACCCTATCTCTCTGGGCCTCAGCTTCCTCATCTGTAAAGGGGGGATCCATCGTGAGCTGATGACCCATTTCCCACGGGGGCTCCAAAGGGATATCATAAATGTGAATCCTACTAAAGGCAGCCACTCCGAGTGTCAACCACATGCTGGGCTCTGAGTTGTCCCTGCACTCACTACACTCACTATCTGTGGAGGTTTCTTTGTTTTTTATTTTTTTTTATTTTTTTATTTTTTTAATTTTTTTTTAGGTTTCTTTGTTTTTTAAATTTTTTTTATAATTTATTAAATTTGGTGATTTTGAGCATGTCACCTAAATTTCAGTTTCCTCATCTGTAAAATGAGTATCATAGCAGCCCTTGCCTCACAGGGTTCTATGAGGGTTAGAAGAGAGTGTTTGTGTAAACACTCAAAACTGTAGCTGTTATTATTAGTCCCATTTTCTGGATGAGGAAAGTGAGGCTTAGAGAAAGGAAGTGCCTATGCAAGGTCACATGACACTTGGTGTGTACTTGGTACAGTGCAGGCTTATCAGCCTCCCGTATCTGACCTCCCCTTCCTGCTGATGAGCTGGAGGCTGACAGGAGGGGCCTCTAGAAGAACAGACCTCTTTCTTGTCTGTGTGCCCTGGGCTGAGGGCTGAGATCTTGGTGGGGCCCAGTGTGAGCAGGAGGATGTTGGAGCTGGGGATGGAGGTGCAGCCCTGAGGGCTCTAGGGGGCTCTTCCTGCAGGGGTGACCTGAAGGAGGAGGGGGCCTGAGCCAGGTGTGGAGAGGAGGAATGCAGAGGGAGAGATTGCTCTCTGTAAGGGCCTGGGGGGCGGGGGGTAAACCGGGAGCCATAGGCAGGCTCACATTTCCCATGTCTTTGGTGTGCACCCTGGGATTACACTGAGCTCAGAAAGAGTGTGCCCCCAGGGCCAAAGCTCCCTGACAAGGCAGCCCTCTGGATAAATGGTTATACAGGTATTCAAACCCCAGGCCCTGGATTAGAGGGAGGTGGGGTGAGGAGCCCCGGGAGCTCAGACCAAGCAGAATTGGGGCCTGGGTGGTTGGAGATCTGCGGCCTTCACACCAGAATCAGCCTTAGAGAGATAAGCGGGGGAGGAGGACCAACTGGGCCAGCTCGCCTGCGCCTCCCTGGGAGGAGCGGAGAGCAGCTGGTGTATGGGTGGGAGGGGGGTGGTCTCTTTGCTCCAAGCACAGGGAAGCCGCCCCTTCTGTTGGGATTTGAACTGGCCAATCAGCATCCACCTTGCCCCCTTCTCTCCCTCTTCTCCCTGCCCCTGCAGCTGGAGTGCTGAGCTCATCTCTTCAGGCCCTGGCTGGATGCCTCTGGCCACTGCACTCTGCCCGGCGTGCTAGGCTTGTTCTCAGGCACTTTAGGGGTTCTCAGAGTTGTGGTATTTCCTGGGAGGGCTTGATGGCCCAGCTGGGGAGGGGACCCCAGATCTGGGTATCCCTGGGGACTCTCTGACTTGTTCTGCTAGCTCCTTGGCTCGTGCCCAGACTGACATTGGGCCACTGCTTGGGGCCTCAGTTTCTCCTTTTTTTTTTGTAAAGGATAGCCAATTATTACTATTTTTAAAGATTTTATTTACTTACTCACAAGACACACAGGGAGAGGCAGAGATATAGGCAGAGGGAGAAGCAGGCTTCCTGTGGGGATCCTGATGGACTTGATCCCAGGACCCTGGGATCATGACCTGAGCCAAAGGCAGACCCTCAACCACTGAGCCACCCAGGTTCCCCAGTTTCTTCTTCTGTTAAATATGGGGCTTAGAGCAGCCAAATCTCTAGGGCTTTTGCAGTTCCAGTGGTTTTGTCGAGGAGGTTGGTTATTGGTGGAGGTGCCATAAATGAAACTTTGGTATCCACCCCTCCTCAGGCTGTCTCTGTCTGTGGCCCTCATGGCTCACAGGCCCCACAGAGCCTCAGGGGGAACATTGCCCAGCACAAGGAAGGCAGGGAGATGGCGGTGCAAAGACCTGCTCTCCCACTTGCTTGGTGTGTGGCCTTTGCTAAGCTCCCTCACAGCTCTGAGCCTCAGTAAATGGAGATAAAACTAGTTTTTACCTGTAGAGATTTTTGTGAGGATAAAATGAAATAGTTCAAGTAAAAGTGGGGTGGCCATGAAATCTGGTGTGGAGTGTTCACCCAGCAAAGGAGCAAATGTTGATTGTGGTGTTACTGATTGGGAGAAGAACTTATAAGGCACTAGTATGGCAAGTGGCTGGGGCAAGACCAGGGCAGGGGGGGCCAGAATCTCAACCCGCTTGTGTGGATAAAAATCCCCTGCAGTGCTTATTCTCAATGCAGATTCCCAGGCCCCACCACCCATTTCCCCCTCCCTGAGGATTCGGAGTGACAGTGACAGGGAGGCCCATGAGCTGAGAAGCCCGATGAGCAGGGGGGCTGTGGCCTGGAGGTTGCTGGTTGCATTTGGCAGGAGACAGGCCTCAGTGCTGTAAACAGTGACCTCATGGCTGAGTGCATTGTTTGTGCTTTGGGGATTTGCCCTGGTGTCCGGAAGCTGCAGCTGCTTCACCTCCCATAGTATCTCAGTCCCCTAGCCCTGGGAGTAGTTGGGAGGACCATAAAAGCATGAAATGAGACAAGCAGGTGGGGCCCTGTGAGCATCTGACATAGTGAACCCACTGCTAGGCTTATTATTATTATTATTATTATTATTATTATTATTTAAGATTTTACTTATTTATTCTTTTTATTCTTGAGAGACACACAGAGAAAGACAGAGATATAGGCAGAGGGAGAAGCAGGCTTCCTGCAGGGAGCCCGATGCAGAACTCGATCCCAGGACTCTGGGATCATGACCTGAACGGAAGGCAGACACCCAACCACTGAGCCACCCAGGTGCCCCGTTATTAATACTTTTAGTGCTGATAATAATATAATGTCTTCAGGCTTTGGGCCAACAACAGGGTTAGGTGGAGAGCAGAACTCTAGAGTTGACCCACAGGATTTCAACCCTTGGTTCTGTAGCTGCCTAGCCGTGTGACCTTGGGGAAGTGACCTTTCCTCTTCACACCTCAGAATGGCATTAATCAAGCCCTTCCCAAGGGGATGAAAGGCACATGGTGTTAGGAAGTGACAGCTGATTCTATAAATCACCTGTGAGAGGCGAGGGCACGCAGGACCACTGAGGCTCAGAGAGAGGAAAGGACAGGCTGAGGCCACCAGACTCCTGCCTTCCAGGCTACTGTGCTCTTTGCTCCTGTGGGCCTCCACTGGGGGCGCGGGGTTCTGTGGGATCTGAAATTAAGGGCTCTTTTGTTCTCGCTGGAATCCCGTCAGCTGCCTGGGGTTGAGCGTTCTTGACACAGCAACCCTTGGGGGTCGGGGACAGTTGGGGAAGGAGATCCTGTGGAGAATGGGATGGAAGGAGTGTCCAGACTCCTGGAACGGATGAAGTCACAGAGTCATTTATGAACCCAAGAGGATCCGGGAATCCACATGGATCATGATTTCTTGGTGGGGAGTGTTGCCTCCCAAGTTGAGGCCGCGGTAGGTGGAGCAACCCCTCAGATGGAGAGGAGCTGGCCCCAAGGGGAGAAGCCACCTGCTGCTGAGCCCTCACATCAGTCGAGGACACAGCCCTCTGTGGACAGTGGGTGGGCTGGGTGGTTGAGGGGCGCGTCCCTAATCTAGTTAGGGTAGGTGCAGCTCCCCATATTGCAGTCATTCTTTTATCTCCCTCCCTTTTCACTTTTTGGAACCTTGAATTTGTTTGCTCTCCAGCATTTACTCGGCATTAGGGTGTGCTAGAGTGTGTGCTGCTGCTGGGACACAGGGATATGAAGGAACCCAGGCATGGTCCGGGGTCTTCAGCATTCTGGCCCATGACTCCTGCCCCCACGGCTAAGCAGGATGAATGAATGAATGAATGAATGAGTGAATGGAGTATTGATCAGGACAGGGGCTTTCTGGGTGACCTGGTAGCCTCAGACTGGGAACCATAGCCAAGTGCACAGAGGTGAAGCAGTGATCCTGACAGTGCATTAAAAAGTTATATTTCTTAAAAAAAAAAAAAAAAAGTTCTATTTCTTGATGATCTAGCCACCAGCCCAAGGATTGTGTCATTTAATCCTCACAGCAGCACCTGGGAGTAGGCTGTATCCATTCCATTTACCAATGACCACGCCGACACCGAATCCATAAATAAACTTGCTGTGGGGGTCACACACACATCCAGTGCTAGAATCAGACTCAGTCTGGTTTTCCCCACGTGCCAAGTCCTTGTTCTGATATTGAGGTGTCGCTCATCCCACTTTGTGGACAAGGCACGATTCTGGTTGCCCTTGGGGACCTCCAGGGACAGAGAGCCACGGTGGACAACAGAGGCAGGGGGAGGCAGTGCTGAATTTCCTTTCTGGCTGTTGTTTTTCCTGGCCTGTCTCTCATACTGCCAACGGGTCCGTGCCGAGCTGGGCCTGGGCCCAGGCAGAGGGCAGAGCCAGGGAGGGCCCTCTTCCCTTCCGGAATGGAGGAGGTGCAACGGTTGTTTCCAAGACTGGCAGGCATGGGGCGTTGGGCTTTCTGCCCCTCACATACCTCTTGCTGGCAAAGCCCTCGTGCCCCTCCAGAGCCCTGGCCACACTGGCCCCTCAGGCAAATCCCAGGGGCTTCTCCCAGCTCAACTCATACTGGCTTTGCATGACCCCAAGTCAAGTCACTTATTCTGTAAGCCTCAGACAGAATTGGGGTGAAGATGAATGAATCTGGCACACAGTAGGTATTCAACAACTGATAGTGCCTGGACCACTCAGGGATAGTGGTGATTTACCAGCTCAGAAGGGCCTTCCTCATCCCCGGATGCCCCCTTTCCTGGTGTTGGATCTCCAGGCTGTCCTCGAGGAAATGGGGTGCTTTTGCTGCAGATCCCTGGAACCAGGATTGGTGTTTGCAGCTCTGTTAGTTCCTTTCTGTATGGATGACTTGGACACATGCCCAGCCTTTGTCATTTAGGGCATGTTTTATATCCCAGACAATTGGAAACCAGCCTCGGGGTCACACCACGACCTCTAGCAAGTCCTGCCCCTCTCTGAGCTTCGGCATCACCACTCCCCAGGACTCACTGTGCTGGCCCAGGGCCGAGATTTTTTGTGCAAAGCTGATTCAGTCCTCCTGTTGGGCCCATGAGGCTGCTGCTACCACTGCACCCTTTTTGCAGTTAAGGAGACTGAGGGACAGAGTGAGGAAATGATTTGCCCAGGGTCACGGGCTGGACACTGGCAGCAATGTGATTCAGATGGCCCTAGGGCCACCATCTTGCTCTGGTTTCAACTCCAGCTCACTTCCCTACTTTTAAAATGAGCCTCTCTGGCCCTGCCGCAGGCTCTCGTGAGACTCAAAAGCACAGAATGCCCCAGGTAATTGAAAAAGCCTTGTTAAAAACTGGCAGGGCCTTTCTAGCTTCCTGGGGAGACTGAACTCGGACACAGACATTGGGAGCACTGGGTGTCTGGGTTTGGGTTTTGCTTCTGCCATTTCCTGGCTGTGTGACCTCTACCCTTTACTGACTTCTTTGTGCCTCAGTTTCCTCATCTGCTAAGCAGGGGTGAGGAGAGACACAGTCTGCTGGGGGAGGTTGCTCTGTAGCCTAAGTGGATCATCACCCACCCTTGCTTACCAATCTCATCACCCACCCTTGCCCAGGTCTCTAAGGACATCTCTGTGCGGCTGCATAAGGAGCTGGAGACAGTGGAGAAGAAACGGGCACGGCTGGAGGAGGAGAATGAGGAGCTTCGGCAGCGGCTTATCGAGACCGAGCTGGCCAAGCAGGTGCTGCAGACGGAGTTGGAACGGCCGAGAGAGGTGAGGGCCGGTCCATCTCTGCAGGGCCAGGCCAAGGCAGGTGGGTGTGTGCCAGCCCCACCTGGCCAGGGGCTCGGAAGCGCTGTGTTTGCACGGTCATGCCTCCCTGGCAGAGCTGTCTTATTCATGCATTCATTCCTCCTGCACACATTTCCTGAGCGCCCACTGTGTACACTGTGTGCTGGACTCGGAGGGCACAGTGGTGAGTGAAAGACTCCTGTCCACCAAGAGTCTACAAGTTAATGAAGGAGACAGTCATCTGCCAAAGAACTGCAACTGTTGGGGGGATTAACTGAGAAAGCATTCCACAGTGACCCCTGTGGGGCCCTCTGCCTCAGTTTCCTCACTTCCAGAATGGGACAGCGATGCCCTGAGTCACTGAGAAGACTAGCTGGGATAACTTGTGCAGACATGCTTTAGGGGCTGCCATTTGGTATGAAGGCGGTGCTGGGGCCGGGCCTCTGGCCAGTACCTCGACACAGATTTTAAGACATTAGACACTTCCCCAGGCACTGGCCTGTCTGTCTTTGTTCATATGAGCTCTTCCCCTTGTATGTATTTTCTGCCTTCTGCTAAATGTTGGGCATGCAGCATGTTAAGTACCATGCTAGATACTTTATCTCAACAATTTTCATAGAGGCCCAGTGAGGTTGTGATTGTACCCATTTTATGAATGAGGAAATAGCCCCTGAGAGAAGGAGGGATGTCCTCAAGGTTTCACAGAGCCCAGTGGGCTCTGCAGAATGCCTCTTGAAAGCCTTCCCTAGGTGACCCCTAGGGGCTGGAATCCTCTAGAATTCAGGGATCTGTGTTCCTGATGGCCTTGGGTAGCTCCTGATCATAGAGGCACAGCTGGGTCTCAGCTCTCTGGCTGCTCACGAGGGTATCCTAGGATTGTACATTGTTCTAGGGCACTCCTTACCTTCCCCGAGGGCAGGCATGCCAGTGTTCCAGGACTGAGACACCACAGCCCTGAGGCCAGAACAGCCCTTCAGTGTCCTCCCTCCTGGGCGTGTTGCTCTGTTGTGCTAACAGCATCTCATTGCAGAGACTGGGGGCATTTGCTGCTGAGGGCTGCTGTGGGGCCCTGTCAGGCAGCCCCCCCACCCCCACCCCCACCCCGCCTTGGCCTGGCCGACAACACAGGGAACCATCTTCACACATCTCATTGCTGTCACCCTTGATAGTGAAAAGGGGAGAGTTTCAGAGAGTACCCTGGAGCTTAGTGTCTTTCCTTCCTTCCTTCCTCCCTCCTTCCCTCCCTCCCCTCCTTTTCTTTTTTTTTAAAGATTTTATTTATTTATTCATGAGAGACACACAGAGAGAGAGAGAGAGAGAGGCAGACACAGGCAGAGGGAGAAGCAGGCTCCATGCAGGAAGCCCAATGTGGGACTTGATCCCAGGACTCAATCCTGGGACTCCAGGATCATGCTCTGAGCCAAAGGCAGATGCTCAACTGCTGAGCCACCCAGGCGTCCCTCTTTCTTTCTTTTTTTTTTTTTCTTTCTTTCTTTTTAAAGATTTATTTATTTGAGAGAGAGCATATGAGCAGGATTGGGGGCAGAGGAAGAGGGAGAGAGCAGACTTCCTGCTGAGTGCAGAGCCTGACACGCAACTCAGTCTTAGGACCCTGAGATCATGACCTGAGCCAAAATCATGAGTCGGACACTTAACCGACTGAGCCACCTAGGCGCCCCAACTCAGCATGTTTCTATTGTAGAAGAGAGGAAGCTGAGGCTCAGAAAGAGACAGCCTGCTTGAGTTCCCCCACCCTTCCTTGACAGAGATGTGGCTGAAGCCCTGAAGCCAAGTCCTCTCTAAGTCTCAGTTTCTCCATCTGTGACATTGGGATAATAACAGTACCCAGCTCATGAGTTTATGACCAGCACGAAAATTGGGTAACCATAGAACACTATGAAGGAGTTACAAAGAATAAAGTAGTATGGCAATTCCTGAACAAATTATACATGCAATTATTATAGGAGCTAGCAAATCCACCTTGGGATGTATGCCCAAAAGAATTGAAAGCAGGGACATGAACAGATATTTGTACCCCTGTGTTCCTAGCAGCAGTATTCACAATAGGCAAAAGGTAGAAGCATACCAAATGTACATCAGTGAATACACATACATACAGTGGACTCTCGGTAAGCCTCAAGAAGGACTGAAATTCTGACAC
This sequence comes from Canis aureus, assembly GCF_053574225.1. Lineage (NCBI taxonomy): Eukaryota > Metazoa > Chordata > Mammalia > Carnivora > Canidae > Canis > Canis aureus. The sequence continues at coordinate 31,083,842 of NC_135636.1, read as the reverse complement.
CTGCTACATCATGGGTGAACCTTGAAGCCGTGGTGCAAAGTGAGATAAGCCAGCCATCAATAGACTAGTATTATATGATTCCACTTGTAGGAGCTAGTTAGGGTAGTCAAATTATAGAAACAGAGAGTAGGATAGAGGTAACCAGGTGAGAGAGAGAGGAGGGACAGAGGAGGGAGTGGGGGATTGGTATTCAGGGGGTAGAGAGTTTCAGTTTAGGATAATAAAAAAGTTCTAGAGATGAATAGTGGTTTCTTGACAAAGTGAATGCACTTAATGCCACTGAAATGTGTACTCGAAAATGACTAGAAATGGTAAATTTCATATGTGTACTTCAGCACAATTTAAAAAAAAGAATAAGGTAGATATATAAGTACTGATGCAGAGAGGTCTTTAACAAAAAAAAGAGGGCTACATGGGTGCGCATGTGCGCCATGCGCGCGCACACACACACACACATATTGTGTGATCCCACTAATTATTTCGAAAGAGCGTCAGAACAGACTTGGTTTGGGGCATTTATGTCTGCAAATGCCTAGCAAAAGTCTGGAGGAAAATCCACTGAACTAAGGAGTGAGGGACGGTGGGAATAGCAAGGGGAAATGACTTTGCTATTTTTTATTTTATTATTTTATTATTTTATTTTATTTTATTTTATTTTATTTTATTTTATTTTATTTTATTTTATTTTATTTTATTTTATTTTATTTTATTTTATTTTTTATTTAGATTTTATTTATTTATTCATGAGAGACACACAGAGAGAGGCAGAGACATAGGCAGAGGGAGAAGCAGGCTCCCCATGGGGAACCCAATGGGTTCCCCCTGGGACTCCATCCCAGGACCCCGGGATCATGATCTGAGCCAAAGGCAGACACTCAACCACTGAGCCACCCAGGTGTCCTGCTTTGTATTCTTTTAATTAATGCTGTAGTAAGGTGGGTTTTGGAGAGGGGGTGATTATTTGTGAAATTTGAAATGTAGTCAAGCATGTAAAGAGCCCTGTGTGGTGCCAGGCACACAGTAGGTGCTCCAGAAATACTGGTTCACTTCCCCTTTGAAGGCAATGTCAACAAGGCACATCTGGCCCTCCCTGGCATGCTCTTTGGTGTCTCAGGATCTGGGCAAGGGGGCATGGCCCTGTGTTTATTTGCTGATTGCCTTCTCCCCCCACCCCCACCTCCTTCCTGACATGGTTTCCATGGAGATGAGGGTCCCTTAGCAATTTTGCAAGAGCTGCTGGAGTCTCATCTACATCTGCCTTTGCCATCCTGACAGGTTGCTGTGGCGATACTGTCACCCAGCTGGGAACAGGAGCCCCTGGCCTGAGCTGATGTGGTTGCCATGGAGATCACTCTCCGCCCCCCCCCCCCCCCCCAGAGAAGGGAGGGTGGCCAGCCCTAGCTGCACTTTGCAGTGGCACTGTTGCCCAGCTGGGTTGCAGCTCAAGAATCGTAACACCAGCCTCCCCCTTGTTCAGTATCATTCCCCCGTTCTTGTATTTTAGGCAGAAAGCCAATACGAGTGTTGATGTGATGTATTAGAATATAGCTGCTGTGTGTGAGTGCTTGCTCTGTACCAGGCACCGCACCAGGCATTTTATGTACCTCCTCCTGTTGTGAAACCAGCAGCTTCCCTACATACCTAGTGTTGTTATCTTCATTTTACAGGTGGCATTCTTTTTGACAATAGTTTAACTGTGATATGATTCACATACTATAAAATTCACCATTTTAAAATGTCAAATTTCATGGTTTTTGATATATTCATAATGTTGTATATCTGTCACTATGATCTAAGTCTAGAATATTTCCATTGTCCCCAAAAGAAACCCCGTACCTGCCAGTGGTCCCTTCCTGTGCCCCCTGCCCTCCAGCTCCCCGCAACTGCTAATCTCCACTCTGTGGATTTGCCTGTTCTGGACATTTCATACAAATGGAATCATGCAATATGTGATTTTTTTGTGACTGGCTTCTTTCACGCAGCATCATGACTTTAAGGTTCATCTGTGTTGACATGTATGTGTCAGTACTTCTTTCCTTTTTGTGGTCAAATAATAATCCAGTGTATGGATGTACATTTTGTTTGTCCCCTCATCAGTTGATGGACATTTGGATTGTTTCCGCGTTTTGACTAGTGTAATAATGCTGCTATGAACATTTGAGTACAGGTTTTGTATGAAGATATGTTTTCAGTTCTCTTGTGTGTATACCAATGAGTGGCCTGCTTCATATGGATGGGACTGGGGAAAAGACCAAGATGGGATTCTAACCCAGGACTCTATCTCCCAAAGTCACACTGGCTGGTGGGTATTGCCCCACCCTCCATGCCCTATCCAGGTACCTTCCTAGGGCCCTACCTGTTTTCAAAACCTCCAAAGGAGCTGAGTATCTCTGTCTCTGGCACAGGCTTTTTGTCCTGCTTTCTGCTCTGATGGGTACTGACCATGACATTAGATCACCTAGGTTCAAATCTTGATTCTGCTGGTGGTGTCATCTGATGCAGCTGGGTAGTGGTCTATGTGATGCAGGGCAAACTTGAATTTGGGGTCATATGGGCCTGAGTTTGAATTCTGGCTTTGCCACTTACTTACTTGTAATGCTGGACAAATTGTATAACTACTCCAGGGCTCAGTTTGTTCATTTATAAAACAGGAATATGGGACACCTGGGTGGCTCAATGGTTGAGCATCTACCTTCAGCTCAGGGTGTGATCCCGTGGTCTCGGCATCGAGTCCCACATCGGGCTCCCTGCATGGAGCTTGCTTCTCCCTCTGCCTCTGTCTCTGCCTCTCTCTGTGTGTCTTTCATGAATAAATAAATAAAATCTTTAAAAAGGTAGAACAGGAATATGAATCCCTACTTCTCAGAGACAAGCAGGTAAAGTGTGCTCGGTGAATACTGATTATCCTCGTTTCCCTTACAACTCCTACATGGCTGTGGGTCCAGAGTAGCATTTACTTTAAAGAGATTCGTTTCTTTTGCCTACTTAGCAAAGCACTGTCTGTATAAGCTACCCTTGTCCCTGGAAGGAGCAGTTACATTGGAAATCGATGCCTGCAATTGGTGCTGTGTGTCCTGGCAACTTCTGCTTTGGGGCTCACGTCTAAACCAGTTTTTGCTTCCTCCCCCAGAGGGTGTCTCCCCCAGCCTGGAGCCACTCAGCCTCTAGCTGCTTCAGCTGCTCTGGAGGAAGAATGCTGCAGTCTTTGAGATGCACCCCAGGTCCCCTCTAGAGTCAATTTTGTACACATAGCACAGTCTGTGTTTTCAGTGAGACCCTTTCAAATATCCCTTCCATATTTGGTGAAAATCTGCCCAGCTGTTTTGGCAGAAGGTTCACTTTATTCCTTGAAGGTTGATCTTTGTTTCCTGGCAGCATGGAAGCAGGCAACGTGTTAGAGAGCTGGGGGCCCCTCCGGAGCTGGTCTCAGGCAGCCTTTCTGTGCATGCTGGACACAATCTACTAGTTTTCTGGAGAAGGACAAAGGACAGAGCTCATGCTCCTACTAGAAGCCGGTAGACCAAGGATGCTTAGAGGCACCACCCTGGCTGCTCAAAGGTAGCCTTGTGAGTTGCTGGTAGGTGGAGAAGCCCCTAATGTGTGCCAAGCCAAAGAATGTGCCCTTGGGGTCCGTCACCTAGCAACCGGCATTCTTGTTGGTGCCTGGGACTGTCCTCCCTTGCCCCTTCCTTCCCACTCTCCAGAGGCCTGGGGCCAGAACATCTGCCCCTGGGGCCTCCACAAAGGGGCTCTGACAGGCCCTGGCTCCCTGGAGGGGCACCATAGCCCCCCAGGCCGCCTGGCCAGCTGCTGCCCTGCAGAGAGGAGGAAGTCTCTGTGCTCTGTGAGCCTGCCTTGTTTTCCCTCCAGAGCCAAAGAGTAGTGTGGGAGCCCACATGGCTTAGATGAGGTGGCAGGAAGGGTCAATTCCCCCCGGAAAAGGCTGGAGTTACTCTGGTCTTGAAAGGGTTTGCGGCTCTGGCCCCTCTTCTCTGTCCACTGCCCTCCCTTCCTGATAAGATTCATGCCACCCAGAGCTTATTCTCTGCCACTTGGAAAGGTGTCCAGTGAGTTTTCTTGGAAAAGCATATTAAAAACATCTCATTATGATTTTCCCCCTCCCCCCAACAGGTTATATATCTTAATAGAGAAAGACTAGTAGAAAGTACAAGTGAGTCATAAGGAGGAAAAATTCATCTGTAATCTACTATTTATTTATAAAGATTTTATTTATTTGAGAGAGAAAGAGAGAGATAGCGAGAAAGAGCATAAGCAGGCGGGGAGAGGGAAAACAAGCTTCCTGTTGAGGAGGGAGCCCAATGTGGGGCTTGATCCCAGGACCCTGTGATCATGACCTGAGCCCAAGGTAGATGCTCAACCAACTGGGCCACCCAGGCACTCCTGTAATCCACTATTTAGAGGGAGTTACTCTGAGTAATTACCAAATTATTATTTGGGTGGGAGGGGCATATATTTGCAGTACATTTTCCTATTTTATGCATACACATATTGAAATGCATTTGTATAGGGACATCTGGGTGGCTCAGTGGTTGACTCTCTGCCTTTGGCTCAGGTTGTGATCCTGGGGTCCTGGGATTGAGTCCCACATTGGGCTGTACACAGGGAGCCTGCTTCTCCCTCTGCCTATGTCTCTGCCTCTCTCTCTCTCTCTTTGTGTGTCTCTCATGAATAAATAAACTCTTAAAAAAAAAAAGAAATGTACATATGCATTTTTTCCCCTAACATAAGCTCAGTGAAGCAAAAATATTATTACAAAAGCACATAAATAGGGGCACCTGGGTGTCTTAGTGGTTGAGCATCTGCCTTTGGCTCAGGTCGTGATCCCGGGGTCCTGGGATTGAGTCCCAAATCAGGCTCCCTGCTGGAAGCCTGCTTTTCCCTTTGCCTATGTCTCTACCTCTCTATTGTCTCTCATGAATAAATAAATAAAATCTTTAAAAAAAGAAAAAAAGGCACACAAGTGTTAGGTCTAGACTACCACTAAGGATGGCTACATCAGACTCTAGTTGTATGGGTTGCCTCTGGCAGGAAAACTGGTGACTTGGATTCATTGTATTCCTTTTGTGATTTTTTTTTTTTTTTTGAAGTATAGTTGACACACAACATTACATTAGTTTCAGGTGTACAACATGGTGATTCAACAAGTCACAGCACATTATGCTGTGCTCACAAGTGTAGCTACCAGCTGTTACTGTGCAACCCTATTATAATACCATTGACTGTATTCCCCATGCTGTACCTTTCATCCTCGAGATCTATTCATTCCGTAATGGAGGCCTGTGTCTCTCAGTCCCCTTCCACCCATTTTGCCTACCTACCATCTTTAGTGGTTTTTTGAAGTTTGAACAATGTGAATGTGTTATCCAAAAAATAATAGAAATAATAAACCTGGGCAGCCCAGGTGGCTCATTGGTTTGGCGCCTGCCTTCAGCCCAGGGCACGATCCTGGAGACCCGGGATCTAGTCCCATGTCGGGCTCCCTGCATGGAGCCTGCTTCTCCCTCTGCCTGTTTCTCTGCCTCTCTCTCTCTCTGTCTCTCTCTCTGTCTCTCTGTGTTTCTCATGAATGAATGAATAAAATCTTAAAAAAAAAAAAAAAAGAAAAGAAATAGTAAACCTATATAAAATAGAAGAAGGAAGCCTCTCTTAACTATCTCTCTCAGTTTTGCTCCTGACTCAGCTTAACCCATGGTTAGCAGGTTGGTTTCTATCTTTTTAGGCCTTCCTCTCTGTTCATACAATGTGTATTTCTCTTTGTATTTTTAGAAAATAAAGATGGGATTATATTGTATCCATGGTTTCTGTAACATGCAGAATAATGTAGGAGGAACACAGACTTCTTAAAAATGCTAGATGTTTGGGGTTTCCTTCTGACTAAGGTGCTTATTATAAAAATCAAAGATCACAGAGTCAAGTAAACATAGGAAGGAAAAAAAGTCTAAAAGAGCACCATCTATTTCAGTATTTTAAACACAGACCCAGAGGTTGAGAAGGAGCTCCAGCTAGCTGTCAGCTGTGGTCATCCTCGGGTTAGGGAAGAAAATGGCTAGGGGGGCTTCTGGTTTGTTAGCGTTATGTAGATTTACAGTGAGAATATTTTTGTATATTTATTTTAAAGAATTAGGGGTGGTGGGAGGGGAGGAGGGCGGGGGGTGGGGGTGAATGGGTGACGGGCACTGAGGGAGACACTTGATGGGATGAGCACTGGGTGTTATTCTGTATGTTGGCAAAGTGAACACCAATAAAAAATTAATTTATTAAAAAAAAGAAACAATGAAAAAAAATAAAAAAAAATACTTTGTAATAAAAAAAAACTTTAAAGATTTTATTTATTTGACAGAGAGAGAGAACAAGTAAGGGGAGCGGCAGCAGGAGAGGGAGACACAGACTCACCACTGAGTGGGGAGCCCAAATGCAGGGTTCCATCCCAGGACCCTGGGGTCATGACTTGAGCTGAAAGCAAATGCTCAACTGAGCCCCCCAGGAGCCCCCCAAAAAACATTTAAAGAAAAAGCTGGAGGACTATGTCCCTCTCCCGCCCCCAAAAAATGTGGGGGAAGAAGAGGGCCAAGTGTGAGTTTGCTGCATATTCATTGTAAACAGCCTGCTGTATATTCTTCAGGCTTTTCCCATCCTGTGTGTGTGCATGCACACACATCCCTTATTTTTGTAACAATGGTAACATGCTCTAGGTTTTTTTTTTAAATAACAGCTTTATTGAAATATAATTCACCTATGATAATGCTTGTCTTTTTAAAGTATATAGTTCAGTGGTTTTGCAGAATATTCAGAGTTGTACAACCTTCACCACTTTCTTGGCCCTGAACAGTTGCTTCACCCCAACAAGAAACCCCAAACCCATCAGCAGTCACCCACCCGCCCCCCAGTGGCCACTAATCTACTTTCCACCATTATGGATTTGCCTATTATGGACATTTCATGTAAATGATATCATATATTGTGTGGTCTTTTGTGACTGGCTTCTTTCACGTAGCATGATGTTCCCATCATACACACATGTTGTATCAACTATGAGTACTTCATTTTTTTTCTAATATTTATTTATTCATGAGAGACAGAGAGAGAGAGGCAGAGACCATAGGTAGAGGGAGAAGCAGGCTCTCTGCAGGGAGCCCAATGCAGGACTCCATCCCAGGACCCCAGGATCATGACCTGAGCCAAAGGCAGACCCTCACTGAGCCACCCTGGTGCTCCCCCTCCGTGTTTTTTAATAGGGTTAGACTTTATATGATTTCATTCCTTTATAGGTGGTGGCTGGGACCTCTTAGTGCGCTGGCCCCCTTTCCTGTCACCCCATTTCCTCCCTCCAGGGAGTCCGCAGTACTTGAAGAGGCTGTAGTCACCTGAAGAGACTCAATTTAGGGAGAGGAAGGTGTTTGCCCAGGATCCTAAACTCTGTGTTGTGGGGTTGCCAGAGTCAGCTTCCAGCTGAGGCCACAGCCCCTCCCACATAGCTTGTGATAAGCCGACCCAGATCCACAAGCCTCTCCTCAGAACCCCCACCTCACCCCTCACTCCGTGCCCATGCCCAGATGTCCCTCTGAGTACCCGCTTCCCAGGCGCCACTTGTGGGAGGGGCTGTTTGTGGGGGGATCTGTTCTGTGGCATCACCCCATTTCCTACCTCCTCCTTCGCTTTTCAAAGATCCCAGATCAGCCCTTCTCAGATACTGGCTCTCGGCTCTTGGCACCCAGCGTCTGAAATATCAGCCTCTGTCTTCCTGCTACATTTGCATTTCAAAAGGTCTCTTTAGGATTTGATTGGGCTCCAAGATAGACTTCAGACCCCAGCTGGAGTTCATTTCTCTGGTTCTCTGGTCCCAGCCAGGGCCAGGCAATAGAATTAACCTGGGAAGCTATTTAAAAATACTGATGCCTGGGACCCACCCTGGACCAGTTGCAACAATATCTGGGACCCGAAGCATCAGGATTTTTCATTTAACTTCTCCAGGTAATTCTGATGTGCTTCTGGGTAGAAAGCCACTGTGCTACCTCCACTCTGGCCCTCATCAAAGGGCATATTTTTTCCTTCCAAGTCTTGGGAACTATATCAAGAGCTCTGTCAGGAACTGGTCCCAGGTCACTATGGATTTACTGTGGGACATTTCTCCCACCTTCAGCGAGGTGGGGACTTGGATTAAGTCAGTGGTTCTCACCTTCTGGGATGGGAGTGAGAGGTGGAGGGATGGGGAAGCATGTATTCAAACACCTGGAAGCATCCTCAAAAAATACTCGTTGAGCTTGAAAAGTCAAAAGTAACCTAAGTTATGCACTACTAATATAAATCATCCCTCTCATGGGAGGAGTGTTCAGCAGATTCTTGCATCTAACTGAGTGACTTCTAAAATTTATTTTTTTTTTCATTTAAAAAGGATTTTTTTTCTGAGAGAGAATCTCAAGCAGACTCCCCACTAAGTGCATGGTAGGGGGTGTGGCAGGATCTGATCCCAGACCCTGAGATCATTACCTGAGCTGAAATCAAGAGTGGATCGCTTAACTAACTGAGCCTCAGGCGTGCCCTGAGTGACTTTTTTAAACATCAAGAAACTTTAGTAAAAATGATTAACCTTAACAAAAATTAGTAACCTTTCCTTAAGTTCCCTTCATAGGACTTGTGCCATTTTGCATTCTTCCCAGTGATATAGGACTTTTCCTGCTTCTTCATAACTTCCGCAATAGAATGCATTGTCAGATGATTGAATTTTTGCCAATCTGATAGGTGAGAAATGGTATCAGGGTGTAGTTTTAATTTGCATTTCTCCATCTTGAATAGGGTTGAACATCTTCCTATGGTTATAAGCCATTTACCTTTCTTTTCCTGTGAACAGTTTTTCATATCTCTAAGACATTTTAATATAGGTTTGTTGGCCTTTTGTTTTCTATTTTATGAAGCTCTTTATGTATTTAGGATATTAACCCTTTGTCAGTGCAATAAACTGCAATTTTTTCCCCGGTATTGTTTATACTTTTACTTTCCTATGGTACGTTTTTTTCATGTAGAATTTGCTTATCAGGGATCCCTGGGTGGCGCAGCGGTTTAGCTCCTGCCTTTGGCCCAGGGCGCGATCCTGGAGACCCGGGATCGAATCCCACATCGGGCTCCCGGTGCATGGAGCCTGCTTCTCCCTCTGCCTGTGTCTCTGCCTCTCTCTCTCTCTCTCTGTGTGACTATCATAAATAAATAAAAGTTAAAAAAAAAAATAATTTGCTTATCTAATTAAAAGTATCCATTTCTAAAAAAAATCAATTTCTTTGCATATCAATTCTGGATTTCTGAATTATGATTATTATTGCGTTATTTTGCATGAAAACTTACAATTTAAATAGTGAAAAATTGAGCAGTCCCTCCTGTGTAATTATGATGTGTTCTACCCATATGCATTTTTAATTTTAATTTTAGTTATTTTTTTTGCATTTTGTTTATTAGTATGCATTCCAAGTTAAAGTCTATGAGGACAGGATTCCCCCTGAAATGAAGATTTGCCTGCTTATGGAAGAGGCCCCTTGGGAATAATGCCACCAAGGATCTTCAGAGCAATTATACCAGTGGCCTCAGCTAATCCTGTGGGGATCTCTGGAGCTGGGAAAGCTACTTATAGTTGTTTTGAATTGAGGCAGGGAGGCATGGACCAGTCATTGCATGTGGGCACCCCTATGGAGGGCACATGACCTTGAATGAGGTGGCTGTCCTCAGCCAATGGCATCACTGGGAGGGGACTCATCTTTGAGGTCTTGTTTAGGGGAACACGCACCCCAGTTCTTAGGAGGCAGGGGATCTGGCTGGAGTGGCACAGCATCTTCCCCCGGGTACCCTCTCTGGCTTGATCACTGCTGTGTTCTCTACGCCTAGTTGCACCCGGCACATAATAGGTACTCAGGAAGTCTTTGGTGAGAGAATGAAAGGCACAGAAGAATAGAAACCCAGATTTCTGGGTCTTGGACCAGGCCAACTGGATCTTAATGTAGGGGTGCAGGGGCAGGGGGAGAACCCTGGGCAGGTGTGATCAGGGTCCTTTCTTCACATGCTTCTGTCCCGCTGGGTGTTCTAGAAGGCCCCTTTGGCTCACTGGTTGGTGCTGGTGAAGGCTTGGATGTGGCTGGGCTAGGCTGGGCAAGGAGGGGGCCCTCAGTGGAACTCTAGGCACCTTGACTACTCTATGATGCACATCACCCACATGAGCTTTCTGTTTTGTTTGTATGTTTTAATTTCTTTCTAGCATTCCTTGAAGAAAAGAGGAACCCGCTCCCTGGGGAAGACAGACAAGAAGCCTTCGGTGCAGGTATTTCCTGACGGTCCCCATGGCCCCCAGGGCAGCCCCCACAGGCAGGTTTGAATCTGAAGGGCCGAGGCCTAACTCCAAGTGGCCTGGGGGGTCCCTGGAGGTGCCCACTCTTCCCCAGCCTCAACCCCACCCTCCTCTTTCATTTTCTTAGCTTCGATACTCACCTCACTTCCCAAAACCATGCCCGGAGCCCATGGTTCCCATCCTGACAGATAAAGTGCTATATATAGATGTAGCACAGGTCAGGCATAGAGTACAGTTAGCCTCAAGTGGCCCTGGTGCTAGGCACTTCTTGTGCATTATTTCATTTAATCTTCCCTATGGCTCTATGAGGAAGTGATTTTATTGCACCGTTTTACAAATGAGGACACCCTAGTAGGAATGGAAGTCGTAGTAGCAGCAACAGTTGCCTGGCAGGATATCACCTACTCTAGAAAGCCCGCCTGGACTTCCCAGGCTGTACTATGCTCCATCTTTGCTGCAATGTCAAGGAGGTATCCTTCTCTCCTTCCCCTGCTCCTTGAGAGTCAGAGCCTAGTTGGATTCATTGCCCTACCCCCAGCACATAGTTATTGCTCCCCAAAATGCTGTGGCTGGTACTGAGCCTCGCGATGCTAACCTTCCTGGATCATGTCTGTCTCTGTGCCCATCGGGCCCCAGGAGGACAGTGCAGACCTGAAGTGCCAGCTGCACTTTGCAAAGGAGGAGTCAGCCCTCATGTGCAAGAAGCTCACCAAGCTCGCCAAGGAGAACGACAGCATGAAAGAGGAGCTGCTCAAGTACCGCTCCCTCTACGGTGACCTGGACAGCGCTCTGTCCGCCGAGGAGCTGGCCGATGCGCCTCACTCTCGGGAGACCGAGCTGAAGGTACATCTGAAGCTGGTGGAGGAGGAAGCTAACCTGTTGAGCCGCCGCATCGTGGAGCTGGAGGTAGAAAACCGAGGCCTGCGGGCAGAGATGGACGACATGAAGGATCACGGCGGTGGCTGCGGAGGTGCGGAGGCGCGCCTGGCCTTCTCTACACTGGGTGGCAGTGAGTGCGGCGAGAGCCTGGCGGAGCTTCGGCGACACTTGCAGTTTGTGGAGGAGGAGGCTGAGCTGCTCCGACGCTCCTCGGCAGAGCTGGAGGACCAGAACAAGCTGCTGCTGACCGAGCTGGCCAAGTACCGCTCAGAGCACGAGCTGGACGTGACGCTGTCGGAAGACAGCTGCTCTGTGCTCAGTGAGCCCTCGCAGGAGGAGCTGGCAGCTGCCAAGCTGCAGATTGGGGAGCTCAGTGGTAAGGTCAAGAAGCTGCAGTATGAGAACCGGGTGCTGCTCTCCAACCTCCAGCGCTGTGATCTTGCCTCCTGCCAGAGCACACGGCCGATGCTGGAGACGGACGCCGAGGCTGGGGACTCTGCCCAGTGTGTGCCCGCTGCTCTTGGCGAGGCCCACGGCCCCCACGCTGCCCGGCTCTGCAGAGCCAGGGAGGCCGAAGCGCTGCCTGGGCTGAGGGAGCAGGCCGCCCTGGTGAGCAAGGCCATCGATGTCCTGGTGGCTGATGCCAACGGCTTCTCGGCCGGCCTCCGCCTGTATCTGGACAATGAGTGTGCTGACTTTCGGCTACATGAAGCCCCTGACAACAGCGAGGGTCCCAGGGACACCAAGCTCATCCATGCCATCCTGATGCGGCTGAGCATGCTCCAGCAGGAGCTCAATGCCTTCACACGGAAGGCGGACAGCGTCCTCGGGAGCTCTGCCAAGGAGCAACCGGAGCCCTTCTCAACGCTGCCTGCCTTGGGCTCTCAGGGGCCCTCCAAGGAGATTCTTTTGGCCAAAGACCTTGGCTCAGACTTCCAGGTAAGATGTCCCAGTCACGGGCCCTATTCCTTTTTTTGTTAGAAACTTTGTACTGAAACCTACATAGGACAGAGAGGCATACCACCACAAGTGTACAGCTCAATGAATTTTCCGAAGGGGAACACACTGGTGTAATCATCACCCAGAATGAGAACTAGAACATGACCAGCACCCCAGGAGCCCCTCCTCATGTTTCCTGTAGCCACTAACCCCATCAAGAGAGATCATCAAGAGGGTAACCCCTCTCTTGATGCACTTTTTTCCATCTTCGAACTTTATATAAACTGAATCATACAGCACACACTCTCCTGGGCCCAGCTTCTTTTACTCGCTGTTGTCTCACATAGCCATACTGTGTTCATTCTCATTATTGGATATGATTTAATTAGTAAATATGCCACAATTCACTTAGTAATTTACTATTGTTACATAGAGGGGTGATTTAAAAAAGGGACAAAGGAGGAAAAGGCTTTTTTTTTTTTTTTTTTTTTGCCAGGTTGTTCTTTATTCTTGTTTCTTTTGCAATTTTGATCTTAAAACACGTATTATTGAAAAAAAAAAAAGGATCCAGTCAGGTCTTAGGCAAAGGCAAGAAACATGGCTTCCTAAAGGAATTAACTTCCAGGCTTAATGTCTATAAAATACAACTTAGAAAAACTAAAATAGCAAATGTACTTGTCTTCCCCCTAAAAAAAGCATCCTTGCAATAAGTAATCCATAGCATTCAAGCAGTTTCAGACGTGCCTGATAAAAAGGAGAGCGCCTCCTCCTTGCTGCTTCTTACTGCCTGCTGGTTCCACTATTAGTAGTCTGGAGCAGGGCTGTCCAGTACAGAAGCCAATAGCCAGATGTGGCTACTTACATTTCAATCAGTAAAAATGACATGCAGTTGAAATTTCAGCACTTTGGTTCCAGTAGGCACATGTCAAGTGCTCAGTGGCTGTATGTGTCAAGTGGGTCAGACCCAGACCATATCATCATAGCGTGCCCTTTTAAGTCTTACTGTATGTATCCTCTCATGTACTTGTTTTTCACCCAAGTTATTTTATGTGATAAGTACTGTGGCCACACAACTGATTTTTCTTGTGTAATGTATCTAGTGGTTCATGTGCTTATGCTGCTATCTTTAATGCTCATATACTTTTTGTGTCAGTGCTGGAGGTACCATGGTAGGCAAAAACAGACCTGATTCTTGCCTCACCCCGGCCCCTGTCATCTAGTGGGGAAGAAAGATGTTAATCAAAATATCAGGCCACTTAATGTGAAATGACAGATATGAGGGCTCTCAAGGAAGGGCACTTGGTTCTGGGAACAACGAAAATGATCTAGACTCCAGGCCAGGGAAGGCCTCTGATCTGAGCTGAGAACAGCAGGGTCAATTAGCAGGGAAAGAGTGTTCTAAGCAGAGGGAGTGGTCTGTGTGAAGGCAGCATAACCGGAAGGAGCATGGCTGAGTTGCAGGGAGCATATTCCTCCTGAGAGCAGTGTAAGGGATCTTCCCATGTCTGTAGAGAGAGTTAGCTCTTTCTTTTTGATAGCTACACGGCGTATCGTGCCATAATATCTTTAGTCTGTTGATCTGGCTTGATTTTTCTTGCTTTTTTAAGCAAGCAGACTCCTCCCATGTTAGGTGTCCCCCTTGGTTCTTCTTCTTTTTTTTTTTTTAATAAATTTATTTTTTATTGGTGTTCAATTTACCAACATACAGAATAACACCCAGTGCTCATCCCATCAAGTGCCCCTCAGTGCCCGTCACCCATTCACCCCCACCCCCCGCCCTCTTCCCCTTCCACCACCCCTAGTTCGTTTCCCAGAGTTAGGAGTCTTTATGTTCTGTCTCCCTTTCTGATATTTCCCACACATTTCTTCTCCCTTCCCTTATATTCCCTTTCACTATTATTTATATTCCCCAAATGAATGAGAACATATAATGTTTGTCCTTCTCCGATTGACTTACTTCACTCAGCATAATACCCTCCAGTTCCATCCACGTTGAAGCAAATGGTGGGTATTTGTCGTTTCTAATGGCTGAGTAATATTCCATTGTATACATAAACCACATCTTCTTTATCCATTCATCTTTCGATGGACACCGAGGCTCCTTCCACAGTTTGGCTGTTGTGGACATTGCTGCTAGAAACATCGGGGTGCAGGTGTCCCAGCGTTTCATTGCATCTGTATCTTTGGGGTAAATCCCTAACAGTGCAATTGCTGGGTCATAGGGCAGGTCTATTTTTAACTGTTTGAGGAACCTCCACACAGTTTTCCAGAGTGGCTGCACCAGTTCACATTCCCACCAACAGTGTAAGAGGGTTCCCTTTTCTCCGCATCCTCCCCAACATTTGTGGTTTCCTGCCTTGTTAATTTTCCCCATTCTCACTGGTGTGAGGTGGTATCTCATTGTGGTTTTGATTTGTATTTCTCTGATGGCAAGTGATGCAGAGCATTTTCTCATGTGCATGTTGGCCATGTCTATGTACCCTTGGTTCTTCTTGAGGTAGGAATGAGCTGGGGCTGCACGTGTGGTAGGACAGTTGAGGCTGACTCGGAAGGTTTGTGTGCAAGACAGACATTCACCAGATCAGGATTTGCACTCACCACTTAGCTACTCATTCATCCTTTGGACGGAGACTCACCAAGTAGTTGTAGGGCTGGATCTGGGCTGCAGAGCTGAATCCACTGAGGCCCCAGCCCTCAGGTGGCTGATCAGAGCCTTTTGTAGAGACCAGAGCCCTGGGGCAGGAGGGTTGGCTGCTTCTGGCACCCGTTGAGCCCCTCCTCATTATTACCTTTCATCTCTTCTGCCTATGGCTCTGGGTGCAGCCGCCTGACTTCAGGGATCTGCCGGAATGGGAACCCAGGATACGAGAGCCCTTCCGTGGTGGTGACTTGGACTCCAAGCCTGACCCCAGCCGGAACTTCAGGCCTTACAGAGCTGAAGACAATGATTCCTATGCCTCTGAGGTGGGTTTAGGCTTGATCAAGCAAGGGGGAGGGCAGGAGAGTGGCTGGGGCCTCCCAGAGGCTGGGTGATCCGTGGAGAAGCTTAGCTGATGATGATACGGACTTTGAGTACTCTGTTTCGTTCCCTGCTTCCTGGCAGCAAGGGCTAAAAGGGAGACAAGGACGTTTGAGCCATTCTCTCGGCCTGATAAAAGGAAGCTTATAAACTCATTTGAAGAGATGGATTTTGTTTTGCTATACTAAAATTCACTGGGAGTTGAATAATTTATGTCATTTAATGAAACCATTCATTTCTTTAGCAGGAGGGCAGCAGTCTTTATAGTCAGGCTGACTGGGTTCAGATTATGGATCTGCTATGTACTGGCTGTGAGATTGTAGACAAGTCACTTTACCTCTCTTATCTCAGTTTTCTTACCTTTACAATAAAGGTGATCCCTCAGAGGGCTGTTGAAAGGATTAAATGCATGAAAAGCCTTGTTAAAGCCTGGTCCCCTTTGGGGGAGGAGGAGGAGGAGGAGGAGGAGGAGGAGGAGGAGGAGGATGACGCATCCCAGGGCCTCAGGGCACCCATCACTGTGGCTTTGTGGCCTTGGGCATGTTCCCCTTCTCTGGCTGCATCTTCCCCCATTTGTAACATGGGAGAATTCAAGTGGGTGGTGGCTGTAGAATTTCTCGGATTCCCTGGTCCGAGGAATTCCTGGTGGTTCTGAGTCCCTCCCAAGCCTTCTAAGTCTCTGTTAGCACTTCATAAATGAACCTGAAGTAGGAAAAGGCTCATATGGATTGGGATGGAGCTTCCCTGGGACTCCTGAGCCATGGAGGACCTTGTGTGTGCCCTAACCTAAGCACCACTTTCTTCTGAACATCCATGAGAAGGCAATTTTGTGGTCCCAGGAAGGCCAGTCTGTAAGTATCCAGGGGGAGAAGATCCCTTGATAGATCAAACTCTCTAAGTCCGAGTTTCCTAGCAGCCATGGCATAAAGGGGAAAAAACAAAACAAAACACAACATGAGATACTTAGGTCTCATTTTCCGAGAAAAGGAAATAGGCCAGCTTACCTGCATGCATTCAGTTATTGTTTCATTCAGCCACTCTTTACTGAGCAGTTGCATTTGCCAGGTTCTGTGTTAGGCACTGAGTTCAAGGAGAACACCAGAGACAGCAGGTAGTATCCAGCCCTGCAAGGATCTTTAATATAAAATAAGCATACAAGATAGACCTTAAGTCAGAGTACCTGCCATTGCTAAGTTTCCATGTTATTGGTCAGATAATATGTGGGTTCTTTTTTTTTTTTTTTTTCACAGAGGGACATCTTGCCATGCCTGGGAAGGTTTTATGTAGGAGTGGCAGATGACATTTCCTTTTTTTTTTTTTCCTGCTTAACATGACAGCATAAAAATTTCTCTGTGTTGCCAGAAATACTTAAAAAAACATTTGTAAATTGAAGTATATAAACACAGAGAAAAGCGCTTGTATTGTAAGTGGACAGTTCAAACAGCCTTCACAAACTGAACACTCCTGTGTCATCAGCGAGCACATTAGTAAACAGAGCATTTGACCTGTCCTTGAAGCTTCCCTTCTGGTCCTCATCTAGTCATCATCCTGACATCTAACAGGATAGATGTCTAACAGAACATTGCCTAAATGTTGTCTAAACAGAACATGTACTTAGCTACACATGCTTATAAATACAATTTCCCCTCAAAATGTAGAGTTTTACTGTCTTTCTCTTAGGATTTTATTATATAGTCATTATAAGCAACACATAAGTACAGCAAAGCCCCCCTAAGCAGCATCGCGTAAAGATATGAAGAGGCAAGTTAAGATCAAATTAACCACCGTTCACATTTAAGTGTATGTGTCCATGTCCTTCCTGTTTTTCTATTGAAGGATATTTTATTTATTTATTTATTTATTTATTTATTTATTTATTTATTTATTAATTATTTAATTTGTTTATTCATGAGAGACCCAGAGAGAGAGGCAGAGACATAGGCTGAGGGAAAAGCAGGTTCCCTGTGGGGAGTCTGAGGTGGGACTCAATCCCAGGACTCTGGGATCACAACCCGAGTGAAAGGCAGATGTTCAACCACTGAGCTACCCAGGTGTCCCTCTTTTATTTATTTTTTATTGAAGCATAACATAATAAGATACGTGCAATGAGGGACACTACCCTTAAGTGTAAGTTGAATAGACTTTTACATATGTATAGACTTATTAACCACACATATTAATGCCTTTTATTTATCCATGGTGTTTCTAGAATTTTGAAGTGATAAACAACGAGACAAGGAACATCTTTGTGAATCAACCTTAGTTTTCTCTTTCTTACATTTTCTTCAAATGTATTTCAAAGAGAAAGTATCCAGGCGACATTATAATAATAGCTAGATTTGATGTGCACAATTTTAATTGTCATAACAACTTCCTGAAGTAGGGTCAGCCAATGTGCCTGATTTGTACTCCAAGGACAGCTTGGAACCCCCCTCTACTCTTGTCCTCTGACCACGGCTCTGTCCCCCTCCTGTTCTCCCCCTCTGTCTGTGTCCCTCATCCTTATCCCAGATCAAGGAGCTGCAGCTCGTGCTGGCAGAGGCTCATGACAGCCTCCGGGGCCTGCAAGAGCAGCTCTCCCAGGAGCGGCAGCTACGCAAGGAAGAGGCCGACAACTTCAACCAGAAGATGGGCCAGGTGGGTGGTGCCCTGTGTCCCCCCACCCTCACCCTAGCACCGACTCTGTCTTCTCTTCCTTGAACTGAAGGCAGACACCTTAGGGTTCCACGAGGCTCCAGAAGCTAAGGGCATCGGGAAACCTGAGTCTTTTGGCCCTCCCTGTACTTGATTGTGCATTAACTTGGACTGGAATCTTGGGGTGGTCATTGACTGCCTGTTTGACCTCAGGCCAATCCTGTCTCCTCTCTGGGCCTCAGATTCCCAACTATGACATATTGCCCCCATCAGAGCTCAAAACCTGTACCAGAAAGGGCCATAGGTCTGGCCACTAATCAAAGCTGATAGTTCTGCTAATAGAAAGCATGTACGAAGCCCTTCCTGTATGTCAGGGCTGTGCAATGCTCTTTTCACACATTATGTCCTTTAGTTCTCAGGATTTCACCTGTGAGGTGTCCCCATTTCATAGATGGGGAGACTGATGCCTAGGGAGCTGAAGCACTTTTCCCAGGCTGCACATCCAAGTCTCTGCTAAGTCATGACATTGCATTATTTCCTAGGGATTAGCATAGTCTCTCTCCCAGCATGTACTTTGTACTCCATATGGGTCACCCCTTCCTGCCTTCATTGCTCACCATCCCAGGTTCCTTATCAGATATGAGAGTTGTTGTGAACTCTCTTTGGCAGCCAGTATTTGCTCATTATGTGATGTCATGGTTTTTATAGTGAGGCAGAGCTGGGTTCAAATCCTACTTCTCAACGATCCATAATTGTGATTGCTGCTGCTTTTATGAACTTCTCTTCCCTGGAGTTTATCTCAACAGAATGAGCTGATATTGGTAGAGTCCCTGGCAGGGATCACCAACAGCCACCTCCCAAACTTTCTTGTCTTTTATCTGAGGTCTGGAATGGCAAGGGGTAGTGCTGGGAAGATAGCGGGGGGTGCTCACTCACTCTCTTTTCTCCCTCCCAGCTGAAGGAGGACCAGCAGAGGGCGCTCCTGAGGCGAGAGTTTGAGCTGCAGAGTCTGAGCCTCCAGCGGAGGCTGGAGCAGAAATTCTGGAGCCAGGAGAAGAACATGCTGGTGCAGGAGTCCCAACAGTTCAAACACAACTTCCTGCTGCTTTTCATGAAGCTCAGGTGGTTCCTCAAGCGTTGGCGGCAGGGCAAGATTTTGCCCAGCGAGGGGGATGACTTCCTTGAGGTATGGTTCCCCTGGTACCAGGACTAGGGCAGGGGGTAGGGCGGAGAAGATAGAACTAGAGGGACACCTAGCTGGCATTGACATAGCGCTGAGGCTCATCTCCAAGCCATCAGCTTGCAGGCTTCCATCCATGCATTCATTCACTTGTTCAGCATCTACTTGTTGAGAACCAGCTCTTTACTGGGCGCTGTGGCAGGTGCTGGGGATACTATGGTAAAGACAGACTTGGTCCTGCCTCACCAGGAGAAAGTCTCTTTGGGGGCTGATAGGTCTTTAACACCTCTCTAATACTTGCTCATTTCCCTTCGTAATGAACCTCAAAGTTCTCAGCAGGCAATGGTGTCTAGGTAAATTTAATAATCTAGTTTTGTTAATTCTATATTATATGCAGATAGAGTATATACTGCTTGTAACTCTTTTAAGGTATACATTGCATATAATAAAGTGCACACATCCTAAGTGTACAACTGATGAAGTTTTGTCACATACATCTGTATAGTCCCCAACCCAGATCACAACAGAGCACATTTCCAGTGATCCCAAAAGATCCCTACTATTCCAGGCAATATGCCTACCCCAGCTGTCAGCACTATTCTGATTTCTTTTGCCATGGGTTATTTTGCCTAATCTAAAACTTCATATAAGTGCATGTAGTCTTTAGTGCCTGGCTTTGTTTGCTCCATATAATTTTTTGAGATTCACCAAATTTTATAGAAGTAGTTTTTGTTGCTTTTTGGTGGCTCATAGGGGGAACAATCCAGTACATTTTTTATTGCTGCTTATTTTTGACTTATGAATATACTATTTTATTTTACGTAATTCATTAATTTAAGTAGGCTCCACACCCAGCATGGAGCCCAGCATAGAGCCCAAATGTAGGATTAAAACTCACAACCCTGAGATTAAGACCTGAGCTGAGATCAAGAATCAGATGCATAATGTAATGAGTAGCCCAGGTGCCCCCCCCATTTTAACCATTTTTAAGTTTACAGTACATTAGTGTATATTAGGTATATTCACAGTGCTATGCAACCATCACCATTATCCATCTTCAGAACTCTTTTCATTTTGCACAGCTGAAACACTGTACCCCTTAGAAAATTCCCTATGACCACCTCCCCTGGTTCCTGGCAGCCACCATTCTATTTTCTGCCTCTGTGATTTTGTCCACTAAGTACCTAATATGAAAGGAATCATAGTATCTGTCCGTTTGTGGCTGGCTTAAGTTCACGTGTCTTCGAGCATCATGTCCTCAAGGTTCATCTATGTTGTAGCATGTTGCAGAATTTCCTTTCTTTCTAAGGTTGAATAATATTCCATTGTATATATGTATAAGCCACATTTGTTTTAACACAGAAGTTGTATATACATAAGGGGTACAACTTAACATTTTGATACATGATCACCTCAATCAAGCTAATTAACATGTCCGTATCACTTCACATAGTTACATTTTCTTTCCTTCTTTCTTTTTCTTTGTTTTTGTTTTTTGAAGGAGAGGGGGAGAGAGTGTGTGTATGGGGGAGGAGGTAGAGGCAGAGGGAGAGAGAAATAGAGAATCTTTTTTTTTTTTTTAAGATTTATTTATTTAGGGACACCTGGATGGCTCAGTGGTTGAGTGTCTGCCTTTGGCTCAGGGCATGATCCCAAGATACTGGGATTGAGTCCTGCGTTGGGGGAGCCTGCTTCTCCCTCTGCCTATGTCTCTGCCTCTTTGTCTGTTGTCTCTCTTTTTAAAAGATTTTATTTATTTATTCATGAGAGAGTACACATGCTCACATTGAGAGAGCGCAAGAGAGCTAATGAGGAGAGAGACAGAGGGGGAGAGAATCTTAAGCCAGACTTCCTGCTAAGCCCAGAGCCTGACACTGGGCTCAATATCATGACCCATGAAATCCTGAGTCAGATGCTGAACCTCCTGAGCCACCCAAGTACCCTGAGAGAGAGAATCGTAAGCATACTCCATGCCCAGCACAGGGTCTGACATGGGGCTAGATCTCATGACCCTAAGATCATGACCTGATCTGAAATCAAGTGTCATATGCTTAACTAACTAAGCCACCCAGGTGCCCCTCTTTTTTTTTTTTTCAATAGTACGAGTACTTAGGTCTACTCTCAGCAAATTTCTTTTTTTTGTGTGTGTGTGCAGTTTTTAAATTTTTTTTTGGTTTAATTTATTCATGAGAGACACAGAAAGAGAGGCAGAGACACAGGTAGAGAAAGAAGCAGGCTCCATGCAGGGAGCCTGATGTGGGACTTGATCCTGGTACTCCAGGATCATGCCCTGGGCTGAAGGAAGGCACTTAGCTGCTGAGCCACCCAGGCATCCCAACTCTCAGCAAATTTCAATTATACAATACAGTATTGTTAACTATAGTCACCATGTTGTACATAGATCTCCAGAACTTATTCATCCTGCATAACTGAAACTTTGTACTCTTTGACCAACATCTCCCTATCACCCCCCACCCCCACCCCCTCCTCCCTGCCCTTGGCAACCACTGTTCTGCTCACTTCTTTTATGAGTTTGGCTTTTTTTCCATTCTACATGTAAATGAGATCTTGCAGTATTTATCTTTCTGTATCTGGCTTATTTCACTTAGCAGAATGTCTACTAGGTCCATCCATGTTATCAAAAATGGCAGGATTTTCTTCTTCTTCTTTTTTTTTTTTTTAGATTTTATTTATTTATTCATGAGAGATACAAAGAGAGAGGCAGAGACATTGACAGAGGGACAGGCAGGCGCCCTCTGGGGAGCTGAGGCAGGACTTGATCCGAGGACCCTAGGATTAACGCCCAGAGCCAAAGGCAGATACTCAACCACTGAGCTACCCAGATGTCCCAGATTTTCTTCTTTTTTATGACTGATAATATTCTATGGTATTGTATATACATACACCACATTTTTTTTAAAGACTTTATTTATTTATTCATGAGAAACACAGACAGGCAGAGGGAGAAGCAGACTCCCCACGGTGAGCCTGATGTAGGACTCAATCCCAGGACCCCGGGATCATGCCCTGAGCTAAAGACAGACACTCAGCCACTGAGCCATCCAGGCATCCCATACACCACATTTTCTTTATCCATTCATTTGTGAACACTTAGGTCATTTCTTTATCTTGGCTTTGTGAATAATGCTGCAGTGAATATGGGCCTGCAGATAGCTCCTTAAGATTCAGATTTCATTTCCTTTGGATATGTACCCAGAAGTGGGATTGCTGGTTCACATGGTAGTTCTATTTTTAATATTTTGGGGAACCACCATATTGATTTTTTTTAACCACCATATTGATTTTCTAGGAAGCCAGTTTTGGCTTCTGAGTTGGATATTCTCCTACCCCCTCCGAAGTGAATTGGAGACCACATAATCTATATTTTAAGTCAGTTTGTCTCAGGCAAATCCTCCATATTTGGTATAAACCTTTCTAGATATTTCCATGTACTTGAGCAACAAAGAGAAAAAGAAACTTACTTTAGAAAAAAAAAAGATAAAGGGATCCCTATGTGGCTCAGTGGTTTAGCGCCTGCCTTCAGCCCAGGGCCTGCTCCTGGAGTCCCGGGATTGAGTCCCACATCAGGCTCCCTGCATGGAGCCTGCTTCTCCCTCTGCCTGTGTCTCTGCCTCTCTCTCTCTCTCATGAATAAATAAATAAAATCTTTATTAAAAAAAAGAGATAAGTGTAGAAAATTAAATAATATATGTGTTTATAATTAATAGAAATATACATGTTTATTGAAATAGACATAATTAGATATTATGGGGTACCTGGGTGGCTCAGTCAGTAAAGCATCTGCCTTCAGCTCAGGTCATGATCTCAGGGTCCTGGGATTGAGCCCTGCATGGGGTTCCCTGGTCAGTGGGGAATCTGCTTGTCCCTCTCCCTCTGCTCCTTCCCCTACCCCCCACTTGTGCTCTCCCTCCTTCTCTCTCTCAAATCTTTAAAAAAAGATATAACCACATATATTGTCAAAACAGATACCTACATTTGCATAAATATAATCTAAACACATACATATAGCTATATAAATAATAGACTTAATATATATTCTTACTCTCAAAGAATATATGTGTCCACACATGCAAAATGGTATGTGTGAAATGACACTATACATGTGAATGATAAACCCTAGGCACTGAGTGTAGTGTTCTAGGTACTGTTTTAAATACTTCAGGTGGATTACTCCATTTCATCTTTATAAATATGCTATGATATGCAAATAATTATTATTCCCATTCTACTGCAGATAAAGATCTTTGATTACTTGCCTCAATCCTGAAATCTGGAAGCTCTAAACGAAATCTGTGTTTGGTTGCATCTAACTCAGTTGGAAAAGGTTGGCCTGACATTCATTTGGCGCAAAACCTTTATCCCATCTCATGTTAATATTCATATGTTTATAGGGGAAGCATGAGTGTGCTTGGCTTGAGCATAGAGTGGTACACCAGACCTGTTGGGGCAGTTGTACAATATATAGTGTAGGTACCATGTTCTCTTTCTAAAGCCCTGAGCATTCTGAATTCCAAGCACACCTGGACTCAAGGATTTCGGGGAAAGAATCATGCACCTGTGTATACAGACAACCAAGGTCTGTATGTTTGGATATTCCTGACCAGGGACAGAATTGGGGTGTTAATTCAGGCAGGCCCTGCCCTGCCCCCTCCCCATACTTCCCAGCCTTGGTACCTGCCCTGACACTAGAAGCCCTTCATTTGGTTTCTAGGACATCACACTCTCTTGGGTTTCCTTCCACCTCACTGGTTGCTCCTTCTTGATCTCTTTGGCTGGACCCTCCTTTTCTCCCTGACCTCCCTTAACATCAGAGTCTCCCAGGCTCAGCCCTTGGGCCACGTCTCTCCCTTACCTACACCTGCTCCCTCGGGAGCTTATCCGAGGATAAGCTGACTTAAATATGACTTAAATGGCCTTTCTTGCACATTGTGAATCTATCCAGAATCTATCTAGAGTCTGACCTAGCCACTCTGCCATCCCTCCTGGCTGAGCCACCATCACTCATTCCCTGGATTTTCACTGCAGCCTCTTACTGGTCTCTTTTCTCTATCCTTGCACCCTTCCACCAAGCATTTTGCATTTCAGAAGGGTATGGGGAGGTACCCCAGGTGGCATAGGCTCCACGTGGATGGCATCCTCCGAAATTTTCTGATGGAGGTTCTGTTGCTGCCCAGTAGGCTCAGCAGCTGCAGTGATCTCGTGAAACCAAAAGTCAGGTGGGGATCACTTCTCAGCTCACAGTCCTCCCCTGGCTCCCATTTCACCTAGAGCAGAAGCCAGAGTCCCTACAAGTCCTGAGCCTGGTCCACTAGGCTTGTTCCCCGTACCTCTCTCACTTTCTCCTTGGCTCTCTTGCTTCCCTCAAACAGACATGTTCCCACCGCAGGACCTTTGCATTTGCTGTGCCCTTTCCCTGGAATTCTCAACCTGCAGTTCACATTACTTAGTCTCTCACCTCTTTCAGGGCTTTGCCCAAATATCAGCATCTCTCTGAGGCCCTCCTTGACTAGCCACATGCAGCACATCCCAGCTCCTTTGCTTGCTTTTCTCCTTGACACTTCACTGTGTGATGTTCCAGATATTTAATGCTGTTTCATACATTTCACTTATTTGTATGTTTTCTCGCTACTGGAATGGAAGCTAAAGGGGACAAGGGTTTTTGTCTGTTTTGCTCCCTGGCTTATCCCCAGCTCTGAACATAGGGCCTGGTGCATGGTAGGTTTTCAGTAAATATTTTTTGAGTGAATGATGGATAGGCACTCCAGTCAGAACCTGGCTTCTTTCTGCTTCATTCTCATCCTGAACTAGTACCCTGGTTTCCTTGGGTGGCTCTGGACTTCTACCCAGAATCCATCAGCAACAAACCCCCTCCCAGGAAGGTTCTCTCTGTCCACCCAAACTTTTGGTTGCCTTTTCTATAATTATGGGGGTCCCTGTGGGCCTTTTATTCCATCCACAGGGCCTACCTGTTGACCTCATCTGGCAACATGGTTATTTCTGAGTAGCTCTCAAGGATGCCTGATGGCCCTTGGGACGGAGGTGGCATTGGAGGAGAGAGGGGCCTGCCTTCCCAGCTCTACTCCTAGGCCTAGATGGTGCCTAGGAGCCCAAGTTAAAATCTGGGAAATCAGTGTCAAACTAGAGTACCGTTGGTCCATCCTGGACCATAAATCCCCCTTTTTTCTTTCTGCCCAGATGTGTCATACCCTTTCCATCTGGGCCACTAGCCTCAATCCCCTCTCCTGATGCTCAGACTCCAGGCATGACACCCTTCCAGTCCCTATTGAATGTGGCTTTTTAAAAAATAGGTAAATAGCATGAAGGAGCTGTACCTGCTAATGGAGGAAGAAGAATTAAATGCCCAGCATTCAGATAACAAGACCTGCACGGGGGACAGCTGGACCCAAAATACGGTGCGTTCCCAGTCCTTTCCCAGTCCTGTCCTGCCCATGCTTCCTTTGTCTGTTTGATGATCACTTCCTTCCATCTTCTCTGACCTGTCTTGCATGGGGCACTGGAGCTGCAGATGGTTATTACCTGGTTACTGGCCCCAGATGCTTAGTGCTGTGGGGCTGATAAGTCATCTGGTGGCAGTGACAGCAGTTGGACTGTGGTCACATGCAAGAGAGCAGTTAATTCTGTGTAGGGGACAGTATCACAGTGAAGGGATAATAGGTGGAGGGTTTTGAAGGATGAATAGGAGCTTGCCTAATAGAGAATGGGGCAAAGGCCCTTTTGGACCAAGGAAACTGTGTTTGCAGAGGTATGGCAGGGTATTCTGGGATTGGCTATGGGTTGGGATGTACATAGTAGGGGTAATGAAGAGAGGCCTTGTGGTCTGGAGTTAGGAACCCTCAAATCAAGCCATGGGGCAGAAAGTGATGGGGTCAGGCTCCCAGGGTCATACACAGTTAGCTTGGGTAGGTAGGAAATAGGTCATGGGCCAAGGAGAGATGATGGGGCCTGAGTCAGGCTGTTACGGAGGCTGCATAGATAGCTTGGATTCACTCTGTGGCCCACGGTGGGTCAGAGAGACAGATCTTGGGCAAGGATAAAGACCCAGGGCCTAGGCTCTGCAGAAGCTTGAAGAAGTCAGGGCCCATCTCACATTTAGGCTGAATAATAATTGCTGTGACCTCAGGAGGTTTTATGTGAGGCTGGGGTACGTGTCAGCCTAGGAGGTGGCCAGGCCTGGGCTCAGCTGGGTGAGATGATCTGGGGAGGTCATGGGGATTGCTCAAGACCAGATAGAGTACTGGGCTGGGCTCTGGGTAAATGCTCCCAGCCCAGGCTCCCCTTCCCACCCCTCCCAAACTGCTGACCCAGGCCTTGCCCCCATCTGCAGCCCAATGAGTATATCAAGACACTGGCTGACATGAAGGTGACGCTGAAGGAGCTGTGTTGGCTGCTTCGGGATGAGCGCCGTGGTCTGACTGAGCTCCAGCAGCAGTTTGCCAAGGCCAAGGCCACCTGGGAGACAGAACGGGCAGAGTTGAAGAGCCATACTGCCCAGGTGAGTCCCTGACCTGTCAGAGACATTCCCCCCTTTTATTCCTCCCTCATCTAAGCCCTCAGGGGTGTTAGATCTGGGAGCACAATGCCCAAGCCATGCTTCTAAGAGGCATAGGAGCCACCTCTTCACCTCCTCTTGTAGTCCAGAGAGGGCAAGAGATTTACCTTGAGTCACACAGCAAAGGTGCCAGAAACACTGGGGACTGGAAGTCACTGGGCCAAGAAAGGAAGGTGGAGGATTGACAAATGGGCATGGGACGTCATAGGCACTTCTGCTGCACCACCATGGGTTCACAGGTGAGGCCAGATGCTTAACTACCTGTCTGTTCCTGGTCACATCCTTCACACGTGTAGCCAGACTTCTGTTGCCTGCTGTCCTCATTTGCTCCCCAATCTCCTCATAAGGATCCCCTTCATCCCTTGCTACCTGGCTTTGTTTTACTCCCCTCCCCACAATCCAGTGTGACTGCAGGAGCCTTAACCAGGAGCCCAGGAGGTGTGGTCTCTGCTGTGTGCTAGGGGGCAAGTTGCTGCCTTCCTCTGGTCTGAAAAGTGAGAGGGCGGGTTTCTTCCCAAAGAAAACGCCCTGACCTTCTCCACCGCCACCACCTGCCATGACTCTTCAGGTCCCAGCTTCCTCCGAGCCTGCCCCTGTGGCAGGCTGCCTTTCTGGTCATCACGGGCTCCTTGGGGGTGGGTACACTGATAATCTCTGCTGGATGAGTAACAAAACCAGCACAGAATGGTTAAGGTTCTTTACCAGGTTCTTACACTCAGCAAATAAGTGGCAGATTTGACCCTGGCTCCCCAAACTTCTGTCTCTCCTGGCTTCTCTCACTCACTATGATCTCAACCTTCTTCCCAGTGCGCACAGACTTCTGGCTTCCCTGTGCCACCCTTCTTTCCTCTCACCCTCCCTGTAGAGCTCATAGCTCCTGCCCCATCTGCACATTTCTTCCTGACCCCCAAACCGAGCCATTCTAGATGCCTCTACCCACTGGGAAGCTGACTGGCCCATATGGGGTTCCACATACCAAACCACAGCCTGGGAAGGTACACTGAGGCTTGAGGCTTTGTGTTTACCTCCTGCCACCCCGAGGCTTGGTGCCGTGAAAGCCATCACACTGGATTCATTCCTGCACACATTCATTGTGTGACTGTGGGCACATGTCCCCCACTAACCATAAACCCAGACCACTTGTAAGAGTTGTTAGAATATGAGAAGCGGTAACTAGGAAACTGCCATTTTGTAGCTATGTGACCTGGGACAAATAACCTCTTTGAACCTCTTTCTCTTCCCTAAAATACCGAGAAAAGCAGTTGTCTTGGTGAGATTTCATGAGGATACCGAGATAATGCTTGAGAAGCCCTTAGCATGGAGCTTGGCAAGTGAAACGAGCTCCATGCAACCCCCAATTTGAGGAGGGCTTAGTTTTGCATGGGATGGTCAGCAGGTGGGGGTTCTTCAGAGGAGAGCTCTCCCCCACTGCCCCCTGCTGATGCCTGAGAGTGAAGGAGGGTGGACAGGGAGCCAGAGAGGAAGGGTCTCCTGGTGCCAGCTACCCAGTTTGCTCTTCCTTCTACTGCAGGTGGAGCTAAAGACTGGCAAAGGGGCTGGGGAGCGGGCAGGGCCCGACTGGAAGGCAGCCCTACAGAGGGAGCGTGAGGAGCAGCAGCACCTGCTGGCTGAGTCCTACAGCGCTGTCATGGAGCTGACAAGGCAGCTACAGATCAGCGAGCGCAACTGGAGCCAGGAAAAGCTGCAGCTGGTGGAGCGGCTTCAGGGTGAGAAGCAGCAGGTGGAGCAGCAGGTGAAGGAGCTGCAAAACCGTCTGAGCCAGGTGAGGCCTGCTCCAGCCACAATGGGGACTCATTGTGGGAGAAGTCCGGGGCTGGGATCTCCTTCAGTTATAGCTGGATCCAGGTGCTCAGAGAAGGCAATAGGTGCTACATCTGCCTCTCTGCCAATCTCTCAGGCTTGCTCCCCTCTGTGCTTTATTCATAAGCCAAAGCTATCTTCAAATATGGTCACTATTTTGTGCTCATATCATCCCAGCTTAGCAATGGTAATAGAGAGTTTTCCTTTTCCACAAGGCTGATTGGCCAGTTGTAAGTCATGTGCCTACCCCTAGAGCTAGCAAAGCCTGAAAATTTGGGAAAATTAGAGTCCTTTGAGGACCAAAAGAGGGGGGAATAGGAAAAAAACCATCATTGACCATTATACCCTACTACACATCATGCACCCAGCTGCCATTTACCAAGCTGCTGTATGCCACTCTTTTTGACTTTTTCCTTCATTTCACTTTTTATTTAAATTATATAAATCAGGACTTCATCTTTATATGAGACCCAAATATTGCAAAAACATACTTTAACCCATTCCTCCCTTTCTTGCTGCTTAATTTTATATTCAGAGGTTCATTTTTTTTTAAAGATTTTATTTATTCATGACAGACACAGAGAGAGAGAGAGATAGGCAGAGACACAGGTAGAGGGAGAAGCAGGCTCCATGCAGGGAGCCTGATGTGGGACTCAATCCCAGGTCTTCAGGATCACACCCCAGGGTGAAGGCAGCACTAAACCGCTGGGCCACTGGGGCTGCCCAGATCCCCTTTTTTTAAGTCAATCATGTTATCATAAAATACATATTGTTTATACTTATTTGCCTCTTTCATAGAGAGCTGTTCACGACTAGAGGCCGGTCACATTCCATCTAATATACTCATTCCTAGTACGGAGCCCAGACTTTCATGTAATTCAGCTGCTGCTTAGCTGACCTAGCCCATCCAGGAATTGTAGCATGAAGTAACATAGTTGTGACAGCGGTTGTTTTAGCACATAGAATGGCATCTATAAGGATGCCTGTAAGTGGTTGCTTTTACCAAATCCATCTTTTAGTGGCTCAGAGCTGCTGCCCAAGGGAAAATGGCTCTTAGTCCATGACTGGGTCATCCGGGGTCTGAGCAGAACCTGGGAAGTGGCCTTGCACAGACCAAGGCCCACTCATCAGCCATGCCTGCCGTTGACCATCATCTTTACCCTTGCCCAGCTGCAGAAGGCTGCTGAACCCTGGATCCTGAAGCACTCAGACCTGGAGAAACAGGACAACAGTTGGAAAGAGGTGAGTAGGGTAACAGGCCATCATGTTCTCTTGGCTCCTGGCTGCTCTGCAAAGTCCCTCACTTGCAGGGGTGTGACAGGGAGGAGGCTAACTCTGTCCCACCAATCACACCCTTGCATTTTGGGCTCCTCAATCCTGGGATCTCTACCCCATTGTTTCAGCAGATGGTTGAGGACTTGTGAGGAGCCCTCTGCCAGCCCCATCCTTCCGTGTCTGGAGAGAGGCTGGGTGTCTGTGTTCCTGGCCAGGTGCTTGCCCTCTCTTGGTTTCAACTGTGCCTTTCAGAAAAGCAAGGCCTCTGAGTAGCTGTGTGATCCTGAATGAGTCACTCTCTCCCTCTCTGGGCTCCAGTTACGTCAGTGGTAAAATGAAAATCCCATTCTCTGCTGAATCTTGAGGTCACTGCTGTCACCACCAACAGAACAGTGGCCACTGGGTGCTTGGTTGCTGTCACCACATTCAGAATAACTTCTAAAAAGACTCTTTCCTTGGGGTCCTCTCTTGGAGCTCTGATTGGCCAAGCCTGGATCACATATCTATGTGAGTGTTAGGCCCACTTGTAGCCAGAAACTGACCAATGGGCATTATAGATCTGTGTGGACATCAGTCCTGCTCACAAGAGGCAATCCAGGGTCAGCTCTTGCACTGACCTCCTGTCAACTTCCCTTGGTGTGCTGGTGGCCAAAACTCACCCTTCCTGCTTCTTTTCCTTGACAGACACGGAATGAGAAGATCCTTGACAAGGAGGCAGTTTCTGAAGCTGAACTTGGGGGCACTGCCTTAAAAAGGTACTGGCCTCCTCAGCCCCTGCCCTGCCCTGCAGTCCCTGCCATGGCCTGCCCTTCAGATTCCTCTCCCCACCCCACCCCTTTGCCTGTCTTCTTCCCCTGGCCTCATTATCCCACCGTGGCACCTCAGCAGAGCTCGGAGAACCCTGGTATGTGTTTTCTATAGAACTGAAGCCACTCAGGAGCCAGGAAGCATGGAACAATGAGAATTCCAGCCCTTGGTTTTTCTTGTTTGTTTGATTGTGGACATGCATGAAAACCTGGAGCTCCATATATCCTACCTTTGAAAGAAACTGTTCAGCTCCTGAACAGTTAGGGGAATCAGGGAAGGCTTCTCTTCCTGGAATTACTGAGCATCTTCCTCTGGGCCTGGCCCTGTTCTGTGACCCCAGGGCTGTCAGGGCCATGTCTCCACTGTTAGGAAACCCATGAGTAGAAGGAGGGCGACAAGACCCCATCAGAGCCATGAGCTCATCCTCAAACCAGGTGGGCCCGGGGTAGGAGAGTGGGCTCTGGAGTCAGAGTGCGGGGTTTGAACTCCTACTCTGCCATTTCCAGTGATGTGACCTTGGCTGGTACTTCCCATCTCTCTCTAGGGGGGATAGTATAATAGAAGCTGTCTGCGAGAGTCACTAGAGGGCCGAATGATTTGGCCTATGAGGTGCACTTCCATACACCTGGCACTTTTGATCCTCAGGCAACACATGTGCCAGGTCTGTGCCGGTGATTTAACGTCATCTTATTTGAGTTCCCCCGAAAGCAAACACAGGATTTGAGAACTTGTCTCAAAGATCCTACAACAAGGATCTGAGTACAAATGGTTTATTTGGGAAAGGATTTTAGGAAATGCTGGAAGTGACACAAAGGAGGGAAGGCAGCCACTAAAGGGGGATGTTGTCATTTTGTGGACAACCAAAGTGCAGTTTCACTGAGGAACTCTGAGAGCCAGAGTGGAACATGCAACTCAGAGTTCTCCCACCTAAGGAATGAGGAGGCTGGGTACTGAGGTGCCCAATCCACCTGTTGTTTGTGAGGGCTTTGTCTAGGGGCAAAACTCTGATATTTGTAGCTTCCTCTGCATGGAGGCCAAGTGTACTCTTGCAGTCACAAAAAAGCCCTTAGGTGGAGAATGGCAGGTGTTCAGAGTGTGCTGTGTCAGATATGTAGGTGTGAGTGCTGAGGTGACATGGGGCAGGGCTCCAACAGCATCTCCCCCAGGAGGTGAGCAGGGTAGGTCATGGTTCCAGCCCTTGTGCAGTGCGTGGACTGGGGAGAATGACCAGAGTGCCTGTTCCCTCTCTGTTTTTTTCCACTAATACCACTCTTCCTCCTCTCCTCCTCCCAGGACCAAATCCGTTTCCTCCATGTCTGAGTTTGAAAGTTTGCTGGACTGTTCCCCCTACCTTGCTGGTGAAGCTGCCCGGGGTAAGAAGCTGCCCAACAACCCTGCCTTTGCCTTTGTGGGCACCCAGCCTGTAGACCCAGAGAAAGATGCCCAGGAGCAGCCCAGCCTCACACCGCGGGACTGCAACCGCCTGGGCACCCTGGGCTGCCAGGAGCCGGCAGGGAGGCAGATGCAGCGTAGCTACACGGCTCCCGACAAGACAGGCATCCGCGTGTACTACAGCCCCCCTGTGGCCCGGCGCCTGGGCGTCCCCGTGGTCCATGACCGGGAGGGCAAGATCATCATCGAGCCTGGCTTCCTCTTTACCACAGCCAAACCCAAGGAGTCGACTGAGGCCGATGGGCTGGCTGAGAGCTCCTACAGCCGGTGGCTCTGCAACTTCTCACGGCAGCGCTTGGATGCAGGCTCAGGGGGCAGCCCCTCTGCACCAGGGCCCAGCTTCCCAGCGGCCCTGCACGACTTTGAGATGTCGGGCAACATGAGCGACGACATGAAGGAGATAACTAACTGCGTACGCCAGGCCATGCGCTCGGGCTCACTGGAGAGGAAGGTGAAGAGCACATCTAGCCAGACGGTGGGCCTGGCCAGTGTGGGCACGCAGACCATCCGCACAGTCAGCGTGGGCCTGCAGACCGACCCACCCCGCAGCAGCCTCCACAGTAAGAGCTGGTCACCCCGCAGCTCCTCACTTGTGTCCGTGCGCAGTAAGCAGATCTCCTCCTCCCTGGACAAGGTGCACTCACGTATTGAGCGGCCCTGCTGCTCACCCAAGTATGGCTCGCCAAAGCTCCAGAGGCGGTCTGTGTCCAAGCTGGACAGCACCAAGGACCGCAGCCTATGGAACCTGCACCAGGGCAAGCAGAATGGCTCGGCCTGGGCCCGTTCCACCACCACGAGGGATAGCCCCGTCCTGAGGAACATCAATGATGGGCTATCCAGCCTCTTCAGTGTGGTGGAGCACTCGGGGAGCACAGAGTCTGTCTGGAAACTGGGCATGTCCGAGGCTCGGGCCAAGCCCGAGCCTCCAAAATACGGCATTGTGCAGGAGTTCTTCCGCAATGTGTGTGGCCGGGCACCAAGCCCCACCTCAGCGGCAGGGGAGGAGAGCACCAAGAAGCCGGAACCCCTGTCCCCAGCCAGCTACCATCAGCCAGAGGGTATGGCCAGGATCCTGAACAAGAAGGCAGCCAAGTCAGGTGGCAATGAGGAGGCCAGACTCTCAGTGCTCCCCCAGGTGGGGAAGGATGGTGTCCCCCGGGATGGAGATGGAGCAACAGCCCTTCCCAATGAGGTAAGTGGATGGGGTCTACTCTTTTTCTTGGGGGTAAGGGTTGACTTATAAGCTCCAAACTCTTTTGGTTTTCAAATTCAGGAATATGGTTGTGTGTTTCAAAAAGTCCTTTTGGGGGCACCTGGTGGCTCAGATGGTTAGGGCATCTGCCTTCAGTTCGGGTTGTGATCCCAGGGTCCTGGATTGAGCCCGGCATCAGTCTCCCTGTTCAGCGGGAAGTCTGCTTCTTCTCCCTCTTCCCCTCCTCCAACTTGTGCTCTCTCACTCTTTCTATCTCACTCTCTGTCAAATAAATAAATAAAATCTTTAAAAAACAAAACCAAAAAACCCCAAAAAGTCCTGCTGGTCTGCAATGAGGGTTGGGGGATTGCTGGCTGGCTCAGTCAGTAGAGCATGTGACTGTTATCCTTGGGGTAAGTCCAAGCCCCATGTTGGGCATAGAGTCCACTTATAAATAAATAGATAGATGGATGGATGGATGGATGGACAGAATGGGGGTTAGAAGGCCCCAGATCTGGAACAACAGACCTGATGGACATCTGGTCTCAATACAAGGAGACTAGTGAACAAGGCTTTACTAGGTGCTTTGCCACCACATACCAGAGATTGCTAGCATCCCCTCCAGTGAAGAGGCATACTTACTGCTCTCCTGCCACCCTTGGTGTGCTGGAGCTAGCATGTTTAGTTGATTAGAGCTAATCGTGTACATCTCTGTTCACTAAAACACCTTGGCACCTTGAGATTGGCCACAGTGGGAGGATTTATACTATGAAGATTGACAAATGCTCTAAATCAGGGCTTCTCCCCTTATTCCTGGAAATCTAGTTACTGAACATTTTCTTTTTTTTTTTTTTATTAAATATTTTATTGGGCAGCCCGGGTGGCTCAGCGGTTTGGCGCCTTCCTTCGGCCCAGGGTGTGATCCTGGAGACCCAGGATCGAGTCCCACGTCAGGCTCCCTGCGTGGAGCCTGCTTCTCCCTCTGCCTGTGTCTCTGCCTCTCTCTCTCTCTCTCTCTCTCTCTCTGTGTCTCTCTCATGAATAAATAAAGAAAATCTTTAAAATAAATAAATAAATAAATAAATATTTTATTTATTAATTTATGAGAGATACAGAGAGAGAGGCAGAGACATGGCAAGGGAGAAGCAGGCTCCCTGGGAGAAGCCTGATGTAGGACTCAATCCCAGGACCCCCGGATCATGACCTGAGCCAAAGGCAGACACTCAACCACTGAGCCACCCAGGCGTCCCTCTAAATATTTTCCAACACACCCCTGCCCAGCCCCCTAAGACTGTGCATAAGTGCTTCCATTTTGTCTGAGAATCTTTTGTAGCACACCACACTCCTGATATCAATTTCAGATTTGGTTAGGGATTATTTGCATGTTAGTAAAAATGCATGTAAGTTAGTTTTCCAGGATGGGAAATGGTGGGGTATCTTATAGATCCCAAGTGCAAGGCCCCGAAGGCTTCAACACCTTCTCTGTCTCCCTCTTTCCCTTGAGCTTTGTTTTCTCTGATGTCCAGTTTCTTCCCCTGTCTCTCTCTATTGCATTTGCATATATGGTCCCAGCTCTGCTTCTTTTTTTTTATTTTTTTTTTTATTTTTTTATTTATTTATGATAGTCACACAGGGAGAGAGAGAGAGGCAGAGACATAGGCAGAGGGAGAAGCAGGCTCCATGCACCGGGAACCTGACCTGGGACTCGATCTTGGGTCTCCAGGATCACGCCCTGGGCCAAAGGCAGGCGCCAAACCGCTGCGCCACCCAGGGATCCCCCAGCTCTGCTTCTATAACATCTTCTAGTTCAAGCACCTAAGAGAGACTGATTCGGATCCATCTATTGCAATTCCACCTTTCTTTCTTTCTTTCTTTCTTTCTTTCTTTCTTTCTTTCTTTCTTTCTTTCTCTTTCTTTCTTTCTTTCTTTCTTTCTTTCTTTCTTTCTTTCTTTCTTTCTTTCTTTCTTTCTTTCTTTCTTTCTTTCTTTCTTTCTTTCTTTCTTTCTTTTTCTTTCTCTCTCTTTCTCTCTTTCTTTCTCTAAGATTTTTATTTATTTTTGGGAGATACAGAGAATGAGCAGGGGTAGGGGCAGAGGAAGAAGAAGACTCCCTGCTGAGCAGAGAGCCTGATTCAGGACTCGATCCCAGGACACTGGAATCATGACCCAAGCCAAAGGCAGACCCTTACCGACTGAGTCACCCAGGCGCCCTCAATTCCCCATTTTTAGAACAAAGAAGAAACTGTGATTGGTCTAATTTGAGTCCAGCATACTCTGTTGGTCTAATCAGCTGTGGTTAGGAGTGGTATCATGTGGCCTGTGGTGCACTCAGTAAAGATGGTGGGGGCACGGATGGGTGGCATGGGCTATGATTGACCCATTTGTTTATTTAAAGATTTTATTTATTTACTCATGAGAGACACAGTGAGAAAGGCAGAGACCTAGGCAGAGGGAGAAGCAGGCTCCATGCAGGGAGCCTGATGCGGGACTCCATCCTGGAGTTCTAGGATCACGCCTTGAGCCGAAGGCAGATGCTCAACCACCAATCCACCCAGGCATCCTTATGATTGACCCATTTGCATATATTCTATGTTTAGGTGATTTTTAGTTTTTCTCTATCATCCTAATACTGTGGTAGACATCTTGGTGCAAAAACATTTGTCCACATTTTGGATTATTTGCTTAGATTTAAGTTGCAGAAATGGATTTATAGGATAAGAGAATATAAAATTTTAAAGGGATTTGGTAAATATTGTCAAATTGTCTTTTTTTAAAAAGATTTATTAAAAACTTTTTTTTATTAGCTTCAGAGGTAGAATTTAGTGATTCATCAGTTGCATATAATACCCAGTGCTCATTACATCCTGTGCCCTCCTTAATGCTCATCACCCAGTCACCCCATCCCTCTATCCACCTCCCTCTAGCAACTCTCAGTTTATTTCCTAGAGTTCAGCATCTTTTATGGTTTGTCTCTCTCTCCCTCTCTCTGTTTTCATCTACAGATACACAGGTACACAGACATACACACAAACACAGCCAATTGGTTCTATTTCTCTAGAGAACCCTAATACAATGAGTGTATTTAGTCTATGAGAATTCAGTGAGGCATATTTTTATGATATATTCAGTGTGTACATTAAACTGAAAATTTTTTTAAGCTTAAAAAACTAGGTTTGAATTAAATTTTTTTTTATTATTTATTTATGATAGAGAGAGAGGCAGAGACACAGGAGGAGGGAGAAGCAGGCTCCATGCTGGGAGCCCAACGTGGGACTCGATCCCAGGACTCCAGGATCGTGCCCTGGGCCAGAGGCAGGCGCTAAACCGCTGAGCCACCCAGGGATCCCCGAATTAAAAATTTTTAAAGTAGAGTCAGCTGGTTGAGCATACAGAGAAAACACTAACCACATACTACTAAAGGCTATAGAATTTGGGCAAACTCTTTAGAAAGACAATTTGGTGGGATACCTGGCTGATTTAGTCGGTGGAGCATGGGACTCTTTTTTTTTTTAAATTTTTTTTTTAAGATTTTGTTTATTTATTCATAGAGACACACACAGAGAGAGGCAGAGACACAGGCAGAGGGAGAAGCAGGCTCCACACAGGGAGCCCGATGTGGGACTCGATCGTGGGTCTCCAGGATCACACCCCAGGCTGCAGGCGGCGCCAAACCGCTGTGCCACTGGGGCTGCCCAAGCATGGGACTCTTGATCTCAGGATTGTGAGTTTGAGCCCCATGGCTATACTTAAAAAAATTTTTTTTAAACCAATAGGCTGTGTGTGTGTGTATACATGTTTGCATATAGAAAGAAACAGATTTTTTGTAAGGATTTGTTTCACACAATTATATAGGCTCACAAGTCCTAAGATCTAAAAGGTAAGGTGGCAAGCTGGAGGCCAGGAGAGCTAATGATTTATTTCCAGTCTGTGTTCAAAAACCTGAGAACCGGGGGATCCCTGGGTGGCTCAGTGGTTTAGTGCCTGCCTTCATGCCCAGGGCATGATCCTGGAGTCCCGGGATCGAGTCCCACGTCGGGCTCCCTGCATGGAGCCTGCTTCTCCCTCTGCCTGTGTCTCTGCCTCTGTCTCTCATTCTCTCTCTGTGTCTTTCATGAATAAATAAATAAAAATCTTAAAAAAAACAACAAAAACAAAAACCTGAGAACCAGAGGAGCCAGTGATGTTATTCCAGTACAGCACATGTGGCTAATGTAATTCCAGTCGTAAGGGCATCAGGCAGGAAGAATTCTTTCTTATTGAGAGGGGATCAGCCCTTTTGTTCTATTCAGGCCTTCAACTGGTTAGTTGAGGCCCACCCACATTAGAGAGGGCATCTGCTTTACTGATTTAAATGTTAATCTCATCCAAAAGCAACCTCACAGGGCAGCCCCAGGTGGCTCAGCGGTTTAGCGCCACCTTCAGTCCGGGCGTGATCCTGGAGACCCAGGATCGAGTCCCACATCAGGCTCCCTGCATGGAGCCTGCTTCTCCCTCTGCCTGTGTCTCTGCCTCTCTCTCTCTGTGTCTCATGAATAAATAAATAAAATATTTTTAAAAAAAGGCAACCTCACAGAAGCTCTCAGGATAATGTGTGACCAAATATCTGGGCACCCTGTGGCCAGTCAAGTTGACACATAAAATTAATCATCACATCTATATAACTGTATGTACATCAAGAGACAAAGGTACATGCTGGCTGTAGTTTGAATGTTAAAGTTGATCAAAATATTTTTCAGTATGTAAAATGTACATGTTGCCCATTGACCCAGTAGTTCTAGGAATGTAGCCTATGGAAACATTCAGAGAGGTAGAAGAACATACTTGTATAAAAAAACATATATCATTATTAGTAAAAATTCTAACATTTATTGAGTACTTGATAGGCACTATGCCAAATGCTTTGCATATCATATTTGATTTGATCCTCACAACAATTTTGAGAAAGGTAGCATGTCCTTTATCTTAGAAGGAAATCAAGGTTCAGAGAGGTTAAGTAACTTATGTAAGGTCACACAACTGGCAAATGGCTCGGATTTGAACCAAGCAATCTAGTTCTGTAAGAGCACTTTTAACCATTATTGCTGTGTGTTATAATATAAAAATGAGAAAATACCTAAAATGCATGTAAAAAAATGAATCAGATAAATAAATAAATGTATTTCCATTCAGTAGAGTAGTATATAGCCATTAAAAAGAAGGAAATCTAGATATACATAGTGACAGAAAACTTTATGTTTTGCAGTTACAAAATAGGCTGTAGGAGATGATATCATTTTAATAAATGTATGCTTGTGCAATGTATTGAGAATTTATCTTTGATGGACTGTATCCACTTTCTTCTCTGTATATTCCAGAATTCATACATTCTGGAATATTATTCATTAATATTTATTATTGTTCTAATGGCAGAAAAACAATAAAATATAATTGGTCCAGAAAGGGGCCACAGCCCCTGGGAACTGGTCCCCAGGCACAGCAGAGTTGAAATTCCTTGCCCAGCCGGCCAGGCAGACCCTAGGTGGTCAGTGCCCCTTGGCTCCTCCTGACTTTCTCCTCCCTTCTCCTAGGATGCTGTCTGTGACTGTAGCACCCAGTCTCTCACCTCCTGCTTTGCCCGGTCGTCCCGCTCTGCCATCCGCCACTCTCCTTCCAAATGCAGGCTGCACCCTTCGGAGTCCAGCTGGGGTGGGGAGGAGAGGGCAGCTCCCCCCAGCGAGTGATGGAGCAGCTGTGCTCCCCACCTCAACCAGCCCAGTCCCTGGACAGCCAAAGGGAACCAGCAGAGAGGAGACGAGGTGAGGTGCTCAGGCCCTCAGCTCAGGTCTCGCCGCGGAGGGACAGCAGCTACCACTGCCAGAGAACAGCACTCCCATCCAGGTAAAGCGGGGTCGCCTGCTGACTGCTGGGTGGTGAGCTCTGACTTCCCAGGGGAAGGCAGCGAGTGGGAGAGAGACCACAGCTAGACTTCAGAGGTGGCTCCAGAGGGATCCCTTGGGAGCCAGTTCGTTGGGAGAGGCTTGCCTGGTTCTACCTGCACCCACTTCTCAGAAGAGCCAAGGAAAGGATACACTTCCAGCCGTGCTCCTCAGGGTAAAGGGCTCACAGAGATGTTCCCTGCCAACATGTCCTCCATCACAGGGAGGAAAACACCGATGACCAGAACAGGCTTTGCTGTAGGACTCAACATGGAGTTCCTGGTGGAGTTGAGCTGGGCATCATCCCCATCCCTTCCTTCCCTTCACCACGTCCTCCTCCCAGCCCTGGTGCTCTGGATTGCTATGGCTCTAGGGGGTATGATAGAGTAGTAGCCAGGGCCAGGTATCTGCTTGGAATCCTGGAGCTCTGGATCTCCCAGCCCATAGCCTGGATGCAGCAAGGACTGGAAGATGGGGTAGAAATGTGTAGGGCTCTGGATTGGGAGGAGCCCTACCTTCCCAGGACAGAAATAGGTAGAGTCGGTTTTAAGACCTGGTGCACAGATAAATGCCTAAATGCCCACTGCCTTGATCGCTGGGGCCTCTTTCACCGGCATTCTGGAGGGGAGCCACATCTCCACTGTGTTTACATCTTGTGGCTGGTGGAGGGCAAAGATATTCCCAATGAGAGACTCCCAGTTGGCCACCCCAGGCCATGGAGCACTCCAGGAGGCCAGTGCCCCAGGACATGGCGGTGGACAGGTGGCCTGGAAACTCATTTCTTGCATTGGTTGTTTATTTGAATTTTTCTTACTATAAATATTTAAGGTGGTTTTACTTTATTTTAATAATTTAATTTACCCCAAAGTCCCTAAGGTAATTTATTGGAGGTTGAGACATGTATTCTTGCCCTTGGGACAAAGTGAGGACAAAGCCTTGGACAGGCACGGGGTCCCACACACAGACGAGGCAGCTCCGCAGCTGAGCTCGGGACTCCTGATCAAGGTTGGATGGCCCCCCAGTAGAGCTGGAGCCCTGCAGCTTGTTCCCCGTTATTGCTGACCATCTGGCCTCAGACCACTGCTTTTCACTCACTGCCTGGTACTTGGCCAGCCCCTGGCAAT
The DNA here is from genome assembly GCF_053574225.1 of Canis aureus. Classification (NCBI taxonomy): domain Eukaryota; kingdom Metazoa; phylum Chordata; class Mammalia; order Carnivora; family Canidae; genus Canis; species Canis aureus. The sequence goes on along the minus strand of NC_135636.1, from coordinate 31,043,666 downwards.
CAGTCTGTAAACCATGACAGGGTAGAGGGCTGGGCCGATGTCCCCACTTCCCAGACATTCTCCGTCTGCCCTCTCATTTTGCTCCCTCCCTCTGAAACTTTTTTTTTATGAGTCAAACACAGATTACTGAGGCTCTCTCAAGAGCATGGAGATCTCTCCAAGTTCCCCAAGTGAGAACTCACAGGAAAACAGGACTGAACTTCGAGAATGTTGTTTATTGCAGCTTTGCACATGGACCTGAGAGTATCTGCCAGCAGCTCTCACCACCTGCCAGCCTTCTCAGCAGCCTCTTTCCTTAGCCTTATGGCCTCTCCTGGCCCCTCTTCCAGACCCAGCTCCATTGCCTGCCCTTCCCACATCCCATGTGACCTGCCTGAGCCATTGGACATACTGCAGTGTGGCTCATTGCAGTGTGGCGGGCAAGGCCTCAGATGGCCTCTCCCTTGGTGCCAGCAAACCCATACCGGTTGTACACGTGCCCGCACACACGCAGATGCGTGAACCTCCTACAACTGGCTGGGGGCCCAGAGTGGAAATACCAAAATGAAGCAGCTTGTCTGTGGAATTCAGGAAGACCGAAAGCCAGCAGCTTTGTTAGTTTGCCCCCAGGACTCAGGAGACACTTCTGTACTCCCACCTGTTCCCAGTCCTGCTCATTCAAGGTCACCTGGACAAGTTACCCGAAGTCCTTCATCTCCACTCCCTATGGGCAGAATGCAAGGGTCATGTCAGTTTGACCAGGCCTTTCATCATGCCATCGTGACTTGTGTGGGCAGAGCAGGCAGGCCAATGGAGCCATGGGCCAGTCCGCCTGGGATGCTGCTGCTCCTCCCACTCAAAAGGTCAGGAGGCCCCTCCAAGGTTATCTCCAGGAGGGGATTCACACGAGGCCAAATGTCACCAGAGGCCTTTTGCCACCTCCCCAAGCTATGGAGGGCCAGGGAGGCTGGTTTCCCAGCCTTGGGGAGAAATCCTCATGACACCCGAACCCCAAGGCCTCGGACCACTCAGCCTTACCATCGTCCTCGTCCAACATTGTCCTTGCAATCTTCTTGTCTCAGCACCTGGCCTCCTGGCCCCAGCTGGTATCAGAGGCTCTAGATCTTGGTTTTCGATAAAGTCTGAGTGTCCACTTCCTGCATGCCACTGTGCAAGGTCACTCATCACTGTTCCTGCAGAAGCCTCTGGATGTGGGGCTTGATGGGGTTGAAAATGTTATGTGTAAATATTGGTTTGGTTTGATTTTTTAGCATTTTAATTAGTAACTGGTTGTGTTTTCTTTTTTGGGGGTGGGAGGGTTGGTTTGTAAAAATTCTCTACTCTTTTGGAATGTAATTTCTAAGTTTGTTTCTTCAAATGCCTTTTAAGTCTTGGTAACATTCCCAAAGCAGAAAACTGCCTGACCCACAGTGGGGATTCCCCTGGAGCACTGGAGTCCCAGGAAGGAACACTGCCCTCTTCCCTTTCTCCCCTTCCTCCTCCTCCTCCACCACTGGACTCTCAGCACCTTCTTCCTCTTCCTTCTCCCCAACGCCGTCTATCTATCTTTCTTGTCTCCACTCTTTCCCACCAAAGTCCCAAGGAACCCTGGGGTCCTAATCCCTTACAGATCACTGGGTTTGGATCTATTGTGTTGGCACCAGTTGGTTAGGGGAAGGATGGGGGGGCAGTTGCCTTGGTGGACCCTAAACTGGACGACCTCACATTCCTTATGTCTGACCTCCTCCCAAAGCCAAACTAGACTCTCCTGGGGGCAATGATGTCTGTATTTGAAATGAAAATCAGACCACTTTGGCCACATCAGTGGCTCCTAGATCTTGTATGCACAAGGCGTCTATATCCAACTCCTCTCTCTCTGTTTCCATCCCAGGCTGTTCCCCACCAAAGGCTGGGAAATTTAAAAATACCTCCAAGAGGTTTTGCTTTCTGTGAACTCAAAACAGGCCCCACCTCTTGGTCTTCCCAGGGACAGTCCTCTCCCAGTTGTTCTCCCAGTGGACAAAGGACCCAAAGACCTCACACTTGAACATGGTGTCACATGGTTCTATCATCCCCACCCCTAGGTGGGGATGAAACCTTTCATGGTTTCATCACCAGCTTCTTCTCCACCTGCCCATCCAACTTTCAGGCTCTTCCTCCCTCTCTCCTCCCCTCCAGAATGTCCCCCACCTTCCAACCTGGCCAGTCCCCCCACTTCACTCATACTAATAATCATCCCCTGCACACCCCACCTACAGTACTACTATCTAGAAATTGCTCCCCTGTCCCCTATCCCACATCTGCTTCAGACCTCTGGGAGAGCTCTGGGAGGCAGCCTTGGCAGGACTGGGGTTAGGGGAGGTCAGGACACCGAGGTGTAGACTCACCCCAGAGTCTCCTGACTGGGCAGTCATCGAGCCTAGACTAGGACCTGGGTCCATCGGATCCCCCAGCCCAACTCTGTCCTGCTTGCTGTGTAAACCTACTGTCCCACTGGAGACTTTTCGGTGTGGGGCCAGGACACCCAGAAGATACCACTACCTAACCGAGACTTGAAACCATGCAACCATCACTGCTATCCATTTCTAGAACTTTTTAATCACCCAGGCTGAACCTCTGTACCCACTGAAAAATTAATCACCCTCTCCCCAAGTCCCTGGTAACCTCCATTCTATTGTCTCTATGAATTTGCCTCATCAGGGTGGCTCATATAAGTGGAATCGCACAATATCTGTCCTTTTGTGTCAAACCACCTCACCTTTTTAGATGAAAAGCTAAGCCCAGAGAAGAGGGAGGCTTGCCCAAGGTCACAAAGCAAACAAAAGGCAGAGTCAGGACGAGAACCCTAGTTTCCTGACCCCCAGCCAATGCTGTATCCCCAGGGGTGAATGAGACCCCACTCTGCCATTCTGGGCTCTTGGTGGAGCCCCTTCTTTTCTCTGGAGTCTGTTTGCTGCCCTCCTCCCATTCATCCTCTCTGTTACTGTCTTCCTCCAAAGCTTCCCCTCCTCCTGCCTCCTTTTCTCTGCTGGTTCCAACAATAAACCAAGTGGCCCTAGCCTGTGGCTCAGAGAGCATCAGCCTTGCCAGTCCTACTCACTGGGCTTGGCCCCGTCACCTCCCAGCCCAGCAGGACATCCCCTAGGTCCACAAGGTCCATCCTTGAGCCACATTATCTTCTCTGTCCCCAGTCTCAGGACCCCTTCAGTGTCCACTGTTACATGGGGCTGAGGGTGGGGGACTAGAATCCCCCCTTCTGGGCTCCTATACCCTGCCCAGTCCTGCCCAGCCTTGTTAAAAAGATGCAGCCTAGCTTGTGTTCTTCTCTCCCTAGGCCATTTATCCATTAGTCTGTCCATTTGACACCCCATTATCCTCTCTGCTCTTCCCTGGGCCTCACTGTTTCTGGAATAATTTGTCCTGTCTTTACCACTTGCCCCTCCCAACAGTGTTTGAAGTTTGTGAAGTCCACAAACACGAGAACCAAAGGGGACATGATGCTGGGCCTGTATTCCCCTGCCCAGGGCTCCTCCCCACCACCTGCTACTCTTCCCTCACCCTCCTTGGATCCTCATTTATCCTGTCAGGCCGGTTTCCGTCCCTTCCTGCCTTTCACCAGCCTGCAGGACCCCAGGCCCTAAAGAAAGGAGCTCTTGTTTTCTTGAAGCATTCTTGAAGTGTCGAGGCAGTCAGGGCCTGGATGCTTTGTCACAGTCCATTCTGATACTACTCAAACTGCTCTTGTGAGGAAGAACCTCAGCTGGATCTGGAGACGCTGTCCAAGTCTGGGAAGATCTCTGTTTGGCTGGTTCGATGAGCCTCCCCCTTCTATGATTTTATCATGAGCACCAGGATGATCCCCAGGGCCCCAGAACACCCCTTGTGTTTTGGGATCCCACATCACCAACTTCTCTCCACTGGGCCATGGTATCCTGGCTCTTTTCTCTACTCTGCCTCTGATCTCTGTGCCTTAGTTTACTTCTCTGCACAGGAAGCTCACCACAAGACTGTTCCCAGCAGCTTCCCAGGTATTCTGGTGCCCCTAAGGTTGGGCCTTGCCAGCTGTGTCCCAGCTCCCTGTCACTGCCTCAGGACACCAAATTGCTGAGGATGAGGTGCCAAGAGGTTCTCAAAGTGGCTGGAGCATCACCTGGGAGCTTGACAGAAATGCAAAATACTGGCCCTACTTGAGACTTGCAGAATTAGAAATTCTGGTGTGAGGCCCAACAAGCTGGGGGTTTAACATGCTGTCCAGGTGATTCTCATATAACAGGACTCGGCCAACTGCTGATCTGCACTAGCCATCAGTGTGGCCTAGTGGGGATCTGAAGCCGGCCCAGACCAGGAAGAGGTGGAAAATACCAGCCTCATCTGGACGCCTGAGAGATCAGAACTCTCTCTGCCAAACAAATAACTATGTCCTTTTCCTGGAAGCTGGAGGGCAGCAAGAAGGCTACAATTTTCCTTTCCTTGCCTCAGAACTGGTTCCAGTTCTCACAAAAGGCCATGTAGAGTTGTGTTAGCCAAGCAGTAAGTGGGAGTCCTGGGCAGGGGGTGGGGGTGGCAGAAGACAAAAACCCTGACCATGTATCCCTTGGGAACCTCACCACAGGCTCATGACCTCTCTTCAAGTAGTAAGAAACCTAACCCTCAAGGAAAGAATCCTAAATCCCTAGCTCCTCCTCTTCCTCCCACCTCCAGGGAGACCCAGTAGACAGTGCCAAAAAACAGCTCCAACCTCCAGCAGCTGGGGAAGAGAGCCAGAAGCTGCCCTCTCATCTTGCCCCCTGCCCCCCCAACCCCTGCCAATACTGTGAAGCCCCCTCCCTGCCCAGCCTGGTTTCTTGATGAGGGTCCTGCAGTTGTGGGCCCTAGGGGACCCCCAGGGAAAGGCCCTCAGGAAGGAAGGGACCAAGGGCATCCTTGGGCCAAACTGTCTGCCTCTCCTGTCCACTGTTCTCTCTTCCTCACTTCTGTCTTCAAAAAGCTCCTTCCCAAGATGGATTGGGTGCTAGGACAACTGGTCCAATCCACCAGCTCTCCCTGCCCCGTGTCTTATTTCAGACATGAGAATACCTGTACAGTGTAAACTTACAAAAGGTTTTTAATGGTTGTAGATTGGAAATAAAGTATGTCATATGAACAGTTTCCATGGATTTGGCCTCCTCTCTGATTTTTCTTGCAGGGTGGGTGGGGTCCCCATCAGATTTGAAACCTGACTTTACCAATATCCCAGCTTCTGGGAAAGAGGGAGCCCTGGGGATGCCACAGTCACCTGGCTACTTTGGGGTCACTTGGGAGGGGCTCCCAAGGGTCCTGGATACTGATTCTTTAAACCTCAGAGTCTGCTATGAAGTGTGATATTTTTCATTGAGAAACCTGCAGAGTGTTAAAAAATGTTATTTTCTACAAAAAAAAAAAAAAAAACTTAAAATGTATCATGGAAAAAAGGAGGAAACTTTAGACATAGGTCAGTTATCTATTACAGTTTAATTGGCTCAAGACATTTATTAGATCACAGGTGCTGTGAATCCGGAATTTGGGCACTGGGTAGTTCTGACTCAGTGTCTCAAAAAGGTTGCAAAGATCAGTCAGGCTGCGATCATGTATAGGCTTGACTTGGGCCAGAAGATCCATTTGCAACATGGCTCACTCCTGTGCCTGGCAAGTCTGTGTTGGCAGGAGGAGGCCTCAAGTCCTCTCTACATAGATCTTTCCATAGCACTCCTTGAGTATCCTCACAACATGGCAGCTGGCTTGCCCTAGAGCAAGTCATCTATGAGAAATCAGGGTAGGGCAGCCCCGGTGGCGCAGCGGTTTAGCGCCGCCTGCAGCCCAGGGCGTAATCTTGGAGACCCTGGATCAAGTCCCACGTCAGGCTTTCTGTATGATGCCTGCTTCTCCCTCTGCCTGTGTCTCTGCCTCTCTCTCTCTGTGTCTCTATGAATAAATAAATAAAATCTTAAAAAAAAAAATAAAAAAACAAGAAATCAGGGTAGAAGTCACCAATGTCTTTTATGACTAAACTTTGCAAATCACACAGTCATTTCTGCAGTATCTTACTGGCTATACAGACCAGCTCTTCTCAGTGTGGGAAGGCTTCACAGAAGGACATCTGAACTGGCATCTGAGGTCAAGATGTTGAGTAAATAAAGAGGATAGTGGTATATTATAGGCAGGAGACTGACAGGAGGTGGCTCCAGGGTGAGGGAGTGCACATATGGGAGTCTAGTAGAAAGAGAACAGAGCAGAACTGGAGAACCAAAAGGTTGTCACTGGAATAAGGAGTGACGAAAAAGGCTGGGTCAGATCATGTGGTGCCTTATGAGGGAAGGAATGTCCACATCCCATAGACAGTAGGAAGCCATAGGAGAGTTGAAAACGGAGAAAGGACAGAGGATGTATTGGGTCTAGAATTCATGAAGTAATATTCTCACTGTGCCTCAGGATGACCAGGATGGCTGGGAACACTGTGTTCTGTCCCTGGGACGTTAACAGATGATGAGTTGAAAGAGGGCAGCAGGCATAGAAGGAACTGGGTACCACTGAGCCCCAGAGAGTGATATTCTGGGAACAAGGGCAAATCTCTGCTGAAATCAGATGGCTATTAGAGCCAGCAGGCTAAAACCACAGGGTGGAAAATTTCAGGAAGGCAGACTTCTTCTTTCTTTCAGAAAACATTTCCAAGGACTGCAGCTGCTATGGAAGGATGACCACAGTCACATTCCAGGTGCTGCTTCCCAACATATCTTTCAGACTTTATGAACGGCTAATAGTTCAACATTTGGTTTCATATCTGAGAGAAAGGACTGCATATGCAAGGGGTCATTTCCGTGGCATCATGCGAGGTGCTAAAGAAGCAAGCCTGCTCTCTGGGGGCTCCCATGCCAGCACATGATAGTGGAATAGACACAGTTGGACTTCTGGAAATACACAGTTTTCAGCCTTGAGCCTCAGAGAAGAGCCTGAGAGAGATGAATCCTCAACTGAGGCTTAAAATTGGAGAATTTTGCAGGGAAAAACTGGAATGGGCTTCCCAGGCAGAGGGAACGGCTTGAGCAAAGGAGCACAGGGAAGAAGCAATAGGGGTGGGCAGAGGAGCTGTAAGCAGTTGGGGGAGGGGGCGGCCTGCCATAAGGGTGCACAGGAGACTTCTTAAACTTTGCCATGTATTGAAGGGGTCACAGGAGGAAAAGTGCTAGAGCAGGAGTGGGGTAGAATAAAACAGTACAGAGCTCCATTCCGCCCTGGGAGAGGCCGGCCCACGTTTTTGTAGTCAACAATACAGAGGGAAGGTGGGGGCAATGGCCTAATGACGGGGCAGGGCATCAGATGCCCCGTGATCCACTATATTCCTTTGGCAAAGCTCTCTGGGCCTCCGCCACCGCATCTTCAATGGGCTCTGGGCGCATCTGGCCCAAAGGACAAGAGGAGGCGGAGTCCGCAAGAGGGTGCGTGGTGTAGCTGGGGAAAGAGGTTACGCAGCTAGGTCTAGACCAGTGAGGACTTGAACTAGGGAGGGGGCGGGCGGGAGGCAAGAGGCGTTTGGACACCAGCGTACGCATGCGCCTCGACGGAGGCGGCGTTCTGCGCATGCGTGTGCGGACCCGCGAGGCTGCCAACTGCGCAGGCGTCCTTGGTTGGCGGGACTTTTCGGAGGCGGCGGCGGAGGTGACGGCGCAGGCTGCTGGCGGCGCCCCGGGCCTAGAGGGAGCGGCTGCAGTGGCGCAGGACGTTGCAGCGCGACCCTTGGCCGCGGAAGGTGATCTGCGGGCTCGTATCTCAGGGACAGAGGCTGCGGCTGGACTGGCGTCCCGAGGTCAGGAAGTCGCAGACCTGCCCCGGGACACCATTCGGGTCGCCCCTGCACCAGTCTCTTTGGCGTCGGACCTCTCCGCCCAGCCCAGACCGGTGGCCGCCCCCAGACGCCCCCAGACACCCGGGGCGCTGCGGCCTCTTGCTGGTGAGGGGAATCCCAAGGGCGGGCCGCACCTCGCGCTGGGGGCGGCCTGTTTTCGGATCCGGCGGTTTAGACTGCAGACTGGTGCTTGAGGGCTGGGGGTGGGTCACAGGCGTGGGTTCGGATTTCACCTCTGCACCCGCACCCCCGGCTGCTCCTAGTGGGCCAGGCTTTTGCCCCTCTGAACTTCAGTTTCCCTATCAGCAGGGGGGAATTAATGATAGCATTTACAGAGCTGTGAAAAGGATTAAGTGGGATAATGAGATAATGATGCAAATAAAACGCCTGTGTTCGCACATACACAGCTCGTGGCATAGAATAAGCGCTTAACAAGCAGCTTCACAAATGACATTTGTTGCTGTTATTATCCAGGCTTGAATCTGCGACACAGCCCTAACTGGGGATCTAGATCCCTGACCTACCCATCTTTGTTCTGTTACTTTCCCGTGCTGTCCCTCCGGTATCCATTCATTTCTCTTTATTTAGAGTCCCTCCCCCTTATACAGATTTCTGCTGGGAGGGAGGGGTATGGGTGGAAGAGGCAGAGATGCCTCAGTCGTGTCCTTCCTTGCCTTCTTCCAGTCAGTTGTCTGTGGACACCCACTACGAATACAAATACAGTCTGGCTGGGGTGACAGACATGTAAACAGACTTTATAGCGCTAGGAAGACTAAGGGATGGAGCAGCCAGCTTTGCCTCGTGATTCGAAAGCTTCACATCTGAACTAGGTTGGGAAGGCTGAGTAAGTCTTACAGTCAGTGGGAGTAAAGATTCAAAACTGGTGCAGGGAATGGAGTTGGCAGGAGAGAGCAGGGATGGGTAGATTGGGACTAGTTTATGAAAGGTGTTGAATATACTGGAAGAATCTCTGCTGCTGTATAAATGGATTAGAAAGGAGCAGTGCTGCATGTTTTTGTTTTGTTTTTAAATATTTATTCATGAGAGACAGAGGCAGAGACATAGGCAGAGGGAGAATCAAGCTCCCTGCAGGGATCCTGATGTGGGACTCGATCTCAGGACCCTGGGATCACTATCTGAGTCAAAGGGAGATGCTCAACTACTGAGCCACCTAGGTGCCCTGCAGTGTTGGATGTTGCAGGACTAGTGGAGAGGCTGTAAAATTATTCTGGGGAGGGGGAGGCAGATGGTGGAAGTTCTGACACCCGAACTAAACTGAGAACTGGAAGTGGAGAAAAGTTTCCAGAGACTCTTGGAGGCAGATGGGCAGGACTTTGGATGTGGAGATTAAACAAGGAAAGGATGATGCAATTTTTCTAATTTGGAAGACCGTGTAGATCATAATGCCATCTACTCATATCTAAAATAATTGGGAAATAAAGGAGGGTGAGTGTTTTAAGCAAGACAAGAGTATTTCTAGTGATGAGTTCTATAGAGATTCAGTACAGGAAGTGATGATAATCTTTAGTCTCTGGAGAAGGTGGATGAGGTGGGACTGGGCTGGGCCTTGTCAGGTAGGTAGAATTTCATGGGGCAGTGATGAGCAGTTCGAAAGGCTGGACAACACGGGTCTCTTCAAGGGTAGTAAGGCCCCAGAAATGTGAAGAACAGGTCACTTCGTTTTCCTATTTTCAGGGTTCTTCATCCAGGATGTCTTCGGTAATTAGATCGGAAGCTATAGAAGGTGAGTATTGTAGTGAAAATGAGAACCTCTTGCCTTGGGTTCAGGTTTCTGTGCTGTACACAAATGCTTTCCTGGCTGCTGGTGGATTTGGAATCATATAATCACATACTTGCAGAGATGCTTCCTCACCGCTTCCATGATCTGGGGCATACATTTTCTTTTTCCACCTTTTTGCTCAGATGCATTGTTGTGGGTTTTATTTTGTATTTTGACTTTTTCATAACAAGTGCTAGAAGAGGAACCAGTGACATCTAAGACTTACGATCATCCACTGAAATCGGATCCCATCCCTGTGGAAGTGTGTAGCAAATCACCTGCCTCCCTGGAGATGATTCAACGCGTTTCAGAGGAAAGAATTCACCCTGGCTCGAGCCCTAAAATGGGGGGAAATTGTGATCTCATCCACCAGGAAGGACTTCAGTCCAGGTCCCTTCATTTGTCCCCCCAAGAACAATCTCCCGATCGTCAAGACAAGAGTCAATCTTGGCGGCGAGCAAGTATGAAAGAAATAAGCCGGCGGAAGTCACTGCCTGCCTTTCACCAGGGCATCACAGGTGGGGTGTCGTGTATATAAGACAGGAATTCCAGCTCAGATAAGAGGCAGTGAGGTATGGCAGAAAGAATGGAGGAGGATTGACCTGGCTTTGCTACTTACTAGTTATGTGACTGAGCGAATCAGGTCACCCCGTCAACCTCAGTTTCCTCATCTGTAGGGGAGATATTAAGATCATAAGTACTAATGTCAAACACCTAGTAAGTGTCCTGTATGATTGCTATTTATATTAGCAGCTGCCCATTGTAATCACCATGAACAGAAATTTCTAGTTTACAGTCATTCAGCACTCACCTCTGCTAGGATGAAAGGCATTAAAAATATTTCTTCATATGGCTTTCTGTCATTTCCTAAAATGAAACAAGGTGGATGGGTTGTTACCTAATTATAGGCTTTATAACTGAAAATATCTCAGAGTGAGGATTCATGTGAAGATAGCTTGGTGAAAACTAAGTTTTTAGACACGTATTTGAATGTGATCTATGTAAATTTACGATGATAATTACATCTCAGTAAGCATCGAAGTACAAGATTTAATATGGAAAGTCCAGCATATTTCAGGAAGAACTTAGTTGTGTAACCTTGAACAAATTACTTAAGCTCCTTTGCCTTACAGTCCTTAACAATAAATGGGATGAAATAATACCTGTTTTACAGGGTCATGTGAAAATTAAATGCATTAACATATAACACAGTTCTTGGCATATAGTAAGTAAATAGCTCCAATGTTAAGCTGTTGTGGTTATTTTAAAGATATTAGCTCACTTCCAGATGGCCTGATGTCTAGGAGGAAATCTGAGTAAAAATAGCCATTTAGCATATTACTGCCACAATTGTGCTCTTGCATTTTGCTCTGTGGGTGTGCCAAGAAAACAGCCACAGTTCCTTAACTAAGATTACCCCTACCTTCATCTCTGCTCTGGGATCTGTGGACCTAAAATTATGTATAATAAAAACGCCGATGTAATAAGTAATGTAGTTATCTCTTGGTTATCCCTGGCCACTTGCTAGGTTTCTTTGGTTATAGGCAGAAGATATCCTATTTTTCCTCTACTAACAACAATGAGAAATAATTAAGAGACAAAATTAAAAATACAGCCAGCTGAAGCTGGATGACAAAAATCTATGGACAGAAATATATGCATCTCAAATTGTCAGAACAAACTTCCTTTGCTGTATAATTGATGTGTTTAGACAGACATAATTAAAACAGTATCAACATCTTGAGGATTCAGTGGCATAATAATGTAAAGTCTCCTACCAATTCAGATGGATTCACCATGTGACCTTGGGCAGTTTACCTATCATGCAACCTTTGTACATCAGTATCTTCCTTTGTAAAATGGAATTGATAAGCTACTTGCCTTCGGTTTTAATGAGGTGTGCCTAGCATTTAATGAAATACCTTTTATATAGCAAGTATTCAACAAATTATTGTTAATATTATTAGGTCATTATGGAGAGGCAGCATGACTCTTAGCAGGAATATATACATTTTTTGGTGATGGATTTGGATTGAATTCTGGCTCCACCAATCTCTGGCCTCCAGCAAGTTATCTGCCCTCTGAACTTCAATTTTCCCATCTGTAAAATGGGGCTCTTAATTTACAAGACAAGTGTATTTAAAGCACGCTGCAGGGGCACATGGGTGACTTAGGAGAGCATTCAACTCTTGGTCTCAAGAGTCCTAAGTTCAGGCCTACATCGGGCATGCAGCCTACTTAAAAAAAAAACAAAACAACACAGCACAGTGCCTATCATTAAAATGCTCAAAAGTTCCCATCTCTCTTTAAATGCTGAAAATAAAACATTTTAAAAAGTTACTTTTTAAGTTAAATTATTCTATTATTTTTGCTTTATTTTTTAAAAGATTTAATTATTTAGTTGAAAGTGTGTGCGTGTGCTCGCGCGTGCACGCACACACACACACAGGAGGTGGGGGAAGGGAAGAGGGAGAGAAGCGAATTTCCATCTGAGATCACAGGGGTTGATCTCATTACCCTGAAGTCCTGACCTGAGCCAAAATCAAGAATTGAACACTCAACTGAGTCATTGAATCTCCCTTAACAGACAAGATTTTGATGTAATTTAAAAAAGGCTCTTAAAACTATTTAAAGTTAGTACACATAAACAGGTAAATTTCATTTTTTGATTCTAAAAAAATTAGATATGATTGTATATGAATGAATTCTCACTTTAATTAGAAAAGGCTGCTAGGTGTTCTAGCCTGAATTTAGATTGCATCAAGAGGGAGGACAATTTTCAGGTTTTTTTACTTTGCTAACTGTGTTAATATCTAGCTCCTTATATGGTGATATTTTGTTAGAGCTCAGCAGATCCATCAGTGCCAATTTAGCAGAAAGCAAACGGCTGGGCGCTCTCCTGCTTTCCAGTTTCCAGGTGAGATTCTTGGGATTAAGAAATGCTATATATATATATATTTAAACTATTACTGTGACAGCCCCAAAGAGAGATCAGTATTGTGTGATGTGTCCAGTTAAGATTAAAAGATGTTTCTCTCTAGGTGAGATTAATTTAAAAGCCAGATTTAATCCTAGCAGCAGCTGATTTCTCTCTGGACTAGGCTCTCTACCAGTCCCACCAGTGCTGCTGCTAAGTGAGCAGCTGACAGAAATTTCCTCAATCTAGTGTATTTTGCCCATTGGCAGCAAATGAGAATTTAAAGTGGGTAGAAGTCAATATCTAAGTTAAAGCAGACATTTGAGGTCTGACAACATACTGGAAGAGAATTACATGGCTAACTGGTGATTACATCAGTTTAGGTAAGTCATTTGTGTTAATTAAATGACGATGTTTCTTCTCTGCACCAAAAATCAAAATGTATAGCTTGAGCGAAGAGAGTTTTCTTGATCTACATATTTGTTTATATGAAAAATCTTGGGTGTAAGAATTAAGTTATATTTACTTTTACATTGATTAAATATGAACGTAAATATGATTACGTGAACTGAAGATTGGCCTGGGAAATCTTGGTTTTTGTACTGAAAATGCTTTCCTTTATCTAGTTCTCTGTTCAGAAACTTGAACCTTTCCTAAAGGACATGGAAGGCTTCAGTCTTGAAAGTTTTAGAGCCAAAGGTAAGTTGCTAAGAATAGAGAGCAAGCTTTGGCCTTGGGCTTTACCTTCTGTTCAGGTCAGTTGAAGCCGCACTTTCAGGACCCTTATTTATAGGAGCTACTACCTCGCAAAACCAGCCCCTCTCTATATTTAAGAATTGTGTTTAAAAAAGTAAGAATATATGCTTATGAACTTCAGAAGGTATAAAAGTGAAAAAAATAAGCATGCCTCCCACCTTACGCCAGTACAACTCTCTCAGAGCCCCTTATAGCCACCAGCTTTTTGTGGGTTATTACACAGATCTTAATTCATTTCCAACATTTTTACATTAATACCTAATGAACAATACTCTCTGCCCTGTTCTTTACCTTGTCTTTTTTTTTTTTTTTTTTTTTTTTAAAGATATATTTATTAGGGATTTGGGGGAGGAACAAAGGAAGAGGGAGAGAGGAACTCAGGCAGACTCTGTGCTGAGCAAGGAGCCCAAGGTGGGGCTCAGTCTCATAACCCTGAGGTCGTGACCTGAGCCAAAATCAAGTGTCAGATGTTCAGCCCACAGTGCCACCCAGGTGCCCCTTATGTTTTATTTTAACCAAATCATCTTGCATATTGTCCCATATTCCACATATAGAACTGTCCTTTTTTTTTTTTTTTAAAGATTTTATTTATTCATGAGAGACACACACAGAGAGAGATAGAGACACAGGCAGAGGGAGAAGCAGGATCCATGCAAGGAGCTCGATGTGGGACTCGATCCGGGGTCTCCAGGATCACACCCTGTAGCACTAAACCACTGTGCCACCAGGGCTACCCTATAGAACTATCCTTATGGAAGTTTAGTAGCCATATGATATTTCATTTTATAAATATTCCGTATATGATTCAACCAGTTCTTTACTGATGGACTTTTAGTGCTGTTTCTAGTCTTGTTATCATAACGATTGGGGTAATGAATAACTTTTTACACAAGCCTTTTGGCATATACACAAGTAAAAATAAGATAAATTTCTAGAATTGGAATTACATAGATCAGATGAAATGTTGGAGATTACCAGATTGCCTTCCAGAAAGGTTTTATTAGTTCTCTTATCAGCAATATATGCAAGTACCTATTTTTTCACACACTTGTTTTATTAAACCATTCAGATTTTTTACTACTTAATAAGTGATAAAAAGTATTTTCTAGTTTTAATCTGTGTTCCTTTTTCTTTTAAAGAGGATAGACATTTTTTCATATTTCTTTTTTTTTTTTAAGATTTTGTTTATTTATTCATAGAGACTGGGAGAGGGAGAGAGGCAGAGACACAGGCAGAGGGAGAAGCAGGCTCCCTACAGGAAGCCCGACATGGGACTCGATCCCGGGTCTCCAGGATCACACCCCAGGCTACAGGCAGCGCCAAACCGCTGTGCCACCAGGGCTGTCCACTTTTTCATATTTCTTAGAGCTATTTGTACTTCATTTTCTGTGTATTGTTTGTATCCTTTGTTCCTTTTTTTAAAAATCTGTAATGTGTTGATTGGGATAATTTGCCACTCATCTGGATTCAGGGTGCTTTTAGCCCTGCTTCTATCTAGAGGAATATCCTTCTGTAAGCCTGCTTTTCCTCTTGTAGGCTCGCAAAGGACAGTGGAGCAGTCAACAGAAAAAAACTACTGTTTGTGCATAGCTAAAGGCAGTGGTGATTTTGTAGCAACCTGGGCACTTTGCATCAGTGAAGTAGGAGTTAGGGCTTTGCGACAGGCGATTCTTGCGCTTCCTTTTCTCCTCTGGGATTGTATGGGTGGAGGAAGTCCTTCAAGAGGGGATGTTGGGGAGTTCAGCATTGCCAGAAAGGCTCCTTTGTTCATTTTTTTAAATTGAGGTGTTGACTTTTTTACATCACTTTGTGGGAACTCTTTTTTTTTTTTTTTAATTTATTTATTAATGAGAGATACCGAGAGGGAGAGAGAGAGAGAGAGAGAGAAAGAGAAGCAGGCTCCATGCAGGGAGTCCAACACAGGACTCGATCCCGGGTCTCCAGGATCAGGCCCTGGACTGAAGGCGGCACCAAACCGCTGAGCCACCGGGGCTGCCCAGTTTGTGGGAACTCTTTATACACAAGGAAATTAGCCGTTCATCTTTGATACAGCTATTCTTAGGAATTCATTTTCAACTTTTCAGGAAGTAGCTACGTGTAACTACACAATCATCCAGGGTCAGAAATATTCAATGTTACCCACTTAAAAGACCTAGAAAATATACGAACTTCGAGTATTGTTTATCTCAGCATTGGATCATCACTATTAGAGTAGATATGATAGCTGTTTAAAATCTGCTTTCCCTCTGCATTTCTCACCTGAGTGCAATTGCAGATTTTCCAAGTCGAAGCCGAGATATGTTTTTACCCTATACACATAATTCCTTTTTCTCTTTTAACAATTTTCATTATCCTCTTGCCTTTTGCCTGACTTCTATAATATGTTCTTCCTTTTAGTGCCAGCAGTTGAAATTTCTTGAAAGATTGAAATGTCAGTGCACATATACCTTTTAACTGCTTTTCAGTCAAGTATAAAAAACATTATCATAAATGTCATAAAGAGGAGTTGTCTTCCATTTTATCTATATCTACCTAAAAAAAGTAAAGATAAAATTTTCTGTGTATTTATACTACTTTGAATGGGTGAGAGGGCCAGAATATAACAGGGGACCCTAGAGCTGATATCACCTTGAATATGTTATACCTTGTCAGCAGCTTGCTGTGAAAATTCATATTTTTTTTATTTTATAACATTTACTTTTTTCCCCCTCTAGCATCTTCTCTTTCTGAAGAATTGAAACATTTTGCAGAGAGCCTAGAAAGTAATGGAACGCTACAAAAATGTTTTGAAGATTCAAAAGGGTATGTGCAATTCCCCTATGTCCTAAATTATAATTGAATTAAGACTTTTCATTATAATTAGTTGTTTATTCACTCAACAAACATTTATCCAGCATCTTCTACACACCAGGCTTTTCTATATGTTGGAGATAAAGTCATAAATAGGTTAAGCAGGTATCTTAATAGGAGAGACAGTCAAACAAATACATAGAAAATAAGGATTTCAAGTAGCGATAATCTAAGAAGTCAACTATGATAGTGACTTGAGGGGGTGGGTAACTTTAGCTAATGGTCAGAGAAGACCTGTAAGATCTGAGTGGTGAGAAGGAACCAGCCATGGAAAGGTGAGAGGAAAAGCATTGTTCACATCTTTGCTAGCAATGCAAGGTTGATGATAAACAAACGTTGTTTAGCTGTTGGCAAGCAAGAATATGAGGAGAAAGTTTAAATCCCAGTCCCAAAATACTAGTTCCTCTACAGGAGCAGGGCCTAACCCTCTAGCTCTTGCCTTGGAACAAATCGTGTCACTTGGGTCTACATCATAAACTTTTTACTTTTGACTTCACAAAGGTTTACTTTCCCATAGATTGTTAAAATTAACATTGCTATCCAGGAAATGAAAAAATAGGTTGGCTCAACATAGTATCTCTTTTAATGCAGTGTATTTAAGCCACTAGCTGCTGCATCTCAGCCAGTGGTGATGGAGGCTGTGTGTCACCGGCCTTGGTAGAGAAACATGAAAGTTGGCACAATTAACTTGGCTTTGGTGGGTAGAGTACGAAGTACATCTGCAGAATTTTGGCATTTTCAGTGCCTGCTTCTTTTCCAACAGGATTAATAACCCAACTGAACTGAGCCTTTGGTGTAAGTAAACATAATCCCTGTCCGCAGCATCCATAGCATCATTTTAAGTGGGAAGAAAAGATAGTTATATACAAAAGTATTGTTGGGCCTTAAAAGATGACTCAAAAAGAAGAGACTCAAATGTGAGGTGAACAAGGAGCACCTGGGTGGCTCAGTCGGGTGAGCATTCGACTCTTGGATTCGGCTCAGGTCCTGATGTCATGCCTCATGGGATCAAGCCCCGTGTAAGGCTCCATGCTCAGCGGGTGTCCGCTTGGATAGTCTCTCTCTCTGCCCCTTCCCCTGTTCATGCTTCCTCTCTTTCTCTCTCTCAAATAAATAAATCTTTTAAAAAGATGTGAACCAAAATTTGAGATGAAAAACTCCAGATGTTTGAGGGTCAGGCTGAGTGAGATTTTATGAGGCAGAATAGGTGAAAGGCAACAATTGGAATAAAAAGTTAATGAGCTGGTTGAAGCCAGAACACAGCCTAAAGTGTCAGGTTAAGGGGTTTTGACTTTTATTCTGAATGCAGTGGAGGGTCACAGAGTTTTAGGCAAAGAAAACAAAATTAAGTAGTATTTTATGTTAATTTGGCTATAGGTGAATTGAAATTGATGAGAGAAATAGAAAATAAAGAGTCCACTGAGGAAACTTCTAGTGGAAAAGTGAGATAGAGCCCAAGAATAAATATTTGTTGAAAGATAAATTCTGAACATCTTTTACCGCCCTTAAAATTATGTAAGGCATCCTATGAAAAACAAGTACTTTTGAAAGATTTACGTTGATTTTAAAATCAATCCTATCTGTATTCCAGAAAAGCATCAGATTTGTCTCTGGAAACATCAGTGGCTGAGATGAAGGAATACATAACAAAGTAAGTGAAAATGAGTGATCCTTTGTTGGAAAATCTATATTCATCTGGGGAAAATAACTAGATCTGGGAAAAATGAATAGTAAACATCCCATTTAGTGTCAGTACTAGTGTGTCAACACTAGAATTTAAAAAGCTACATATTGGGATCTTGTGGGCTGTACTCATGGCCAGTTTCATAGAATGGAATCTAGGGAATAAGGATGTTAATTTGATTTTAAGAACTCATGTTTGATTTGATTAAATTAATATCCTCTGAATCAATTGGGCTTTCTAATCCATTAATGACATGTTTATTCACATCTTAGAACTGTTGAGATACCTAATGTACTTATTGTTGCCTTGAGTGATTCAGAATGAGACAATCAAAAAGTAACCAATTATTTTTTATCCTGATTCTATAGATTTTCTTTAGAACGTCAGTCTTGGGATCAGCTCTTGCAGCACTACCAGATGGAGGCTGAAGAGATCACATCCAGGTTAGATCTGTGATTGGAAATGGAAGGCTATCTTTTTACCTTGTGAAATTTTATTTGAATTGATTTCAGTTCTGTTAGCACAAATTGAAAGATGACTCCTTTCTGATAGGCCAATCAACTCATCAAAGCTCTATAAATTGTGTATTAGCATTCTAGGATTATAAATGGGGAGTTGGGAGAAGGGGAAGGAGAGTGGGTGTCACTATTTTCAGGCAAAGAACAGAATTGCTTCTGCTCTGTATCCTTGGCTGCTGTTCCACATCCTGGGGGAGACAAGTACATCTCTGCCCTATACCAGGGCATCCAGGGTTGAGCCAAGAATTTGATCAGCGCACTTCAGTTTGCAGGTGGCCTTCAAGCTGCAGGTTTGGGGGAGAGCCCTGGCCAGGTCCTTCATAAAGATGCAAAGGCCTGGAAAGGGATGATGAAAGAGGGCGTATAGGAGAGAGAGGATCTTTGTCTGGGTCTTAAAGGCATAAGAAAGTGGGAAAGTGTTAGACTTTGATTTAGTTGGCCATCCAAACCAGTGATTAAGCTTTTTTTCCCCAACAGAATCTCAGCTAGAAACCCAAACATAAAACGCTAGCTAAAACCATAATTGCACAAGTGGCCTCTTAGTACAGAGGTGCTTTAAGGAACATGGTTTGAAAAATTTCTGCAGTCCAGGCATTCATGGTTACCAGTTACTTTATTCGCCCCTTATATATTTCTGTTTATGAAGTTAGGTAATGTATAAGATGGCAGTTTCAGATTAAGAATTTTGATGTGAGATAGTTTATTGGTTAAGAGGAATGTTTCTGGAAGCAGATTATGTCTGTTCGAATACTAATTACTCCTTCATTTTGTGACTTTGGGCAAGCTACTTAATTTCTAAGGCTGGGGGGGATCCCCGGGTGGCTCAGCAGTTTGGCGCCTGCCTTTGGCCCAGGGCGTGATCCTGGAGTCCCAGGATCGAGTCCCATGTCGGGCTCCCAGCATGGAGCCTGCTTCTCCCTCCTGTGTGTCTGCGCGCCTCTCTCTCTCTCTCTATCTCTCTCTCTCTATCATAAATAAATAAATAAATAAATAATAAATAAATAAATAAATAAATAAATAAATCTTAAAAAAAAAATTTCTAAGCCTGAAGTTCCTCACTTGAAAATGGCGATAATATTAATACCTACCTTGGGGCACTTGGGTGTCTCAATGGTTGAGTGTCTGCCTTTGGCTCGGGTCATAATCCTGGGGTCCTGGGATGGAGTCCTGCATAAGCCTCCCTGAAGGAGCCTGCTTCTCCCTCTGCCTGTGTTTCTGCCTCTCTCTCTGAGTCTCATGAATGAATAAATCTTTAAAAAAAAAAAATAATAAAGAATACCTACCTCATTGGGTTATTGTGAGTGTTAAATGAGGTGAAATGGAAAGTGTTTCAGAGTCTGGCAGTCAGGAAATTATAGGAGTGGTTGTTCAAGCGTTCTCACTTTGTTTTTGTTTTTTTGTTTTAAGATTTTATTCATTATTTTGGGAGAGTGAGTACAAGCAGTGGTAGAGGCAGGGGGAGAGGGAGAAGCAGGCTCCCTGATGAGCAGAGAGCCTGACGCAGG
This sequence comes from Canis aureus, assembly GCF_053574225.1. Classification (NCBI taxonomy): domain Eukaryota; kingdom Metazoa; phylum Chordata; class Mammalia; order Carnivora; family Canidae; genus Canis; species Canis aureus. Next base: position 31,023,819 of record NC_135636.1, on the reverse strand, counting down.
GTTGGATCCCAGGACCCCAGGATCATAACCCCAGCCAAACACAGATGCTTAACTAACTGAGCTACCCAGGCATTCCAAGAGTCCTCAGTTTTCATGAAGTCTCCATCATATTCAGTTATTTTTTTTTACTTTTTAAAGATTTTATTTATTTATTTATTTGATAGAGTACAAGTAGAGGGAGAAGGGGGCAGAGGGAGAAGCAGGTTCCCTGCTGACCAGGGAGCTGGATACAGGGCTTGATCCCAGATGCTTAACTAACTGAGCTATCGAAGTGCCCCCGTATTTTAAATATTTTAGATAATTGAAGTGGCCCAGCAATTTTGGGAAAGATCATAGACATTAATTTCAGGAAAGCAAGCTTTGGCTTTACTCCACTTATAGTCCTTTTTGTAAATGGGCCTTACTGTCAGATGGAGTCAACTGATCTGAAGGTCTAGCATTTTCTGGAGTCCAGTGGTCTTAAATAATTAATAATGGAATAATCATTTCAGACCCCCTTGTTAATAAGAGGGTCTATGTCTACAGTAGAATGGATGAATATTGGTTCAGATTAATAAAAGCCCTTCTGAGATTTTTTTTCTAGGTCGTTTTACATATCTTCCCCCAGAAATGATTATAAAAACTCCTTGAGAAAACAATTCCTTGAGGGGTGCCTGGATGGCTTAGTTGGTTAAGTGTCTGCCTTTGGCTCAGGTTATGATCTCAGGGTCCTGGAATCGAGCCCCACATCAGGCTCTCTGCTAAGCAGGGAGTCTGTTTCCCCCTCTCCCCCCTGCTTGTGCTCACATGTTCTCTTTCTCAAATAAATAATGAAAGTCTTTAAAAAGAAAATTCCTGAACTCTCTTTTGTTTTGTTTTGTTTTGTTTTCCTCTCCTCCCAGAACATCAGCTGAAACCAAAGTTACTGAAGTTGAAGTGGAACCTAAAACATATCTTGGATCTTCCCAGAGTGAAGTCCTTAGTACAAAGCCTGACTACCAGAAGATATTGCAGAATCAGAACAAAGTCTTTGATTATATGGAGTTAGTGGTGAGTTGGCTCATGTTAATTTGGTTATTTAGCTTTGCTTTGTTGTGATCCTTGGAAATTGAGGGACCTGGAGAATATTGTAATGAGGTAAGTATATTCAGCTCTATCTTGGGGAAACCTGGAGAGACAATAAAACATGTGGTGGTAAGAGCTAATAAAGTAGGGTAAAGGAGAGAGTGTACAGGAAGGGCAGCAGGGTGCTGTACAGAGCAGTTGTTGATGGTCCTTCAAAGATGCCATTTTAATAGAGATTTGAAAGAAATAAGGAAGTGGGCCATGAGGACATTTAGGAGAATAGTATTGTGTCGCTTCAAATATCGACAGGAAACCGATGCACTTGATAAAGGTGAGTTGAAGGAGTGATGTATAAAGTGTAGGTATTGAGGAAATCACAAGGATTAGTGAAGTAGTCTGGGGCTTAGAGGCAGCTGTACTCTTAATATCCGTAGGCCTGAAAGGTGAAGGGGAGGAACAGTCACTGTGGTACCAGAGGAAGAAAATCATAGAGTGGGCTGCTTTGAGAGAGCCATGGCTTTCAGTTGAGAGACAAAAGTAACTCAAGACGACCCTTCCAGCAAGCCTGTGTAAAAATATTCTGATTTCATTCAGCTCCTCCAGCTTGGGCTCCCTCTTGGCCAAACCTGCCGAGACATCAGAAGACATGGAATCCTGTTTGAGGTTATATGTGGCAGCTTCCCAGGGCATAGAGCAGTGTGGCCAGGTGTAGAGTGTGGATCTGAAGGAGCAAACAAGTGCTCGCTTAGTGCTCACATATACTAAAATTAAAGGAACAAACAAGATGTCTGGCACAAGCATTCCAGGTTGAAAAGATAACAAAGGCAAAGCTCCTAGCAGGAGCTTGCCTACTCTTTTTTGAGGAACATCGAAGAAGCCAAGGATCCTTATAGCTCACAGCTGTCTTGTCATATGCAGATGGATGAACTGCAAGGCTCTGTGAAGCAGCTGCATGCTTTTATGGATGAAAGTACCCAGTGTTTCCAGAAGGTGTCAGTACAGCTTGGTGAGTGTGTGTCTTCAAGGGACTAGAGCTTGCACTATTTTATATATGATAGTGCTTTGGATATAAACTGCCCTTCAAAGAATATGGTCTCTGGATGCCTGGGTGGCTCAGCGGTTGAGCGTCTGCCTTTGGCTCAGGGCATGATCCTGGTCCCGGGATCGAGTCCCACGTTGGTCTCCCTGTGAGGAACCTGCTTCTCTCTGCCTGTGTCTTTGCCTCTCTCTTTGTATCTCTCATGAATAAATACATAAAATCTTAAGAAAATAAAACAAAACACAAAGCATATGGTCTCAGAGAATAAGGCCTGTATGAGATTCTTTTTCTCCCCTCACAATTATTATTATGCTGTGAGTATTCAAAGTTGATGGGAAATATCTAGATGTGAATTCCATGGGAACACAGTAAACTGAGAATTAAATCCCCACAAACCATGTTGTGTTAGTAAATCCAAGTTTTATTTTGTATTTTAAATCCAAGTTTTTAAGTACTCATGACCATTTTCCTTTTCATTCTTCAAGAATCCATTAAGTGACACTGATATTAGTTCCCTGCTGCTTTTTCTGGCCTCCTCTAGTCCTAAGTTATTTGCTAGATATACCTTCATTTTCTCATTACATTGTATTATGGTTGTGGTTGCAGCTGGCTTCCCTGTCAGACTGCCATCTCCTTGAGGACAGAGACTCTCTTATTTGTCATTGTAATGCCTTTCAGCATCTCACACAATGTTCATACAACCAAGTTTTCAATAAATATTATTTTGAATTCAACTGAAATTTACTTTTGTCTTTCCTCTGCAGGGAAGAGAAGCACGCAACAATTAGATCCTTCACCAGCTCGAAAACTGCTCAAGCTTCAGCTACAGAACCCACCTACCACACACTGCTCTAGGTCTTGTCAGTGACTTCATGTAGTTTTCCCTTCCACAAGGTGCTCCAGAGGAGAGAAAGGGGAAGAGTGCCCCAGCACATGACAACTGCATGGCAGCCTGAGATGCTGATAGCTGCCCTATTGCCTTTGAGGATAACTGGCTGAATGTAAAGTTTTTTTCCTAAAAGTAACAGAATTTATGCATTTGAAAGAGTGTAGTATAGATACTATTTCCAAGGATGTGCAAACTGCTTGCAATTTCTATTGTGGAATGACCTTGAGAACTAGTAGCCCATTCTTTTAATTACCCTTCATGGTTGGTATTCGTCATCTTATGAAATGTTTTTTAGGTTTTGAAACAATCCAAAGTCATTCAGGACCAAATCTAGGGAAACATTTTAGGGGTCAAGTTGGGTTCTGGTAGTAAAGGAATGGAACTGATTTTCTAGTGTGGCCCTGAAGGTGATTTTAGGTAGAGGAATTGTGAGCATTGAGCATGCAGTTGTGATCCACATGCATCATGTGGATATATGTACCACTTCACAGAATGTTCAAATTGAAGGAAATACCACTCATTCTCTGTCCTGTTGTCTACAGTGTGCTTTAGCTTTTAACATTGAGTGGACATCCTAAATCCTGGATTCATGGCAAGGAAGGGCTAAGTAGTTTTTCTCATTTATTCTCTATCTTTAATAATTTTCATTATAAAATTACACATTATTAAAAGCTGCTTTTGTCTTTGTGCGTATTTTGAGCATATGAAAAAAATTTTTAAAGCAATGAAGGCTTAGCAGAAAATAGGATTCTTTGCCAAGATGCTAAAGTAAACAGTAATGTAGGGATATATGCCTCAGCATTAATTACCAGGAAAACACCAACTAATTTTTTTTTTTAAGACTTTATTTATTCACGAGAGACACACAGAGAGAGGCAGAGACATAGGCAGAGGGAGAAGCAGGCTCCATGCAGGAAGCCTGATGCAGGACTTGATCCCAGGATCCTGGGATCATGACCTGAGCCAAAGGCAGACACTCAACCACTGAGCCACCCAGACGTCCCAACACCAACTAATTTATTGTTAATGTTTCTTATTCTCTGATCCTTGTAATAGGATAAAGCCTACTTCATTTAAATACCCAGTCATAAAGTCTTAAACCTTGGCCTAAGTACCAGTTAGTGAAAGGTGATATCTCCTTCCTTTGACCTACATTCTTTTTTTTAAGATTATTTTTTTGACAGAGCACACAAGCATGGGGAGAGGGAGAAGCAGGCTCCTTGCTGAGCAGGGAGCCCCACCCAGGGCTTGATCCAAGGACCCTGAGATCATGACCTGAGCTGAAGGCAGATGCTTAACCAAGTGAGCCACCCAGGCACCCCCCTACATTCCTTTTTCTTTCATGTATTTACAGAGCTGCTGCTATATGCCAGGTACTGTTCTAGGACCTGGGGAGAGAGCAAAGAACAAAAACAGACATGAGAGTTACTCATAGTGTCTAGAACTTAGATATGCGACCTATATGTTAAAAGCCTAGGTGCTACTTTGACTGAGAAAAATGTTATTTAACCTCCTATCTGTAAGATTGGAAGAAAGGTAGAACCTATATCACAGGGATGCTGTAAGTCAGATTAAATAGTATAAATTTAGAATAATGGTATCAATGTGCTGAAGGGGTGAAAGCTTGAACAACTGGGTGGATTAATAGAGCAGCTAACAAGATGGGAAAGCTAGTCAGTTCAATTTGAGATACCAGATGGAGAAGTCAACTAGACCATTGGATATAGAGATGGAAAACTGGGTAGAAAAATCTGGACTAGAGCTAAAATTTGGAAGTAATTTATATGTAGCTATCAAAACCTTGAGAATGGATAATATTGTTAAGGAAAGCTAGGGCTTTTAAGTATCCGAGGAGAGGTATTAATTGCCTATTCTTTAAGAAGCAGAGTAGTATAATGGAAGGAGCACACTGTTTAAAATAAATCTTTATCTCTTATGTTCAAATTTACCCATCTGTAAAATGGGAATAGATAACAATTCTCCCATGTGGTTGCACCTTCCTTTATTTTATTACATGGTACTGCATTTTTATTGTTGTTTATAAGAATTTGTTCAAACTACAGGGTAAAAAGTGCTTTTTCTGCATCTTCAACAGCCAAATAAGACAGCACGTATCAACTCTACGTATATTACATGCATACACACCACAACCTAGGTAGTTTGTATTTTTTGTCATTAAAGATGAAGAACTCAAGCACTGAGAAGTTTACTTATCTAACCAAGGACACAGAGATAGTAGAACCAGTTTGGCACTCAGTATATGTTAATGGGTAAACAAATCATAATAAAAGCGCGTATTCTAGTTTCCCCTCTTCCCAAGTGTCCTTCTGGAATTGTGCTTGATGAATAATAAGATTATAGACAATCACTGCCCTTGAGTTGTTAACATTTCTTCCATTTTCCCTAATTTAGTTGAGACTGTTTTACATTTTAGTCAGCGAGATTAACCGAGAAGCTCTTTCAGGTAGGGAATTATGTCCTGTACATTTTGGTGTTCCATTGTCGAGTCATTAAGCGTAATGTGTATAGTCATTCTTAAAAACAAAAACTCCGTTCCCCTTGTGACACCCAAGAAAGGAGGTGGTGTGGCTGGCAGTCCTAACACAGGTGTTAGAATGGAGGACTGGGAATTAGGAACCCTGAGTCTTGGATGCTAGTTCTTCAGTTAACTGTGCTCATTCACCAAAAATTTCGTAAGCACCTTCCACAAGCCAAGCACTGTGCTAGGCCATGTGCCCTTGGGTACGTCTCCAGGTCCATTTAAGGAGGAGGATGCCTTCCTTGCCCTGCAAGGGTTCTGAAGCGCTTCATTAAGGAGGAGATTTGGCGGAAGGGGAGCAGGCGGGCCAGACGCTGCACTCAACGCCCCTCCTTCCCGGCAGCTCCAGTTTCGGGTTCTCCCAGGAGACTCCGCAACCTGAGAAACTACATCCAAGATGGCGCCGCCGGGCACTCCCGGCTCAGCCACCATCTTCTCTGTAGTTCCCGAGCGGGGCAGGCGCAGTGCGCCTGCGTGGCCCCGGTATCCTCAGCGCGCCTGCGCGGCCGCAGAGCCTTCCCCGCCCCTCTCGCAGCCGCTACCGCTGCCGCTGCTGCACTGCTGGCGGGTACCCGCGCCTCAGGTGAGTGAGCGCCTCAGCCCGGCCTGTTGGGGACGCGCGGCGCTGCCTGCGGGGGTGTCGCTCTCCCGGCTCTCTCCCGCGCCTCATCTCCGCGGCGCGCGGGGGCCCGGGGCTCGCGCTGCCAGCCTTCGCCGAATCTCCGACGCCGTCCGCGGACCTGGCTCAGCCCGGCCTCCCTCAGCTGCCCCCAGTGCCCGGGCTTCGGGGCCCCGCGACGAAGCCGCCGATGACAGCGTGCGGACGGCGAGGGCCGAGCCTCGGGGCGCCCGACCCCTCGGTCTCAGGGACGTACCTCAAGCGCGCCCCCCTTTCCTGCTCCTGCCGTACAGGCAGCAGAGCTCTGTGGGCCTCGGGTCGGGCGTTCTCCTACCCCGCACGTCCCGAAGCCGGGGGTGGGGGGGTGGGGGGGGTGGAAGGTGGGCCGGGGAGGTCGCCCGTGCGACCTCGGTGCAGCGAGGAGTACCCTCAGGCTGGACCCCACGACGACCCTGTGCGGGAGGAGCTTCTAAGCCCCACTTTGCAAATGAGGAAACTGAGGCACAGAGGTGAAGTGTTTGCCCAAGGTCATGCGCTTGGTAGGGGCAGGGCTAGATCTTGAACTCAAGGTCTTGGGCTCTCAGGCCGGTACAGTTGGGATTTGATCTTGTACCTTTAAAATTTTTTGAAACTTCCTTCTCTGGAGTTGCTTCTTCAACGTCATGAAGGTAGGCTGTGAAAACAGTATCTTGTTGGAGTACAATTGAGGTGTTACTGTAATAATAATAATAATCGTAGTAGTATGTGTTGATAAGAGGTCACGTTCCTCCAAGGCTTACTGTGTGCCAAGGATATTACTGAACATCTTATGATGATTATCTCACCTAATACCTTAGCATTTCCCAATCCAGTGCATCCCCCTTATTTTTCATGCAGCTTTTTTTTCCCCTCTGCAAAGCTGGCCTCCATGTCACAGGTAGACAGATTAGAACCTCGTGGCTTAGGAGGTAGGGAAGCTTTTCCATATTACCTCACTGGCGGAACAGGGATAAGCCTGGTCTCCCCGCATCCAAATTTTACCCCCAGCCTGGGCCCCCAGAGGATATATAATTTGTCTTCCTTTTCTGGCTGCCGGGAGAGCAGGACTGGCTGGATCTGGAGGTGACAGAGCAAATTTGGCGAGCACTCACCTCATTTGGGTGCTATTTTTTTTTTTCCTCTGTTCCAAACGCTGGGCTTGAGCATCTCAGTATTTAAAACAAAGTAGCAAGAGAAAGAAGGCATTGACAAAGTGGTGGTGAATATAAGAAACCTCCATGATTTAAAGCCCCTAAGGAACAGCTGTAAAAATATGTGAATGTTTCTTCCCCAAAATAACTAGCTCAAAAGTGTCGATTTTTTCTCCCTTAGCAAATCTTCCTACACACTTCAGAGCTCCATTAACTCATCACCTTTTCTGTGAAGCCTTCCTTGCTTGATTTTTCCAATTAAAATTATACACGCATACACAGTAGGGTAGAGGCTTCAGTCTTACCCTCAGGACTGTTAGCTCTTTGAGGTCAGGAGTCATCTTTGCAGTCCCAAGTGCTGGGTTCATAGTAGGCCCTTGGTAAAGATTCTGTGAATTTCCACTGCTTCTTTTCATTACTCAGTGTGATGTTTCCCTGCTGCCCTTCTGTTCCTCCTTCTTGCCCTTCAATTTCTCTTTGCTGTACTTTCCTTTAGAATCAACTTCTGGTTGAATCTGACCTGCCACTCAGAAGTCTCCATTCCATCCTGTTTCTGTAAACAGAAACCCAGATAAGGGTTTTGCACCAAGAAGCCTCTTTATCCCCAACTGTAAATAGTAGATTTGGGGATAAATAGGCTTCTTGGTATATGCCACTTAAGTGTACAGGGCAGTTTTTATTTGCATGCTGAAGTAAGGTAATCTGAGGCTTATGGCCTTGTAGTCTATCCCTAGATACATGTGAGAATTTTTACATTCTTTTGCCTTATGTGACTGAAAGTATGCCCAAAGGGCTCTAAGGGAGGCAACAGATCTATGGATAGGTTTTCTACATAAATGAAGCTTTTTAAAGAGTTTTTCTAAATAACTTTCTGCAAATATATCAAGCTGTTATTGTATGTAAGGCATGATATAAGATTTTCAGTTGAATAGGGGGATCCCTGGGTGGCTCAACGGTATAGCACCATCTTCAGCCCAGGACCTGATCCTGGAGACCCAGGATCGAGTCCCATGTCGGGCTCCCTGCGTGGAGCCTGCTTCTCCCTCTGCCTGTGTCTCTGCCTCTCTCTCTCATGAATAAAATCTAAAAAAAAAAAAAAAAAGATTTTCAGTTGAATAGATGATGATCCTTGTTAAAGTTACTAGCTAGTTACTAGCTAACTGGGGAAACACCATATCTGGCTGTAACTCAAGTCTAAAAGTTGCTATAATAGCATTATAAACAAGCAATATGACAGTATAATGGGACATTTCTTAAAATCATACACAGTTGAAGTTGGCAGGAAGCATCAAGTCATTGAGTCTTTTTTGCTTTTGTGGACCTCATCCTGAGAAGTGAACTTGTCCAAGGTCACAGAACCGGGGCTACAACTTGGAAATTCTAGGTTTTTATTCATTAATTAGTGAATTCATCCTTATATCAACCAGCAAGTCTATTAAAATTCCATTTGTGTGCTTAGAACAGAGGTGAGGAAGAGAAACAAAAATGATTCATGTCTTTAAGGAGCTTTGCTGGGGAATAGTAAAGAACTGTTAATTGTTAACTATAATTGTGTGGTGGAGGAACTAGGTGTGTCACAGGAGTTGGGGGAGAGGCAAGAGGGATCAGCATGAGCTGTGGTAATGAGAGCACTTTGGGGAGGAGTTAGGACTTTCTGGGCTTTGACAGGTTGATAGGGTAAGAATTAAAAGGACAAGGAAAGGATTTTGAAGTAGCATGGTGAAACCCTGTTTAAGAAAATAGTAAAAAAACAAAAACCAACCAACAAACCTGGCTTGACTGGATTATAATAGTGGTTCTCTACCCTGAGTGTGCATTAGAATTACCTGAAGAGTTTAAAACTGATTTTAGGGGGTGCCTCGCTGGCTCAGTCAGTAGAGCATGCGACTCTTGATCTTGGAGTCATGAGGTCAAGAAACACTGGGCTAAAAAAATAAAAAATAAAACCATGTTGTGGGGGACCCTACCTCCAGAGTTTCTGATTTAGTAGGTCCAGAGTGGGGCCTGGAAATTTGTATTTTTAACAAGTGCTCCGGTGATGCTGATGGTTCTAATCTAGGGACGACACTTGGAGAATTTCAACTGGATTAGAAAGTTGAGAATCTAGAGTCAAAAACTCTCAAAGAATTTATTCCAGAAAAGTATAAAAATGTGTGTTATATACCAGGAGAGGAAAACTCTGGAAAGATACATTCCAAACTGTAATAGTAGTCACTTCTGGAAGTAGTATTTAGGGGATTGGAGAATTCACTTTGTATTCTATACCTTTTCTATCTTATTTTTGCATTGTTCATATATTCCTTTTGTATTTTAAAAAAGGAAGAGTCCTTTTTGAAGATATAAATGGATTTAAAAAGAGCTTGCCGAAGTAATCTAGTGTCATACAGTAAACATATTTAGACGGAATGCCAGATGCTACTAGGTTCTGGAAATACAAAACCTTAGCTAAAGTTTGCAGTCCAGTCATAGAGATGGGCAGATAACAGTTCTACATGGTATCATGTGAGCTTCCTAAGAGCAAGGACAAGAGTCTAGTCTAGCTTTGTGCATGGCAGCTGATAAGCATTTGGTAAATGATGAGTGAATGAGCAAATCCAGGCAAGAAGTGAGGACAGAAAGAAAAAGAAGAGGCAAATGGGAGATTCTGGAAGAAAAATTGGCAAGCCCGAACAGGGATGATAAAAGGAAAATGTGTGTCAAGGACTTCCAAATCCAAAGATTGATAACATTTTGACTGGGTTTACTGCAAAACTGGGTGTCAAGTTTTCTATTCTGAAAGACCTTTTTAAATCAAGCCCCCTCCCGTTTTTAAAAGACACACAAAAACTTAACCTAGATTGAGTGTATTTACCACATTTCAGAGCTTTCTTTAGTAAATGAAAATTTTTAGTTTTTTCTTCTAAGGTTTTATTTATTCATGAGAGATACAGAGAGAGGGGGCGGGGCAGAGACAAAGGCACAGGGAGAAACAGGCTCCCTAGATGGAGCCTGATGTGGGACTCCAGGACTCCATCCCAGGACTCCAGGATCATGCCCTAGGCTGAAGGCAGGTGCTAAACCACTGAGCCACCCAGGGATCCTGAAAAATTTTAGTTTTAATCACAATGCTAATTCTGTTGGATTTATCATATTTATCTACAATTTTGCCATCATTTGTTCTTTTATTAATGTAAAATTAAGACATGTGGAGGATGTTTTAAATACCATGCAAAAATGAATAGTATTGTATCTTCATCTTATTTCTTCAGTGAAGGGATTCTGTCATGTTTTCCATAACGCCTTACAGAGCTTGACATATTATCAGTCCTAGATAAATATATATTGTTCATGGCTGAATGGGGTGTACTTTGAAGGTAATATGGCTTCACTGCATTCTGTGATGATTTCTATATAAACACTAATTACATTACCAAACAGGCTATGCTATTAAACTTGGTAAAGAGCATATGATATGGAGTAGGTGTTTCCCCCAGCTTTTTTTTTTTTTTTAAGATTTTGTTTATTTATTCATAGAGACACACAGACAGAGGGGCAGAGACACAGACAGAGGGAGAAGCAGGCTCCATGCAGGAAGCCCAATGTGGGACTCGATCCCAGGTCTCCAGGATCACACCCCAGGCTGCAGGCAGCGCTAAACTGTTACGCCACCGGGGCTGCCCTCCCCCAACTTTTTGTTTGAAGTTTGTACTTTTTATCTTTCTCAGAGATTTAATATAGAAAATGAAATTTCATTTCCCAAGTAAAGGGGTGGCTTCCCCCAGGCTTTGGCTACATTATTTGACTATAGTTCCCTCACCACTTAAAAAATGTCCACATTCTAGTTTGAGTTTTCAGTTGATCAAGTATAAATTTCTGATACAGCCATTCTTTATACTTTATTACCTATTATTTTATTTTTTGTTGTTACAGGTTTGCAGTATCTTTTTAAAGGTAATGGTGTTTCAGGCCTGGGGCCATAGTTATTCTGTTGTAGAAACTGTGAGTTTGATAGCCTAAGCCCTCATTAATGCAATAAATCAGGGTAAAGTGCTTCCTATTTATAATAATATAATGATAAGGTTCAAAGTCTTGTCATCTTTTCATTTAATTGGTAATTGTTGGGATGCCTGGGTGGCTCAGTGGTTGGGTACCTGCCTTTGGCCCAGGACATGATCCTGGAGTCCCACGATCTATGGATGAAAGTTGAATACTTTTTTAAAATTATGAGATTTTAGCTCTGAAGCTGTTTTATGTGAAACCATAATACTTGGCAGATAGAAAAGAGGGGAATCAGGCTATTTTCTCTTTATTTCGGCAGTTGAGAAAGCTCTGGACACAGGGCCTTTCCTGCCATTCTTCAACTTTTGTAGATACTGCTTTTGAGTCTTCGTGTTGGGACATAGTTTTAATATAGTATTGACTAAAATATAACTTTGAGTGATTATATCGAATAGGATAGATTGCTTTTCAGATACATCCAGGGTACAAAGCTCTTTTATTCATTAAAATAATAGTGATAATAATAATAATACCTAAACTTTGTATGGTACTTTTTAATTTTCAGAATTTTTTGGTCATTTAGATCCTGGTAAACTCTAGTAGCCAAACCTGAAAAATTAAGCAGAATTAATGATGAGCTGGCATCATGTAGAAAAAGTTGTCTGTAGAGGCCTGACCAAGCTCTAGATGCAGGATGTTCAAGTTCAGATCCTTCTGCCTGGTTCAAATTTTAGCAGTGTGGCTTTCTACATATTGCAGAACCTCTCCAAGCTTCAGTTTCTTCATCTGTAGAGTGGGGGAAGATTATAGTACCTATCTTAGAAGTGGGTTGGGAGATAAAATGAAACAATGAATGGATAAAGTGCTTATCCTAGTTCAGTGTATTCGGTTAGTATGAGTATTGGGTTACCACATCTTACAGCCCTTGTTTGTCCTTTATCTCCTTGCAGGCTGTCTTAAAGAACCAATTGTTGCCAGGGTTTCTGTCTTAAAGCTGATAGGAATCCAGATCCTGTCCCAAGAGCATGTACTAGAACCTTGGCAGCAGTAGTTTTCCTAGTGTCCTGAGTTGGATCCCTAAAGAGTGGAAAACAGAAGGTAGTGCTTCTGTTTCTAGAGTTACTTTAGTGTAACCACTATGTTAGAGCTTCAGCTGGTTGGTGGGTGTCTGGGATTAACAAGAAGGCCCCTACATGGGTGTTGCTCTGTTCTAGTAGTTATCTGTACCAGTGCCCTGGAATGAATAGGATGATTATACAGCTCAGGCTCAGATTCCCAGCTTGGCAGTCTCTGCAAACCTCCTGTTTACCACCTGCTGCCATGCCAGAATTTAGGAGTGACACAACAGGAAGGTAGGGCTGTTTTAAGGGGTGCTGCTGTTTGCCTTTCAGAAAAATTCAAGGTGCAAGGACGGCCCTTCCAGGGGTGTTTCTGTTAGAATGAGGGTCTATGAGCATGCTTTACCAGCTGCTTTTGACCACTTTTCCCCCCTACCTTTGCTTATGCGATAGCATCTCTGAGGGTATTTCTTTTGCTGGAGAGTAATCCAGACTGCTTTATGTAGTAAAAAGGTCAGTGAGCTGTGTTATAAAAAGTCATTGTTTCTTCCATGGAGCTGGGTGGCTTAGGGCTTGTTTTTCTGACTTTCTGTAGTCTCCTGAGACAGTTTCCTTTCCTAAGGGTCCCCAGGGGATAGCAGTGAAACCAACATCCATTACTCTAGACACTAAAGGAGGTACTTAAGTCAATAGCTTTATGATTAGATTAATTCAGGCTTTAACCCTGGCAAAACTTAAGAGCCAAGTCATCAGATAATTGTGCTTCTTATAGACTGACGTATGGAATTTAGCCCAGTCCTTTGTGATATCTTTCAGAGCCTAGACTAGGAAACCAGGTGCTAGTCCCAGCCCCACACCCAGTTCGTCATGTGAATTTAGGCAAATCACTTAAATTTCTAGACCTCTTTTCTCATCTGAGGTTGAAGGCCTGACTGTAGACTACTGGTTCTCAGCCCTAGCTGCATGCAGAATCACCCATGAAACCTTTTTTTTCTTAAGGATTTTATTTAGTTATTTGAGAGAGAGAGAGTGAGCATGCAAGTACCGAGAGAAGCAAAGAGAAAGGAAGAGAGAATCTGAAGCAGGGCAGCCCCGGTGGCGCAGCGGTTTAGTGCTGCCTGCAGCCTGGGGCGTGATCCTGGAGACCCTGGATCGAGTCCCACGTTAGGCTCTCTGCATGGGGCCTGCTTCTCCCTCTGCCTGTGTCTGCCTCTCATTCTTCTGTGTCTCTATGAATAAATAAATAAAATCTTTTTTAAAAAAAGAGAGAGAGAATCTGAAGCAGATTACACACTTAATGTGGAGCCCAACGCAAGGCCAGATCTCATGAATACAAGATCACGACCTAATGCAAAACCAAGAGTCAGGGCAGCCCTGGTGGCTCAGTGGTTTAGCGCCACCTTCAGCCCAGGGTGTGATCCTCGAGACCCAAGATTGAGTCCCACGTCAAGCTCCCTGCATGGAGCCTGCTTCTCCCTCTGCCTGTGTCTCTGCCCTTTCTCTCTCTCTCTCTCTCTCTCTCTCTCTGTCTCTCATGAATAAATAAATAAAATCTTAAAAAAAAAAAAAAAAAAACGAGTCGGATGCTTAACCAAAGGCATCCCCCCCCCCCATGGAATTTTAAAAACAATACTTGGGCCTTACCCTTGCCCAGTTAAATTGTATCTTTAGGGTTAGAGCCTAGGTATTAATGTTCTTCAAAGCTTCCCAGGTCTTGCTAATAATGTGTAGCTAAGAGAAATACTAGATAAGATGACCACATTTTATTTTATTTTTAAGATTTTATTTATTTATTCATGAGAGACACAGAGAGAGAGGCAGAGACAGAGGCAGAGGGAGAAGCAGGCTCCATGCAGGAGCCCGATGTGGGACTCGATCCCATGACTCCAGGATCACGCCCTGAGCTGAAGGCAGATGCTCAACCACTGAGCCACCCAGGCATCCCAAGATGACCACATTTTAAACAAGTATGTCATTCTGTTCTTCAGGAACCTTTACTGTCCATATAGTAAAGTCTGATCCATATGTTGTGACCAGCTTATCTTCTTTCCAGCTACATGGTTCTTGTCTCCTGGATATGTTGTTCACATTTCTTTCTTTCCCAACCTGATATGCTCACATGGAATGTCCTTTCCTCCCATTCATCTGTGCAAAACATATCCATTCAGGGTCCATCATTGTTACTTCCTATGGGATCACCGCAGTCCTTATTTATTTCTCCTACCTCTGCACTGGTTCCAGACTTCATTAGCTCTGAATGCAGTGAACACTAGGTGCAATGTAAGACATGATACTCAAGCAATATTCTTTTTGGAGCATAGGACACATGGAAATACCACTGGTTTGACTTTGATGCTTTAATAGCATTGACGCTATTAAAACATCTGTGGGTATCTTGTATTATTGGCTAAATCATTATGTGTGTATATCTTATAACTATCAGTTAATGGGTTGCTATCTATGACCTGCTCCAATGGGCATTTATAGCTTTATCTTCTATTACTAATAGGAAATTACTCTCTTGCCAAGCTGGGACATTTTCCAGCAGACCTATGCTTTCTCATCTTCTTGCGTTTAAGTTCTCCTCCCTTTCTGGAATTTCTTTTTCTATTCTTCTCTCATTCCCACCTATAAGAAATGAATCCTTTCTTCAAGATCCAGTTCAAATATTACCTCCTCCATGAAACTTTTTCTCAACACCCACAACCTGCATTAACTGACCTTTGCCCTAAAGCTCCATAACCTTTAGAACAGTGGTTCTCAAGTTGGGGGCGATTTTGCCCCCCAGAGGACATTTGGCAATATCTGGAGACATTTTTGGTGGTCACATTGGTTTGAGGAGGGTGCTACTGGCTTCTAGTGGGTAGAGGCCAGAAATACTGCTAAATATTCCACAATGCCCAGGACAGTCCCCCCACAACAAAGAATTATCTGGCCCACAATGTTAGTGGTGTTGAGGTTGATTGGGAAACTAACTGCTTTAGAGTTTGTCCAGTTCACAGGCTCATGTTTATAGTGCTTTGAACTGCAGTGATTTGTTTATAGACTTAATCTCCCTTATTCAGTGGACTTAATAGTTGAAGGTGAACTCAGTCCCAAACCTTTGCTTTCTTGTTAACTTCATAGGATGGAATCCTACAGCCTGTGGCCTGATCCTAACTGCTCAGTGTAATTTAGGGCCATAGATAAAAAGAGGTCTTCAGCGTGGGGTGGATGCAGTGAGGCAGTCAGCTAAATTTCTCTCCTTTTCACCCTCCAGGTCTTTTTTTTTTTTTAAAGATTTTATTTATTTATTCGTAGGAGACACAGAGAGAGAGAGAGAGGCCGAGACACAGGCAGAGAGAGAAGCAGGCTCCATGCAGGGAGCCTGATGTGGGACTAGATCCCGGAACTCCAGGATCACGCCCTGGGCTGAAAGGCAGGCGCTAAACCGCTGAGCTACCCAGGGATCCCCACCCTCCAGGTCTTTTCGTCTGTAAGAACCTGGGAGGCCATGTGATACAGGGGCTACAGGGCATAGAGGGAACAGTTGGGGTTCAGTTCTAGCTACTGCATGTATTAGTTGTGTTGTATTGCTCAGTCCATTTCACTTCTTTCAGTCTCAGTCTCTTCATCTACGGACATAGGGATGATGCTGGTGTACTGGGGCTTTATTTCACAGTAATACTTCACATTTTTTACATTTAACCTCCAATAAGATGTTAAATGTAAAGGTGCTTTCTAATTGTGAGGTGCTATAATAATTACTCATTCAGACAGTGGTTTATATGTAAAAAGAAAGGATGTGAGTCAGCTTGCTGTAGAAGCACTGCTGTCTACCTTCTCACTTCCTGCAGTCTTTCAGTCATAACTACTTCAACACCAGCTGACCCCTTCCAGCTCATTCTCCTCAGGAAGCTTCCTTTGTTGCCTTCATTCTGTTTTGGTTGCCTGTGTGCAATCTTGCCAAAACTAAAGTGATCGACTCTGCCCTTAGAATACAAACCAGTGACCTGGTGTCAGTACATCCTAGCAAAGCCTGATGAAGACCAGACAAATTACCATGGTCATGGGGAAAACTACAAAACAAGACCGCATATAGTTTAGAAAGCCAATACGATGTGTAGTCCCTTATTGTCTTTTTCAAGTAACAAAGCAATGTTTTCAAGCACTAGAAATCTTCGTGAATTTTCTCTTACTAAATAGACACAGTGCCAGGTACGATAAAAGCCTGAGAGTTCCATGCCCCTGGGATCAGGCCAGGTGCACCTTTCTGCTGATACGCTGAATGAGTGGGCTAGTTGTTGAATTTCATCAAGTTGATAACGGGGGGTGTGGATCTCTTAGGATTGTAGTAAGAACTGAAGAGTTGGGGAGTGGGGAGCATTCATTCTGGGAAATAAAGTACTACATTAAAGGGAGCTTCTGAGTCGCAGAATGTCGGTCCTATCAGGAACTAAAAGGTCATCCTACCTTGTATTTTCCCTTGACTAATGAGGGAACTAAGGCCAGGAAAGGGAAAATGCTTTGTCTGGTGCCACTCAACTCAGCAGGGGCCTACCTAGGTCCAGAGTCCACATTTGATGTGTTTATGGGCTCTTTCCCAAACTGGAAGGATGTGGGCATCCATTTTTTCCTGAGTGAACAATGTTTGTACTATACTGTTGGACTTTAAACTGTGTTCTGTGGAGCCCTGGCGGTCTCATCACCACTTCAGGCAGAGCTTGTATACTTTTCTCTGTTTTCTTTTTCAGAGTTTTGATGCAAAAATTAAATCTGTAGTCTTGATAACTTTAAGGGCCGTCTCAGTGCCATCTCTGAGTATCCGAGAACACTGGTGTCTCTCTGGTCATCCTGGGAACATTTTTGCTTGCATTTCAGTTCAGAAATCCCAGTTTCTGTATTTCTGCAGAGTGATACACATAGTCATGGGCTTTTTAGCGTGGAGAACTGAACCTTATTTTTCCTAGACTTTCACTGTCAAAAGATAATAGTCCTTCCTTTGTGTCTTACTGGTTCTGCTTTCTTGCTTTCTTTAAAATATTGTATTTATTTGAGAGAGAGTATATGCACTCTAGTGAAGGGGAGAGACAGAGGGAAAGAGAAAGAGGCAGATAACCTTAAGCAGACTCTACACTAAGTGGAGAGCCTGATGCTGGGCTCCATCCATCTCATGACCCTGAGATCATGATCTGAGCTGAAACCAAGAGTTGGATGCTTAACCAACTGAGCCACCCAGGTGCCCCCTGGTTCTACTTTCTTTCCCATCACTAAGTTGTCTTTGAGAAGAGCCTAAGGCCTATAGCTCCTCCTTACCTCTAGTTTGGTAAGTAAGCACCTGTGGATTTTCTTCATTAACTCACTCTTGCCTATGCTCAGGTCTCTTGGAGATCCAAATATTAATTTTGACTCTATACATTGATATTTTTCATCAATTTCTCTGTTAGTGCTTCTTAGCTCCATTGGACTATTATTCTTTATCCTTCTAACTGAAAACTTTGGTAAAATCTGACTCTTTTCTGGCCATATGCTATTTTTTCCAACATTGTATCCCAGATCTCCCTTTTTCTTTACATCTGTGATTCAAGTAGCATGATCACACTTGTCACCTTTCAGCTGGATTTCTGTAGCAAAGTACTAAACTCTTCTCTTTCTCTAGATTTCCCTTCTAGTTATTCTGAGCAGTTGAATCTTTTAAAAATCCCATTTAATTTACTGAAATCCTTTTGGGAAAAAGGCAGGATGAAATTAGATAAATAGAGTCTTTCTCTACCCCATCCTCATCTCTATTAAGAATTGTTGCTGAGGGCAGCCCCGGTGGCGCAGCGGTTTAGCGCCGCCTGCAGCCCAGGGCGTGATCCTGGAGACCCGGGATCGAGTTCCACGTCAGGCTCTCTGTGTGGTGCCTGCTTCTCCCTCTGCCTGTGTCTCTGCCTCTCTCTCTCTCTCTCTCTCTCTCTCTCTCTGTCTCTATGAATAAATAAAATAGTCTTAAAAAAAAAGGAATTTTTGCTGATAATCAAGGTTTTCAGTTACCTCCTCAACTCAGATGTTCTCTCCTTGTCAGCTGATGAGGTCACATGCTGGATTGTCATCACTCTAAACTGATATACTAAGATCCTAAACAAGATCCCCAGGTGATTGTACACTGAGGTTTGAGGCACGCTGTTCTTTTTTTTTTTTTTTTTTTTTTTTTAAAGATTTTATTTATTTATTCATAGACACACAGAGAGAGAGGCAGAGACACAGGCAGAGGGAGAAGCAGGCTCCACGCAGGGAGCCCGACATGGGACTCGATCCCGGGTCTCCAGGATCACACCCCAGGCTGCAGGCAGTGCCAAACCGCTGCGCCACCGGGGCTGCCCGAGGCACGCTGTTCTAACAACAAACAAGAAATAGGTCTTGTTTCTGAAACAGGTTACCAAGTAATAGCTTGAATTTTATTTCTCTTCTCCTTCCTCATTCCATCTTCTGTCTTCAGCTGACTATTGAGATAGTTAGGGTTCTTGTCCTGAAATGGTGACTCAAACCTTCATTCTGGCTTCCAAGTCAGTGGTGATACAGGATTGCTCTAGGTTTCTGTTCCCTTTACTTGAAGGAGGTGCCCCCATGGATAGAGAGGAAGAAATTTGCCCAGGGTCCTACACCCAGTATATAGGGCTTGGCATAGACATTAGGATAGTGGGGAAAGGAAAGGTTTTTACATTCTTGCTATTCCTTACATAGATGGGAGATACTGGAAGAGTTACTTAACTTCTCTAAGCCTAAATTTATCATCTCTAAACTAAGAAATGCAAATATCTGCATATCTGCCTGAGAGGATTGTTAGGAGGATTAAATATAGGGTACTTAGAGTATAATTCCTGGCACAGAGTAGGAATTTACACTTTTCCCCTTTCACTCTAGCCATTTGGTACCAGGTTCACTGCCTCAGTTTGAGGATGGCTGGTTTTTACTTGTCAGCCCTCCTTCTGCCTCCTATAACTGGGAAAGAGGATGAACATTTTGTTATCTACTGCAGTTTATAAAATCCCTACCAGCTTTATAAGAATATTAGTAGCCCTGGGGTGCTTGGGTGGCTCAGTCAGTTAAGCATCCAACTCTTGATCTCAGCTCAGGTCTGGATCTTAGGGTGATGAGTTCAAACCCCACATTGGGCTCCACACTGGGCATGGAGCCTACTTAAAAAAAAAAAAAAAGAAAGAAAGAATATTAATAACCCTTATTACCAGGATAGGATCTGGCTGGCAGCCTTATCATTTATGCAGATGAGGGAACTGCAGGCCTTAAGGATCCCCAGGAGGGAGCCAGGCTGTGTAGCTAAGAGATCTGGAGATGGAGTTTTCCACCATGTGATCTTAGTCCTTATAAGTGTTATAAAATTGCTCATTGTCAAGGGCTTGGGACAGTGAGAACTGAGCAAAAATTGAATCTCTGGAGGAATGAAGTAGGTCCTCTATAACAGAGAAGGTAAACATCTACTGTCTTGTTGCCAATTTCCAAGTCACACTGAAACAGTTCGCTGTCCTGCATTGTCTGCATTGGGCCCAACTGATAGGGACAGGTTTCTCATTTAATTTGTGCCCTTATTTAAGTGTTTCTCCTGGCACAAACATTGCATTTTTTTCCATCTTTACAAAATGCATGGGAACATTAGGTCAATGCCAGTCACTTTGGAACTGAGGGCACCTCTGGCTTTCTTCTGGCCCTGAGGCTCCTTAGGGATCTGCAAGAGTTACATTTGAATAATTAACATCTTGAAGGGTCCTGCTTTCAAGTGAATGAATTAAAGTAGGGAATAAAGTGGGTAGATTGGAAAATAATTTCAGGAAATAACCACTTTACATGGAAAAAAAGGATAAGTGGAAATAGACTAAAATGTTAAACAGTGGTTGTCTTTAAATGGAAAGACTGTGAATAAAATATCTTTTCATTATTCTGTGATTTCACATTTTCTAAAGTGAGCACATACTATTTTTATAATAGGAAAAAGAACTTTAAAATTGACATTTTAGGGCAGCCCCGGTGGCACAGTGGTTTAGCGCCGCCTGCAGCCCAGGGCATGATCCTGGAGACCTTGGAACGAGTCCCACGTCAGGCTCTCTGCATGGAGCCTGCTTCTCCCTCTGCCTGTGTCTCTGCCTCTCTCTCTCTTTCTCTCTGTCTCTATGAATAAATAAATAAAATCTTTAAAAAAAAGATTTAAAAAATAATAAAAAATAAAATTGACATTTTAAGTTACTGATGAACAGTGACATCTAAATGAAAAGTAACTATGGTTTACTGTGTGATTAATAAGCACACAACGAGGGGGGTACCTCAGTGGCTTAGTCGGTTAAGCATCAGGCTTTTGGTTTTGGCTCAGGTTGTGATCTCAGGGTCGTGAGATGGAGCCCTGAGTGGGGCTCTGCACTCGGTGAGAAGTGTGCTTGAGATTCTCTCTCTTTCTCCCTGCCCCTCCTGCTCTTGCTCTCTCTCTCTCAAATAAATAAATCTTTAAAAATAAAAATGAAATAAGTACACAATGAGTATAGATCCCAGTTAGGCCAGTATTTTGGGTCAAAGTGGTATTGGTTTGGGGGGGTTGTTTGTTTTACCTTTTTTTTTTTATTTCTTTATTTTATTTTTAAGATTTTATTTATTCATAGAGACAGAGAGAGAGAGAGAGAAGCAGAGACACAGGCAGAGGGAGAAGCAGGCTTCATGCAGGGAGCCCAACACAGGACTCGATCCCGGGTCTCCAGGATCACACCCCAGGCTGCACGTGGTGCTAAACCGCTGTGCCACTGGGGAAACTTTATTTATTAGAGAGAGAGAGAAAGAAAAAGAAAAAAAACAAGCATGGGGAGAGGGTGAGGGAGAAGCAGGCTTCCCGCTGAGCAGGGAGCCCAACATGGGGCTCGATCGCGCCATCCCAGGACCCTGGTATTAGAGCTTGAAGAGAAGGCAGACACTTAACCAACTGAGCCACCCAGGCATCCCAGGTCAAAGTGTTATTGTAAGAAAGAATTGCAGGGCACACCAGGTGGCTGGCTCAGCAGTTTAGCGCCACCTTCAGCCCAGGGCCTGATCCTGGAGCCCTGGGATCAGGTCCCACATCCGACTCCCTGCAGGGAGCCTGTTTCTCCCTCTGCCTGTGTCTCTGCCTCTCTCTCTCTCTCCCTTTCTCTCTCTCTCTCTCATGAATAAATAAAATCTTAAAAAAAAAAAAAGAATTGCAGATGCCAGCTGAGATTTATGATGAAACATTCAAGCCACCTCATCCTCTTATGAAATGTACATGGTATAAAAACAAAATAGAGGGCAGCCCTGGTGGCGCAGCGGTTTAGCGCCGCCTGCGGCCGGGGGTGTGATCCTGGAGACCCGGGATCAAGTCCCACATCGGGCTCCCTGCATGGAGCCTGCTTCTCTCTCTGCCTGTGTCTCTGCCTCTCTTTCGCTCTCTCTGAATAGATAAATCTTTAAAAAAAAATTTAAAAAAAATAGAAATCCAGCTCTGGTCATTCAGCAGCTCAATTAAGTTTATAGGGTACCCAGGAACTGAGAAAAGAACCATGTTCTTTTGGAGGCTAAATGTCATCAGGCTTGTGCTCTGTTAAGTGGCACAGATGTTTGGAATGCTTAAGATTGGCATGTAGGGTCCATAGTTTGAGGAGTGTTTCTGCCTGGCATCCTCTGGGTTCTTAGAAGGAATGCTAAAAGGGCTTCTGTTAATCTGTTCTAATGTAGTCACAGTTCGAAGCAGAATTTATTTTGGTGTATTGGTAGCCTAGAATCCATACCCTCTTCATTGCTAAGTAAATCAAAGCCATGTAATCCTATGTCTGGAGGGAAAACCAAACATGAATTAATATAGTAGGCTAATATCATGAAGGCTTTTTTGATTTTCATCAATCAAAAGTAATTGTTCCTTCTTTGAACTATTATGGCCCTTCTTTTTGTCATTTTGTAGTTATAGATTGTTGTCATCTCTACCTTTTAGTAAGCTCCTGGAAAGCAGGGACCTTTTTTATCTTCCATAATGCTTTGCCCCTTGGGTACTCAATACGTGGTTGTTGAATGGCTACATCCCTAACTCACTGAATTAGCATTTTCCCTGACTGATGAGTTCATGACCAAGGCAAAGGGGAGGAAGCCTGGGGCTTTAAAGTCTGAATGGGAGTCACTTGTTTGCAATATCCAGTATTTGCAGCCTTTCTCCATGACTTCCTGTCCAATGGGATGGAGTAAAGATTTATGACTCATTACCCTGCTTCTTCCTCTCCAACTACCCTCTTCTCCTAGAACTCTTTCCTTGTCTTCTCCCTCTCTGCATTCGCTATCCTTTGCCATATAATGAATCATTCCAAAATGGGATTATTATCATTCGTACTTAAACGTGGGTCAGGAATTTAGGTGGTGGCTTGGTAGGGTGGTTCAGGCTCAGGGTCTCCAATGTGGTTGCAGTCAGATATCTCTGGGGCTGCAGTCATCTGAAGTCTTGACTGGGGCTGGAAGATCCATGTATAAGGTAGCTCACTTACATGGCTGGCAGGTCAGTACTGGCGAGATGGTTCCTCTCCACATGGGCCTCACCAGGGGGCTGTTTGAATAACCTCACAATACCATAGCTGGCTTCCCCAGAACTGATGAATGAAGACTATAATATCTTGAAGTAGAAGCTATGCTGTTTATGATGTAGCCTCAGAAGTCATATATTGTTGCCTCTGCTATATTTTATTAGTTATAGGCCATCTCTGGTTTATTTGGATTGGAAGCTACATGACTGCAAATATCAGAAGTTAAGGATCATTGGGTTGTTTGGATACCATCTTATCTTGGAAGCTGGCTTTCATACTCTCCAATGCTGTGATTCCACAAGTGAAGGCTAATGAGCTTAGCCTTGGTTCATCTCCCCACTTCATTCCCATTCCTAAATCAGAGCTTCATCCTAGCATTAGCCTTCAATTTTTTTTCCCTCTTAATCCGTCCTTCAAACTGTTGTTTCCTGAAGCATAGCATTGACCATGTTATTTATTTATTTATTTATTTATTTATTTATTTATTTATTTACTTATTTATTATTTTTTTATTCTCTTATTTATACTTCAGTAACTAAACTAGGCACTCCTGAAGGGGAAAGACTATTGTATGGATTATCTGTTGCTACAAAAAAATACTGCCACAAACTTACTGACTTAACACACAATGCATGTTTATTATCTGATAGTACCTAGGGGGTTGGGAATCTGGCATGGGTTGGCAGGGTCCTCTGTAAGTCTACAGTGAGGGCATTGGTCAGGACTGTCTTCTCAACTGAGGTTTGATTGGGGAACAGTCCACTTCCAAGCTCACATGGTTGTTGGCAGCAATCAGTTTTTGCAGGTTGTTGGACTGAGGGTGTTAGTTTTTTACTCTTTTGGCTGGAGGCTAACCTCAGTTCCTTGCCACATGGCCTTCTCACAGCATACCAGGTTTGCTTCTTTAGAGCTAGCAAAGGAAAGTGTCTTTCAGGAAGACAGATATTAAAATATTATATAATGTCATCATGTGCAGGTACTTGTGTACATTCCATCATTTGCCATTTTGGTTAAAAGCAAACCATGGGTCCCACTCACACTCAGTGGTAGGGAGGGGGATTATGCAAGAGTGTGAACTGGAGGCAAAGGTTATGAAGGCCACTTTTAAAGTCTGTCTGCCATGGCTGTTTGGTGTCCTGTATCTTCAGCATCCTGAGCAGTGCATGACACTAAGTATTTGAATGAATGGACATAGTGTGACTATTATATTTTCAACTTCTAATTTAAGCCTCTTTTCTTTTCTTCCTTCACTTCTGTTTCAGAGTTACTGATTTATTCTCGAGAATCTTCTACTCTCATCTGTCCCCATGGATGAACTCCAGGATGTTCAACTCACAGAGATTAAACCACTTCTAAATGATAAGGTAAAAACTACACTGTTTCACTAAAATATTTATGTCTTCTATGATTAGTTCATTTTCTATATTTTCTGAATAGTAACTAATTCAAAACATTCAACTTCACTTTCTATGGAAGAAATACCTTTTTTTTTTTTTTGGAAGAAATACTTTTAAATATATATATATATATTTTAAAGAATTTATTTATTTATAAATAAAGATGGATGAGGTTGGGAGAGACACGGAGAGAGAGGCAGAGAGAGAAGTAGGCTCCATGCAGGGAGCCCGATGTGAGACTCAATCCCAGGACCCCAGGATCACACCCTGAGCCAAAGGCAGACACTCAACTGCTGAGCCCCCCAAGTGTCCCTAAAAATATATTTCTTAACATTCTTTTTGATGTCTGTCCTTCCCTTTTTCTTTCTTCCTACTTGTTTTTTGATGGGCCAAATTCAATCAAGTGATCCTTGAGGTTTGCCTGTTTTACTGATAGAGACATTAAGGGGAAAAAATAGTATGACAGAGTTAGGCAGAAAGTATGAGAGTTAGGTTTGACTTAGAATCCAAGTGTCTTGACTTTCAGTTCTATAAAGAAAAATGAACGTCCATGGCTGGTGATGTACATAGGCTGTAATACTTTCCCTAAAGTTTGTCAAATCTGTGATGTGACCTTTCTGTCAACTTTGAGATTTTCATTGGGATATGTGGATATCCATAATACATCTCATTTTTTTTTTTCAATTTTTATTTATTTATGATAGTCACAGAGAGAGAGAGAGAGGCAGAGACACAGGCCGAGGGAGAAGCAGGCTCCATGCACCGGGAGCCCGATGTGGGATTCGATCCCGGGTCTCCAGGATCGCGCCCTGGGCCAAAGGCAGGCGCCAAACCGCTGCGCCACCCAGGGATCCCTACATCTCATTTTTATGTTAGTGTTAGAGAACAGTGAGCAGCATAGTTTACAGCCACCAGGATTCAGGGAGTAGAGAGTGGTGTAATGATAGGAGTTACCAAAAAGCTAAGAAAGGCTTATCCTTTCAACCCTCTCCCTCCCTATTGAGTAAATGTGCCTGATATTCCCTCTTTTCTACCCTGTGCTTTTGGCTTATTGTCATTCCTCCTATATTAAAATACTCTTGTAGCTTGGTGTGAATGAGCCCATGGCATTCTTCCTGGGGAAAGTATTGATAAAAAGCAAGAGTAAAGATGGATGAGGTTGGGATGGGGGTGCTACACCAGAAGATGCTGTTGCCCTTCTGGGGTTGTTCACTTAATGTGTGTTTATTAACTTGCTATTGAATGCCACCAGTTCCATTTTCATTCCTGCGACTTCATCTCTTTACCTGCATTCCTGCCCTTTTTTTATCTTTCACTAGTTTTTGCATTCCCCCTCATCAGGCTGCACACACTTTTTTTTTTAGCCCCCATTTGGTTTCTTCTGGTCTTTTCCTCATGTCTTCAGAAAAACCCTCCCCTTCTTAAATGTCTTTTGGTGCATGTGAAGGGTTGTCCCCAAAATGACATGCCATGAAGGAGGAAGGAAATAAAATCTGCATCTGTAGAGCTTATGTATAGCCACAGAAATGAATAGTTACAGGTGAGAGTAGGCAATTTAGCTTCAAGAAGGTAGAAATCTATCTTAAACCTGGCTGATCATCAGAATCAGCTGGGGAATTGTTTAAAAATACAGACTATTGGGATCCCTGGGTGGCGCAGCGGTTTGGCGCCTGCCTTTGGCCCAGGGCGCGATCCTGGAGACCCAGGATCGAATCCCACATCAGGCTCCCGGTGCATGGAGCCTGCTTCTCCCTCTGCCTATGTCTCTGCCTCTCTCTCTCTCTCTGTGACTATCATAAATAAATAAAAATTAAAAAAAAAAAAAAAATACAGACTATTGGGTCTCACTGTAGACCAACTAAATTGGAATGCAAGGGGAGAAGGACAGGACACACCCATACCTTTCTGTGATCAGTGGTCTTCAACTCTGGCTGCTCATAGGAATTATTTGGGGAGATTTAAAAATCACCAGTGATTTTATTTTTATTTTTTGGTAGATATTCTCCAAGATTCTGATGGAGTTGGTCTGGGATGTGGTTGAGCTTTTTAAAAAAAATCCCAAAGTTGGGATCCCTGGGTGGCGCAGCGGTTTGGCGCCTGCCTTTGGCCCAGGGCGTGATCCTGGAGACCCAGGATCGAGTCCCACATCGGGCTCCCGGTGCATGGAGCCTGCTTCTCCCTCTGCCTGTGTCTCTGCCTCTCTCTCGCTCTGTAACTATCATAAATAAATAAAAATTAAAAAAAAAAATATTATGAAAGCAAATTCTTTAAAAAAAAAAAAAAAAATCCCAAAGTTGACTGATGCCTAAAGTGACTCTGATTAGTCATTGTTGGAAACCTATGCCCTGATGTTTGAGGACTAGGGGACAAATAGGAGGAGGATCCTTCCTGGACCCTGGAAATTCACAGGATCCCTGAGTAGGCATGTTAAAGAACTGCAGGAGATAATCGACCACATATCTCATAAAAAAGACACCCGGAAAATGAAAGATGAATGAATGGGACCATAAAAAAAGCAGTGAATTAACTACTGGGTGGTCCCCCTTTCTTGAGGCCACAGTGATGCCTTGGCTGTGTCCCATGTGTGCCCAAGTGTTATATATGGAATTGTGCACATCCCTTCTCTTTAAACTCATTTATTGAAGCCTTCACCCCCTATGTTACTGTATTGGAGATAGGGCCCTTAGGAGGTGATTAAGGTTAAATGAGGTCATTTAACCATGGAATTGGGACTTGAATCCATTGGAATTGGTGGCCTTGTAAGAGGAAGAGAGATCTCTCTCACACACACCGCCCGCCCCTCCATGTGAGGACACAGCAAGGTGGTAATCATCTGAAAGCCAGGAAGAGAGCTCTCCCCAGAAACCAAACCCTGCTAGAATCTTGATCTTGGACATCCAGCCTCCAGAAATGAGAAAATAAATTTCTCTTGTTTAAGCCCCTCAGGCATCCCAAGCAGTCTAAGACACCAAGCAGTCAATGTCTCACTTCCTAACATCTGTTAGTTCCTTTTTGATGTGCCTGTGCTGTTTCTGTCCACTTCCCACGCTCCCTCTCTCTCCCTGAGACATGTTCCTATCCCTCACTATTCATGAGAGCTCCCATGCTCCAGCCCAGCTTTATAGAAGAAGATTGGCAAGAGGCCCTCTTTGGATGGTGGCATTCGCAAACATAGAGTTCCACTCCCTATAGTCCCCCTGCCCCAGTACATGAGGGCTTCTATCTTTACCCAGCAAGTGTGTGCTTCTGCATACATTGTGAAAGGTATGATGGTAATGCCCTTCATCAGTTATTTTATTTGATCCCCAATAGGCCAGTGGTACAGGGAGCACAGATCAGTTTGTTCCCATACTGCTGGTGAGAAGACTAAGGATGAAAAAGGTGAAGTAGCTTACTCAGATTGAGTACCAAAGAATGCTTGCTCTGGGGCAGAATTTTTCAGTCTTGGCACTGTTAATGTTTTGGACTAGATGATTCTTGTGGGGGACCATTGTGCATGTTGTAGGATGTTTAGCAGCATCCTTTTTCTCCATCCAGTAGGTGCCAGCATCTCTTAGTTGTGACAACCAAAAAGTGTCTCAGACATTATCAAGTGTCCCCTGGGGGCAGAGTCTTCCCAGTTGAGAACTATTACTATTGGGGTTAGGCCTCCAGAATAGGAGTAGAAGTCTTGAAGTTTTTTTGTTTGGCAGGAGTTTCTGTGGCCTATTCTGCTATTATTTTAATAAGCACCTCTTATATGCCAGGTGTTTTATCTACTTTCTCTCTCTTAATCAAAAATGTATCCTTTTTTTTTTTTTTTTTTTTTTTTAATTCATGAGAGAGACACAGAGAGAGAGGCAGAGACACAGGCAGAGGGAGAAGCAGGCTCCATGCAGGGAGCCTGATGTGGGACCTGATCCCGGGACTCCAGGACCACAAAGGGAGGTGCCCAACCGCTGACCCACCCAGTCATCCCAAAAATGTATGCCTTTGAAGTCATAGTATTATACCTCACTTAGAAGATGAAAATCTAACTGAAAATGACTTGCCTAGTCAAGGTGTGGCAGAGTCAGGACTGAAGCCCAGGTCTGTCCTGTTTTAAAACCTGAGGCTTTTCCACTATGCTGACCCCATCACCTCAGTGACTTGCTCTGTCTCTTTACGGGAAAGTCTAGCGACATACCAGTTCGCTTCATCTTTTTGTCCATTCTCACAGATGCACTCTTAGCCAGAAGATACTGCTGTACTCTTCCAGGCTTCAGGGGAGCCAGAGGACGTCTAGACCCAACCTGTTATGGAGAGATTTGTCCTGAGATGACTATAAGGAAGCATTCTCAAAATAGCTTTAACTGAGGCTTATGTTAACTCATCTCTTGTCATTTGTTGGTACTTTTCCCATTTAATTTTAGTGTGCTTGCAATTTTGTCTGTGGCTCAGATTTGTGAAGAAGTGGGTAATTTTGCCATGCTTGTTTTGGCTCCAATAATGAAAAGAAGCAACTGCCAGCACTTATCTTTGTTTTGAGGGGCAGAAATTTTCAGGCATATGAACTGATTTTTTAAAAATAGCTTTTAACTATTTTTATTTTTTTTCTTTTAACTATTTTTAGTGCATTTTCACAAATATCTTCCTTAAGTCTCCCAACCTCCTGTGAAATAAGTAGTTAAAGGTATTTTTTACTCCATTTTCCAGATAAGGCTCAGAGAAGTTATATGACTTGTCCAAAATTAGTGTCTAGTAAGGTGATGAAGCCAAGATTAGAACCCATATCTATTGACTTCATCCCAGATCAGTGGTTGAGGGCTCTTTACTCTATCTGCTGCCTCTTGCAGCTGGTCATTTCAACCTTCTCAACCAACAGATCTTGTAACAAGCAGGAGAATTGACCAATTTGTGATTCTTTTCCCTGACCTCAACTACATTAAAATATGTGCCAGAAAAAACTAGCAGAAAAATACAAAAACATTATTGATAGCAGCTATTTGTCAATCGAGAGATGATGAATGATTATAATTTTCTTTATACTTCTCTACAATGAGCATGTACCTTCTTTTTTGTAATTAGGAGACCAGAAAAAAAGGATTTGGTGTGGCATGAAAAATACTAAGCCTAGTGAAAGCCAAAGGGCAGTCTTGAGAAAATAAGTAGAAAGCCACCTTTGGCTTCTATAGAATTAAAGAAATGAGGAGGGGAATAACGGGAAGAATAGAAACAAGTTATTTACCTCTTTTTGGTTGTTAAAGTAGAAAGTGAGATAAACCCTTTTGTAGTTTAAAGTTTTCTGTCTCTTCTGGTGGAAATGTAAGCAGAGGAGAGAGAAAGGAGAAGCTGTGGGTGAGCATTTTTCTAACTTTTGGGACAATAGAGACAGCCAAAGGGGTTCGTGCCAGGTCTTTAAAAAAATTTTTTTTTAAAAAGAGTTACTGACATTTTCACTAAAG
The DNA here is from genome assembly GCF_053574225.1 of Canis aureus. Lineage (NCBI taxonomy): Eukaryota > Metazoa > Chordata > Mammalia > Carnivora > Canidae > Canis > Canis aureus. Next base: position 30,994,126 of record NC_135636.1, on the reverse strand, counting down.
AATATTATGTGTCAAGTGCTATATCTACTATGCACTGGAGGGTGGGTGTCCCTTTATGTGCTAAGAATTGTCACATGTTGTCAAAAATGGCCTAGATAGGACTGGAGCAGGAAGTGACTTCCCAAGCAAGTAATGGTGGTTCTGTGACAGAATACTGGCAGGCAGCTATGGGATCAGCAGGAGGTGGTGGAAGAAGCCTTAGCCACAGGATGCCTAAGGAGTTTTTAGTGCAGGGGGTCAATGACGCATGTCGTTAGCCTGATAGTATGTTATTTCAGAGAGGTTACTTTAGAATTGAAATTGTACCTTTTCACAGTCTGCAGATTATTATCTAATTGTTGATAGTTTTATGCAAGTATCTGACCTCTTTATAAATTTATGACACTAAACTGACACTAAATTTATGAAGTGTCAGTTTTTTAATTAGTATTTTTTAAAGATAATAATATAGATGGCATTTTCCTTTTTTAAAGGTTTTATTTATTTATTCATGAGAGACACAGAGAGAGGCAGAGAAGCAGGCTCCATGCAGGGAGCCCGATATGGGACTCGATCCCAGGGACTCCAGGATCATGCTTTGGGCCGAAGGCAGGCACTAAACTGCTGAGCCACCCAGGCATCCCTCTTGCCTTTCTTTATATCTGTTGTTTTCTGTCTTTTGAAACTATATATGCCTCTTGACTAGATCTCATGTTGGTAAACTGCATTTCTCTTTTCCCTAGCAATTACTTATATTTTAAATTCCCCCACCCCCTTCTTTTCATACTTCTCTTCGTTCATTGGTCTATTCTTGGTTGCTTCTTGCTTATTCTTCAGGCTTGTATTTGAGAGAATGACTTTTTAATTTACCTTCTTGAGCTGCTTCACTTACTTTCTACATTTGGCTGAGGCTACACCAGGAAATACTCCCTCTTGGTTTGCTTCTACGTACACTTCCCGAATAGCTTATCAGGATTTGTGTCTCTGTATTCTGCGACCAAGATTTTAGTTTCAGTCTAGAGAAATTTTTTTCTAATCTTTCTATATAATCTCTGAAGGAGCCTCCAGGAGCCCTGTAAGATTGAAGCCCTAATATCTGTTTTTACAACATTATATGTTATACCTCAAAAGATTAAGTGAATCTTTAAATCTTATATTACAAAATACCAAGTTACAAACATATTTTTGGTAGTATACCAAATGCTTTTTTCTAGTTTTCTAGCTACAAAAAGGGAGGTACTTGCTCATTATAGAAAAGTATAAAGAAAAATTATAATCATCCATCATCTCTGTTAACAACTGCTGTCATTCATGTTTTGGTATTTTTCTGCTGGTCTTTTTTGGTGCGTAGTTGAGGTCAAAGTGTAAAGACTATTTGTATCCTAATTTATTTTCATTTAATGACCATATCCTACTGAAACCATCTACCCTAGACCATGAGAGGGCCCTTCCCATTGCTTCTCACAGTCTTACTAGAACTTAAACTTCTAACTAGAAATTAGGCAGTGACTTTCCTAAAAGAGCTCTCAGGTACTTTGTGGGGCTAGTAGGAGCCATGGGACACTATGATCCTTTTGCCAATGGCAGCATTCTTTGGAGATGTGCTACCCAGTCCTATCTGCGTGGTGTCTTAGTTGTCTTTCCATGCTGTGACTGCATCATACTTTATTTTGTGAACCTGGTTTCATGCCAGGAATAATACTTCAGACTAGCTGTCTCTACCACTCTCTTTCCTGTTCTCAGTACCATCTCCTCTATGATTGCTAATCTGTTGTGACTTTACTGCCACTTTTAGAGAAACGACGGTGTGCTCATCCATAGCTTATTCTTTCAGAATCTTTCTGTTTCTAGATCAGTGCTGTCCAGTAGAAGTTTCTTCCATAATGGAAATGTTCTGTATCTGCATTGTCCAATAATACAGTAGTTACTAGCCAGGTGTGTCTATTGAGCACTTGAATGTGAGTAATATGACTGAGAAACTGGGTTTCTTTTTAAATAAATTTTAATTGACACATGTGGCTTTTGGGTACCATAGTAGATAATGCCACTCTAGATCATCTCAGCTGGTTCTGCAGGTTACTCTTATGGAGAGAACAGTTTGTATCTTAGGGTGTGTGTGTGTGTGTGTGTGTGTGTGTGTGTGTGTGTGTTTTACACCCTGGGCTATGTTCTTAACCTCTCTGTTCTGTACTGGCTGCAGTGTAGATGGTGGATACAAAACTTACTTTCTTTCTTTCTTTCTTTCTTTCTTTCTTTCTTTCTTTCTTCTTTCTTTCCTTTTTTTTTTTTTTTTTTTTTTTTAGAATTTATTTATTTATCCCGGGGGGGTGGGGAGGGGCAGAAGGAAAGGGAGAGAGTCTTACAGTGGACTCCACACTGAGCCCAGAGCCCAACACAGGGCTCAATCTCACAACCCTAAGATCATGACCTGACCCAAAACCAAGAGTCAGCCACCCAACCGATTACACCAATCAGGTGTCCCGATACAGAACTGTTTCTAGGAGGATCTTCTTGAAGGGCTATGGAACTGCTTTCATGTTCCTTTGGGATCAGGTATCTAGATTCTGTCTGGAGGGGCGACTTTTGGGAAGGTGCTTATTAGTAGTAGTTCTCCTGGAAGATACTACATACAGAATGTTATAACACAGTTTCTAAACAATGAAAGGTTTTTTTCCAAGGGGAGAGACTTTTGTTTTATGAAAGATCAAGTCAGAAGGTTTTTTTTCCTTCTAAAACACATCGTTCATTATCCTTTATATATACTCTTAGATTATACTTTTTGCAACTCTGGCATCTGAAATGCTACAAAAATGCCTCTGAGTCATTGCCATTGATTTTTTTTTTTCAGTCAAACATTACTATGATATAATCTATTTTAAGAAGCTTGGTGAATTCTTCTTGGATCTTTTGCCTATGTTCTACTTTTTAAATGACTCAATGACTTGTCCTTTGTCCTATCAGCAATTTCATAGGATGCAAGAGATATGCCAGTGTATTTGGTTTTGTCTGTCTCCCTCAGTGACGTTGCCTTTTTCTCTTGTTAAATTTACAAGTCTTCCATTCCTGATCCATTTAGATCTTTGTTCTCTTCTTGATCCTTTCTTTAATTCCTGGTTCTGGGCTCTCTAGCTCCTGCCCTCCTTTGCTCCTCTCAGGGTTGAACTTCAACCCTGTTTTTTTCCAGCTACTTCCTTTGTGGTTATTCTAAGACTCTGATCCATGTTTTACCCTATTCCCACAAGTTCTCATTGCTCTCTTTAGGTAGGGAAGCAGGAAGTTACAAACTTTACTGGGTAACTGGTCTCCTTTCCTTTATCTTCACATGAAGCCTGTCAAAGTGTAATCTTATCTTTTATTAACTACCATATGTTAGGAGCCCACCCTGCCTCTGAAGTCTTTTGATGAGACATTTTAGTTTTATTATAACCAAGAGCTGCACGTGCACTGCTTGCACTGTGAACTGAATTTGCTGCACGTTTGGGGAAGCCACATGGGGAAACTGACTGTGTTTTCTGCCTTCTGTTGACAGACTGGTACACGAAACTTCCAGGACTTTGACTGTCAGGTAAGGACTGTACAAGCACCAAGGGGGGCTATGTACAGGATCTCTGCAGTGCTTCCCTCCCTATCCTGGTGGCCTGTAGAAGTGGATCTCTCTTCATAGCTAATCATAACTCCTTCATGTTCTTTTGATCATTGGATCAAGTTTGTTTAAAATGATTTGCTGTTGTATTCAAAAACTGCCTGCCAGGTGCCTGCTTTATGGTTGTAGGTTACTGGGTTGAACTGTCACTTTGTGATTAAGATCTTCCCTCAAATGATACTGGAAACCTCAGTCACAGATGTTAAATGGAGGGTTGTCACCTCACTGTGGAAAAGGGGCGGGGACAGTTTGAGGGGAGACTTATCAACAAAATCTTTTTTTTTTTTTTTTTTTTTAGTTTTATTTATTTAAGTAATCTCTACACCCATCATGGGGCTCAAACTCATGACCCCAAGATCAAGAGTCTCATGTTCCTTTGACCAAGCCAGCCAGGCGTCCAAAAAAAACTTTTTCTAAAAGAAAAAGACAAATTAACTAAGGATTATTAATACAAAATGCAGATTTCTTTTGGCTTTATGCTTGGAGGTTCAAAATTCAGCTTGACTTAGTATTTAATTAAGTAATATTGTTCTTCCTAGTTGCTTATGTCTGCCTCTCTGTTGCCAATTTCAAAATCAATAAAATAACATCTGTCCATCTATCTACTTTATCCATTGATTGGCCCTGAAAGAAATGGAAGGAAGGAATGAATACATGGAAATGAGAATCTTATAAGGCCATGACTTATAAGTAGGCCTGACTGTCCTACTTTGAGGATGGATCATAGTAGTGGCTATTAGAAGCAACATGAAGTAGACTCAGAAAGTACTAGGCAGGGAAGGAAGGTTGGAAAACCAACTTCCTTGCTTCCAGGATTCAACCAACCTGTACACGCATAGGCAAATAGTTGTTTTTTTATTTTATTTTAAAGATTTTATTTATCAGCACGATCATGAGCAGGAGGAGGAGCAGAGGGAGAGGGAGAAGTAGACTCCTCACTGAACAGGGAGCCTGACACGGGGTTTGATCCCAGAACCCTGGGATCCTGACCCCAGCTGAAGGCAGAACTCAACTGATCGGGGCACCCACAGACAAATAGTTATTTTTAGATATTCATTTTTATATTAAGTACAGTAGAGTCTCTCTATAGTATTAGCATTAAAAGGAAGAACTAATATCAGTCTTACAAGCAAACCAGTTATATCATAATTGTATTGGATACCTACAATAGTTAATAAACATACATCATCTCCACTTCTTGGAGCACTATCACAAGGTGATTTTTTTTTTTAATTTTTTTTTAAGATTTTATTTACTCATGAGAGACCTAGAGAGAGGCAGAGATGTAGAGGGAGAAGCAGGCTCCCCACAAGGAGCCTGATGCTAGACTTGATCCCAGGACCCTGGGATCATGACGTGAGCCAAAGGCAGACACTCAACCACTGAGCTACCCAGGTGCCCATAAGGTGATTTTTATTATCTTTATTTTACAGATGAAGAAATTGAGAATCAGGTTTCATAACTTGCCATTGTGTAGAATTGCAGTTGCAAAACCCCACTCTTCTGGATCCATTGCCTATCCTTTCCAACCTAGAAATATCTAGAGCTGAGATATTGTAAAGAGTTGAGTTGTTCTTAAAGCTGAAGTTCTTTGGGCAGCCTGGGTGGCTCAACAGTTTAGCGCTGCCTTCAGCCCACGGTGTGATCCTGGAGACCCGGGATTGAGTCCCACGTTGGGCTCCCTGCATGGAGCCTGCTTCTCCCTCTGCCTGTGTCTCTGCCTCTCTCTCTCTCTCTCTCTCTCATGAATAAATAAAATCTTAAAAAAAAAAAAAGCTCAAGTTCTTTAACAGAGCAGATGTAATTTATTTTGTTACATCATAGCATTGTTACAGACTTCTGAATCCCAATGTGAAACACCTCTTGATGCGACTATTTGGTACTTTATAGATGCAAGAGAATCAACCTAGTACTGTTAAAGAATCTCTTGCTATAGGTCCATTACTCAAAAAATAAGTCATTTTTTAGATAAGTGGTGGCAGTCAAGTTTGGGTTTGTCTTTAATTTGCTCTAACTTCATTTATGGTTTAGATCTAGGTTGAACCAGTTGAATTTGACTGTTAATATCTAATGTAATTTACCTAGAAGGAGATCATTTGAGAGAGTATGACAGTAAAATTCAAGATGAAGAATTCTAGAAAAAGTGTATGTGTACTTCTACTTAAAAGTATAAAATGTAGAAGCATTGATTTTCACCAAATTGATTATCCTCCTCCTTCCAAAAAGAAAAATTAAATATAAAAAATTACAGGCTCAGGGTGCCTGGTGACTGTCAGTTGGGCAGCCAACTTTTGATTTCAGCTGGGGTTGTGATCTCGGGGTCCTGGGGTCCATTTCTGCATCGGGCTCTGCACTCACTGGGGAGTCTGCTTCGAATTCTCCCTCTCTCTCCCTTTGCCCCTCCCTCTCCCCCCCCATCCCCTCCCACATGGTCTCTCTCTGTCTCTTTGTTTCTCTTTTAAGTAAATAAGTAAATCTTTAAAAAAAAAATTACATGCTTACTACAAAATAGATAAGAAAAAAACAAAAGGTAAATAAATAAAAATTACTTGCTATTTCACCAGTGTTGATATTTGGTATATATCCTTTATGATTTTTTCACATAAATATTTGGATATAAATGAAATTGAGCTTTAGAAACATAATTATGAATCATTCTATTTTTAATTGAGGCTTAAAAATAGTCTGGCAGGGGCACCTGGTTGGCTTAGTCGGAAGAGCATATGACTCTTGATATCAGGGTCGTGATTTCAAGCCCCACGGTGTGTGTGGAGATTACTTAAATAAATAAATAAATTGGACAAAAAGAGTCTGGCAAAAACTTGGTATTTTTTGTGAAGCCTTAATATAATAACATGTTCTGGCCTTGTGAAATACAAGTTTTAGTTCAATCCTGATACAAATAGAACAGTGGCAAATGTTTGTCACATGTCTGTCACTGGTTTTGAGTATACAGGTTTTTTGTGCTGTAAAGGAGAAAAAAACATAAACTCTTCTTTTTTTCCTCCTTCCGGCACCCACAAATGCACTTCTACCACCATTCCTGTCTCTCTGTTAAAGGCTTATGTGATTTTTGGGAGACTGGGATAGCTGGGTCAGGAGTCTAGCAACAGGTTGATAGAAGGCCCAAGAGCTAGAAACAGTGATATGAGAAGTCTAGAATGGCCTGGTTTGCCTGAAGGTGTCCCAGAAACTTGGGCATTCTTAGGAGACAAAACGGAACATATTTAAAGCCAGCATTGTCACTAAATGGAAAAGCATTCAGCATTGGCATTGGTGTTCCCCTTTAGCATAACTGTGGCACCAGATTACTTGAAGCCATTTAATCAAGGCTTCCTTCTGATCTCTGTCTTGGCCTCAGAAAAATCTTTGAGGCATATTTGATGATGTCCCTGGGAAGTTATCTTCGTGTCCTCAACTAAGCTCACAACTTCAGTCTAAGCCACCTTTTCCCTCTATTTTCTGTACCAATCAACTACATGGTTTTTCTCTCCCCCTAATAATTGAAACTGTAATTAGGAGTTTACCATTTGTCAGGGTTGCCTGGCTGGCTCAGTCTGTGGGACATGTGACTCTTGATATTGGGGCTGTAAGTTTGAGCCCACATTGGATATAGAGATGACTTAAAAATAAAAATCTTAGGGATCCCTGGGTGGCGCAGCGGTTTAGCGCCTGCCTTTGGCCCAGGGCGCGATCCTGGAGACCCGGGATCGGATCCCACGTCGGGCTCCCAGTGCATGGAGCCTGCTTCTCCCTCTGCCTGTATCTCTGCCTCTCTCTGTCTCTCTCTATCTCTCTGTGTGACTATCATAAATAAATTTAAAAAATAAAATAAAATAAAAAATAAAAATAAAAATAAAAAAATCTTAGAAAATAAAAAAAAATTTATATATCATCAGAAATGAGTTTAGAAAATTCAGAAAAGTGGGCAGCCCGGGTGGCTCAGCGGTTTAGCGCCGCCTTCGGCCCAGGGCCTGATCCTGGAGACCTGGGATCGAGTCCCACGTCGGGCTCCCTGCATGGAGCCTGCTTCTCCCTCTGTCTGTGTCTGCCTCTCTCTGTGTCTCTCATGAATAAATAAATAAAGTCTTTAAAAAAAAAAAAAGAAAAACGAAAATTCAGAAAAGTACAAAAATAAAAGTTGATCCTACCTAAAGATAACCATATTTTATTTTATTTCTTTCCAGTTTTACTTTTATGTCTGGTTATTGAAAGAGTACCTGCTCATAGTTGAAAATTTGGAAAACATAAAGAATTAAAAAGAACTAGGAAAAATTCATAATCATATAATTCAGGGACAACTATGTTGATGTTTAGTGTTGAGATAGATTTGCATATATATATGTAATTTTTATAAGAGTAATTATGTGGTTGTCAAACAGGATGTACAATTTTGTGCCCCTCCCCTTTTTAAAGATTTATTTATTTTAGAGAGAGTGAGATCATGAGCACACAGGGAGAGGGAGAAGCAGACTCTCTGCTGAGCAGAGAGCTGGACTTGGGGCTCTATCCCAGGACCCTGGGATCATGACCTGAGCCGCATACAGACGTTTAACTGACTGAACCACCCAGCCGCTCCTGTGTCTCCTTTTCTAACTTAATATTAGAACCCAATTTCAGGGACGCCTGGGTGGCTCAGCAGTTGAGTGTCTGCCTTTGGCTCAGGTCATGATCCCAGATCCCGGGATCGAGTCCCACGTTGGGTTCCCTGCATGGAGCCTGCTTCTCCCTCTGCCTGTGTCTCTGCCTCTCTCTCTGTGTGTCTCTCATGAATAAATAAATAAAATCTTTTTAAAAAAATTTCATTTCTTTAGCATTTTATTTTTTTCTATATCATTTTAAAACACTCATAAAATTTCTGATGGATGCCTATTATTTCCTCATCTGGAAATACCATGACTTAACCATTGCATTATTCTTGGAAATTAGATCACTTATAATATGTTCAGTTCACTGAACATTTTCATGCATATATTTTATGCACTTCAAAGTATTTCCTTAGATGGATTCTTGAAGTGAGCATGTTTAGGGCTCTTGGCATGTCTTATCAAATTGTCTTTCACTTCGACCAGGGGGGTACTCAATAAATATTAATGGAGAGTGAAAAGCTGATGTCTGCCAGGATATATCATTCTCGTAGAAGAGGTTAATAATACAGTGAACTCATAAGAATGGAGTTCTTCTCCTAGAATAATCCAAGCATGTCCAAGGGCTGAGTAATTTCATGCTAGCTATTTAATTGCAGTAGCTATTTAGAGAACTGATTTATAGGACCCAACTGTGAGGATTGGTATTCAGCACTGCGTTTCAAATGTATATATGTGACTGCCTCTTCTAAACAGGTTTAAACAGCTTTAAACTTTCTTTTTGGAAAGTTAAAAATTCCTTAAGTTTTTATTCCTGATACTGCTACTACAACTTACTAGGCGATATACCTGATGTCATGAAAAGAAAAAGGAAAGGCTACAACAGATAAAAAGACCTCAGGAATGTACATCTAATTCGTACCACATTGCGTTAATCATTAAACAGCTTTAAACTCCTGCAGATCGCTTGGTGAATGGGTATTGTTACCAAATGAGAATTAAGGGAAATAAATATCCTGAGTATTCTTTCCACTGAAAAGAGGTGTTTGGAGAGAGCTGGGATTCAGTTAGCTGCTACATTCTGTGTTAGAAAGTTTGACCAGCTCCATGCTCTTCCTGGCCTTGAAGGATGTGAATGTGGCCCCAGTCTACCTTTCAGCCTCCTGTCTCTCTGCTTCCTTTATGTACACTCCCCACCCTCAGGAAAACTGGAATTATTGCTGGCCTATCCCACTTCTGCCTCATGCTTTTCCTTTCTGGTAGCCTTTGTTCACAGTTCCTCCCCCTTGAGATGCCCCACCTTTTTTGGTTTGATTTCATTCATCATAGTTGTATGTGGGCATGGGCAAGGGGGAGGTTGATTTTAGTAAATTCTAAGGATGTAGGTGATTTTATTCTCATTGGGAGGAAAAAAGGAATCTTATGGGGAAAACGAAGATTGTTTTTTATCAGCACCCCATTCTCATTTCCCTTTTCCCCTGTCACTGGAAGGTTTTATTTCCTTGACGAGCTCTGTCGTATCATGGGCATGATTGCTGCCAACTCCCCAAATCGACATTCTTCAGCTTAGCAGCCTCATTACTTAAGAGAAGATCTTTACCTGTAATTCTAGGGAAAAATCCAGGGGTAGATTCTTGTTGGCTTAGTATGGGTCACGTGTACATTTTTGGGCCACTCACTGTGGTCAGAGGGTAGGGTGTTTGAATTGGTCAGACATGCACCCCCTCCTACCTGGGTTCTCCTACTTAAGAGACTTGGTGTTCTGGGATGTTGCATGTGGGTTAAATAACCATTTACTCTTTTTTTCCTCATTGTTAACTAAAGCTATGTGAGGAAGATATTGGAGTTGGCTTTAAAGGAAGAAAAGATAGATTTTATGTGTTGATAAATTATAAAAGAGGCTTTCAGATAAAGAGCCTAATTTGTGAGAAGGCCGAGAGTTGTAGGTGGTTGAAAAGTAACAGGAGAAACAGTCTGCAAGGGTGTTGACTGAAATAGGCTGAAAGAGGTAAGAGGTAGGAGGGAGAGAGCTGAAACTAGAGTCAGGGAAAGGTGTCATGGAACTTTAAAAAGGAAAAGGTGATCTTTTGATAGGCCTAAGACGGAGTATTCCTGGAGGCAGATTTTTTTACTCTGGGAGTAAATGAGGTTATGCAAATGAACCTTAAACCACTATACAGAGGTAAGGTAGTAGAGGTATTATATCAGTAATTCCTGTGTAATAACAAAAACTATACCCAAGGCTCATAAGTAGCCTGCTTATTAGAAACAGTAAAATTTCATGCTAACAAAAATGTTGACATTTCCAAGGGTGGTGTTCTACAACGATTTCAGACTGACCAGGACATGAGTGATCAAAAATTAACTTGAGTTCAGAGAGGTAAGACAAGTCAGATTGTGTAATTCTGATAACAGCACATTTATGTAAGGAAAGAGGACTCCAAAAAAGGTGAAATTTTATTATAAAATAATGTCAGGGTGCCAGGGGAGTGCAGTTATTTAAACGCCTGACTCCTGGTTTTTGTCTTAGGTCATAATCTCAGGGGCTTGAGATCAAGCCTCGAATCAGGCCCAGTGCTCATCGAGGAGTCTGCTCAGTATTCTCTCTATCCCTGTCCCTCTACCCCTCCACTCCTCTCTCTCAAATAAATCTTAAAAAATATAATAATGGCAATATCCTAAACTCTTAAATTCTTTTTTTTTTAATTTTATTTATTCATTCATGAGATACAGAGAGAGAGGCAGAGGGAGAAGCAGACTCCATGCAGGGAGCCCGATGTGGGACTTGATCCCGGGACTCCAGGATCACGCCCTGGGCCGAAGGCAGGCGCTAAACCGCTGGGCCACCACCCAGGGATCCCCAAATTAAATTCTTTTTTAAAAAAGTTTTTAACTCCAGTTAGTTAACGCAGTGTTATATTAATTGTAGGTGACATTAAAGTAATTCAATTCCATACATCATTGAGTGCTCGTTACAAGTGTACTCCTTAATCCCTATAATATGTCTAATCCATTTCCCACCCCACCCCCCACCCCATAAACTCTTACATTCTTTAAAAGGCTATTTTATTTTATTTTATTTTATTTATTTTATTTTATTTTTATTTTTTAGGCTCTTTGATTCTAAAGTTACATCTTTGATTAAGAGAAAGATGTAGTCCAAGGCGAAGAGGGGGAAAATATGATTTCAAGTCATTTTATAGCCTGGAGAATAAAGGGATTGTATTCAAGAATATGTAGCCTTGGAGATGGTAAATAATAAGAGTTCTGAGATCTATGAGCAGAGCCTTTTAGACACTACTTGGGGTTTGCCCCTTGAGCATAAGCTCTCATTGTGTAATCATACTATATAGAATGCTGGGGTGAAAGGTGGGGTAATTGGAAAAACAGCCTGTGAAACAGATGATCATTGACTAAAACAGAAAGGTGGCAGCAGCATCACCCCTGCAATTGCCCAACCATTGCCAGGGTCCCTCCACATTCATCTCCAGATGGAGACTTGTTCCAGTTCTTCACATACAGAGTCACAAGGGCTATATTTACGAGTCCACGTGGAGGTGAGTGTCTCCTTTGTTTTCATATTTTTAATTATACTAAGAACATTTACATTCACGTAATTTGAAAATGAAGAGAAACTATATGAGACACTGACAGACAAGTGCTGCTCCAAATAGGGCAAACAATTGACAAATAGGGTGGAGGACTCTTGGCCCATGAATACTTTGGTCATTACACAATTTTAGGGGCTTGTAATGGGGATGTAGGGGCCGAGATCTCCCTAAAAAGTTGAAATCTATTAGGGGTCCATTTTTAACTGAATTTTTCAGATTATGAGATGATGACAGAGTATTTTGCCTTGTTCCCTCATCTACTTATACAGTGGTTTTGGGGGAGGGAGTTGTTATGCTTTTTTTGTTGTTATTTTTGTTTGTTTGCTTTACCCCATTTGTTATGTCTCCCTTTTCATCATCCTTCTGAACTTCCCTGACAGTTCACTATCCCCCACCCTACTCCATTGCCCTACATGCTTTTTTCATCTATTATCTGGCCTTAGGAGTTCCTGCTAGCCTTAGGGCCAAGCATCGACTGAACTTTCCCTCTATCTTCAGTAGCACAGCTGAGGCCACGCTGGAGTATTTTAGCAAAACTCTACTGAAAGTTCGTATATGATGGAAGGAAGGCTCCAGCAACCTGATTATGAAGGTGACAAATCGTTGCACATTCTCTTCAACTTGGATTCTCTTGTAGTCACCCATCTGGCAGAAGCCAGCTTCTCAATCTCTTTATTCCTTCTCTCTAAAGAAGTAAAACATGGGAAGGGGTAGGTGGGTAGTAAAATATGAGAGAAATCAAAGCCTCCTTGAGTTCCTTTTCTGAATATATCACCTCCCAAAAGGAAACAAAATCTTAAAGTTAGTGTGTATTACTTCCCCAAGTTTTTGTATTTTAAATGTATGTATGTAAACATACAATCTATATAGTGTTGTTTTTATAAAAATCTGCATTAAGTGGTAATATATATCCTTCTGCATTTCTACTTAGTATTATGCTTTCAGGATATTCCATGTACTAATGCTTCTAGTTCTAATTCATTCATTTTAATCTATTTCACTATATGAATAGATCATGATTTATCAGTTTTCCTACTGATAAATATTTTAAGCTATTTCCAATTTTTTTGACTTTTTTTTTTAATTTTTATTTATTTATGATAGTCACACACAGAGAGAGAGAGAGAGAGAGAGAGAGGCAGAGACACAGGCAGAGGGAGAAGCAGGCTCCATGCACCGGGAGCCCGACATGGGATTCGATCCTGGGTCTCCAGGATCGCGCCCTGGGCCAAAGGCAGGCGCCAAACCGCTGCGCCACCCAGGGATCCCTGACATTATAAATAAGGATACCAAGTACACTTCTGTGTGTATCTTTTTGTGTGTTTAAGAATTTCTTCAGCTTACACCTAAAAGTAAATCTGCTGGATACTTCTTAACAAGACATTACAAAATTGTTCTCCAGAGTAGTTACTCTAGTTTGCATGCCTGCCAACAGTGTATGAGAGTTCTTATTTCTTTGTGCCTCAGTCAACACTTGATGTTATCTGACTTTAAAGATTTTGCCATTCTGATGTATGTGAAATAGCATCTCATTAAATTTAATTTGCATTTTCCTGACTACTGATAGAGTTAATGACTTTCTTCTCAATATTCTATCAGTTTCCTATTTCTTTCATAGCACTTAGTGTGTTCATTGCCTGCCTTCCTATCTAGAACATAATCTCTGTGAGAACAGGGATCACATCTCTTCTGTTCACCGTTTTATCCTCAAACCTCAATCCAGGGCCTGGTAGTAGGGATTTAATAAGTAGTTGTTTAATGAAGGAACCTGCTAGTGGGAAGGGTGGAGGGGGATGGGTTCCTTGGTAAGTTTGCTGTTACTGTAAGAGAAATGCTCATACAGTAACTGGAATTTACTTCTTTATATCCCCCCATCCAAACCCTATATTTTATTTCATAGCATTTGAAGTATCTGATTCTTTTCCTTCATTTCTTATATCCCGTTTTCAAGCCTTTCGAATAGACTTGAATAGAAGGCAGCAGAAATAATCACATAAATAGTCACTTATGGTTTGATCTGATAGAGATTATCTGCTCCAGCCTGGAGCTTATTACTTGAAACACACTGATATTGAATTAGCCTATGATTATTTTGCACCGCACATCAGAGAAGAGACCAAAGTTCTGATGAGGTTCATTATTAGATAGGAAATTAAGTTGGAAGCCCTTTGCCTGTGTTGGGATTCTTATTGACAGAATTAATCTTATCTACTATAAGACTCTCTGAGATAAACAAGGACTTCATCAGCAAAAATTCACTAGGTGAGACATGATGATTTTTTATTTTTGAGAAATATGGACATTGACGAGGACTAGAATAAATCTCAGTGACTTTTCTACAATTCCTCTCTTTTCGACCCAGTCACTCTTAGTGCTGGTCCCAGCAGCTCCAGTTGCATCTTGTTCCAACTTTATTTAGTTCCTGAACTCTGTTCTGACTACATCTTAAACTACTTATTGCCTTGATTAGGATTCTTTGGGGATGCAGAGAATAAGCCCGCTCAAGATAGTTTAAACCAGATGCAATCCAAGGATGTCTCAGAAATTAAGAACACAAACAGCTAGAACCAAGAATTAGAGCAGTGGAAATGTCTACTAAAATCTTCCAAGTAGGGCACCTGAGTGGCTCAGTTGGTTAAGGTCCAACTCTTGATCTCAACTCAGGTCTTGATCTCAGGGTTGTGAATTCAAGCCCCCTCTATGCCCAGTGTGGACCCTATTTAAAAATATAAATAAAATAAAAGCTCCCAAGTTTGCTTCTTTTTTCAAGAGAAGAACAAGCCAAGGATAAAATCTGAGTTCCAATTACAAATTCTCAGGGAAGAATGCATACTCAGCATGGACCAGATGCCCATCTGCCTCCAGTAAGTCATGACCACAAGGTTACATTCTACAAACCTGGCAGCCAAGAGCTACTCCTGTAATGTATGGATGACATAGGAGGGCAGCTGTCAGAAGGGAAAAGATTTTAGGCAGAGGCACCTTTAAGTGTCAACTCAATTTTATCAGTTGCTAAACATGAGTTTAGAGTCTCTAAAACCTTAGCAACTCCTTCATATCTTCTGCTTCCTCGACTTCTTTCCTCTAAGACTTCTCTGACTCCTTACCCAGCTTGCTCATCTTTTCATAGCCACTTGCAACTGTATCCTTAACAGATCCCTGACTTCCCTCATTTAAGATAGTAAACTTTGTGGATGAGAATGTATATTTTTTCCCTTGTTTGTTTATCTGGAAGGAATTAGAAAATGGGAATATTCTGTATAGTATAACATCTCTCTGGTATGCTGATAGTCCAATGATGTGTCCCGCCCCAGCAAGTAGGAAATAGCAGTAAATAAGTATTTGTGGAACTTTAGCCACCTGGGAAGTCCATTCTGCCTTTCCTGAGACCATATATTCTCTTGTTTCAGGAACATGACATAGAAACAACACATGGTGTGGTCCACGTTACCATCAGAGGCCTACCAAAGGGAAACAGACCAGTTATTCTGACATACCATGACATTGGCCTCAATCGTATGTATTTGATTTTATACCTTTCCTTTTTATTTTAATACTTGATCTTTGTGTATTTATTTTTAAAAAGAAGAAATCCCAGTATTCTAACAGAGCGCAGGTTTTTTCCTCTTTATCTTAACTCCTTCCTTGTTGCTACATGTATTAATGGCAGGATTAAAGAGTAGAACTGAAATCAGTTGTTTAAATCTGTACTTCTTTGTTTTTTTTTTTTTTTTTTTCATATTTCAGGTTAGAAAACCCAAAGTTTGAACTTCTTTGTTGTGAGCTCTTCAGTGAATTAGTAAAAGTATTCTTGCTATGGCCTGTCATCAGTGATTTTAAATGGACTTTTCTAGATGGTTGTTTAAGATTCTAGCCCTAGCCACAGGATCAGGTCCTGTACTTGTGTTTGTCCCATGCTTCTCTAGCTTTCAAAGTGGCCTGTGTTTGAGGCTACAGTCTAGTGCTGGAGCTTTTGTAGCCTTTCACCTGAGAAGTGATTTAAACAGTTATATTTAATAGGGTAGAAATTGAAGCAGCAGCCCCTTTCTATACCCCAACAATTTTGCCAAGAGACAGTCTTCCACATGGTGAATGTAAACAGCCCAGGATATTTACTCTAGCCAGGTTCTTAGAATATAGTCAGTGTCTCTGTGTCAGATGGGGGAATAAGGTACATGAGAAATGTAGCATTATGAGTTCAAGATCATTTTGTACAATACCAGGATTGATTCCCATTTTGTAGACATTGTGTAGAATTGAGAATGCATTGTCATTTTCAGGTCATTGAGATGTCTGGTATTCAGCCTTTAGGGCAGCTTGAATTACATTGTTCAGACACCTCATTTTAGTGGAACAGTGAGTGATTAAAAGGGAGTGAAAGGAGGAAAGGGGGGAATGAAAGAGGATGATGTTATGGAATTAATTGAGTCAGGGAACACGAGAGAAATGGAGAGGACTTTTACTTTTACGTATAGTCTGTTGAAAACTGGGGAGAACCTGTGACTTACAAGTATTTTTACTCTTGCAGATAAATCCTGTTTCAATGCATTCTTTAACTTTGAAGATATGCAAGAGATCACCCAGCACTTTGCTGTCTGTCACGTGGATGCCCCAGGCCAGCAGGAAGGTGCACCCTCTTTCCCAACAGGGTAAGGCCACAAGCAAGATCTTCTGGAAGGCATGCATTCAGAAAAGCAAACGATTGAGCTCCAGTGGGAGAAATAGCATTGATTTTAACATAGCCTAGGGGTTATACTTACCAACCAACTGTTCTCCTAGTTCCCTCCTTGATCTGAGAGGACTATTATATACAGTCTGGTGAGGAAGACTGCATGTTTTCTCATATCCAGGAATGGTTCTCCATAGACAGGAGTTTGTCTCCCTGTAATTGCAAGGCTTAAGTATCTGAAACACCCACCTCTCACTGTTTTTTCTGTCCATTCTTCATCTTTTTAAAAATATGTCATTTCTGTCCTTCCCTGAAACTTCCAACTACCTAGGCCCAAACTTCAATCCCTCTGAGCTTCCTGGGATCACCTCCCCAACCTTACCTCCCAATCTGGTCACAGGAATTTGAATATCTTATAACCATTTATCCAGAGAAGCTGCCCTTTCAGATAGAGATGCATTTTGACTGGACTTGGAGCTCTTAGCCTCATCTTGCTTTGCATGGTGGAGCCACAGTCTCCATCACTCTTCCCCTGGACATTGTAATTATTGAGATGACCTTAAGAGGAGGAGTGAAAGCATAAGCTGTGGAATGCTGATTTTTCCCCCTTTCCCTTGGCTCCTCTCCAGAGCTGCCTCTGCCAGTGACTGTTGTGAAATAGATCATTGCAGATGATAAGAACTAACACTTATATGGGAGTTTGACAACATTCCTGACACTGCTTTAAATGCCTCGCATTTAGGGATCCCTGGGTGGCAGCCGTTTAGCGCCTGCCTGCCTGGAGACCCGGGATCGAATCTCACGTCGCGCTTCCGGTGCATGGAGCCTGCTTCTCCCTCTGCCTATGTCTCTGCCTCTGTGTGTGTGTGTGTGTGTGTGTGTGTGTGTGTGTGTGTGACTATCATAAATAAATTTTTAAAAATTAAAAAAAAAAATAAAAATAAAAAATAAATGCCTCGCATTTATTGACTCATTTAACCCTCACAGACCTATGGGACAGATTTATTATTCCTTTTTACAAGTGAGGATACTGAGGCACAGAAATGCTAAGTAACTTGGCCAAGATTACCTAACAAATAAGTAGCAGAGCTGGAATTTTAACTTAGGCAGTCTGGCTCCAGAAGCCATGTTACTATGTCCAGGCTGTTGTGTCTCTCAGATGCAAATTGGCTAGTGACCAGTGTATATCCAACAAGACTTAGATCCAGTTCCTTTTTTCTGTTCTTTAACAAATGGCTCAAGAACACTCCATTGCTTAAAAAAGTGTTTTAAGCAGAGGCAGGCTGACTTCCCTGTCAGAAGTTAGAATAAATCTTGCCTCATATATAGATTGTCTTAAGATCTCTTTCTATCTCTGATTCTGTAATCTCAGTGGATGCTCCCTTCTTTTCTTGGAATCCTAGTCTGAAATGGTTCCTGGGCTTGTTTGACCATCTTAAGATCCTGTGGTTTATATCTGTACACCAGATTCAAAAGCAGTATTATGCCTGAGTAAAGCAAATCAGTATTCATGATGAGGAGTCCAGAATTTGTGACTAGGTGGGTAGACCCACTAAGGCTTTGTTTAATTTTGTCTTTAGCTGCCTGAACATAAGCCGCAGACCAAGAGCCACTTCTTCAGTTGACTCTTAACTGTTGGAAGTTTACTGAGTTTCAATCCCAGTTAAAGTGATTGTTAGGTATTTGGAAATGCCCTGAAAGAGAGCCATATTACCTGTTCTTTTCAAATGGCTTCCTCCCAGAGTCTGCCCTTTAATATGGAGACACATGGATTCTTCTCCTTTCTTTTTAGCATGGAAATTGTAGAGAGTTGCACAACCATCACAATCATTTCCACACGTCATCTCCTTTCAGTCTTTGATAAAGGAAATGCTTTTATTTAAGAATCCCATACTCTTCTGGCGTTCTAGTGTTTAGGAAATGTGGGTACATTCTAAATCAGGGGGTATCGGGGATCCCTGGGTGGCTCAGCGGTTTAGCGCCTGCCTGATCCTGGAGTCTCCGGATCGAGTCCCACGTCAGGCTCCCTGCATGGAGCCTGCTTCTCCCTCTGCCTGTGTCTCTGCTTCTCTCTCTCTGTATCTCTCATGAATAAATAAATACAATCTTTAAAAATAAATAAATAAATAATAAAATAAAATAAAATAAATCCGGGGGTATCCTTCTGAATTTCAGGTACCAGTACCCTACAATGGATGAGTTAGCTGAAATGCTGCCTCCTGTTCTTACCCACTTAAGGTAGGTTCATTATTCAGTTATTTTACACAGTTTTTGTTGACTTTTTACTGTGTGTCCAATCTAGGGGCTATGATGGTAAGCAGACAGAATAGTCACTGTTCTTATGAAGCTTACATCTTAGTGGAAAGAATAATTAACAACAAATAAGCAAACAAAAAATCAAAACTGAGGTGCTATAAGAGAAGTCATTGAGGGTGATGTTAGAGGAGGACCAGGTTCACGTAGACATTGCTAGCTGGGCAGCACCCACAGGGCAAGAGGATTCCAGACAGAAGGGATGATATTTCCAGAAGTCCTAGACCAAATAAACAAGTAGGAGAAAGGCGTGGAGTGAAATTTGAGAAATAGGCAGGGACCACATAACATCATCTCACAGATCAGGTAAGAATCTGGGATTTTATTGAAAAGATAAAAATACGTGTGTGTGTGTGTGTGTGTGTGTATGCATATATCGAAAGAGAAAGAGAAGAGTTTTAAGCAGGGGCTTAATATCCAATTCTGTCTCTTTTTTTTAATTTTTAGTTTCAGGTGTAGAATTTAAAAATGAGTTGGATAAGAATGTGCTTTGATTTAATTTTCTTTTAACTTAGTCTTTAAAATGATCACTCTACGTATAAAAGTTGCATTTCAGTAAAGCTTTACATTTTTATTTATTTTATTTTTTTAAATATCTATTTATTTTAGACATGGGGGAGGGGCAGAGGGAGAGTGAGAGAAAATCCAGAAGCAGACTCCCTGGCTGAGCACAGAGCTCAATGCAGGACTCAATTCCATGACTCTGAGATCACTACTTGAGCCAGAACCAAGAGTCAGACACTTAACTGACCATGCCACCCAGGCATCCCAAGCTGTTTACTTTTTTTTTTTTTTTAAGATTTTATTTACTTATTCATGAGTGACACAGAGAAAGAGGCAGGGACATAGGCAGAGCGAGAGGCTCCCTATGGGGAGCCCAGTGTGGGACTCGATCCCAGAACCCCAGGATCTCCTGAGCCAAAGGCAGAGGCTCAACCAGTGAGCCACCCAGGTGCCCCACTGCTTACATTTTTAAAAAGGATTACTCTAGCTATGGAGAGAATGGGATGGAGAGGAGTAAAAGAGAAAAAGCAAAGAGACCTTTAAACTATTACAGCAGTCAAGTAAGAGGTAATGATAGCCTGAGTACTGGATGCCCTTCCGGTTACAGTGAAGTAGATGGAAATAGGAAGGAAATGTTTTAGTGGTAGACTCTATAGGACTTGCTGCTGGGTTGGACATGGAGGTGATAGGAGAGGGAACTGTTAGAATGACTCCCAGGTTTTAGTCATATTTCATTTAATCCTTAAAGTCAACTTAGAAGTAGATAGTTGTATCCTTTTGTAGATCAGGAACTGAGGCTCAGAAAATTAGAGAACTTGACCAAATTCTAGAATCCAGTAAGCATCAGAGCCAGATTTGAACCCAGTTGTATTTTTCCCATTATGCCATGTCATCTCCAAACGAGTTAACCTCATCAGTGTTGGTTATGTCCCCTTTCATAGTCTGAAAAGCATCATTGGGATTGGAGTTGGAGCTGGAGCTTACATCCTCAGCAGATTTGCAGTAAGTACATAGAGGATTAGTCTTGATACCCTTGAAGCACTGCCTAGGTCACAGTACTACTGCTGTATTAGTGACCAGGTACTACTGTAGGTCTTGTGTCAGTTTTTCTATAGATTCTGTGAACAACAGATGCAAATTTGTATGTAAAGCCCTGTTTTGTACTTAAGAGTGCCTGAAAAATCACAAATGAGGGCAGTACATCATCAGTAAAACATAATTCTTAGAACTTAAGGGAATTTTGTGCAGCCATTAAAATTTTTTAAAAAGAGCCTGTAATGGTATGTGATTCACATATACTATAATGTTAACAAAAACGTTAGAATACAGATTCACATGATTTGTCATAGGCATAGGAAAGGACTGGAAGGAAATATACCAAAATACTAACATGGATTGATGTTGTATGGTTAGATAGTATGAGGTTTTATTTCCTAATTTTTATAATTTCTGTTTATCAGATTTTCTATAGTGAGTATAATCAATGAAATCAGAGGAAAGCAAAGTAAACTAGAGAGTTTTGAGTGTACATAGAAATTTTTCAGCTGCTTCCTGGGTGATAGGACAGCATTCTGGGGCAGAGTGGTATCACCCTTCCTCTGGTCTCTGAAAAAAACAAAAGAAGGTCCTTTCGGGAACAAGGACATATGATTGTGAAATTTGCTAGTCTAAGCCTTAGCAGCTCCTTATGCCAAGTGGTTCCAAGGGTACTTTCCCATCAGGGAAGACCATGAACTAAACAACTGTGGAGATACCAAGTGCCTTCCTCTGCTGCAGAAATGTCTTCTCACAGATCTCTGCAAGGCAAGATCATTTTTTTTCCTTTTTATTTTTTTAATTAAATTTTTTTTTTATTGGAGTTCAATTTGAGGGCAAGATCATTTGATAGCATTTTAAGGAACTGGTTTTCCAAATGCCAAGTCAGACTTATTAAAGAGCAAATACTCTACCTAGCACCTCCCTGAAGTCTTTCTTTCAAATCTGAGGCATTATAGCATAATGCATAAGAATTCATTAAACATGCTCCAGTATTTTTTAGAAGAATGCTGGGAGTGAAACTTTCAAACGTTCTCTTTGTCTCCTATTTCAGCTCAATCATCCGGAGCTCGTGGAAGGCCTTGTGCTCATTAATGTTGACCCTTGTGCTAAAGGCTGGATTGACTGGGCAGCTTCCAAAGTAAGCACCAAATGGTATTCATTGGCTTATCTCGGTCTCTTCTCAAAATGTCTTGATATTTTTTTTCTTTAAATATTTTATTTATTTATATGACAGAGAGAGAGAGAAAGCACAAGCAGGAGGAGCAGCAGAGGGAGAAGGAGAGGGAGAAGCAGGCCCCCCACTGAACAGGGAGCCCAATGTGGGGCTTGATCCCAGGACCCTTAGGTCATGTCCTGAGCCGAAGGCAAATGCTTAACTGACTTAGCCATCCAGGCACCCCTTATTTTTATTTTCTCATTGAAGTATATCCAATTAAAAGCAAAAATTTTTAAGTAGGGCAGCTTGGGTGGCTGCTTTTGGCTCAGGGTCCTGGGATCAAGCCCCACATCCAGCTCCCTTCTCAGCAAGGAGTCTGCTTCTCCCTGCCCCTGTACCTTTTCCCTCTGGCTTGTGCTCTTTCTTTCTCTCTAATAAATAAACAAAATCTTAAAAAAAAAAGTTTTAAGTATACAGCTTGATGAATGTTTACATATGTAATTGCCATTCAGTCAATATACAGAATATTTCCACCTCTGGGGGTTGAGGGGGCCAGGTGTCAGCTTGTGCTTTGCCCTCAGCTTGCCTTTTGCTCCCTCATCATCCCCCCCACCCCTGCCTTGAACAATTTTGACTCTTAAATCTTTAAGGTTGCTGAAAACAGAAGATCTCATCTGTAGCTTCTTCCTGCTGAGTGGGAATATAGAGATGTCCCTACCTATGGGTCAATATTGGTCAGTCGGTGAACATATAGGGAAGTTAAAGACAGGCTGAAGCAGCTGAATCCAACGTGGACAGTAAAAAAATGTCTCTTGGGGAGCAAGGACCTTCTGCTGAAGTGAAATTATTGTAGTGATGGAGTCTCAGCACTAAGCAGAAAAACATTGAAAAAGACAATGTATTAGGATTAATATGGCTCTGAGAATGAGAAGTCCAACAAAGATACCCTTAGTAGTTGACCATAGTCCTCCCCTGAACCAGGAACTTAAGCAGTCCTAGAAAGACAGGGAAGGATTTTGTTGAGCCTTACTTTGAATATTCATGTCAGTTAGTGACCACATCACATTTTTGTGGTAATTTGGAGTATATATATAACCCTGTTTTAATAAAGTATAGGTTTCTCCTTGAGCTGCAGTCAGAATATCAAAATCCATTTGGTTTTGGAATTTGTGGATGACTCTGAGTTGGGTCTGGTTAAAGATGGCGGTTGTACATATTTGCAGTTTTATATCAGTAAGCTTCTGGGGCAAATATGGCTATGGATAAAACCATCAAGAAGCCGTCCTAGATGTCTGACTTTAACAATATCTTAATTATGAGGAATCACTGGCAAGTGGGAGAAGACTTGTCTGGGATATAGGCATCCCAAAGTGCATTATCGAATCCATTCATAAGGAAAATGGGGCCACCCATTATCTCCACAGGTTCATAGTTAACCTCTTGGAGTAGGGTATACTCCACTTTTTAAGGAGCAATTTTGTCACCCCTGCCACACAGACTGGGTCAAGGTGATAGCCAAGTTATACAGTTGTTGAGGAATCCGTCCCATTTTCCAGCTGTTCAAATTATCATACATCCATGTAATGTGGGAAACAAAGGCAGAAGAAAGAGTATTAAATTTCCTTACTACCTACAGCCCATTGACAAGTCCTTGAAACAGGCAGTGACTTTCCTCTAGGGACTCAAAAGTCAATCTTAGCTCAACCCCTAGGATCCTGTAAGTCTCCTTTAACATATAAAAATTATTTTGGAAACTTTCTTTATCCTCCTCAACAAGGTTCATGTTGGTAATCACCGCCCTCCCTCCCCCCCCCGCCGCCTCCAAGCATATGACCCATTAATATACATCTGAAGAGTCTTATGACTCGGGTTTTAATAGACAGTAGTGAATGACCTTTTCCTAGCAATAGCTAGCCCCTTCAAGGTCCTGGAAACCTTGCTTCCAAAATTCTTTAGAGACTTACCCTATCCCTAACCCCCTCCCAATTTGAAAGTATATAATGGGCCACTCGTCATGACCCCAGTGCAGCTCTTTCTGCCCATGAGTCCTGTCCCTGTGCTTCACTAAAACCACCTTTTTGCACCAAAGACATCTCAAGAATTCTTTCTTAGCTGTTGGTTTTGAATCCAAATGTTCCTTCTTATATCACATGGAGTACTATAATTATCTCCGAAGAATAACAAGCAAGAAGATTGTCTATATATGAGCTATTGTGGTAATTTTTACCTCAAGTTTTTTAGCTTCAGCAAACAACAAACACTCAAAGACAATCAGAACTAGAATTTAACATCCACAAAGGTATGTTATTGAGACATAATTTTCTCTCCAATATCACCCTTATTTCCAGAGATAGTCAATTCAAGACTAATCAGAAAACCAAGTTCAGTTTTAACAAACTTGGCCTAATTATTTACATAAGTTCAGCAAGAATAGTGATTATCATATAGATCCTTTAAAATTTGCTTTATTGGAATTTTTTATAAGGAATCTCAATTGAACTTTTAGTAGCCTCTCTAGGCCAGAAGCCAAGCTAAATATTTGCCATCATACATCATACATTCCTGCAAAATCTATAGATTGGGGCAATTCTTCTTCTGGAGGTCCCCAAAATATCCTGAGGTCCCTGGAAGGTTCTTCTACCAGGAAGTGACATTCTTTACTCACCTAGTAAGACTACTGGGAACTCTGTAAGCAAGGTATCAGGCCAACATTTCCAAGGGGCTTTAGTGGCTCCAGAAAGCCAACCTTAATTTCTTAAAGCTGTCTGATCATATCTGAGTCTGTGCATGTCTCTCTCAAATATGACATTCCTGTCAAAGCCTTGGTAAAATAACCAGTATTTCCAATGGTATCCTGTTACGAAGACAACAGATTCTCATTTAATTTATGTAGACAACTGTAATTGCCATGGAAGAATACTACCAAGAGTTTCTGAATTTCAGAGGGTTTATTTAGGTAGAGATAAAAGTTAAATGCTTCAGTGTGTTCCAAAGTAAAACTTTATCATATTTCTGTAAATCATAGATATCTTTTTTTTAAGATTTTATTTATTTATTCATGAGAGACAGAGAGAGAGAGAGGCAAAGACGTAGGCAGAGGGAGAAGCAGCCTCCATGTAGGGAGCCCAGGGACTCGATCCTGGGATCACGCCTAAGCCAAAGGCAGACGCTCAACCACTGAGCCACCCAGGCGTCCCAAAATCATAGATATCTTAAAAGAAAGTTTCCTTAATCTAGAAGAGCAAACATTAGAAAACTTAGCAGTGTTTCAGACAAGAATCCCCAAAACCATAATTCTTATTCATTTTGAATGTAGCTTTAGTTCTAGAAATTCTTATCCATTTAAAAAGATATCAAAAACCTGTATTTGTTTTTAAAAAGTTTCTTTTTATGAATCTCCTTGAAGATGAAACTCATTTTGCAAATAATTAAAAGACTGTGATGCAATTGACAAGGAAATTCAGTTATTTCTGACACATAACACTTCAATAATTAGAATGTTAAGTGACAACCTTATTACTAAAACATATTAAACTTAATTACCTTATTACCAAAACATATTAAAACTTCAAGAATTTCAAAATGCATATGCACACACACACACATATTTGAACAGTTATAGCATTTACCAAGCAACAACCCAAGGCTTAGCATAATTTGACAGTGCTTTCCAAGTAACTTTACATACCTAATAAACAAGTCTAATTGGTCAAAAAGTCTTTATTTACAATTCAGACATTGAGGAAGTCTGTTAAAACACTCAAACTTTTTTTTTTTTAAGATTTTATTTATTTATTCATGAGAGACAGAGAGAGAGGCAGAGACATAGGCAGGGAGAAGCAGGCTCCTCACAGGGAGTCTGATATAGAACTCGATCCCAGGACCCCAGGATCACACCCCGAGCCAAAGGCTCAGCCACTGAGCCACCCAGGCATCCCAACACTCAGCTTTTAAGGTACATGACTGAATAGGATTATGGATTATTATGAAACTTAAAATGTAATCTTTTATTTAACCAACATGACAAGAGGCATATAGGTAGGGTTATAGAGTTGTTAGCAAAATTAAGTTCCTTTAACATTGAAATGTTTTAACTATCTTAAGTAATTAAAGACCTGATAAAGACAAAACATAGAAACTGGTTCTCTGGTCAAAGAAAAGAGAAAATCTTTTTTTACATTTTCTTATCAAGAGGAAACCAACAATCCAAGGAAACTTTGTCTTTTTAACAGAGTAAAGCAGAATTTCATTGTTATACCAGGATACTTTTATTTATTTATTTTTTTTTTTTTTTGAGAGAGAGAGCATGAACACGCAGGAGCAGGAGGAGTCAAAGGGAGAGGGAAAGAGTCTTAAACAGACTCTACATCCAAGTGTAGAGCTGGACAAGGGCCTTGATCTCAAGACTGAGATTATGACCCCGAGCTGAAACCAAGAGTCGGACAGTTAACTGCACCACCCAGGCACCCTCACCAGGGTACTTAAAATCCATTTATATCAAGATTGTGGGATCAAGCCCCAAGTTGGGCTTTCCACTCAGCACAGAGTCTGCTTGTCCTTTTCCCTCTGCTCCTTCCCCTGCTCTTTCTCAGCTCAGCTCTCTCAAATAAAATTTTTTTTTAATTTTTACTTATTTATGATAGTCACAGAGAGAGAGAGAGGCAGAGACATAGGCAGAGGGAGAAGCAGGCTCCATGCACCGGGAGCCCGATGTGGGACTCGATCCCGGGTCTCCAGGATCGCGCCCTGGGCCAAAGGCAGGCGCTAAACCGCTGCGCCACCCAGGGTTCCCTATTTTTAAAAATAAATAAATAAAATCCATTTATTTCAACTTTGGTCCATCCTGATGGCATATAAAATTCCTTTCCAGGGGCACTTGAGTGGCTCAGTTGGTTAAGTGTCAGCTTTAGGCTCAGGTCATGATCCCTGGGTCCTGGGATCAAGCCCCAAGGCTGGCTCCCTGCTCAACAGAGTCTACTTCTTCCTCTCCCTTTGCCCCTCCCCCTCCCACTTGTCCCTCTTTCTCTCTCAAAGGCTCTCTCATAAAATAAATAAATAAATAAATAAATAAATAAATAAATAAATAAATAAATATCTTTTAGAAATAAAAATAAATATCCTTAGTTTTCTGCAAGAAGAAGCAAAAAGCACAAACCTATGTTCACTAATCAGTGCTTTAGTATTCCATCCTATTTAGAAAAGGCCTAATGTCCAGCGAATTTAGTCCAATTTATCATCCAAGCAAAACTTTAAAGTTTCAGTTTACCAAAGACTTAGAAAGTTTTCTTAACAATTACCCCTGGAGGGGCACCTGGATGGCTCTGTAGTTGAGTGTCTGCCTTTGGCTCAGGTCATGATCTGGGCATCCTGGGATTGAGTTCCACATGGGGCTCCCTGCAAGGAGCCTGGTTCTCCCTCTGCCTATGTCTGCCTCTCTCTGTGTCTCCCATGAATAAATAAACAAAATCTTAAAAAAAAAAATTACCCATGGAAACTTTGAGACAAAATTAACCATCATTTTAAGTCCTCTCTTTGCTAACAAATTACAACAGAGATCATGAGCTTATATGACCCTTCAGCAAACCTTGGTAGAATAAAAGTTTTGTATTTAATGCTGATAACTCTAAAGACACGTTTATCTTCATAAAACCAACAAACTTGAACTAGTTTAAATACC
The DNA here is from genome assembly GCF_053574225.1 of Canis aureus. Classification (NCBI taxonomy): domain Eukaryota; kingdom Metazoa; phylum Chordata; class Mammalia; order Carnivora; family Canidae; genus Canis; species Canis aureus. Next base: position 30,966,950 of record NC_135636.1, on the reverse strand, counting down.
AAATATATTCCATCTGGGTCCACTTAAAAGGCAGTCAATTTGCTCCCCATTGTCAATTTTTATTAGAGATGCTGCTGGGAAAATCTGAAGTGGGAAGTGGAAGTCCAGGGCTGTGCACTTTGCTCCTTGACAGTGAGGGTAGGAGGAGCCAATGGTGCCAGAGGCACCAAGGATGGTATAGGAACCAGGTATACCAGCTGCACCCAAGATGGTGCAGAAACAGGAGGATGGGGAGAGCAAAGCAGAAGAGGTGAGGTACCACCAGGAAGGCTGGAGGTGGATAAAAGCCCAGAGGGCAGAGTGAGGTCTCCTGGTCCTAAAGCTCATCAGCTTGGAGAGATGAAAAGACAGGGTTTGGAGTTTGTTTTTTGTTTTTTTTTTTCCACCAAGCAGTGGAATTAGGCAGTCCATGTCAGGCCAGAGAGGACAGGAAACTTCCTCAAAACAAAAGGTAACTGCTTAGGAATATTCCTTAAGGTCCCAGTCGTGAGGTGGACTAACCCACAGAGAGTTGGCTACACTTATCATAGCCATTAACCTGGGAAATGAATAAGGGAGAAGCTCCCACATATAAGAGTAACCTGGGTCTATTAGGAAGGAGGAACAGTGAGGGATGTTTTCCAGAGGAAAAAATAACCCAAGCTTTCATTACTTGCTAAAAGATCCCTAATGTAATAATCTCATTTTTTTTTAATAATCTCATTTTTAAACAAATACCTATCCCAAGGTATTTGTAAATTACTATGTTTATTTTAATACACACAATTGAAGATAGTCTCCAAAATACCACTATCCAGCTTGTCATGTATCAAGAATCTTTATTGATACTCAACCATGAGATCCAATAATTCAATACCTAGGAACTTACCTGAAGAATAATTAATAATATTTGCAAAGATTTAAATAGGAAGATAATAAAAGCATGAGAACAAAACCCAAGGGCTCACAGAGCTGCACTGGGATTGTGAGGAGCAACTGATTTGATTATATACTTTTTAGTTGGGAGGGGACGGAAACAAAGTTTCCAAAAGGATTTTCACATATTAAAGAAGACTTAAAGGATCCTGCAGGCTTACCTATTGTCACACCAAAGTCTAGCAAGACATTAACATTAAGATTGAGAGTCCTTGGAGGAATGTCACACTCTGCTTGTCTCAAGTATTTGTCAGTGGGCTGCAAATTAAAAGGTTATTTAATTTTATCTACCTTTTCTTTTGCCTTTGTTCTTCACGTAATTTGCTATGTACCAGGCACTATTCCTAAATGTTTTAAGTATGTTTAAACTTTTCATTCTGAGGATAACTCAGTGAAGTGGTACTACTATTGTTATCCCACAGGAAAATTAAATCATTTGCTTAAGGTCACACAGCTGGGATGTCAAAGAGCCAAAATATTCATTAACACCTTGTTTATAGGGCTAAAATATGGAAACAGTTTAAGATCAACAAAATTATGATATAACCATAGAACGGACACAACCAAAATTTTGTTTTTTGGTTATTTAAAGAAACGAGAAAATTCTCATGTTTAAAAAATAGAAAAAAAACTATATATGTCCCAACTTTGTTAGGTAGATATGCACAAGAAAGAAGGGAAAATAATTTGGCCTGGCTCAGTCTAATATAGAAAATGTGGGGTTCAGAGCTAATAGCCAAGAAAGAACTCTTAACGAAGTCTTTAGTAGAAAAAGGTAGTTTTACTAAAGCACAAGACAGGACTTGTGGTCAGAAAGAGCTGTACTGGGGTTGTGATAGGTGACTGATTATATACTTTCAAGTTGGGAGGGGATTAGGGATAGTGTTAAGTCTCCAAGAATTTTAGAAGCAAGGTTTCCAGGACCTTGAGGGGGTAGCTATTGTTAGGAAAAGGTCATTCATTTCTGTCTAGTAAAACTCAGGTCCTGAGACCCTTCAGATGTGTATCAGTGGCCATATGCTTGAAGGATGACTGCCAACATATATCTTTGGGGGTAGAGATAAGGGAAGTTTCCAAAGAAACTTTTTTTAGGGGAGGGAAGGAGAGAAGGAGAGATCAGGAGATAAACCCAAACTGGCTCTTATGCCCAGCACAGAGCCCAGGATGGGGTTTGATCTCACAACCCCTGAGATCATGACCTGAGCTGAAATCAAGAATCACATGCTTAACCAACTGAGCCACCCAGGTGCCCCTCCAAAGGAATTTTTATATGTTAAAGAAGATTTACAAGATCCTGGGGTGCCTGGATAATGTTAAGCTAAGATTGCCTTTTGCCCTTAGCAAAGAAAGTGCAACATCAAGGCATCTGAGCTCCCAGAGGAAGGTCACTCTGCCTATTTCAAGGACTTGTCACAGAGCTGTAGGCAGTAAAGAAATTTAATTTTTTCTTTTGCCTTACTTTCCCACATCAAGTAGAGCATCTGACTTTTCGTTTCAGGGTGGTAATTTCAAGCCCCATGTTGGGTATAGAGATTACTTAAAAAAATAAAAATCAATAAAAGTGGGACACCTGGGTGGCTCAGTGGTTGAGCGTCTGCCTTTGGCCCAGGGCATGATCCTGGAGTCTCGGGATCGAGTCCCACATCGGGCTCCCTGCATGGAGCCTGCTTCTCCCTCTGCCTGTGTCTCTGCCTCTCTCTGTGTGTGTCTCTCATGAATAAATAAATAAAATCTTAAAAAAAAAAAATCAATAAAAGTGCTGGTCTTACCCACTATATTAAAAAAAATAAAGAGGGAAAAGAATTTCTTACTAGTAGTTCTATCTTTGGCTGGTAGCATTACAGATGATTTTTATTTTCCCTTTCATATTCTATATCTTCTTAATTTTCTTTTTTTTTCTTCTTAATTTTCTATGATAAACATGTATTACTTTAAAATTACTTAACAATATTAAAATATCCCACCTACTGGAATTTTAAGAAACAGCAAACAAACAAAGGCAGAAAAAAAGAGAGACAACCCAAAAAACAGACTCTCAACTGGAGAGCAGATGGTACCAGAGGGGAGGTGGGTGGGGGGATGGGTGAAATAGCTGAAGAGGATTAAGATTATACTTATTTGATGAGCACTGTGTAATATTTGGAATTGTTAAATCACTGTATTATGCAACTAAAACGAATATAACACACTGTATGTTAATAAGTACACTAGAATTAAAAAAAAAAACTTCATCTACCAGTAGACTAGATTCTAAAAAATTTATCCATTTCTCCCCACACTTAAATATTAGAGAAATATGCATACTCCAGCTTGATATAAAATATATTAATGATGCTATTGCCAGCTGCTGTGGAAATTCTTTCTTATAACCTGACTTATTTAAAATTTGTTCTAATTCCTGTTTAGTTGTGTGATTATATTAAAATTTACCTGAACACTCTCAATAATGGATAATAAACTGTGTGTTAATAACCTAAAAAAATTGTTATAAGACTTGAGAATGACCTTATGAGTATTAAACATGAATAGTTGTTATTAATTCTAATTATCTTTAATTTATAACAATTTCATCATTGGTCACTTCTGTGAAGATTTCTGGGCTTCCTTAACCTTTCTGGGACTCTGCGATCCTGCTCTACCTTTATCCATGTCTGTCTCATCTCCTCTTCTCCATCTGCACTCCCATTTCAGCACTTCACCTCTAATCCAAGTCAGCAGTAGGAATGAAGCATAAAACCAAGGAAGAAGGCTACAGGGAATCAGCAATATAATTTGAGTTGGAAATTTTTCTGAAAATAGACTAGCTGTGTGCAAATTTGCACAGATTGCTGCATTTATTAGACTGTGTGATATGCATCATTTTGAAATGGAAAAAAATAGAAAAATGTTCAAAACTCAGGAACATTCTGTAAACAGCAATTTCCTCCCACTCCCTGAAATGATGATAGCAAAAACTCCAGGAAAGGAAAAAAGAAAAAAATTTTTTTTTATTCTTAGATGACTTGGAAGTAGTCTTAAATCAATCCTTGTTAGCCATGACACAAGTGTAAATGAAGAAACATACATAAGAATGAAGTAGCTAGTAGCCAAGTGTTCTAGGTCTTAAGTTTTCTTTTCTTTTTTTTTTTTTTTTAATGTTTATTTATTTATGATAGTCACACACAGAGAGAGAGAGAGGCAGAGACACAGGCAGAGGGAGAAGCAGGCTCCATGCACCGGGAGCCCGACGTGGGATTCGATCCCGGGTCTCCAGGATCGCGCCCTGGGCCAAAGGCAGGTGTCAAACCGCTGTGCCACCCAGGGATCCCGGTGACAAGCATTTCTTCTAGCCACCTATTTCTTTTTTTTTCTCCAAAAATTATTTATTTGAGAGAGAGAGAGAACACGAGTGGGGGGCTGCAGAGGAAGGAGAACTAGACCCTACACTGAGCAGGGAGCCTGATGCAAGCTCAGTTCCAGGACCCCGGGGATGCCTGGGTGACTGGTACAGGATGTGATTCCAGGGGTCCTGGGATTGAGTCCCACACCGGGGTCCCCGTGGGGAACCTCTTTCTCCCTCTGCTTATGTCTCTGCCTCTCTCTGTGTATCAAATAAATAAATAAATAAATAAATAAATAAATAAAATCTTTAAAAAAAAAATTCCAGGACCCCGGGATCATGACCCTAACCGAAGGCGGATGCTTAACCAACTGAGCTATCCAGGTACCCCTCTAGCCACCTATTTCAAAGCAGACGATATTATTTCTGTGAAAGGGAGACTTCAGTTTTTTCTGACTTGTTTCTTGTTATCATGTATCTTGAAACCACCATCTCATGAAAATGTGTGACCCTGAGTTATGCTTTTGTTTGTTGAGGGTTTACATGTGTACAATAAAGTACAGTAATCATGAGTGGACAGCTTGATAAATATGTATGCTTAACTCCCTTGACACAAAGCTTCTATCTTTTTTTAGCTCTCAGGCTTGACAACCAATGTTGTGGACATTATTTTGGCTCATCACTTCGGTCAGGTAAGTGCCTATTCCAAGCCAGCTGTTTGTTGGCTTGCAGCAAAATCTTATTTACCTCAGGAAAGATGGGGTGCCTTAGAGTTCACCGGATCCTAGTGGGTACCACTTCCAGGGCAGAGTATGATGCACGTGGCCCAGCAAAGGCGAGTCTTCAGGGAGAGACATTAGCTCAGTGCCACATGCCTCTTGGCATTTGAAGAGATGAGGGAAGACAGGATCCCCTCCCCTGCCACCTGTCCCCTTCAGCAGCATGCCATCTGTTAATGTTTGATAACATCACATGCCTCACCAAACATCTTCAGAGCCATGATGAGGTCTGGGAAAGGCTTCACAAAAATAGAAATTTCAGAGAAAAAAGAAACCAAAAGAAACAAATGTCAGTGCTTAAAGAACCTTAGAATTTATCTTGCTCATTCTCATGTTTTACTGGTAAGAAAACTGAAGTCTGTAGAGGCAGTGAACAGTAATGGATAATTACTGGTTGGGAAAGGTAACCTCAGTCCTCTTTTCAGAGGGAGGAGTGCATTGGATAGTAAGATTCTGAATGAGCTGATAAGTATCCTATTTTTTGTAAGAGTTGGGGAAGGATTGCTGTTGATTCTTCTTTAAATGTTTGGTAGAATTTACTGCAACACCATCTGGGACAAAGCTTTTCTTTGTGTATACTAAAGAAAAGGTTACTAATTTAATGTCTTTACTTATTAAAGATCTATTCAAATTTTTCTATTCTTTGAGATGCTTTATTATTTTTTTTGAGATGCTTTAGATAGTATGTGTCTTTCTAGGAATTTATCCATTTCATCTCAGTTACTTAATTTGTTGGTATAAATTATTCATGATATTCCTTTGTAATTCTTTTTATTTCTGTAAAGTTGAAAATATCTCCTCTTTCCTCCCCATTTTTTATTTTTTATTATTTTTTTAAGATTTTATTTATTTGGGATCCCTGGGTGGCCCAGCGGTTTGGCACCTGCCTTTGGCCCAGGGCGCGATCCTGGAGACCCGGGATCGAATCCCACGTCAGGCTCCCTGCATGGAGCCTGCTTCTCCCTCTGCCTGTGTCTCTGCCTCTCTCTCTCTCTCTCTCTCTCTGTGACTATCATAAATGAATAAAAATTAAAAAAAAAAAGATTTTATTTATTTACTCATAAGAGACACAGAGAGAGAAGTAGAGACCCAGGCAGAGGGAGAAGCAGGCTCCATGCAGGGAGCCCGACACCGAACCCAATCCTGGGTCTCCAAGATCACACCCTGGGCCGAAGGCAGGCGCTAAACTGCTGAGCCACCCGGCTGCCCTCCTCCCTATTTTAGTAATTTGAATCTTACTTCTTATTTTAGCCAACCTCTAGCCAACCAATTGTTTGTTTTTGTTTGTTCATTTGTTTGTTTGTTTGTTTGTTTAAAGATTTTATTATATATTCATGAGAGACACAGGGAGAGAAAGGCAGAGACACAAGCAGAGGGAGAAGCAAATTCCATGCAGGGAGCCGGACATGGGACTCGATCCCGGGTCTGCAGGATCATGCCCTGGGCCAAAGGTGGCGCTAAACCGCTGAGCTACCGGGGCTGCCTCAATTGTTTGGTTTTATTGGTTTTCTTTTCCTGTTCTTTTTTAAATTCTCTATTTCATTTATTTCCACTCCAATTATTATTTCCTTCTGCTTGCTTTAATTTTCCTGTTTTTCTAGTTGTTTTCTTTTTTTTTTAATCAGCTTTCCAATATGGGGCTCGAACTCACGACCCTCATATGAAGACCTGAGCCATGCAGATGCCCCTTCTTTTTCTAGTTTCTTAAGGTGGAAGGCTAGCTATGAATTTGAGATCTCTCTTCTTTTTTTCATATACACATTTATGGCTATAAATTTCCCTCTCAACACATGTTAGCTGCAGCCCATAAGTTCTGGAAGTTTCATTTATCTCAAAAGTATATTCTGATTTCCTAATGATTCCTTCTTTGACGCATTATTTAGTATTTTGTTCAGTTTCCCAGATTTCCTTCTGTTATTGATTTCTAATTTCATTCCATTGTGATCAGAGAATATATTTAATGTTTCATTCCTTTTTGAATGTCTTGAGATTTATTTTATATCCTAGCTAGCATATGATCCTACCATGTGGCCTGTCTGTTCCATGAGCACATGACAAGGATGTGTATTCATTCTACTGCCATTAAGTGGAGTGTACTCTGGGTGTCTTGTCAGGTCTAGTGGTTTATGGTGTTCAATTTTTCTATTTCATTGTGATCTTCTGGCTCATTATTCATCCATAAATGAAAGTGAGTTATTAAAATTATCACTTACTATTGTTGAATTTTTCTTTCTCCCTTCACTTCTGTTTGTTTTTGCTTTGTGTATCATGATTGCTTGTCTTCCTGATGTTATATTTTTATTTAACAGAACTTGGAACTAATCTTCTTTCATTAGCCCCATCTTTACCCTCTGCTTCCAGAGAGAACTTGTGCCTACAAATCTCGAGCCTTTTCAGGCTACATGGTACATGTTCACTGACTTCTTTCGTTCTCCCCACTGCCAGCCTACCAGGCTTACTGAATCTGCTAAATGAATAATTACAGTCTTTCTAATGCTTTCTCACTTTCAAAATGTTATTGCTGTTGTTTTTTTTTTTTTTCCTGTTGCCTTTGTCCTTAGTAGTTTATGACTTACAAAGAAGAAACTGCTATTCTTTTTATGATTTTTCTAGGAGTAAAATTGCATGTGTGGGTTTTTTAAAAAGATTTATTTATTTATTCATGAGAGACACAAAGAGAGAGAGAGAGATTGAGAGAGGCAGAGACATAGGCAGAGGGAGAAGCAGGCTCTTTGCAGGAGCCTGATGTGGGACTTGATCCCGGATTCCAGGATCACAACCTGAGCTGAAGGCAGCCGCCCAACCCCTGAGCCATCCAGACGTCCCGTAAAATTGTGTTTTAATCCAGCATCTTTAATTGGAAGTCTCAAACACTATGATCTTTTCACATGTGCTGCATAGAGTGGGTACTCTCCTAAAGACATAGCATGCTTGGTTTTTTTGTTGTTGTTGTTTTTTAAATTTTATTTATTTATTCATGAGAGACACAGAGAGAGGCAGAGATACTGGCAGGGGGAAAAGCAGGCTTCCCATGGGGGAGCCTGATGTGGGACTCGATCCCAGGACCCGGGGATTGCAACCTGACCCAAAGGCAGATGCTCAAAAAAAAAAAAAAAACAACAAAGGCAGATGCTCAACCACTGAGCCACCCAGGTGCCCCAGCATGCTTGGTTTTGACTGTAAACCTTAAAAACCAGTTCACAAAGTTTATGAAATTCTATGCTAAGTGCTGTGGAAGAGAGAAAAGTATATAAGATATGGCCCTTATTCTCTGGGAGTTCACTCTGTATGGAGATATGCTATATAGAAATACTATTGTAACACAGGTAAAAAGAGACAAGTAATAAGCACTACCTTTCACTAAACACCTACGAGTTTCAGACAGACATTTTATGTATATTAATCAGTCTGATAATCTCATCATAGGAATTGTATTATTCCCACTTCACAGATAAAGAATGAATTGGTTTCCAGCTAATAACTTACGGAGGGAGGATATATGAAGCCAGATTTGTGCCTAGCTCTGAAGCTTTCCTTTCTCTACCCTGTCAGGGTACCTTAGGAAAGGGGCACCATGAGGGAGCTAGAGGAATTCAAGGGCAGGAGAAGTTTACTTCTTAATTTGGGGATCAGGGAAGGGCTTCAATGCAGAGGAAGTATCCCATCTGGGCCTTGAAGGATAAATAAAATTCAACATTTTAGGTTTCAGGAAGAAGAGGATCATTCTAGGAATGAGGAGTAGTTTGCTTAAAAACCAAGAGACCTTGCTTTCCATTTTGCTGTCAACCTAGAACTACTCTTAAAAAATAAAATCTTGGTACTAAAAAAAAAAAATCTTGGTATGCCTGGCTGGCTCAGTTGGAGTGTGCAACTCTTGATCCCAGGGTGTGAGTTTGAGCCCCATGTTGGATATAGAGATCACTTAAATAAATAAACTTTAAAAAAATTTAAGCAAGCAAATTTTGTATTGCTTCTAATATTTTGAAATGGAAATAAATAAGGTTTCGAAATATGAATAATCTTATCTTCACCAATAAGAAAAAATGACTATAGTGACATCCTCTTTTTTTATCTATCCAATTTGCAAAAATTTAAAAGAATGGCCATTTGTATTAGTAAGGTTGTAGAGAAACAAGTGGTATAAACAAACAGTACAGCTGCATATGTCCTGATAAGGAATGATCTCTACCATACTTTAAGGGGAGAAGCAAGGTATAGAACAGTATGTTTATGCTTTTTTTTTTTTTTTTTTTAAGTGGGAAGGGGGAGGCAATTTGTATATATAACAGCTTTACCTAAGAAGTTGCATTAGTGGACAGCCCCAGTGGCGCAGCGGTTTAGTGCCGCCTGCGGCCCAGGGTGTGATCCTGGAGACTTGGGATCGAGTCCCACGTCGGGCTCCCTGCATGGAGCCCGCTTCTCCCTCTGCCTGTGTCTCTGCCTCTCTCTCTGTGTGTGTCTCTATGAATAAATAAATAAATCTTAAAAAAAAAAAAAAAAGTCCATGATCTTTAAAAAAAAAAAAAAAGAAGAAGAAGTTGCATTAGTACTTAAGCCAGTTTTACCCCTTTTACACCATTATCATTTTTTCCCTCTTTTATCTCAAACTTTGCTGTTCAGGTTCCTCTCCAGACCTTCAAGGGAGAGAGCTGGCTATGTATTTCATCTCTGATTACTCTGTGCTTCATTTGTTATTTACTTTTCTTACTATAATTTCTTTAGCATTTACTGTATTTCCTCAGAGTGATTGTAGTGCCTTTAGTTTCAGGTAGACTCTGATCCATTTGGTCAGTTTCTATCTATTCTTGGCTGACTTCATCTATATGGTAGTAAGAATACAAACAGATACTCTCCTTATTTTATTTCTCTACATGGTTTGATGGTAACCTTTACACACTACCCTGGATTAACTGGCTCTCCTACTATCCCTGATCCATTTCTTTCCACCAAAGCAAACGTTTTCTGTTCTGCTTAAAACTGCTTGCCAAGTTGTGTGTGTGTGTGTGTGTGTGTGCATGCATGTGCACACTTGTGTACAGGTGTACACTTATGTACATATGTATTTCCCACCTTCCATTTATTTTCCACTTTACAATTCATATAACTTTTATTTTATTTTATTTTTTTTAAATAATTTTTTTTAATTTATTTATTCAGAGAGAGAGAGAGAGAGAGAGAGAGACTGAGAGGCAGAGACACAGGCAGAGGGAGAAGCGGGCTCCATGCAGGGAGCCCGACGTGGGACTCGATCCTGGGTCTCCAGGATCAGACCCCGGGCTGCAGGCAGCGCTAAACCGCTGTGCCACCGGGGGTGCCCATAACTTTTATATCTAATCTTTAAAACAGCCTTGTCAGGGGTGCTTGGCTGCCTCAGTTGGTAGAACATGCAACTCTTGATCTCAGAGTTGTAGGTTCAAGCCCCGCATTAGTCATAGAGTCTATTTAAAAATAAATAGATGGAACAGCCTTTTTAAATATCTGGTTATTATCTTCATGTGTTTTTTTTTCTTTTTTTTTTCATTTTTTTATTTATTTATGATAGTCACAGAGAGAGAAAGAGAGAGGGGCAGAGACATAGGCAGAGGGAGAAGCAGGCTCCATGCACCGGGAGCCCGATGTGGGATTCGATCCCGGGTCTCCAGGATCGCGCCCTGGGCCAAAGGGAGGCGCCAAACCGCTGCGCCACCCAGGGATCCCATATCTTCATGTGTTATGAGGAATGACAGAACATGCAAAAAACACAAATAAGGAAACTAGAGTTCTGAATGGCTAAGTGACCTGAATTCCCCAGGTAGTACTTGAATCCAAGTCCAGTGCAGTTTGTGGGTGCTACAAGTAAGAAGGAAGTTCAGAGAAAATCTCTTTAAGTTTTTACATTTGGCTTGGAGTTGGTGACCGGCCTTTGCCATAATAGATTCTTTGTGCCCTCATCCAACACAGAATATGGCACTGAACTAATCTACTATAGATAAACATTTCAGCCATTCAGTCTACCAATACGAGAGTAGGCCCCAGGCTCTGCCTCATTTCCCATCATAAGCAGAGAGATTAGGCTTTGGGCATTGAGAATGCAAACCAAACAACATAAATTTGTACTATAGCTTAGAAGTTTACCTGTGTCTCTTTTCAATTGTTCTAGGAAGAGTTGCAGGCCAACCTGGACCTGATTCAAACCTACAGACTGCATATTGCCCAAGATATCAATCAAGAAAACTTACAGCTCTTCCTGGGTTCTTACAACGGGTACTGTTTTTTTTTTATTCCTCCACTTAAATATAAACTAGGTCTAAGAAGATAATGGACATTTGAAGGAGAGGGGAGGGTAAAATAAACTACTTCTTTGAGTGCTGTGTCATGAGATTGCTTTATACTGTTACACCACAGTAAAAGAGGAAGGGCTATCAGACAGATAGGAAAGCAGCTTTCAAGGAAAATGAATGGGAGCACCTGGCTAGCTTAGTTGGTAGGGTGTGTGACTCTTGATTCTGGGGTCATGAGTTCAAGCCCCACATTAGGTGTAGAGCTTACTTTAAAAAAAAAAAAAAAAAGGAATGAACCAAAGGCCATTTAGGGCACATTGAAATACCAATTGTAGTTTTAAGATGTTTAGAGATTTAAAAAAGTACCTAAGTTACATGCACACACAAAAACATAGATGTAGGGCAGCCCGGGTGGCTCCGTGGTTTAGTGCCACCTTCAGCTCAGGGCCTGATCCTAGAGACCCGGGATCAAGTTCCACATCGGGCTCCCTGCATGGAGCTTGCTTCTCCCTCTGCCTGTGTCTCTGCCTCTCTCTCTCTCTCTCTCTCTCTCGCTCTGTCTCATGAATAAATAAATAAAATCTTTAAAAAAAAAACATACACGTAATATGAGGCAGGACAGAAAAATACATGTAGAAGAGGCAAAGAATAGAAGTCCTAGGCCTTGATTCAGTTTCTCTTTGCTGACATCTTGTCATTGGGCAAAAGTAATACATGGACACTAGTAAATTCTCTTTTGTTTGTGTACATTCCAAAACCTGTCACGTCTCCCCAGTCTCTGAAAGAGTCGGATTTTTATTTTGGGACCAGGTTCTCCAAGGTTAAAACATACTACTGCTAGTTTTCTGAGTACATGGGAAAAGATTGAGAAAATTTGTCAGCTGTAACTAACCCAAACTCACCCAGAGATTTTGAACCTCCAACTCCTTTCTTTGTATAACAGAGCCTCCTCATTTTCAGTTGAAATCAGAAAGGTTTGGGAAGCCTGGGTGGCTCAGCAGTTGAGCGCCTGCCTTTGGCTCAGGTCGTGATCCTGAAGTCCCAGGATCGGGCCCTGCATCGGGCTCCCTGCACGGAACCTGCTTCTCCCTCTGCCTATGTCTCTGTGTCTCTCATGAATATATATATCAGAAAGGTTTATTAAGTACCGCACTAAACTATGTTAGAGATTTTCCCCCCAAAGTTCCCCTTCTTTGAAGGAATTTATTCCTATAAACTAGTTGGAAAATTAAACACCATAACTTGAGAGTTTCAGTAGCATTGCTATTGAGTTTTGTGTTTTTTTTTTTGGGCGGGGGGGTTGGGTTTTTTTGCTATTGAGTTTTGAAGTTGCCTCTAAACTTCTGGCTGTTCCTGCCTCAAAACCCCTCAGGGCTGAGCCAGGAACCTCTCACCTGCTCGTACCACTCAGGATGCTCTGAAGTGGTTACTCATGAACAAAGTGTAGAAGGGTCCCTTCCCTCATCAGGTGTGAAGGAAAGGTAGTTCCAAATTCCTTGATATATTTTGGTTTTCACAACCAGGAAATAATCTTGAGTTGCCATGACTTTACCTGAAAAGGGTATTGCTTCCTTTGTTTTCTAGACGCAGAGACCTAGAGATTGAAAGACCCTTGCTGGGCCAAAATGATAACAAATCGAAGACATTAAAGTAAGTCCCTCAGTTTCCCTAGTAAGTTGCTAAGTATCTTTGCCTTTTATAAACTAATTCAGTATTTAGTGGAATATAGCTGCTATTTGCAGAATGTCATGTCTTATTTTGCCTTTCCCCAGGTGTTCTACTCTCTTGGTGGTAGGGGACAGTTCACCTGCAGTTGAGGCTGTGGTAAGTATGTCCTGATGTTGTGAAGATAAATAAGATTAAACATAATAAAGTGTATATAGCACACTGCTGAAATACTGGAAACAATTGATAAATAGTAGTTTTTGTTATTTCTGATTACATATATCAGGGTTTGCGCTTTATTATCCAGATTGGAAAATGAATTCCTCATCAATTACTAGATTTCATTAGAAGGGATCGGTATTACCTTTGATTGCATTATGTGGTGCAGTTCACTTTGTGGCAAGTACTATGACTGAACACCATTTGCTTATTGTCGGATTTCTGACAGCCCTTCATTCAGCCTTCTGCAGCCACCAGATATAGCCTGGAGCTGTATCAGGCTGGAAGGCTGCTAAGAGCCTATATGCTTTCCTCTGTCTCCTCCTCAAGTATATAATGCACTGGTAAAAATAAAACATGCTAATTGTAGAAAATATGAAAAAAATTTAAAATAGAAGGACAGGAGGAAACATCACAATCCTGTTACCCAAAGGTAAACTATTATTTTTCCTCTAACATACCCTGGGTGATATTAAACATACAAGGTTTGGGGACCTGGTTACTGATAGGATTTTTGATAGCCTTTTTCCACTTTATAAAGTCAGTAAATCTGTATAATGTTTAGTTTTGTAAATGTACCTTTATTTAACCTCATTCTCCAGTTGCTTATATCAGATTTTGCACCATTAATAATGTTGCTCTTGAACATCCGTATTGAATTTTTTATCATTTCCCTGGGATAGATTTCTAGAAGTGGAATTAATGTGTCAAAATCATAAACCTTTGCAAAATTTTTGATAACATTTGCAAATTCCTTTCCAGAAAGGACATAGCATTATGTTGGCACCAACAATGCATGAGAGAACCTGTTTCACAGCATCTTGTCCAACACTGGATTTTTAAATTTTATTAATAATTTAATAGATTAAAATGGTATCCCGCTGTTTTAATGTGAATTTTTTAATTACAAATGAAGTTGACAGTTTTTCATATGTCTATTACTATTACAATTACTATTACTATTAGTTTTTCCTACAGCATATGTAGTTTAAGTAGGTATCTGTGTGAGATTACGTTGTTTTCTTTGGCAGCCTTCACTTCTACTCTTTTTAGAGAAAAAGGTTAGGGAGTAAGGCTTTTGGGAAAGGGAGTCTAGTAGCTAATCAGGGATGTAGCCATAGGTGAGAAGGCTTATGGGGCAGAGTAAGTGTAGATTGAGGTAGATGTTATGATATATTCATACCTCTCTGAATCATCCTGTAAAACATTTTGTGTTTGCTATAACATAATGGGATGGCTTTAGCACAGAGGTAAATGACCCTCAAGTCCAAAAAAAAAAAATTTCCCCAAAGGTAATAAAGTTATAGTGATGATCCCAATTCATCATGAAGGAGTTTTATAAAGCTCAGTCTTTTCTGGCTATAAAGATAGAGATACATGGTACAAAAATATCTATCAAAAACATTTCTTTAGGAGCACCCAACTGGCTCAGTTAGTAGAGTGCGCGACCCACAACCCTTGATCTCAGGGTCATGAGTTTGAGCTCCGCATTGGATATAGAGATTACTTTAAAAAAAACTTTATTTTTTCTTCACAAACATATGACCTAAAACAGGAAAACATTGTTATTTTTAGAAAATACCCTTTATTAGAATTTTCTAATAATGCTGAGTTATTTGTATAAACTTGCATGGACTTAAAAACAAGATTTCCGGTTCTTTTTCATGACTAGATAGATTGGCCAATACAGAGAAGGTCTTGTTTTCTGATTTCCTCATCTTCAGCATTTATAGATAAGAACTTCAGGAGCCCCATCTGTATCTCAAAGTAGATGCTCTTCTAGACAGATTCTAGCTTGGGAGAGCTAGCATTTTATCCCCAAAATTGATAAGGATTAGAGGGTCGTCCATGCATAGAAGAGCAGGAAGGAACTCCTCAGGTTTTGGTCATTTTTGCTAACTATTCTTGCTCACTTATTCAGCCTCATTTTTTGAGCTTCTCCCTATTTGCTCAACACTTTGGGGGAATACAAAAAATAAATAAGATGGAGTCTCTGCATTTGGGGAGCTGGGGAAAGAGTAGACATGTCAAAAAAAAAAAAACAACCATTGCATTTGGCTTACCAGATATGAAGACTTCTTACAGAGTTATAGAAATTACAAAGTGGTAAACCAAAGAAAGCATGATTTATAATATTAAATCCAGATGTGGAAGCTCATTCTTCCAGAAAATATTTGTTACATATCTACTGTTCTAAGCACTATTCTTTGGCAAGGATCCAGTTTTTAAATTCTGCAGTTTAGAGTTAATGATATTCTGTACTAAACTGGTACATTTGCTTATCACTGCCTGCATTGTCATTTGTGTAGAGCAAAAACTTTGGTTTGGTGATCCTCGCTTTTAGATCATCCCCTGATTATAGAAGAGTTTTGTATACCTGCCCATCAGCAATCCCCAGAGTTCAGCTGGATTACTGGTCCTTGCCTAGGTAATTTTAATAACTCCCTAACTGGCTCACTGCCTCTGTAGTCTGTCATACAGGCCACTGCTGGTTACTTTCCTAAAACAAAACCTTTTACCTCAGAAACCTTCTGTGGCTCCTTGCCTTCTGTGGTCAGCTCCAGTCTGCCTCCCAGACTTGCCTTGCAGTGCATCTTCACACCACACCTCTGTCACCCCATATGTGCCCTGTATATCCACTTCACTTCTCCTGGTTCTTTGCTTATGCTTTCCCCCGACTCTGGAAGCCTTCAAACACACACCTCTTCTTTTTACTGTGTCTCTTGAAATCCTGCTCATCCTTCTGTATTCACCTTAGTTGTGAAATTTTGAAGTGATGTCAGCCTTGTATGTTTTTACCCTTGTAGATTCCACAATCTTAGCAGTGTTTTGTATGTGTATTCTTGGCAAGCATGCGTAAAAGGAGAGATTTCATTGATTAAATTAGCTACAAAGCATTGTTGAACCTAGAGGTTATCTCCCTAAAACCTTTTCTTTGAGGTCCCTGCCTTCATGGGTATAAGAGTTTAGGATACCAAAAATGTAAACACATAGGTTGTAATTCTTAATTATGATAACTGCTGTGAGAGGAAAAAAAACATAGTAGTCAGTATTTAGGTGGAATGGAGAAAGACCTTGAGTCAGAAAACAGGGTGTGTGGAATGGCATAGTATGGCATGGTATTAGGGGAGGGGGAAGGGGACTGGGGATTGAGCTTGATCAGGGCCATTTGTGCTGGGAAGCCATCAGAAGCCCAGTGGGTAAGGGCCATGGTCCAGTTAACATTTTAAAAAAGCTAACTGGTCCCCAAGTTATGTAGCCAATAGGAGAAATTAGATCCAACATATAGTTCTTTAAATACTCATAGCAGATTGATAAAGTGAAATTAGCCAGACTTATAGATTTACTCAGAAATAGTCAGATATCAAGTACATCTTATTTTGTATTTTGGTAATTTCTCTGGCTGATTCAGCCATCTCCAAACCAAGCTGTTGATTTTGGAAGATCATTCTCATGCCAAGCTATTTCTTATTTTTCTAGCAATTCGTAAAATTGTTTTGTTGTTTTTTTTTTTTTTCTTTTTTTAAGGTTGAATGCAACTCTCGCCTGAACCCCATAAATACAACTTTGCTAAAGGTAAGGTGCTTTCTTTTCTCGTTGCTAATTTGTGGGTAAATTATACATGGTTCAAATTATTCTATTTCTGAAATAGTTGCCCAGAATGAAGGAAAGCTGCTTTCTCTCTCTCGTTCCTTTTTTTTTTTTTTTTTTTTTTTAATTTCTTTTTCCTGAATGTATTTTCACTGTAGAAAATTAGAAAATAGGGACGCCTGGGTGGCTTAGTGGTTGAGCATCTGCCCTTGGCTCAGGGCATGATCCCAGAGTACCAGGATCGAGTCCCAGAGTACCAGGATCAAGTCCCGCATTGGGCTCCCTGCATGGTGCCTGCTTCTCCCTCTGCCTGTGTCTCTGCCTCTCTTTCTCTCTCTCTGGCTCTCAGGAGTAAATAAATAAAATCGTTAAAAAAAAAAAAGAAAAAAAGAAAAAAAAGAAAAGAAAATTGGAAAAAAAAATTGGAAAACAGAGAAAAGTAAAGAATAAAATTAATGAAAATTACCCATAATCCTACCACCCCTACTACCACTCCTCTTTGGTGACAATATTGGTGTCGTGGGGTACCTAGGTGGCTCAGTGGATTAAGCGTGCAACTCTTTGGGCATAGAGTCATGATCTCAGGGTTGTGAGATTGAGCCCCACTTTGGGCTCTGTGCTAAGCATGGAGCCTATCTCACCCTCTGCCCCTTTCTCCCCAAATCTGGACTCACTCTCCAAAAGAAAAAAAAATTGGTGTCTTTTTTCCTGTATACTTTTTCATTATTAAGGTCAGAATATTTACAGCCCTGTACCTGTTTTCCTCAACTTTTTTTTTTTTTTTTTTAAAGATTTACGTATTTAGGGCAGCCCCGGTGGCGCAGCAGTTTAGCGCCGCCTGCAGCCCAGGGCGTGATCCTGGAGACCCCGGATCAAGTCCCATGTCAGGCTCTCTGTATGGTGCCTGCTTCTCCCTCTGCCTCTCTCTCTGTCTCTATGAATAAATAAATAAAATCTTAAAAAAAGAAAAAGATTTACGTATTTATTCATGAGAGACACAGAGAGAGAGAGAGGCAGAGACACAGGTAGTGGGAGAAGCAGGCTCCCATAGGGAGCCCAATGCAGGACTCGATCCCAGATTGCAGGATCACACCCTGAGCCAAAGGCAGATAGATGCTCAACCGCTGAGCCATGCAGGTGTCCCCTTCCTCAGCTTTTTAACATGAGCATTTTCCCATGTCATTATAAACTTCATTAGCATTACTTAATATTGTGAGAATTAAGATGAATGATAATTATTTACATGTTATGTCCCATTGTATTGATAAGAAAGCTTCCAATAACATTCTAATGCTGAGGGTGGGTACATTTTCTTCCTCTTAGGGCAAATAGAGAGCAACTTTTATACTGAATTTCTGGTTGGTGTCAGGTTTCTCTCCCCCTTTTCATTATACCTCAGGCAAGAGTGTCAACCTTGCTTTTTCTACAGCCTGTAGTAAAATGTCCAGAGGTCTGACACCCTGATTTGAATATGGATTACTGTACTTATATGCCAGATCTTATGTTGTTTCCTGCTACTTTCTCAGCCTGAAGACCTCTGCTTTCTTCTCTTTCTCTTTGAAGTGCTTGAAAGGGAGGTGCTATCACCAGAAGCAGGCCAAAGTTCCTGGAAATAGAACATGAGGTTAATGCTCTGAGGTGACAGAACACAGAATGTTCTGAGGTCCAGGTGGTTGATGAACTGGACCAAAACAGGGATGTTATTAGCATATGGTTTCAAATAGTTTTTCACTACAGATTTGAGTCAGTATTCTGAAAGCACAAAACCGAACTCTGTAGTAGCTATAGATGTAGTTATTTCTGAGCAGAAGGGCCTACCACAACAGCATAATTGAACTGACTCTCCCAACTATTTGATAGGCATCAGACTTAGAAATAGTCTCTCCTAATATTCTCTCTCTGCATATGTTGTTTTATATCAGATTTTGGCTCCTAAGCTTCATGAAAATACAGCCTCTTCGAGTTAATTGTGTTTTATACTTCAATCAGGGTATATATTTGTTCCTGATATTATTTGTGAAATTTTAAGGGACTGTTCCATTGACCTCAAATTTTATTATTATTTTAAAAAAGATTTTATTTATTTATTCATGGTGGTGGGCAGAGGGAGAAGCAGGCTCCATGCAGGGAGCCTGACGTGGGACTTGATCCCCGGTCTCTAGGATCACACCCCAGGCCGAAGGCAGCGCCAAACCACTGGGCCACTGGGGCTGCCCCGGCTGACTGGAATTTTAAATAAAGGTATAGGAGATGGGTCGCCTGGATGGCTCAGTGGTTGAGCATCTGCCTTTGGCTCAGGGCGTGATCTCAGTCCCATGACCGAATCCGGCATTGGGCTCCCTGTGAGGAGCCTGCCTCTCTCTCTGTTTCTTTTGTGAATAAAATAAAATAAAAAATGCAAATTCTTTATTCATTAAAGATTTTATTTATTCATGAGAGACACAGAGAGAGAGAGAGAGACAGAGACATAGGCAGAGGGAGAAAGAAGCAGGCTCCCTGTGGGGAGCTTGATACAGGACACGATCACAGGACCCCAGGATTATGACCTAAGCCAAAGACAGATACTGAACCACTGAGCCACCTAGGTGTCCCGAGAAATGCAAACTTTAAATCAGAATTTCAAGGGCAGAAACCAAAGAATCTGAGTTTTAAGAAGTCTTTTAGGTAATTACAATGTCTACTTACAAAACACTATTCTAGAAATCCTTGCACAGGTGAGAATAACCAGCTGTAAATATTTATGAGTGAGAGACAGGCTTACCAAATCCAGCTTTGAGAGGAAAGTAGCTGACCAAGTGAGTTGGCTAAATTCAGCATCACCATCTGATTGGAGAAATCCCCTGAGGTGTAGAATGAAGATAATATAGGGCTCAAAGGGAACTTAGGAAGCATGGAACCCTGAGAAGTTAGGGTCATGCTTTTTGAGGACCCTGAAAGTAACATTCTTCAGTTGGGGGCAGAACCCTAGTTGAAGATGGTGGTTAACTTCACTGTCACCCCTAATGGAGGATTCCCAGTCTGGGCTTGAAGGCCAGGCTCTGCATCTTACTGATTAATAAGTATTTAATAATCTTTTCAGATTTACATCCCAAGTTATTGCTAGGATGTTTTTATATAAGGGTGCATTAAGGAAATGTACACTTGGTTGCAGTTACACATTAAGTTTAGGAACCTAAAATTCAATCCTGTTCTGTTTGAAAGGACTCATGGATTTTCAGAGTATGTCCCCTAAGTGTAAATACCAGGTGACTTACATATTTTTCCTCTTTTAGATGGCAGACTGTGGTGGACTGCCCCAAGTTGTACAGGTAAGGAGGGAGTTTGTTTTTTTCTTTTTTTTATTTTTTTTTTATTTATTTTTTATTTTTTTAAAGATTTTATTTATTTATTCATAGACTCAGAGAGAGAGGGGCAGAGACACAGGCAGAGGGAGAGGGAGAAGCAGGCTACATGCAGGGAGCCCGATGTGGGACTCGATCCCGGGTCTCCAGGATCACACCCCAGGCTGCAGGCGGCACCAAACCGCTGCGCCACCAGGGCTGCCCTTTTTCTTTTTTTTAAAACACTCATTTGATTCTACCACTTTGCCTGTACAAAGATTAATACCTTCTTATTTTGTCTCCTAGCCTGGAAAGCTCACCGAGGCCTTCAAGTACTTTTTGCAAGGAATGGGCTACAGTGAGTAGGATAAAACTTTCTAGCAAAACTCTAATGATAATGGGATCATTTTGACATCTGGGGAGCCCACATTTTTCAGGGCATAACCTCTGTGCTAGCCAGCCTGCAGTCAAGTAGAAACCAAAACGTTTATGGAGCATTCATGTGTGCATATACATAAGGTGAGCTAATTCATATTAAGCACTTACCTTGTGCCAGGCATTCTGTGTAACCTTAAGAGGTAAGTTCTGTTATTAGTCCCATTTTCTAGAAGAAGAAACTGAGGCTCAAGAAGAGGCTAAGCACATTTCCAGGTAACAATTCACTTGTAGAACCCTACCAGTCTGATTCCAGAGCCCCTGTTTTTAGTCACTGAGGCTTAGGCTTTCCCAAGCTTCTGAACCTGAAATTATGATTTGCCTTTGAACTCAGCTGGTAATGACTCCTGGCCTAGAGAAACACAATGGAGACTTCAGAATAAAGGGTAGTGCCCTCAGTTACATCTGCCCCGCCATAGAAAATGAACTTCCAGAGTAGTTTAGAGGGAGTCCAAGGATGTGTCCGTATCGTGTGCCACTGTCCTGGTCTCTTGTATTGTAAGACCCCTAAGCTTTCTCATTTGTCACAGACTATCCACACTTGCTCCTTCCTTGGAATTTTTAAGAAGAAAAACTCTTGAACCCAGGTACAGAGCTCTTTACCCAGTAGGGTGTTTTTTTGTTTTGTTTTGTTTTTTTCCCTGTCTTTGGTGTAAATGTGAAAAATGGCCTTTGGACAGCTGCCTGGGCAGCAACTGACCCCTGGGTACAGCCTTGTGCCTGGCAGGCAGACTGTGTATGTCTCGTCTAGAGCGGCTGTGTCATCCCCATCTGTGAGCCACTACCAGCCGAGCCCACACCCACGTCTCTCTGGCTCACTGGGAGGAGAAGTCCCTCTCCTAGCCAGTTCTCATCCCTTTCCTAGGAGACAGCTGATCTTTCAGTCCATTTCTGATCCAAAACAGATGGCTGTTTATAGTAGAGGGGAAAACAGTTGCCCTCAACTAGTTGAGAAAAATAACATCTGAGATGCTAATAAAACATCAATCAGCCTCACCTCTCTGAGACCTTAAAATAAAACTTCATCCCCGGCTTAGAATATTCTGTCAGTGTTTACTAGGCAGCCGAGGTTGCCACTTGGCACTCTTGGGTCACTAACCTGCCTTTTCCTGTGTCCATCCTGCTTCCAGTCCCGTATGTGCAGCTCAGTCACCTGAGCACCGAGCCAGGTACATTCCTCTGTGCTGGCCCCGCCCCTGCCTCCCAGCCACGCTCTCCTGGCTGCATTGGCTGCCTGCAGCATGTCCGCGGTTTTCCTGTGCAGTGAGAGCCCGATAGAACGTGGCTCATTGTGCCCTAAGAGGGTTAGCCTGCAAGTCCAGCTGGTTCCCCAGGAAGAAAAGAGCAGGTTGTAATAGCCAGGCTTCCTCTTATCATCCAAATCCAGGGTCACAGCAGTAGCTGAAATTTTGTAGGCAGAACCCTTCTTCTACCACCACGTACTGATCCTGGCATGAACCCCAGACACAGGAGTCGAAGGGCAGCCTTGCTTCTAAATAGGAGTGTCAGAGCCTGTGCCTAGAAAACTCAGCAGTTAACAGGTGAATGGCATCTTTTGATCCCAGCATTGAAATGACAGCTTGGGGAGTGGCTGGTGCCTCAGGAAGATAGGCAGGGAGGTTATGCCAGGTAAGACCATGTCCTGGCCAACCTGGAAGGACTTTGAGGTCACAGCACTGGTAGGACAGTAGTCTGAGTGAAACACCCCCTGCCCAGAGCCTTTCCCTTGCAGGCACCCTGTCTGTACCTTGTTGCCTGCATAGAGGTCAGCACTGGGCTCACCTGCCCTCCCCTGTACCCACACTTTTGTATATGTCTCCTCCCCAGGTAGCAAAGGTAGCCTGTGGACACGGATGGTAGTCTTGTTGTATCGGGCTTGCACTGTGTTTGTGAAACACTTTCATACTTGTGTGGTTCGTCTTTCTTTTGGTTTAGTCTTGCATGCACTGCAGGTTTTGGTTACCTATTTGGTTTCCCAAAGCCTTTCTCCTAATCACTGTATGAATGGCGTGGGCATAGCTAAGAGGCTATACTCTGGACTTAGGTTTCCCCATGTTCTTCTATGGACTAGAATCATCCAAGATTCCAACCAGATCCAGAAGATTAAAGCAGCCTTGCATATAGCCATTTACCTAAGCACATAATGCAAAGTGGAGATGGCTATGTCTTGTCCTGGATCTCACCTTAAATGAGTTGGGAAAGCTAAACAAAGCCTTTGGTAAAATTTCTGGATTAACTAATCTTAGCCAGGGTACCATCTTCTAGTCTTCTTGGTTCTTTCTTACAGTACCATCTGCCAGCATGACCCGGCTCGCCCGATCACGAACCCACTCAACCTCGAGTAGCATCGGCTCTGGAGAAAGTGCCTTCAGCCGATCTGTCACCAGCAATCAGTCAGATGGAACTCAAGAATCCTCTGAGTCCCCAGATGTTGTGGACAGACACCAAACCATGGAGGTGTCCTGTTAAGCAGATGCTCCTCCCCTGGACCATGCAAGTCCACCCTCTTTCAACCAACCACTCCATAATATAACATTTCATCCAGCAAACTGGCATTTATCTTTAACTCCTGCATGGCCACTGACACTCTCTGGTATCCTGGATTTATCATTCTCACTGCCTGCCCACCCTCCTTTTTGTATGTACCAAGGACCACTTCCTTACCATTACTGTAACATTCTAGCATCTTTATCTGATCAGATTTCCATATCTTCTCTTGCCAGCTTTTCCTCGTGCTTTCCCAACTACGTATCTGACAAGATTCTTTGATCCTGATGTATGTGTGTGAGCACGCGTGTCTGTGTTTGTGTGTGCATAGTTCTGTGATTTTAGATGTGCTTTCTTGTAGAGCTTCTGCAAAGAAAACCCAGAAAACTAAAAAACAAAGGGGAACTTTTTTTTCATTTTCAATGGTATTTTTAAGGGAAATCTACAGAACAGGTTTCTAGGTTGGGTAGGCCACTGCATTCTCTTTTGGTTCCAAATTGGTCAACAAGATTTGCAAAGTTACTTCAGCAGCTCTGAGGAATGTGGAAGATCATGCTTACTGTTGATTGTGACCAATAGAAGGGAGCCTGTTACATAGAGAGGCAGGTAGGGTGACCAGCCACCTCCTTCTGTCCAAATGCATTCACATATGTTATTCTGTAAATAAAAGGGAGGGATATATTCTTTTAGAAGCCCATAAATGATGAGGTTCTGATGCAACATGAAGTTTTTCCTAAGAAGTGAATGTGGCTTCATCACAGCACAGGAAAGTGGAAAACAAAATGTCAGACCTCTGCTCTGCCAGAGCAGAACTGCTGTCACTGCAGCGTCTTATCTTACCAGATAGCCACTAGAAGTGCCTCCTGGGTCTGTGATGAAGAGTGTTTCTCCACCCCTCAATCCTCTGAAAAAGGAGAGGTATGGCCTGAAAATTATGTACATAGGAACCAGCTGGAGGAAGAGGTACAGACCTTAACAGAATGTAATGCATCACAGGCATAGCCTTGACTTCAGTTGCTTTGTAAGTGAAATTGGTACAGAACCCATTTCTCAGAAAGATTCCTGACAGTTCTTAAAGAAAAGAGTGAAGGGGCCAGTCTATAAAGGCAGCATGTGCAGGTACAATTGGTGTTTAGTGGACTGCTGTGTGAGGGGCTGAAGCCAGCCAGAGTATTGCTGGGAGGAGGATGAAACCAGCTGCCACGTAGCAAGGGCCCATCTCTTAAGGGCATCAGATGTAAGCTCAGGGTTCCACAGTTCCGAATCTTAGGGAGGGGCTTTTCAGACATAGTATTCGCTTTCTGCTGAGATAGGGAATGCGTCACTCTGCCAGAGTACAACTTTTTACAGATTATTAAATAAAGCTGTATATGTCTCATTGTTACCTGATTGCTGGTGTTATTTCTCTCAAGCCATGAACTGGGGCTCGGGGTGGAACCAAGTTACTGTATATGGGCCTCGTACTGGGCATTTTCACATACTTGGTCATTATCTCACCCAAGAAGAAATTAAGAGTCCAGATAAATAATTTGCCCAAGGTCATACCAATAAACCCATCTAAGATTGAACTCTAAATCCATTAGATACATCTCTATTCCCCTTAAGCCAAAAATCATGAGAAAACAGATCATGCAGTTTCTGACAAAGGAGGAAAGCTAAGGTCTTGGAAGGATGTTCCACATTTCAGCTCTGCCATCTGTGTAGGGTTGCTGGGTCCCACCGTAATGTAGTAATCTGCAACCAGTTGCCTGGGTTCCTCAAACAAACCAGACTCTGTTTCTCCAGAAATGGCTGTCTTTGTACCAGTGATATCAGGAGGCCACCACCTTGGGTCAATTTTGAATGCTCCAGAGGCTACTGCTACTATTTGTACCTCAAGGTTGCTGTGTCTCTGGGAGCTACTTGTAAAATGACATGGACCCTGCTCATTCTGAGAAAGGACATGAAGCAAATGCACAGGACAGGTATAGGTCACCAAGTTGAGTTCCAGACAATACATCATAATAGTTCTTGAGCTGGAAGGTGATTGATGGTCACAGTTGCTCTTAAAACCCACATCAGTCCAGCCACCATGGCTATATCTGACATGGCTGGTCACCTATTTTCCCGCCATAGCCTTGTGCCTAGAGTCCGTCCCCTCCTGACTACACCAGACTGATCCATACCATACTTTCTCTCTTAATTTTCATTTCCTTTCTCCCTGTTCAGTCTAAACACACTTGGGTGTCTGCCTTATGAGAGTCAAGGAAGTGGCCAGGTAGACTCTACAAGACCATTGTGTAAAGCTTTTCCTTTTAAATCATCTTACCCAGTTCTCATGGCACCCCCGCAAAGTGGTCAGGTCTGTTGTGTCAACAGACAAGGAATAGTTGAGACTTAAGTGTTTGGGTCAAGGTCACCTATCCTGAAAAATTTCCCATTCCTCCAAAGTCAATGCATTTTCTTTTTCTTCTTTTTTTTTTTTTTTTTTTTAAGATGTATTTATTCGGGGATGCCTGGGTGGTTCAGCAGTTGAGCATCTGCCTTTGGCTCAGGGAGTGATCCTGGAGTGCCAGGATCAAGTCTCACATCGGGCTTCCTACATGGAGCCTGCTTCATCCTCTGCCTGTGTCTCTGCCTCTCCCTCTCAGTCTCTGTCTCAAATAAACAAACAAATAAAATCTTAAAAAAAAAAAAAAAAGGTATTTATTCAGGCAGTCCTGGTGGCTCAGCGGTTTGGTGCTGCCTTCAGCCCAGGGTGTGATCCTGGAAACTCGGGATCGAGTCCCACATCAGGCTCCCTGCATGGAGCCTGCTTCTCCCTCTGACTGTGTCTGTGTCTCTCATGAATAAATAAATAAAATCTTAAAAAAAAAAAAAGATGTATTTATTCATGAGAGACACAGAGACATAGGCAGAGGGAGAGGCAGGTTCCCTATGGGGAGCCCGATGTGGGACTCCATCCCAGGACCCCAGGATCACGACCTGAGCCAAAGGTAGATGCTCAACCACTGAGCCACCCAGGTGCCCTCAATGCATTTTCATATTCAGCCTTTTATTGAGCATCAACCATAGCCTGGGAGCCATTTGCATCTTCATATATGTTTCCTAATAATGGTCCAGTGAGGTACATGCTAGTCCCATTTTGTGGATGAGAAACTGGCCTAAAGGTAACTACAAATGGTCACAAAACTAATCAGCAGATCTGGGTAAACTAATTCTCAGGTATCTCCTTTGACCTCACCTTGAGGCCAGTCTGAAAGTCTTTCCTGTCAGATAAGAAAGTAGATAAAGTGGTTTGCAGACAGGAGCAGGAAGGTGGACCTGTGCTCATTCCCCTCCCTGCTGTGGGGATACATCCTTGAGTGGCATCACCCATTCTAATATCCTGATTAGAACTTTCTTGGGCAGCCCCGGTGACGCAGCGGATTAGCGCCACCTGCAGCCTGGGGTGTGATCCTGGAGACCTGGGATCCAGTCCCTTGTCAGGCTTCCTGCATGGAGCCTGCTTCTCCCTCTGCCTGTGTTTCTGCCTCTCTCTCTCTGAATAAATAAATTAAAAAATCGTTAAAAAAAAAAAAAAAAAAAAAAAAACTTTCTAACACAGGATGTGCTTCCCACTCTGGCTCCTCCCAGCTTTTCACACCAAGTGCCCATGGAGTTAAGTCTCAAACCAACCTTCCCTGAGACAAAGGGAGAACCTGAGCTGAAGTGTGCCCTAGCTGGCAGGGCCCCAGTAAAAGCTTCATAGCCTGAACTGGAGTCAGGAGCTGTTTCAGGGTCATTTTGTGTTAAAAGGCATGTCTCAGAGTGCCTGGGTGGCCCAGTCAAGTGTCTGTCTTCAGCTCAGGTCATGAACCTGTGGTCTTGGGATGGAGCCCTGTGTCAGGTTCCCTGCTCAGCGGGCAGAGGGAGTCTTCTCCCTCTCTCACGGCCCCTCCCCCTCGTGAGATTGCGCGCGCGCTCTCTCTCTCTCAACAATTTTTTTAAAAGATTTTATTTATTCATGAGAGACACAGGCAGAGATACAGGCAGAGGGAGAACCAGGCTCCATGCAGGGAGCCCGACGTGGGACTTGATCGTGGGTCTCCAGATCACGCTCTGGGCCAAAGAGGGCGCTAAACCGCTGAGCCACCCGGGCTGCCCTAATAATTGAAATATTAAAAAAAAAAAAAAAAATCATGTCTCCAGGAATACTAAGCCCCCAATGGAAAGGCAGAAGTAGGTGTGGTTATTTCTATTTTAATGAGATAGGGGTTTTATTTAAGTTTTAATGACTTAAGGTAAAACATCAGTCAAAGGCAATTCTAGGGACACCTGGGTGGCTCAGTGGTTGAGCGTCTGCTCAGGCAGGGAGTGATCCTGGGGTCCTGGGATATAACTCCTGCATCAGGCTACCTGCAGGGGGCCTGCTTCTCCCTCTGCCCGTGTCTCCGCCTCTCTCTCCTTCATGGATAAATAATTTTTTTAAGGCAATTCTGTCAGAAATTTCTTTTTTTTTTAATTTATTTATTTATGATAGTAACAGAGGGAGAGAGAGAGAGGCAGAGACACAGGCAGAGAGAGAAGCAGGCTCCATGCACGGAGAGCCCGAAGTGGGATTCAATCCTGGGTCCCCAGGATCGCGCCCTGGGCCAAAGGCAGGCGCCAAACCGCTGCGCCACCCAGGGATCCCAGAAATTTCTTTATCCTACCTGAGTGATTCTCCAGTTTGGGCTGTGCATCAGAACACCTGGAGGCTCGTGGAAAGCAATTGCTGGCCACACCTAGTTTCTGATCTAGTAGATCTGAGATGGGGCCCAAGAATTTGCCTAACAAACTCCCAGATGATGCTGAGGCTACTGGCCTGAGACCACACTTGGAGAACCACTATCCAGGTCTTGTTACTCAAAGTGCATGGACCAGCAATATGGGTATTGCCTGGGTGTTATTAGCAATTCAGTCCTCAATCCCCACCCCAGACCCACCAAACTAGAACCTGCTATTTAACAAGATCCCTAAGGGATACCTATACACATTAAAGACTGGGACGCATCAATCCAAGGCTGTGCTTCCCTGAAACCAGTTAAGTGCATCTCTTGGAGTATATAAAGTTCAGATTCCTTGGCTTTCCTCTGGTGACTTAAATTCAGAAAATGGAGGAGCAGCCCAGGAATCTGATACCAAAAGAACCTCAGGTGATTATAATAGTCAGGTAAGCTTAGGAAACCCCTCATTTACCTCAGTTCTGTGTTCCTCAGGCAAGACCAAGCCACAAAGCCAGAGAAAAAACTCTCTCTAGGATAATGACAAGGCAGCTGCTTCTCTTTTAGAAACAGGAACTTGGGGAAGGTGGCTCCTTGATGGTCTGTGATGACGTCAGAGGAAATGGGTGGTTGTGAGAACCACAGAACCTGCAGATGTGAGCCGGGAGCCCCAAGGACCCTATGACAGAGCTCAAAGAACCCCAGGCATTCTTCCCTGGCCGTCTGTGCTTGGGAGGGCTGTCCAATGCCGGGGTCCCTAAGGAGCACCAGTCTCCTGTCCCATTGCAGGTCTACAAACTGCTGACCACAACAGATGGCAGAGCTACCCAAAGTGATACCAAGAGCATCTCCCTGAAGAGCCTTCCAGGCTGAGAGGATTCTGGGTATCCTAGGACTAAGGACTATGACAGATGTCCAGAAGGGCCGTCCAAAGCCCTAACCTCTCCAGCCAAAGCATGCATCTAAGCTGAGCCCCTGCCCCAAGCTTTGATGACAGGAAACCAGTAAGTATGCTTGCTTTTGTTTTCTGATGGCCCTGGGACTGAAGACAGATGGTCCCCTCAGAGGCTGGGAGTGGGCTTTACAGTGGGTGGAGGGATACATTCCAGGAAAAGAAGTTCTGTTAAGGATGTAAGGGGGTAGTTTTTAGGGTCCCCAAAGGAACCCAGGCTTCCCCATTACTCCTTTGACTGGTGGGCCCCCCCACCCTGCCCACCAGAGAATTACATTGTATCCTCCAGCTTGTTTTCATGCCCGTTCTGGTCCCATCTCCATCATCTCAATCACTAATGTGCTGTATGACTTTGGAGCCCCCTCTGGGTTACAGCCTTCCAATGTCCTCTCTGAAGGCATTCTCTACTGTAGTATCAACAGTTCCTCTCACAAGGGTGATGTTTCTCAGTAGAGAGACAGATCTCCCTTTAGCTCAATCCAAATTCATCACTCTTACCTCCACCACTGAGAAATATCTTCAGAAGCACAAAAACACAGAAGACATGGATTGTAGACCCAAGTCTGCACTAACCAGCTGTGTGAGAGTGAGCACGAGGTTACCCTCTCTGAGCTCTGATCATTGTATGTGAATGGGTTTCAAAGCTGCTGATCTGTCAAAGGATCAAGTGAAAAAGATTAAAAAACGGTAGGCAGTGTGCTAGTCTCAGCAGCTTTTACTCTTTCCTTCCACCCACTGGCCTGGGCCCCCTAGAAAGTGCCTAGCACACAGTAAATTGTTCAAATATGCATGTAATTAATAATTAGATTCTCTTTGAAGTTTTGGCCACACTTCCTCCTAGGCCTGCGTACCCTGAGGTCTTCATTTCACCCCCAGGAAGCTGCTTGGCCAGATGAAGGGAGCTGGCGAGGTCAGGGAAGGAAGGGGTGCTTCCCGGCTCCACCTGCTGTAGGAAGAAGTCTCTGGGTTTAGTGCAGTTGGTGATTGTGGTAACTTTGTGTTGCTGAAGGAGGGGAAAGGAAACTAAACTTTACTAAACACCACTTTACACCAGCTCCCTGACTTCTCTCCACTACCCAGTGGAGTTGGTACTATCCCCGTTTCAAAGACAAGACCAAGGTTATGTGCTTTGTGTAAGGAGGTCACACAACTGGAACCTAGTTGGTCTGAATTAATCACTCATGCTACCCAGGAGAGATCTCTCCCTAAGATTTTCTGGACTTATGTCCACACAGTTAAGCATAGAGCTTATATCTGATACCCAAGAGGAAAGGAAAGGCTGAGGAGTAGCAGGAATTTCGAAAGTCTGATGTGAAGGGGAGCCCTAGCAATGAGGGCATTAGATACCTCAGGAAGCAGCAGTACCATCTCAGCCTGCCAAAGCTTCAGGATCCCAAAGTCTGAGCAGGAAATGGCTGCCAGGAGCCATTTCCTAAAAAGGGACCCATTTTGTATTAAGGAGCTCCATCCCCACAAGTATAGAACTCTCCATGATAATGACAGAAACCCATACTTACTCAAGCATGGTGAAGGGTTCAAAGGCAAAGCCAGAGCCTGCTATATCACTGTCATTCCATGAGATCCTCCAGGGAACCAAGCTGGTATGTATATGAAACTATCTGAAAGAACAAAACCACTTCCCTGAAACACTTTAATAAAATGTTTAAAAAATTACCATTACCCTGAAACCTGGGAGTTAAAATTATTCTAAGGATAAGACACTTGTCCAAAAAGCTAATAATCATTTTGTCCATTTAGTTAATATGTGTTGAGCACCTTTTATGGGCCAGGTGCCTCATGAAATGTTGAGGAAACAGAAACAGAGGTCTTTGTCCTCATTGAGCTGAGGAATAATGGCAAATTAAACACTCTAATAGGGGATCCCTGGGTGGCTCAGTGGTTTAGCGCCTTCCTTCGGCCCGGGGCATGATACTGGAGTCCCGGGATCGAGACCCGCATGGGCTCCCTGCATGGAGCCTGCTTCTCCCTCTGCCTGTGTCTCTGCCTCTCTATCTCTGTGTCTCTCATGAATAAATAAATAAAATCTTAAAAAAATAATAAACACTCTAATAAATGAATAGTTAAAACTTGGGAAGGGGGTGCGCCTGGCTGGCTCAGTAATCAGTAGAGTATGGGACACTGGATCATAGGGTTGTGAGTTCGAGCCCCATGTTGGGTGTAGAGATTAGTTAAAAACAAAATTAAAACAAAGAAACAAACAACTTGGGAAAGAATGAACAGGGAGATGAGAAAGAAAAAAGGGGAAGGCTCTCAGGAGCAGCCTCCGGTGAAGCGACATTCAGAACACAATAAAGGAAAAGTGGGCCCTGGCCAGGCTTCTCGCATGTCCTATCTTTAAGACCCATATGTTGGTATTGGTATCCCCATTTTCCAGATGAGGAAATGGAGGCAAAGAGCAGGGAAATGGCTCGACAGCCAATCCCTCCAAAGCCTTGCAAGTCATCGCTGTGGTGTACAGTCTCCCAGTCATCTTAATTTGCCCTGTGACACCAGTCACAGTGTGCTCAGTGTCACCTTAGCTTGTTACGATACCAGCTCCCAAGCCTCCTCAGATCCCCCTTGCCGGGCAGCCTGGGTGGCTCAGTGGTTTAGCACCTGCCTTTGGCCCAGGGCGTGATCCTGGAGTCCTGGGATTGAGTCCCACTTCTCCCTGCATGGAGCCTGCTTCTCCCTCTGCCTATACGCCTATACCTCTGCCTCTCTCTCTCTCTCTCTTTCTCTCTCTCTCTGTGTCTCTCATGAATAAATAAAATCTTAAGAAAAAAAAAAAAATCCCCCTTGCCTACCTCTAACCCTAGCCATGGGTCCTGTCATTGTCCCCAGCCCATGTGATCCCAGGTCAGGAGATGGTTCTGAGTGGGTTATAGGAATGATTCCTGAGGGCTGGGGGATTCAGAGAAATATTCCTAGGGAGGGGGGGTTCCAGACCTCCCACCCCCCTCCATCCTGACAGTCCCACACGGGAAAGGGCAGTCCAGCCAGTAGGAGGGATACCACACGATTAAAGGCCCAGAAACAAGAAGAGCATGGCTGCAGCATGGGAAAGGAGAGCCCACTAGAGAAAACAGAGTCCAGTTGCAGAGAAGAGAGCTTCCAGAGTCTGGTGGAGGAGCTGGAGCCTGCTGAGAGAGGGATTGTTCACTCTGGTCAGCAGGGCTGAGCTGGGGAGGGAGAAGGTGTCTGGGGACCAGGGTCTCTGTGTCCATCACAGCATCTCTTTCAGATTTCTCTAGGCCATGTACTTCTGCGTGTTCTGCTGAGGAACAATGGGAGGTCAGCTCAGCCGAGGGAAAACCCTGCCAAGCCCAAGCTCGAGGCCCTCTGTCCAAGAACTGGACCCTGTGCCCATGCAAGCAGGTAGGCTTCCCACACCCAGTAATGCTGTGGGGCCCCAGACATCACTCACTGCCTCTTCCTGACAAGGCACTCCAGCTCAGCTTCAAGTGTCAATGAGTTCCTGCTGTATACCAGGCCCTTCCCTGTGAACCATATGGCAGGGTTCCTGCTCTGGAGGAGTTAACATTTCAGCAGTCAGAATGTTAAACAAGGGCAGCCCAGGTGGCTCAGCGGTTTAGCGCTGCTTCAGCCCAGGGCCTGATCCTGTAGTCCCGGGATCGAGTCCCATGTCAGGCTCCCTGCATGGAGCCTGCTTCTCTCTCTACCCGTGTCTCTGCCTCTCTCTCTCAATCTCTCTCTCTGTGTCTCTCATGAATAAAATCTTAAAAAAAAAAAAAAAAAGAATGTTAAACAATCAGGTAAGCTAGAAAATGTGGGAGAGTGACAGGTATTAACCAGGAGAGCTTCCTTCCTCCTCAGTCAGTTTATGAGGAAATTGAGCAGGCAACTCTAAGATCAACCCTAGTTCTATAGCTCTTCGGAGCTGCATTGTCTGTTATAATAGTCTCTAAGCCATCTGTGGCCATTTAAATTCAAAGTAAAATTCATTGAAATGAAATTAAGTTAAATATGTAGCTCCTCAGTCACACTAGCCACATTTTAAGTGCTCAGTAGCCATATATGTAGCTAGTGGTTACCTATTGGACAGCACAGTTATAGAACATTACCTGGGATCCCTGGGTGGCGCAGCGGTTTAGCACCTGCCTTTGGCCCAGGGCGCGATCCTGGAGACCCAGGATCGAATCCCACGTCGGGCTCCTGGTGCATGGAGCCTGCTTCTCCCTCTGCCTATGTCTCTGCCTCTCTCTCTCACTGTGTGCCTATCATAAATAAATAAAAATGAAAAAATAAAAAGAACATTTCCTTCATCATGGAAAGTTCTACTGGACAGTGTGGTTCCAACATGTCTCCTCTTACCTTGTGAAATACTAGAAGCAAAATTAGAACCATGGCAGTTAGAAAAAATTGGGACATATAATGCCTATGCTGAGCCTACACCTGTGATTTTCAAGATAGTCCTATTTAAAAATGCCAGTTTTTAGGACAATTAGACAATCAAAATATCCTAGAAATTCTAATATTTTGATATCAAAACTATGGCCCCAGTTTGTTTCTTGTTCCCCCAAGTGACCCACAAATCCTTTCTCAAATCATATCCTGATTTGAGGTTTTGATAATGTATTCATAAGATTCTTCTGAGAAACAGAACCAATAGAGTATGTGTACGTGTGTGTGTGTGTGTGTGTATAGACACAGAATTTATTTTAAGAAATTGTTTCATACAGTTGTGGTGGCTGGCGAGTCTGAAATCTGCCGGGTGGGCTGGCAAGCCAGAGGCCCAAGGAAGAGTTAATACAGAATTCCAGAGTCAGTCCAGAATTCTCTCTTCCTTAGGGGACCTCAATCTTTTTCCTTTAAGATCTTCCACTGACTAGTTGAGGCCCACCCACATAATGGAGGGTCCTCACTCTGCTTCTTTCAAAGGCCACTGACTTAATTTGTTATCTCATCTTTTTTTAATTTAAGATTTTATTTATTCATGACAGACACAGAAAGAGAGAGGCAGAGACATAGGCAGAGGGAGAAGCAGGCTCCATGCAGGAAGCCCAATGTGGGACTTGATCCCAGGTCTCCAGGATCACACCCTGAACTGAAGGCAGGTGCTCAACCTCTAAGCCACCCAGGCATCCCTGTTATCTATCTTAAAAACATCTTCACAGCAACATCTAGACCTCTAGACTGGTGTTTGACCCAGTATCTGGGTACTGTGGGTTAGCCATGTTGACACACAAAATTAACCATCACAGATAACAAATCACTCTAAACCAAGCAGCACTTTTGGGAGGAAGAACATGGACACATACTTAAACAGAACCAAGAGACTGTAGAGCCAAATATCTGAATGTCTGTGTTTGGGCAGAAGCTAATCCTAGTCTGGAACCTCCCCTGCCATGGCTGGGGTCTCCTCTCCCTCCTCAGCCCTGCCTCTAATATCTTCCTCTCTCTAATGCCAGCCTCCCACAGGCATTAACGCCTAGGCTTTGTTCTCCTGACAGGGAGGTAGCTGCCTCCTTTTAGTCACTCAATCTGCAGAGAGCCTGAGGTGCACCAGGCCCTACAGGAAGAGACCTGGAAACCACACAGACCTCCCCCTCATTTCCTCTGAATCTAGCCACAGGCCATGGTCCCAAGGCTGCTCTGAGTCATGGCCAGGCTACTGAGGGGGCTGACCCCCAGTCAGTGCTCTGGGGGCTCTCCCTGCCTGTGAGACCTGAGGAAAACTGCATTTCCCTCTCTGTGACAGGGTCTCCAGGGGGAAAGATGGACCTCTCTTATGGTATGTCAACCCCTGATCCCAGCAGGGACACAGATTTGGAGCAGCCCCTTCCATGAGTCATTGTCCATTAGCTTTGCATCCATCCAAAATCTACCAAGGCTCTACCGCTTACCAGGCCTTGTGCCAGGACCAGGGGACATAGCAATGGACAATATAGGCATAGTCCCTGCCTTTAGGGATAGTCAAGCCCCAGAGACAGGCTCTAAACCCATAATCAGGGATCCCTGGGTGGCGCAGCGGTTTGGTGCCTGCCTTTGGCCCAGGGCGCGATCCTGGAGACCCGGGATTGAATCCCACGTCGGGGTCCTGGTGCATGGAGCCTGCTTCTCCCTCTGCCTGTGTCTCTGCCTCTCTCTCTCTCTCTCATTCTGTGTGACTATCATAAATAAACAAAAATTTTAAAAAATAAAATAAATAAATAAATAAACCCATAATCAGTTACAATTGTGTTAGATTTTAGTGACAGTGCATTTTTTTTAAAGATTTTATTTATTTATTCATGAGGGACAGAGAGAGAGAGAGGCAGAAACATAGGCAGAGGGAGAAGCAGGCTCCATACAGGGAGCCTGACGTGGGACTCAATCCCGGGACTACAGGATCATGCCTTGGGCCAAAGTCAGGCTCTAAACCGCTGAGCCACCCAGGCGTCCCAACAATGCATTTTAAGGAACTCTGATTAAGAGTGTGTGCTGAGGGACTCCTCAGGAAGGCTTCACCAAGAAAGAGACATTTTATCCAGGGAATGAAGGATGAAAGTGGGTTGGTTAGGCAGATGGGTCAATCAGGGACAGCATATGCAGCTCAGTGGCAACAGGGGCAATGCTAGGGCTTCCAGGAGGGGAAGAGGTCCTTCCCGGCCAGTTGGTTTCACTCTTGTTGGAGGAAGACCTCCACAAGACTTGCTTGCATTGTTTATTGAGGCCTCAGGCATTTCCCTGCACCATGGGATGGCCAGGCCCTGTGCTGCAGATGGCTCTGAGGAGCTCCAGTTCAGGATCACCAAGTGGATCTGCACATGTGTCTGGGAGGACATATAGGAACCAATCCCTTTCCAGGATCACAGTCTCATTCTTCCCACATCTACCTGGAGCATAGGCCCATATACAACACAATGTCCAGCTCTGTGTCTTCTCCACCAATGCCCCATCCCCTTGGTCCTTGTCTGTCTATTTGCTCTCCCTCCCGCATTTCCTGGGGCATCTGTCTAGAGGGCATCACAGAGCCTTCCTTCAGGAGCGTCTGTGAGACAGATAAACTTTTCATGCTGACCTTGATTGCTTTTCATAGCTTTATGCAGTGACATGCTGACAAGTGTGTCTCTCTTTTCCTATTGTTTCAAAGACCCCTACTGAAATGGGATGAAGAGAAAGGAGAGGGAGGGACACTGGGATGTGGGTGAAGTGGCTCTCAGCAGCCTGTGGAGGGCAGGTTTTGCAGGATGAGAAGGCCTGGACAGGTATCAGGAGGTCTAGTTAGGCAAGGGGGGCTGATCCCTGAGATAGATGAGGAGATGAGCATCCTGTGCTGAGGGAGCTGCTTGCCAACTACCATCCAAACTCAAAATTGTCCTCATGGCCACCATGTCCTTGGGACCAGTCTTGGTGTAATGGTGTGGGGGAGGAGGCAGCTTGGCATCCTCTGGCTCTGTGACTCCCTCTCTGTCAGCATCCCAGGGAGTCTGGGCCTTTTTGGAGAGATGCTACTGCTGTCTGTTGGAGTCCTCCCAACCTGAGCCCGTGAGTAGCCACAGTTATCACCTACCACTAGTGGCACAGTGCCCTGTCTCACCTCAGTTCCCTTGCTGTGCAGTGGAGCTGACTAGAGAGGACTATTTCAGCGCCTTGTGAGGGCCAAAGTGATACACCCAGTCAGACCCTGACACTCAGCAGCTGCTTAGTAAGGGATGGCGGGTATGTGGCCAGGACACTTGACTGAGCCACACACACCTGCTGGGTGTCTTTTCTTGGCCAGCCTGGCACAATGGGCCCCTGGGATCCCACCTCTTCTTGGGGCAGCACAGACCTCCACCTGTCATCCTGGACAGAGGGCATGGAAGAGCCATGCTACCCACATGCATGGCACTCTAGAGTTACAAAGCCTGTCCACATCTGTGATTTCATTGGCCCTTCTAGGAATCCTCCTCTCTTGCTCCCCTTGGACCTCAGCCCTCAAAGTTAGTTTGTTCAGTCCTTATATTATTAGAACTTCCAGAAACTGCCTTCTAGAAACTGAGCTCAAATGGGTCATGATCCTGGGGTCCTGAGATCAAGTCCTGCATCAGGCTCCCTATAGGGAGCCTGCTTCTTCCTCTACCTATGTCTCTGCCTCTCTATGTCTTTCATGAACAAAAATCTTAAAAAAGTAAAAAGTTTAGAAACTGAGCTCAGAGACCTGTGCTGATATCTGCTTAGAGCTATAGTTTTTAAGTTTGCTGAACAGCAGAATCCTTTTATCAAAATCTACCTTTTTAAAAAAAATGATTGTATTTATTTATTCATGAGAGACACAGAGAGAGGCAGAGACACAGACAGAGGGAGAAGCAGGCTCCATGGCTCCATACAGGAGAGATGTTGGACTTGATCTCGGGACTCTAGGATCATGCCCTGAGCTAAAGGCAGGCACTCAACCACTGAGCCACCCAGGCGTCCCTATCAAAATCTTCTCGAACATCTTATGAAAAGCGATTGTAGCCAGGAGCCCTACCCCTCTTGCCACACCAACCCTTTCCCTGAGGTGATACCAAAAGATGTCTGGGCATCCCTAGGACTCTGTAGAGGCCACTGGAAAAGCTTCAGATTCCAGGGTAGACCTCCTGGGATCTCAGCAGACATGCTCCCCAGGGTGCTCATGGTAGGGTTGATGGTGGAAGCCCAAACTCCAGTAGACTTCAAATGGGGAGGGAAGACTGACCAAGAGGATGACCATCTCTGTCTCTCCATCCAGAGAGAAGCAGGGCCACAGCCGTGGCCCTGAGCAGTTTCCCAGTAGGCGAGCACACAGAGCCATCACTGAGACTGGGGGATCCATTGACCATCACCTCTGAGTAAGTCCTATCCTAATGAGGGAATGGTGGGGTGCTTCCTTCCCTCTGGCACCTGAATATTCACTCATGGGAGAAGGGGCCTCTCCTTCCAAGAGAGAAGAGCAGGGAATTTGGTGCTGAGCCACATGTAGCCTTAATGGTGGGATTAAGGAAGCCTGACACACCTGTAGGGAGAAGCTATAGATGGGCAGGGCCTTGTAGGGGGCCCTGAATCGTGCCATTTCCTGCATAGGAGGTACCAGCACTGGTGGTACTGCCTATCTTTCCCTGGTGCAAGGAACCCTGGGAAGAGGGCCAGGTGCAGGAGCCAGCTTGGCAGGTCCTCAGGAATCCTAAATGAGCAATTCCCCTCTCCTTTCCCTCTCCAGAGATGGAGACTGGTGGACAGTGATATCAGAAGTTTCAGGCACAGAATACAGCATCCCCAGCAGCCACGTGGCCAAAATCTCCCATGGGTGAGTTCACAACCCCAGCCCTGCCTTAGGGGGAACTTCCTACTTTCCCTTTCCCCAAACATGGTCCTTTTTGGCCAGTCCTGTGCTGAGCAAAACTGGGGACAGGGGAGAATCAAGCCCAGGCCCTGTCTTCAAGAAGAGCAAACAGGTTGGCCTGTGAGACCTGGGAGCCCAGAGGAGGGAGCTCAGAAAGGACATCATAGAGATGGCCTCTGGGCTTTGAAGGGTGGCTGGGAGTTCAATGGAGGAGAAATGCTGAAAGGGAGCAGCCTGCATACATGTCCTAAATGTCCTGAGGCAAGAAAACAGAGGGGTGGTGCCCCATATCTTGGCAAGCCTGCCCTTCTAAAAGATGCCTCACAGTGGGCAGGACACAGGGAATCTTACACAGTGTGAACCATCACTTGCCGCAAGTGAGTGACAAAAGAAATCAACTCCAGAACAAATTCTATGTTATGAGAGAGAAAGGAAAGGAACTGCCTTTCAGTGGGATCAACCTGCATAACATGGAGTCAGGCAAGTATGCTGTGTGTGCTATGACAGCTACTCTTCTGTGAGCAAGTACTGCTCTGGCACTGGATGGCCTTCCTTTTCTGAGACTCACAGGATGTCTGGCTCTGATAAAAGTAGCACAGGGATGCTGAGATGTGTGGACACCTCACAGATTCAGCTTGTGTAGAGGTCGTTGGCACCTAAGTGGAGCCCATCTTCCATTTCCTGCTGGCTTGGCCCTGCTGGCCAGAGGTTTTACATCCCCAGTGTGGCACTGAAGTTTCAGTCAAGGAGACACTGGCCATGTCCAAGAGTCCCCTTCCCTTGCCACTCCGTCTCCATTCTCTGTGTTTGTAAGTCCTATGAATGACTTGTTTTATTTACTATAAAACTAGGCTACATTTGCTGCTGGCACCAGGCAGGCCACAGCTTCTCTGATTTATTTCCTTAGAATGGACTCATCCCTGACTCTGGCTTTGACTGTGGAATTTCACACAATGACAGGGAGGTGGCCATTTCCATCAAGTTGGCTTCTGTAGTTTTTCCCAGGGAATCACAGGGCATGATTCTGGGAATATTAGAAGGCTAATGGACTAGTAAGCCAAAAAATTCCTGCAAAGACACCTTGAACTCTGTATTACAGTTAAGTCCTTCAAGGACATAGGTGAAGGATTATGTGAAAAGAGAAAGAAAATAGGGGGCCAGACTAATCAACAATCCAGCAGTAAAAGGGGCCCCAAGGAGAAGGTCATAAAGATCTGTACTTTGGGAGCACATATGGTGATTGATATCTTGCATGATTTTTTCCAAGATTTTATAATGTCTTGGGACATCTGGGTGGCTCAGCGGTTGAGCACCTGCCTTCGGCCCAGGGCATGATCCTGGAGTCCCAGGATCGAGTCCCACATCGGGCTCCCAGCATGGAACCTGCTTCTCTCTCTGCCTGTGTCTCTGCTTCTCTGTGTGTGTGTCTCTCATGAATTAATAAATAAAATCTTAAAAAAAAAGATTTTATAATGTTGAGCATTCTAGTTCCAACATTTCTACCCACAAATAAGCTCCAATGAGAGTTAGAGCTCATTGATAATGAATACATGTTCACTTGCATGCCTTTTGGCTGTAAAATTAAACTTTAAATGTTCAAATAAAATATTTACTAAAATTACAAACACACACTCAGGCAATTCTTAGAAAGGTGAGTGGCTAGCATAGGGATAGTAGAGGAGCTGGGCAATTGATAGGAGAGAATCTGCGATCACCCCACCTTCCTCCAGCCTCCTGGCCACTTGGGAATGAGGTCTCCAGGCAGAAAAGAATGGGGCTAATCCCATGAGGTTGTCCTCCAAGGCCTCTGGAGCTAGGACCAAGACAAAGCTGGGGGTCCCTTGGAGACCAAGGTACAGATGGAACTCTGAGGCCCAGAGAGAGAGGAGGGGTTTGAGTAGAGTCTTGGCCCACCCATGCCCAGGCTGACCTCTCTCTGTCCTTCCCCCAGGTGGCTGTATGAAGGCCTGAGCCGGGAGAAAGCTGAAGAACTGCTGTTGCTGCCTGGAAACCCTGGAGGGGCCTTCCTCATTCGGGAGAGCCAGACCAGGACAGGTGGGTAAGCTCAGCCGTGGCTTGTCCCTTGAATGCCAAGAACCAAGTGCGAGGTGACTTAGGGGTGTAAGTGGGAAGTCAAATGTGAAGGGCTGGTGTATGTAGCCTTGGAGCCAGGCAGTCTAGCTGACTGACCACCATGTTGCTGCCCTGGAAGCCCATTTCTAAAAGTGGGTGTGAATGGCCCATAGTGGGGATCCAGGCTCAGCCTACACTTTAGCAACTGGGTCTTGTAATAGAGTATAGTCACAAGATTTGCCTGCCCTGACCAGCAATGATTCCTCCCTCCCCAAAACACAACACAATCCTGAATCTTGACAAATGGTTGTCAAGTTCACAAGGTCTCTGTGCTCTGGGTCACCAGCCAGTCAAAAAGAGAAAACTCTTTAGAAGTCAGCTCTTGATCTTCTTCTTTCTACTGTACAGAAGGGGGAAGATGGAGAAACAAAGGCTTGAAGAGGGGTAGGGACATGTCACATTGCACATTCATAGGGGACTTCTCCCACTTCAGGTACAGGGCTTTTGCAAACAAAACACAAAGTTGGTAGAGTCTGTGTCTGCTTCCCCTGCCTCCCTCTGAGCTGCTGCCCTAAGACCCTTAGAGTGGGGGCAGAGAAGGACGTTGAAAGAGTGGTGGCACTGACATTTATGGTAGGCCGATTAAGTATCTTCAGGCAACCCTTTGGGGATTGTACTTCCAGTGTCCCCATTTCACAGATAAAGAACCTGGGCTGAGAAAGAAGAAATTATTTGCCTGGGGATACCTAGCTAAGTGTGAAGCTGGGATTCAAACCCAGCCAAGGTCCTCCTCACTTCAGACACCCAGGAAGGGCCTACATGTCACAATAATGGTGGAATTCCAAACACAGTGGCAGACTAAGGAGGAGATACTTAACGAATATGGACAGGCCTGTGCTTGCCCTAATTTTCACCAACCATGGTGGGTTGTCAGGGTCCTTTACTCTCAGGCTCCCTACTGGGTCCTCCTCCAGCACATCTTTGCCTCTCCGTCCCTTCCTTCAGAAGTTCTCTGGGTTGACCTCTCCCCAGCACCCCCTGCTACTTTCCAGGCATCTCCCACACACACACCCAAAGGTAGGCTGGGGCTGGAGGCTGGGGGCTGGCCTGAGTGCAGCAGCTGCAAACAGGAAACCACAGCAGTGGAGCTGACTGGGGCAAAAGTGCTGCAAACCAGGCCCCAGTGAGCTTGAGAAGCCACAAGAAGTGCTCTGTGCTCAGCTGCCCCGTCCCCACCCCTTCTCTGGCCTGGTTCAGCCACAAACCACATGACCAAGTGACCAGCACTTACTGCCCATTTCCTAAGAAGGTACATATACATGGGCAACCCAGGTGGCTCAGCGATTTAGCGCTGCCTTAGGCCCAGGGTGTGATCCTAGAGACCCGGGATAGAGTCCCGCACTGGGCTCCCTGGGTGGGACGCCTGGGTGGCTCAGCGGTTGAGCATCTGCCTCTATCTGCGGGATAGAGTCCCACACTGGGCTCCTTTGTGGGACGCCTGGGTGGCTCAGCGGTTGAACATCTGCCTTTGGCTCAGGGCATGATCCTGGAATCCTGGGATCGAGTCCTGCTTCAGGCTCCCTGCATGGAGCCTGCTTCTCCCTCTGCCTATGTCTCTGCCTCTCTCTGTGTGTCTCTCATGAATGGATAAGTAAAATCTTTGAAAAAAAAAAAAAAAAGAAAGAAAGAAAAAAAAAAGCTGCTGCCTTTGGCTCAGATCATGATCCCAGGGTCCTGTGATTAGTCCCACATTGGGCTCCCTGCTCAGCAGTGACTGTTTTCTCCCTC
Source organism: Canis aureus (assembly GCF_053574225.1). NCBI lineage: Eukaryota > Metazoa > Chordata > Mammalia > Carnivora > Canidae > Canis > Canis aureus. The sequence goes on along the minus strand of NC_135636.1, from coordinate 30,925,134 downwards.
TCCCTCTGCCCCTTTGCCTGCTTGTGCGTGTGCTCTCTCTCTCTCTCTCTCAAGTAAAAAAATAAAATCTTAAAAAGGAAAATAAAAATCCATAAACATCCACAGGATTGCTGGGATTAAGGTTAGATTTGACTCTGAGCTTCCCCATAGCCAACCCCAAAAGGAGATAGATCAGAATGCTGCTCTCATTATCAAGAAAGGAAGAGATTTGTCAGTTCTGCAGGAAAGGCAAGTTTCCCCAGTACTAATTTCTAATCTCTCATCTGAGTCTTCCTGTAGGATAGTGTTTGTCAAGCTGCAGGTTAAGACCCCTTGGCGGGCCAAGAAATCAGTTTAGTTTGCTGGTTATTATAGAGCAGTGTGTCTCAAATCTGGGGAGCCATCACAATCACCTAGAGGGCTTAAAACAAAGAACTGGCACACACCCAGGTTTCTTATTTGGTAGGTCTAAGGCAGGGCCTGAGACTACCTTTCCAACAAGTTTCCAGGTGATACTGCTGTTCTGGGGACCACACTTGAAGATCTAGGAACCCCTAGGTAATGTCAGTTAGGTGTCTGATTCTTGGTTTTGGCTCAGGTCATGATCTCAGGGTTGTGAGATCAGCCCCACGTCTGGCTCTGAGTTTAGTGCAGTGTCTCCTTAAAAGTCTCTCTCTTGGGATCCCTGGGTGGCGCAGCGGTTTGGCACCTGCCTTTGGCCCAGGGCGCGATCCTGGAGACCCGGGATCGAATCCCACGTCGGGCTCCCGGTGCATGGAGCCTGCTTCTCCCTCTACCTGTGTCTCTGCCTCTCTCTCTCTGTGACTATCATAAATAAATAAAAATTAAAAAAAAAAAAAAAGTCTCTCTCTTGGGCAGCCCAGGATTAAGTCCCACGTCGGGCTCCCTGCATGGGGCCTGCTTCTCCCTCTGCCTGTGTCTCTGCCTTTCTCTCTCTCTCTCTCATGAATAAATAAATTTTAAAAATCTTTTTTAAAGAAGTCTCTTTCAAAAAAAAAGTCTCTTTCTCCCTCTCCTCTGCCCCTCCCCCTGCTCTCTCTCTCTTTCTCTCAAATAAATTAAAATAATAATAAGCATCCTAATTTTTTATTTTTTTAAATTTTATTCATTTATTCATAGAGACACAGAGAGAGAGAGAGAGAGGCAGAGACATAGGCCTTAGAAGGAGAAGCAGGCACCATGTAGAGAGCCTGACGTGGGATTCGATCCAGGGTCTCCAGAATCACACCCTAGGCTGCAGGTGGCGCTAAACCGCTGAGCCACTAGGGCTGCCCGCATCCTAATTTTTTTAAAAAGATTTATTTTAGAGGGCAGCCCGGGTGGCTCAGTGGTTTGGCGCTGCCTTCAAGCCCGGGTGTGATCCTGGAGACTGGGGATCGAGTCCCACGTCGGGCTCCCTGCATGGAGCCTGCTTCTCCCTCCCTGCCTGTGTCTCTGCCTCTCTCTCTCTCTCTCTCTCTCTGTGTCTCATGAATAAATGAGTATAAGCTTAAAAAAATAAAATAAGAAAATAAAAAGATTTATTTTAGGGGTGCCTGAGTAGCTCAGTTGGCTAAGCATCTGCCTTTGGCTCTGGTCATGATCCCAGGGTCCTGGGGTCAAGCCCCACATTGGACTCCCTGCTCAGCAGGGAGTCTGCTTCTCTCTCATCCCCCTGCTCGTGCTCTCTCTCTCTGTCAAATAAATAATTTTTAAAAATATTTATTTTAGAGAGCAAGAGCACATGAGCACGAGTGGGGGGAGGGGCAAAAGGAGAGGAAGAGAGAATCCTCAAACCAACTCCTCCCTGAGCACAGAGCCCAATGCAGTGCTCGATCCCAGGACCTCATGAGATCATGACCTGAGCCAAGATCAAGAGTCAGCCACTTGGGATCCTGGGTGGCGCAGCAGTTTGGCGCCTGCCTTTGACCCAGGGCGCGATCCTGGAGACCCGGGATTGAATCCCACGTCGGGCTTCCGGTGCATGGAGCCTGCTTCTCCCTCTGCCTGTGTCTCTGCCTCTCTCTCTCTGTGTCTATCATGAATAAATAAATAAAATCTTTAAAAAAAAAAAAAAAAAGAGTCAGCCACTTAACTGACTGAACTACCCAGATGCCCCTGCTTTAGGTAATTTTAAGTGTGTTCTGGGTCACAGTATAAAATATCATACTGTGGTTTGTAGTCAAAAAAGTTTGGAGGTGCCTGGGTGGCTCAGTTGATTAGGTGTCTGACTCTTGATCTCAGCTCAGGTCTTGATCTTAGGGTCATGAGTTCAAGCCTTTGTTGCTGGGCTCCATGCTAGGTATGGAGCCTACCTTTAAAAAAAAAAAAAAAAAAGTTTGGCACCACAGCTCAATGGGGCCTGAGTAACATCAGAGAACACGGGTTCTCAGACTTGAGTGTCTGAGATTTTATTTATTCATGAGAAACACAGAAGGAATTGCCAGGGAATGTTCTTGACAATAGACTTTTGGGCCCCTTCCAAATCTGACTCTTTACTGGGTTCAGAGGTCAGAAACCTGCTTCCTTCACAAGGTTTCTGGGTGGTTCTTATGTTCTTTTTTTTTTTTTTTTTAAGATTTTGTTTATTCATGAGAGACTGAGAGAGAGAGAGAGAGAGAGAGGCAGAGACAGGCAGAGGGAGAACCAGGCTCCATGTAGGAAGCCTGATGTGGGACTTGATCCCAGGACTCCAGGATCACACCCTGAGCCAAAGGCAGATGCCCAACCGCTGAGCCACCCAGGCGTCCCTTTTTTTTAAAGAAAGATTTTATTTATTCATGAGAAACACAGAAGGAGAAAGACAGAAACTTAGGCAGAGGGAGAAGCAGGCTCCATGCAGGGAGCCTGTGGGACTCCATCCCAGAACTCCAAGATCATGCCCTGAGCCAAAGGCAGTCGCTCAACCACTGAGCCACTCAGGCATCCCTTATGTTCTTTTACTTTTGAAAACAAAGTTCCATTCTAGGGAAACTAGAATTAAGTAGTAAGAGACAATGTTGTTTACATTTACATAATGCATCTTGTCATATAATAGTAATTAACTATTGATTGAGAGAATGCTATCAGAATCGAGTTTTACTTGCATGAAGGTCCAAATATACCTCTGGGATGGGAATTCTGCAGGGGAATTTGAGTCTGTGTGTGGACTCAGGAGGAAGGCTGGGGGCTCCCAAGAACAGTACTCAGAGTTTAGACTGGGGAGGGAAAACCCTCTCCATCAACCCCAGAGTCCCTCTGACATACTTGTATATGTTCTAAGCCTGAAGGATGTCATGACAGAGCCTGAGTCAGGCCCCAAACCTTGGTTGTGAAGGAGCCTGACCACTTTGTGGAGTTCACAGGACTGCTCCAAAGGTCAGCACCAAGACCAAGCCCCAGTAGCATTACCTCCTCACCTTCCTGCTGTCCTACTAACTATGTGTCTGTTCTGTGATGGGCACTTTAAGGAAGATTGATGATCAAGGCATGCTTCCTGCCACAGAGGGGTTCACTTCTGTCAATCCTGTCAGTGGGAAGCATTTGTTGAGCATTTCCTCTGAGTCAGGACTGCTAAGTCATGGTTCCTATCCTCAGGCTGCAGACAGTGAAAAGTCCAAGATGCAGCATCCCCAAGGCTATCAGCTTCTCAGACACCTTAGCAGAGGAGGTTCAGGAGGGTCCTGCTAGGTCCACCTCCCACACACAGCCTCCAGTCTGATCCCTCATACCACTGTGGATCCTACCCCACCATCATTGGAACACCAGGGAAAACATGGTACCTGACCCCAGAGCTCCCTGCAGGCCAAGATGTGACACTGGCTATGGGGCTGGAACTTTCTGGAATCCAAGATTGTACTTTCTTTGCCTTATTCCTAGTGGGTCTCCCTCCAGCCCCTGCACCCAGCCATAGCTCCTAACATAACTTCCCACCGCCACTCTTCTGGCCCACTGCCCACCAGAACATTCTGTGAATAAACCACTTGCTCTTTTTCATGGCTGCAGCCTTGAACACACTCCTCCCTCCGCCTTGGAAAGCCCTATCCTCCATTCTTCCACTTGGTGAACTCACTCTCATCCTTCATGACCCATTTCTTTTTTTTTTTTTTTTTTTTTTTTAAATTTTTTTATTTATTTATGATAGTCAGAGAGAGAGAGAGAGAGAGGCAGAGACACAGGCAGAGGGAGAAGCAGGCTCCATGCACCGGGAGCCCGACGTGGGATTCGATCCCGGGTCTCCAGGATCGCGCCCTGGGCCAAAGGCAGGCGCCAAACCGCTACGCCACCCAGGGATCCCCATGACCCATTTCAATGTTATTTCCCCAGGCTATTTGTCACTCTTTGCTCTTCAACCACTTCTGTAGCTTCTGTAAGCTTAGTTCTTTTTTTTTTTTTTTAAGATTTTATTTATTTATTCATGACAGACAGAGAGACACAGGCAGAGGGAGAAGCAGGCTCCATGCAAAGAGCCTGATGTGGCACTCGATCCCGGAACCCTGGGATCACACCCTAAACTGAAGGCAGATGCTCAACCACTGAGCCACCCAGGCATCCCTGTAAGCTTAGTTCTTTTTTTTTTTTTTTTTTTTTTTTTTAATTTTTATTTATTTATGATAGTCACAGAGAGAGAGAGAGAGAGAGAGAGAGGCAGAGACATAGGCAGAGGGAGAAGCAGGCTCCATGCACCGGGAGCCCGATGTGGGATTCGATCCTGGGTCTCCAGGATCGCGCCCTGGGCCAAAGGCAGACACCAAACCGCTGCGCCACCCAGGGATCCCTGTAAGCTTAGTTCTTAAAAGAAAAAAACAAAAAACAAAAAACAAGGTATGTGGTCTAAGAGCACAAGAACTAAATACTCAAAATGGGGACCATAGAGGAAAATTCTGGCTGTGGGAAGTGCCAGCCAGACAACAATTCCTTCCCAGAGTATGAAAATCTGATTATCTATGGTCTGGGCCTACTGTAGTACAGGCATGTAGTAAGTGTTCAAAGTATGTATACTGAATTAACGAATGAGTGAATGAGTGCATGAATGTACATTGAGGGAAGGGGAGAGGATGAGGAGCTGGGGTAGACTTTCCCCCAATACCATGTCTTCATAGACAGTGGTAGGCATGCAAATAGTGGCAAACACTTCTCCAAACTGCTTGTAATCATGGCTCCTTCTAGTATCTATCACACAGACTCATTCATTCATTCATTCAACAAATGGATACATATATATATATATATATATATATATATATATATATGTATTTTTTTTTTAAGATTTTATGTATCCTTTCATGAGAGACACATACACAGAGGCAGAGACATAGGCAGAGGGAGAAGCAGCCTCCCTCTGGAGAGCCCAATGCAAGACTTCATCCCAGGACCCCAAGATCACTCCCTGAGCCGAAGGCAGACGCTCAACCACTGAGCCACCCAGGCGCCCCTCAACAAATGGATATTATGTGCTGACTCTGTGCCACCTATTGTTCTAAACAGTGGGGATTCAACAATATGAAAAGCAAAATCCCTGTCCACAAACCAGCTGGCAAAATCAACAGTGAACAAATAAATAATAAAGTGTGTGATCATGGTAAGTGCCACATAGAAACAATGAAGCAGCATAAGAGAAACAGAATCATGGGACTTGTGCAAGTATACAAAGTCCTTGTGGTAGATGCATCCTCAGCAGAGGCAAGTGTGCCTGGAAGCAAATCCAAGGTTGTTGGGAGTCAGGTCATGCAGGGAAAGGACTTTTGTTCTCAGTAGGGGAGTGACATAAACCGATCCCTCCACTGCTGCAAAGAGAAGATTTGAGGGTGGGGTGATGAGGTGGACATGGGAAGGCACATGGCAAGTTGTTGCAGGCTCCACCAGGGTGAGAAGTGGTCGGATTCTGGATATGTCCTGAATGTAGCCAGCAGGGTTCTCTGCCAGCCTGTATGTGAGGTATGAGACAATGGAAGCAGTTAGAAGGATGACTCCAGGGTTAGAGCTTAGTAATAGATGCACAGTGCTGCTGTTTTCTGAGATGGGCAGATGGAGGAAGGGTAAATCAGAACCATCCTTCAGGAGGCTCATGGTTGGTTGTGTGTGTTTTGGAGTGAGGAATAGAGCTGACTGACAGGCGAGCAGGACTCTTGGTGCCACAAAAGCACTGCTGCCTGGGCAAGCTTAGAGCTGGGGCTTCTCCTAGGAAGGAAAGGTGTTCTGGAGGGAAGTTGTCTGAGCAGAACTGAGTTGTAAAGGGAAAACTGATGGTTACTCAGGTGGAAGACTGTTCTATACAAAAGAACAGTGTGAGCAAAGGACCACAGACTGATTACAGGTTGTTGGGTGCTTGCTACATGCCAAACACTGTTAAATGCTTTACCTGCCTCACCACTTGAAACCTTGTGGAGACCTGGTGAGACTGGGAGAATTGTTATCCCCCTTTACAGATGAATAAACAGATCTGAGAGGTCAAATAATGTGCCTACAGACACAGCCAGTGAGCATGGGGCAACAAGGGTGTTAAAGCATGTGGCTGTGTATGGGATTTGAACTCAGGGAGTAGGAGTTAAAGTGGAGATGTTCCTGGAACTGTGAGAGAGCGGTAGGTATTTGGGACTGGCTGGAGCATGTAGTGAGAAGGAACATGGGATACCAGCACTAGGCCAGTCAGAGATGGTAACCTGTCTCCACAGTGGGGTTGTCAACCCTTCGTGGGGTTGATGGAGCTTATTTTCTCTGAGCCTACCAGCTAGATACTCAGTATGGCTACCCTTCCTGTTTTAGTAACTGTGGTGACAGTGAGTAGCATGGGGTGGCTGGGAGAACCGTCCAGAAGATATAGGGACTTGGTCACTTAGTTCAGCTGGGTTGGTTGGCCTTCTGGGCTTATTTTAAGATACTTAGCCATTTACCAACCACAGAGTTATTTCAGAGTCACAGCTTACCTCCAGAAGAAACTTTTTTTTTTTAAGGTTTTCTTTTTAAGTAATCTCTATACCCAGTGTGGGGCTCGGACCCACAACCTTGATATCAAGAGTCATATGCTGTACAGTCTGAGCCAGCCAGGTGCCCCCAGGTAGAGAACAAGGAAAAGGAAGCAGGGACTCTACTCCACACTTCTCAATTTATATTGACGTTGTGTCCTATAGCCTTGCTAAATTCACTTATTAGTCCTAGTAGCTCTTTTGTTGATTCCTTGGGGTTTTCTACATATATGATCACATTATCTATAAATACAATTTGCTTATTTTCCAACCTGTATACCTTTAATCTCTTTTTCTTGCCTTATTGTACTGGCTAGGACCTCTACTATAATGAATAAAGTGATGAGAACATTCTTGCTTTGTTCCCAATGTTAGAAGGAAACATTCAGTCTTTCTTATTAGTTTATTACCTACAGATGTTTCACAGATATTCTATATCAGGTTGAAAGTCTTCTGTGGTAGGCAGGATGATATCCTCCCCAGAGATGTCCAGATCCTAATCTCTGGAACTTGTGAATATATTACCTTATATTGCAAAAGGGAGTTTAGAGATGTGACTAAATTGAGGATTTTTTAGATGGGGAGATTGTCATGGATTATTCAGATGAGCCCAATGAAATCACAAGGGTCTTTATAAGAGAGAGGCAGGGTGCACCTCGGTGGCATAGTCAGTAAAGCGTCTGCCTTCGGATCAGGTCATGATCCCAAGGTCCTGGGATCAAGCCCTGTCCAGCTCCCTGCTCAGCGGGGAGTCGTGCTTCTCCCAGCCCTGCCACTCCCCCTGCTTGTGTTCTCTCTCAAATAAATAAATACTTTTTAAAAAAAATAAGAGAAGCAGGAGGGTTAGAGTTTGAAAGAGATTGGTGATGAGTGTTATGCTGTTGGCAGACATTTAACTGAGTCACCCAGGAACCCCTCTTCATTAAATGTTTGGAAGAACTAACTAGCAAAGCCATCTGGACCCAGGGTCTTCTTTGCAGGAAGTTTTAAAATTATGAATTCAGGACACCTGGGTGGCTCAGTGGTTTAGCATCTGCCTTCAGCTCAGGTCATGATCCCGGGGTCCTGGGGTCAAGTCTTGCATTGGGCTCTCCGTGGGGAGCCTACTTCTCCCTCTGCCTATATCTCTGTCTCTTTCTGTATCTCTCATGAATGAATAAATAAAATATTTAGGGCAGCCTGGGTAGCTCAGCGGTTTAGCGCCGCCTTCAGCCCAGGGCGTGATCCTGGAGACCTGGGATCGAGTCCCATGTCAGGCTCTCTGTGTGGCGCCTGCTTCTCCCTCTGCCTGTGTCTCTGCCTATCTCTCTCTCTCTCTCTCTCTGTCTCTCATAAATAAATAAATAAAATCTTAAAAAAAAATAAAATCTGGGATCCCTGGGTGGCGCAGCGGTTTGGCGCCTGCCTTTGGCCCAGGGCGCAATCCTGGAGACCCGGGATCGAATCCCACGTCGGGCTCCCGGTGCATGGAGCCTGCTTCTCCCTCTGCCTGTGTCTCTGCCTCTCTGCCTCTCTCTCTCTCTCTCTGTGTGTAACTATCATAAATAAATAAAAATTTAAAAAATAAAATAAAATAAAATCTTTAAAAATAAAACAAAAACATGGGATGCCTGGTGGCTCAGTGGTTGAGCATTGGCCTTCAGCTCAGGGCATGATCCTGGAGTCCCAGGATCAAGTCCCACATGGGGCTCTGCATGTGGAGCCTGCTTCCCCCACTGTCTGTGTCTGTGTCTCTGTCTCTCTCTCTCTGTCATGAATAAATGAAATCATAAAAAATAAATATAAATAAAATAATAAAATAAAATTATTAATTCAATTTAGATAATAGATATAGAGCTATTCAAATTTTCTATTTTTCATATCAGTTTTAGTCACTTCTGTCTTTTATGGAATTTGCCCAGTGCACCCAAGTGGTAGAATTTACTGGCATAAGTTGCTCATAATATGCCATTCTTATTCTTTTAATATGTGTAGAATCTATAGTGATGTCCCCTCTTCATTCCTGATGTTGGTAATTTATTGCTTTTAAAAAAAAAAAAACAGTCTAATTTGAGGTTTATCATTTTTTTTAAAGTGTCTTTTTTTTAATTTTTATTTATTTATGATTGTCACACAGAGAGAGAGAGAGAGAGAGGCAGAGACACAGGCAGAGGGAGAAGCAGGCTCCATGCACCGGGAGCCCGATGTGGGATTCGATCCCGGGTCTCCAGGATCGCGCCCTGGGCCAAAGGCAGGCGCCAAACCGCTGTGCCACCCAGGGATCCCTGGTTTATCATTTTTTAAAGTAAACTCTGTGCCCAATGTGGGACTCAAGCTCATGACCCTGAGAGCAAGAATCACATGCTCTACCAACTGAGCCAGCCAGGCAGTCATTAGGTTTATCAGTTATATCAATCTTTTCAAAGAATCAGCATTTTGGATAATTGACTTTTCTCTATTTTTTAAAATTTCATTTATTTTTGCTTTATTTTTATTTCATTCCTTCCACTTAAATTTATTCTTCTCTTTCTAGCTTAAGGTAGAAACTTTATTTTACACCTTTATTTTCTTGAAATGTTAGCACTTAAATCTACAAATGGGGGTTCTGGCTGGCTCAGCTGGTAGCAAATGTGACTCTAGATCTTGGGGTCCTGAGTTCAAACCCAACGTTGGGTATAGACATTATTTTAAAAAACAAACAAACAAACAAACACGTAAAGCTACAAATGTACCTTTATTGATTTAGCTGAGCTCACAAATTTGTGTTTTTATTATTTAGTTAAAAATATTTTTTTAGGGATCCCTGGGTGGCGCAGCGGTTTGGCGCCTGCCTTTGGCCCAGGGCGCGATCCTGGAGACCCGGGATCGAATCCCACGTCAGGCTCCCGGTGCATGGAGCCTGCTTCTCCCTCTGCCTGTGTCTCTGCCTCTCTCTCTCTCACTGTGTGCCTATCATAAATAAATAAAAAATTAAAAAAAAAAAAGTTTAAAAATATTTTTTTAGAAAAAAAGGAGGTGCCCAGGATGCACCTAGGCATCTCAGTCTGAGCATTTGACTCATGGTTTCAGCTCAGGGTTGTGAGACTGAGCCCCACGTTGGGCTCCATTCTCACCAGGGAGTCTGCTTGACATTCTGTCTCTTGCTCTGCCCCTTCCCCTCCCCTCTCTAAAAAAAATAAATCTTTTTTTTAAAGATTTTACTTATTCATTCATGAGAGACACACAGAGAGAGAGGCAGAGACATAGGCAGAGGGAGAAGCAGGCTCCATTCAAGGAGCCTGATGTGGGACTCAATCCCGGGACTCCAGGATCACACCCTAAGCTGAAGGCAGATGCTTAACCACTGAGCCACCCAGGCATACCCCAAAATAAATCTTTATAAAAAAGGGGGGACACCTGGGTGGCTCAGTGGTTGAGTGCCTGCCTTCAGCTCAGGTCGAGATCCTGAGGTCCATGGATCGAGTCCCACATTGGGCTCCCTGTGAGGAGCCTGCTTCTCCCTCTGCCTGTGTCTCTGTCTCTCTCTGTTTCTCATGAATAAATAAATAAAATCTTAAAAAAAAAAAGGGTGCCTGGTGTCTCAGTGGTTAGAACATGTGACTCTTGATCTCAGAGTCCTGAGTTCAAGCCCCATGTTAGATGTACAGCTTACTTAAAAAACAACAGCAAAAACAGGAGCACCTGGGTGGCTCAGTGGGTAAGCATCTGCCTTTGCCTCAGGTCGTGATCCCAGAGTCCTGGGATCAGGCTCTCCACAGGCAGCCTGCTTCTCCCTCTGCCTATGTCTCTGCCTCTCTCAGGAATAAATAAATAATATCTTTAAAAAAGTTAAAAATATTTTCTAATTTTGCTTATTTTTTCTTTGATCTTTGAGTTATTCCCAAGTATTTGGGGATTTTTCCAGATATTTTGTTATTAATTTATAATTAATTCTGTTGTGGCCAAAGAACATAACTATTTTTTAAAATATTTTATTTATTAATTCATGAGAGACACAGAGAGAGAGGCAGAGACACAGGCAGAGGGAGAAGTAGGCTCCATGCAGGGAGGTCGACGCGGGACTGGATCCTGAGACTCCAGGATTACTCCCTGAGCTGAAGGCAGACACTCAACCACTTGAGCCACCCAAGCATCCCATATAACTATTTTTTTAAAAAGATTCATTTATTTACTTTTAGGATTTTATTTATTTGACAGAGAGATAGAACACAAGCGGGGGAATGGCAGAGGGAGATGGAGAAGCAGGCTTCACTGAACAGGGAGTCCGATGCGGGGCCCAATCCTAGCACCCTGGGACATGACCTGAGCCACCCAGGTAGTATAGTCATCCCCACTGTACAGGTAAGAAAACTATGACACAGAGAACCTGTTTATTTATTTGAGAGAGAGAGAGAGGCAGCATGCAGGGAAGGGCAGAGGGATAAGTAGAGGAGACTCTGCTAAACAGAGTCTGATGTAAGGCTCGATATCACTACCCTGAGATCATGACCTGAGTTGAAATCAAGTTGGACTCTTAACCAATTGAGGCACCCCAAGGATAGAACTATTGATTTCAATTCTTTCAAATTTGTTTTTATGGTTCAGTCTATAGTCTATCTTGAATATTCCATGTGCACTTAAAAGAAAGTATATACTATTGTTGAGTGCTGTGTTCTATGTTGTCAAGTTGGTTATATTGTTCAAGTCTTCTATATCCTTATTAATTTTCTGTCCTATCAAGTACTGAGACAGGAGTGTTGATATGTCCAATTATTATCATGGATGTCTATTTCTTCTGTTAATTCTGTCAGTTTTGCTTCAGATATTTTGAATCTCTGCGACTGAGTGCATACAAATTCAGGATTTTGAAATTTTTATTTATTATTTTAATTTATTTATTCATTCATGAGAGAGAGGCAGAGGGAGAAGCAGGCTCCCTGAGGGGAGCCTGATGTGGGACCCAGTCCTTGGACTCTGGGACCAAGCCCTGAGCTGAAGGCCAATGCTCAACCGCTGAGCAACCCAGGGGTCCCTATGTTTGTTTGTTTGTTTTTTTAAATCTTTATTTATTTATGATAGTCACACACAGAGAGAGAGAGAGAGAGAGAGAGAGGCAGAGACATAGGCAGAGGGAGAAGCAGGCTCCATGCATCAGGAGCCCGACTTGGGATTCGATCCTGGGTCTCCAGGATCGCGCCCTGGGCCCCTGGGCCAAAGGCAGGCGCCAAACCACTGCGCCACCCAGGGATCCCTGTTTCTTTTTTTTTTACGTCCCTCTCTTATCTGTTAGTACTCTTGGTCTTGCATTTTGCTTTGCCTGATAGGACTACTCCAGCTTTCCTATTGTTTCATGATACATCTGTTTCCATCGTTTTACTTTTAGCCTGTTTTATTTATTATTCAAAGTGTGTTTATCATATAGTTGAGCCTTGCTTTTTAAAATCCAGTTTGTAAAATCTCTGCTTTTCCTGAGTGGTTAGGCCACTTCCTCAAAGTAAATTCTTCCTAAAATAGAGCAGTGCTTGTGGTTTAGGAAATTAACTCCTGCTTTTTATTGGCATTCCACAGGGTAAGGATAAGGGACTGGATCATGGTCTCTTCTTCCAGGTTCTCTGTGCCGTAGTTTTCTTATCTGTAGAGTGGGGATGACTATATTACCTCAAAGCACTGTTAGGAGGATTAGAGGAGCTAATCCACATAAAGCACATAGTAAACACTCACATGAAATCTACCAGTAGGGGCATCTTGGTGGC